>NC_143135.1:73517500-74168888 GCF_059928025.1 Delphinapterus leucas
AATACAATGGAATATTACTCAGCCATAGAAAGACATGAAATTGAGTTATTTGTAGAGAGGTGGTTGAACCTAGAGTCTGTCATACAAGTGAATTAAGTCAGAAAGAGAAAAATAAATACCATGTGCTAACACATATATGGAATTAAAAAAAAAAAAGGTTCTGAAGAACCTACGGGCAGGACACAGACATAGAGAATGGACTTGAGGACACGGGGAGGGGGAAGGGTAAGCTAGGACAAAGTGAGAGAGTGGCATGGACATATATACACTACAAAATGTAAAATAGATAGCTAGTGGGAGCAGCTGCATAGCACAGGGAGATCAGTTCAGTGCTTTGTGACCCTCTAGAGGAGTGTGGTAGAGAGGGTGGGAGGGAGACACAAGAGGGAGAGGATATGTGGATATAAGTATATGTATAACTGATTCACTTTCTTACATAGCAGAAACTAACAGATCAATGTAAAGCAATTATACTCCAAAAAAACTGTTAAAAAAAGTAAAATTAAATTAAAAAGGCAATCTAAGGATCTATACATATATATTTCCTTTCATAATTGCTTAACTTGTAGAATTGCTGTGAATTTTAAAAGAGATGATGTTTTTAACTTGCTTACTATGTAGTAAGTGTTCAATGAATACTTGAAATAATTTCTTTGCTTGCTATCACAAGGACCAGGATTGCTGGTCTGGGCCTTCCGTTGACCTCCTCGGTTGAAGCCATTTGACACAACACATGTCAACCCAGTAATATCTTTGGTGTGGTGACTCTGATCACTAAAGTTATGTCTGAGCCACCGCCTTGCAGCTTCCTCTGGCTTTTGACCATTGCATGACAATTGCCCCGCCTTGGTTTATCTCCTTTGCCTTACATACCTCTGCTCCTTGCCTAATATGCCTGAGAAAGGGCTGCTGCCTGTGTGCCAGTGCTAACTTGAGATGGCCCCAGTGGTGTTCCCCAGAGACCTCTACCCATTATTTTCCCACCCATAACTCTCCTTTCAGGCCTCTGGCATGCATCATTCACCACTGCTGGCAACTACATTAGAGGAACTGGCTGGAACTGAGATCAGTTGTGGGACTCTGGGAGATTTTTCCACTATCTTTTCGGGGCCCTTCTTCCCTGTTTTGAGACCCAAAGGAGCTTTCTTCTGTTGATAGATCAGGCTGACGACCACCCAAAACACCCAATCTGTGGGGAATCTCAGCAGTTCTATGCTCCCCAGCCTCGAGGAAAGTCCCCTTTTTAGCTGGACAGCTCTTATTTTAGATCCCCACATTCTTTTCCTTGCCATCTCAAACATCTGTTTTGCATGGTCCCTAAGGTGAACTAATTCTTCCTCCACTTGGCCACCCAGCACAATTTCTATCACTACCCAGACCTTGCCGACTGCCAGCCTGTCAGGAATCTCCAGGGACTTGCCTTTATGGCCCTGACCACCCACATAGGCCCACTGACAATGGGAAAGAAGGAATAACCACACTATCATGAAACTGAGGAGCCAGAGAGTGCAAACAAACTGCTCATTAAGGTGAGGGAATCTCTATTGGTTACATAGCCTCGATGCTGTGTATTCCCTCTACCAGACAAATTGCTCATCTAGGTGAGAGAATCTCTATAGGTGACACAACCATTGGCACATGGTCTGTTACTCTCCCTGAATGTTGTGTGTCCTCACTGCCAGTAAGGCAGGGGGATCTCTATTGATGACAATGCCTTTGGGGCCAGAGGTAATAGATAATAGTCCTGGGGGGCCTATGGCCATGGCCCTCCACTGATACCAGGAGGAGGGGAGGGACACCCTCTCCTGCAGGCGGTCAGGGATATCAGGACTCTGAGACTCCCCTGACAGTGTTGTGTATTCTCTCATTCCAGATAGGTAACCAAACCACTGGCCTCCTGCCACCTGCCACTCCCTTAGGCTACATCCTCAAAAAGTGGTTGGCTTTTTACCCTGACACCCTGAAGAAAGAGAGACTGATCTTTTTCTGCAGCACTGCTTGACCCCAGTATAAGCTGGGAGACCAAGAAGAGAGGCCCTTACATGGTAGCATTAACTTTAATACAATCCTTCAACTAGATCTATTCTACAAATGAGAAGGAAAATGGAGTGAGATTCCTTATGTTCGAGCGTTTCTTGCTCTTAGAGATAGGGAAGACCTCTACAAGACTTGTAAAATTGACTCTGCTGTGCTGACCCTGATGGAACAACACCCAACCTCTCCTTGAGAGGACCTGAGACCGATAAGGGCAAAAATCTTTAAACCTGGGGATAGCGCTAAAACCACCCCATCCTCCATCTATCTCCCTTTGCTACCAACAGCCCCATTACTGCTTTACCCGGGAGATCTGAATCCCACGAGGCCTCCCCCTAGAATTTACCCTTTGGTGGAGGCAATGGGCAAATTCAGACCCCAACTTATTCAGAAACCTTTTACTCTTCTAGAGTTGAAACAGATCAAAATGGAACTAGGTAAATTTTCTGAAGATCCTGACCACTACACTGACAAATCCCAACACTTAACCTTAGCTTTTGACTTAGCCTGGAAGGATGTCATGATAATCTTGGGGCAAACTCTATTAGATACTGAGAAGGAAGAGGTCCTGAAGGAGGCCCACAACTTTGCAGACAGCCTTCATTTTTCCAGCTCAAAATAACCTGTGGGGGAAACCATTTCACATATGGACCCTCACTGGGACTGCAATAACCCCAATGAGCAATGGGAAAAGGAACATGTTATAATCTGTATAAAAGCTGAACTCAAAGCAAGCATAAGGAAACTCATTAATTACTCAAAGGTTTCAGCCATCAGCCAGGAACCCAATGAAAACACGACAGCCTTCCTGGAAATACTCAAAGAGGCAGTAATTAAATATACCAACCTAGACCTGGACTCCCTTGAAAAAAAAAACATTTTTTAAAAAATATTTATTTATTTATTTTTTACTGCATTCTGTGTTTGTTGTTGTGCACGGGCTTTCTCTAGTTTCGATGAGCAGAGGCTACTCTTCATTGCAGTGGGTGGGCTTACTGTGGTGGCTTCTCTTGTGTGAGCACAGGATCTAGGCATGCGGACTTCAGTAGTTGTGGCTCATGGACTCTAGAGCGCAGGCTCAGTAGTTGTGGCGCACGGGCTTAGTTGTTCCGTGGCATGTGGGATCTTCCCAGACCAGGGCTTGAACCCGTGTCCCCTGAATTGGCAGGTGGATTCTTAACAACTGCACCACCAGGGAAGTCCAAAAACTAGGCATAATTTAATGTAAATAGTGGCTCTGGCTATTACAAGACTAGGCTAATTGCTTAATTGTTCTTGGTTTCTGTTTCCAATTTGCAAATCTTGGTTAAAACCACCAACTGTATAGAATCATTACTAAGAATAAAAGTGGACTATAAGGTATCAGTAAATGACAGATATTATTTCATTTATTACCATCTCTTATCTATATAAGAATAGATTAAAATTAAGCACTCAATAGATAAGATTCATATAAATCTCTTATATATATAAGAATAGATTAAGCACAGTCAGGGTGAGAAATGGGAAAAATGACAACAAATATATTCTATAGTATTATTTTAAATTTTGCTTTACTTTCATATTGCCTTACTATTTTTCAGATTGGACATATCTGAGACAAGAAGCTGGACTGTATGGTCCATTAGTCCATCAGGAAGGCCTGGTTTCATTTCCTAATACGTTTTATGATATATCACACTAATATCTGTTGAGTTTCACTTTCCCTTTTTCCTATGGCTTTCTAGACCCATAAAATGGAAACACATTTTAAAATAAAATAGTACTATTTTCAAATACTTTAGTACCTCTTTTCTGGAGTTACTTCTACATCTCATATTCATTTATGGCCTTTGTTATAATCATTTAAAACTATCACAATATCCCCAGTAGTACTTTGGCAACAAAGAGGAAAATCCACGTACACCCACACATGTACTCTCTTAAAAAAACTTATAAAGATACTGGTAAGAAATCTATCTCCTTTTATACCTATTTGTGTTTCAGGAAGCAAGCCAGACAATAGAAAGAATAACAGTATCCCTGTCAATGGGAAGCTTTTTATTTGTTTGAGCTACATTTTTTTTTTTTTTTTTTTTTGTACGCGGGCCTCTCACCACTGTGGCCTCTCCCACTGCGGAGCACAGGCCCTGGACGCACAGGCCCAGCAGCCATGGCTCATGGGCCCAGCCACCCTGCGGCACACGGAACCCTCCTGGACCGGAGCACGAACCTGCGTCCCCTGCATCGGCAGGCAGACTCCCAACCACTGTGCCACCAGGGAAGCCCTGAGCTACATTTTTAAGAGGAAAAATTTGGTTTATATTTAGGGAAGTCAGAGAAAAGTGCAAAGTCATTTGCTGTATATTATTACAAAAACAGGAAAAAAAATGACATTGTTTTGCAACTGTCTTATGTATTATCAGTTATTTATTTATTATTCCATGTTTTCAACAGAATATTGAATACAAATTTTATACAATTATCTTTTAATTGATTTTATAATAGTTAGTGGAAATCTCATTAATAATCAAAACTACATGTAAATTGTAAGTTAGAGATTTCTCAAAAATGATATATCCACAAGAAAATGACCTGGTGTGCTTGTTAAAAATATAGATTATGACACCTAATAACCAAGATGTTGAAACAAAATTTTGGGAATGAGCCTAAGAATCTGCATGATATCAAATCTCACATGAATGATTTTTCTGTGCACTAATTTAATTGTTTAAATTGCACTATATATTGAAAATAAAGAAATTAAGAGACAAATGTCACTTAATAATATATTATATAGTTCATAATGATTTATACATTTAAAACAAAAACCTAAAAAAGTTTCAAAGGAACTCTAATGTTTTAAACAATTATATTCCATTTATCTATAGGTCAGACTTTTCTATACTCAACCATGTGCATTATAAAAAAGATGTGAGGAGGATTTGTGTTCCTGAAATATCAAGTTCTATCACATTTGGGATTCCCTATATATATAAAATGAAACAAACTGCAACAGTAAAATATATATGTGCATATAATATACACATATTATGTGTATATATAGTATTTTTTCTGAAACAGTAAAAATTACATTCATATAAATTTGATATGGCATAAATTAAAATTTTTGAAAGAAAAATTGAATCATAAAATAAATAAAATAAAAAGTTAAAAGTCAAAGAAAACTATCTTTACATAATAAACAAAGATTTAGTCTTAACGTATAAACAAATAAATATTTTAAAAGACCAAACAGGGAGTGGCCAACGTGGCAGAGTAGGAAGACCATGAGTTCAACTCCTCACATGGACATAGCAAAATTACAACTATTTATAGAGCAACCACTGATGAGAAAGACTGGAAGTTTAGCAGAAAAGATTTTCTACAACTAAAGATACAAAGAAAGAACCACAATGAGACAGGTAGGAGGGACAGAGGAGCAGTATGGTGAAGATCTATACCCCTAGGTAAGTGACCAACAAATGGGAGAATAATTACAATTACATAGGTTGTCCTCAAAGATCTTGGGGTACTGTACTGGGAAGACAAGGCCACAGAATTGTTGGGCCCAGTCCTCCTGCTCCAGCAAGCCAACAGCAGCTCTGGAACACCTTGGGCCCCGCAGTGAGCCACTACAAGATCGAGACTTACCCACCAGTGGGCTGACACCAGCTTCAGGACACCATTGGTCATGCAGCCAGCTAGGTCAGGAAGTGACCCCACCCACCAACAGACAGACTTCAGCATTGAGACCCCGAGGACTTTGTAGCCAGAGACCCCAGGACCTAACTCCACCAAACAGTAGGCTGGCACTAGCCCTGAGAACTCCTGGGTCCCATCCCTGCCTACCAGCAGGCCAACGTCAGTTCTGGGACAACCCTGGACACTGGCTACACCTACCATAAGGTTGACACCAGATCCAAGATGTCTCTCACCTCTTAATCACACAAAACATAACACTAACTATAGTCACCAAATCACAAGGGAAAAGAGCAAAAGAAGAAGAAAGGAATTTAAAATAAATACAAAAACAATTAGCAAAATGGCAATAAGTACATACCTATAGATAATTACATTAAATGTAAATGGACTAAATGCTCCAATCAAAAGACATAGGGTGGCTGAATAGATACTAAAACAAGACCCATATATATTCTCCTTACAAGAGACTCACTTCAAATCTAAAGACACACACAGACTGCAGCTGAGGGCTTAGAAAAAGGTATTCATTGAAAATGGAAATGAAAAGAAAGTTGGGGTAGCGATACTTATATCTGACAAAATGGACTTTAATACAAAGACTGTAACAAGAGACAAAGGAAGACATTACATAATGACCAAGGGATCAATCCAGGAAAAGGATATAATGGTTGAAAATACATAGGCACACAATATAGGATCACCTAAATATATAAAACAAATATTAACAGACATAAAGGAGAAATTGACAGCAAGACATTCATAACAGGAGACTTTATCACTACATTTATATCAATGGACAGATCATCTAGGCAGACAATCAATAAGGAAACACTGGCCTTAAATGACACATTAGACCAAAGGAACTTAATAGATATGTGTAGAACATTTCTTCTCAAAGCAGCAGAATATACATTCTTTTCAAGTGCACGTGGAACATTCTCCAGGATAGATCACTTCTAGGTCACAAAACGAACCTCAGTAAATCTAAGAAAATTGAAATCATATCAAACATCATTTCCAACCACAATGCTGTGAGACTAGATATCAACTACAAGAAAAAAAAAAAAACACAAAACACAACCAAAGGGAAGCTAAACAATATTATTAAACAACCAGTGGATTACTGAAGAAATCAAAGAAGAAAATAAAAATAATGAATACCTGAAGACAAATGAAAATGAAAACACTAAGATCAAAATCTATGGGACTCAGCAAAAGAAATTCTAAGGGGAAACTTTATAGTGATATAAGCCTACATTAGGAAATAAGAAAAGTACCAAATAAAAATCTAAACTTATACCTAAAGGAACTAGAAAAGGAAAAGACAAAAGACAAAGTAAGTAGAAGGAAGAAATTTTAAGAACCAGAGAAGAACTAATGTACTAGAAACAATCAAAAAGAAAATCAATAGAAAAGATCAATTAAACTGAGAGCTTCATCTTTCCAAAGATAAACAAAATTGATAAACCTCTAGCTAGACTCATCAAGGAAAAAAAAAAAAAAAAGTCCAAATCAAAAAATCAGAATGAAAAAGGAGAATTTATGACTGACACCATAGAAACAAAAAGATCATAGGAGACTGCTACAATTATATGCCAATAAAATGGACAACCTAGAACAAAAGGACACATTCCTAGAAATGTACAGTCTCTCAAGACTGAACAGTGAGTAATTAGAAAACATGAACAGACCAATTACCACTAATGAAATTAAATGAGAAATGAAAAAACTCCCAACAAACAAAAGTATAGGACCAGATTGCTTTACAGGTGAATTCTATAAAACATTTAGAGAAGAGTTAACATCTGTCCCTCTCAAACTATTTCAAAAATTTGTAGAGGAAGGAATGCTTCTGTACTCATTCTATGAGACCAGCATCACCCTGATAACAAATACAGACAAAGATATCACAAAAATGAAAATTATAAGCCAATAACATTGATGAGCATGAATGCAAAAATCCTTAACGAATTGTAGCAAACTGATTTCAGCAATACATTAAAAGATTAATATAATGATCAAGGTAGCAATAATGATTCATTATCCACAAATTAATCAATATGATACACCACAGTAACAAACTGAAGAATAAAAATCTTATGATCACATCAATAGATGCATTTTAAAAGATTTAGCCCCCCTTTATAATAAAAAACTCTCAATAAAATGGGTATAGAAAAAACGTACCTTGCCATAATAAAGGTCGTATACAACAAACACCATACTCAATGGTGAAAAAGTGAAAGCTCTCCCTCTAAGATCAGGAACAAGACTAGACTTATTGTTGTGATTATTTTCAAAGTTATAGAAGTATTGAATTACTACATTGTTTAACAGGAGCTAAATTTGTGTAGTAGGTTAATTATACTTCAAAAACAAACTAACAATAAAACTCATATAAAAAGAGATCAGATTTGTTTTTACCAGAGGCAAAAGTGGTGGAGGGATTCAGAAATGTGGTCAAAAGTTAAAACTTCCAGTGACAAGACAATTAATTACTAGGGATATAAGGTACAATGTGATAAAGATAACTAACAGTGCTATATATTATAAATGATAACTGTTAAGAGTGTAAGTCCTAAAGTTCTCCTCACAGGAAAATATTTTTCTATTTCCTTAATTTTGTCTGTATATGAGATGATAAATGTTCACTAAACTTATTGTAAAAATCATTGCATGATATATGTAAGTCAAATCATTATGTTGGACACTTTAAACTTATTATTGTATGTCAATTATATATCAATAAAACTGGAAGAAAAAATAACTAAAAAGACTAAGCAACCTGATATAGGCTAAGAATATGAATATGATAATCATAGAAAATATTAAAAACAGAAATGAATAGAAAAGATCAATATCCTTAGTAATCAGAGGAATCATATGTTAGGAAATTTAAAGTAAAATTCAAATTTTGTTATTGAGTTATGGTTAACATAGAACATTATATTAGTTTCAGTTGTACAACATAACAATTCTTTATTTGTATATATAATGAAGTGATCACTACAATAAATCAAGTTAACATCCATCACCATATATAATTATGGATTTTTTTCTTGTGATGGGAACTTTTAGATTGACTCAATTTCAAATATGTAATACAGTATTATTGACTATATTTGCCATGTTGTACCTTACACTCCCCACAGTAATTTGTACATTTTGACTCCCTTCATCCATTTCACTCACCCCTTATACCCACCACCTCTAGCAACTAAAGTCTGTTCTCTGTATCTATGAGCTTAGTTTTGTTTTTGTTATTTTTTTTTTAGATTCCACATATAAGTGAGATTATATGGTATTTGTATTTCTTTGTTTAACTTATTTCACTTAGCATAATGTCCTCAAAACTGGATGAGATATATTCCACCATATATACATACATATATATATATATATATATATATATATATATATATATATTTCACATCTTATTTATCCATTCAACTACTGATGGACACTTAGGATGTTTCCATATCTTGGCTATTATAAAAAATGCTGCAATAAACATAGGGGTGCATATAGCTTTTATTAGTGTTTTTGTTTTCTTCAAATAAGTATCCAGAAGTAGAATTGCTGGACCATGTGGTAGCTCTATATTTAATTTTTTGAGGAAACTCTTTACTGTTTTCCATAGTGGCTGTACAAATTTACATTCCCACCAATGATGCACAAATGTGTCATTCTCTCCACATCCTTGCCAATGCTTGTAATTTTTTTGACTTTTTGATAATACTTATTCTTACAGCTATGAGGTGATATCTCATTGTGATTTTAATTTGGATTTCCCTAATGATTAGTGATGCTGAGCATCTTTTCATATACCTGTTGGCCAACAGTATGTCTTCTCTGGATGAATGTCTATTCAGATCTCTGCTCAGTTTTCAGCTGCACAGTTAGATTTTTGTTATTGAGTTGTATGAGGTCTTTATATATTTTGGATCTTAACCTCTTATCAAATATATGACTTGCAAATATTTTCTCCCATTCAGTAAACTGCCTCTTCATTTCGTTGATGGTTTCCCTTGTTGGACAGATGCTTTTTAGTTTGATGTAGGCCCACTTATTTATTTTTGCTTTTGTTGTCCTTGCTTTTGGTGTCAGATGCAAAAGATCATCACTTAGAGTGATGTCAAGAAAACCTATGTTTTCTTCTAAGAGTTTTATCATTTTGGGTATTCAAGTCTTGCATCCATTTGAGGTGATTTTTGATTGTTGGTGTAAGCCCAGTTTTTTTGGGTAGCCCAGTTTTTCATTCTTTTGCATTTGGCTGTCCATTTTCCACAACTCCAGTTCTTAAGGAGAGTGTCATTTCCCCACTGTATGTTATTGGCTCTTTTGTTGTAAATTAATTCACTGTATATGTGTGGGTTTATTTCTGAGATCTCTGTTCTGTTCTATTGACCTATGTGTCTGTCTCATGCCAAAACTATACTGTTTGATTCCAATAGTTTTGTAATACTTTGTAATCAGGAGTATAACGCCTTGAGTTTTGTTTTTCTTTCTCAAGATCATTTGGGTATTCTGATTTGTTTGTGGTTCCATACAAAACTTATGATTGTTCTATTTCTGTGAAAAATTACATAGGAATTTTGATAGAGATTGCATCAAATCTGTATATTGCTTTGTGTAGTATGAACACTTTAACAATGTTAATTATTCCAATCCATGAGTATAGCATATCTTTCCATTCATTTGTATCTTATTCAATTTTTTTTTTTTTATCAAATTCTTGTAATCTCAATGTACAGATTTTTACCTCCTTGGTTAAATTTACTTGCAGGTATTGTATTCTTTTTGATGCAATAGTAAATGGATTGTTTTCTCAGTTTCTCTTTCTGATAGTTTATTAGTGTGTAGAAAGGCAAGATATTTCTGTATATTTATTTTTTATCATGCAAATTCACTGAATTCATTTATTAATTGTAACTGTTTTTTGGTGGAGTCTTTAGGTTTTTTTTTAACATGTAATATTATCTCATTGTCAAATAGTGATTGTTTTACTTCGTACTTTCCAATTTGGATGCCATTTTTTTCTTGCTAAATTGCTGTGGCTAGGACTTCCAACACTATGTCATATAAAGCTGGTGAGAGTGGGAATCCTACTCTTGTTCCTGTTAGAGGAAAAACTTTCAGCTTTTCAAAATTGAGAATGATGTTAGCTGTGGGCTTGTTGTATATGACCTTTATTATGATGAGGTAAGTTCCCTCTTTACCTATTTTATTGAGAGTTTTCATTATACATAGATGTTGAATTTTGTAAAAAACTTTTTCTGCACCTATTGAGATGATCATATTATTTTCTGTCCTTCATTTTCTTAGTGTGGCATACATATTGATTGATTTGCCAATGATGAACAATCCTTGCATCTCTCATGCAATCCAACTTTATCATGGTGTATGATCTTTTTAATATATATATATATATATTTAATTTGGTTAGCTAATATTTTGTTGAGGATTTTTGCATCTGTATTCATCAGGGATATTGGCCTGCAATTTTCTTTTTTTGTAATGTCCATGTCTTGTTTTGATGTCAGAATAAAGCTGGCCTCATAACATGAGTTTGGAAGTATTCTGGCCTCTTTTCTGGAAGAGTTTGAGAAGATTTGTTATTAATTATTATTTGAATGTTTTGTAGAATTCACAAGTGAAGGCACATGACTCTGGACTTTTGTTTATTGGGAGGTTTTTAATTGCTGATTCAGTTTTCTTACTAGTAACTGGTCTGTTCTTATATTCTATTTCTTCATGGTCCAGTTTTGGAATGTTGTATGTTTCTAGGAAGTTATCCATTTCTTATAAGTTGTTCACTTTTTTGGCATTTAGTTGTTCACAGTAGTCTCTTATGATTCTTTGTATTACTGTGGTCTGAGTTGTAATAATTCTCCTTTATTTCTGATTTTATTTATTTTTTCTTATTAACAACACAAAAGTTCCAAAGAGGAAAAAAATACTATATAACACAAACAGTTCAGAACATAAAATGCTGCCATCTGGGGACCTTTTTATTTTTGGTGGGTCTAGCTAAATATTTATCAATTTTGTTTATCCTTTCAAAAAGCAAAAATTCAAATTATATTTCTCAGATAAGCAAATAGGAGTACTGATAAATCCCGAGTTGTTAAAAAATGGATTCTCTCATAGACTGATAGTGAGATTATAAATTGAGATAGATTTTTGAGGAAGTTAACAATTTATTATAAGCTATAAATCTATAAATACTTTGCTTCAACAATTCCACTTCTAGGAATCTAGGCCAAATGTGTACTAATAGATAACTACAAAAACAATGTGTGTTCAAAAGTCTATATTTGTGATAATGTTTGAATTATTTAAATATGAGAAAAAAATCTCTCCATGAGGAACTTGTTACATATTCATGGTTTATTGCTAATATGGTGTTCAATTAAAAAAGTAAAAATAATGAAATAATTTATGAGTACTGAAATGAAATGATTCTTAGTCTATGTAGTTAAGTGGAAAGGTAAATCATAGAAAATTGGAATAGTTTGATGTTATTTACAAAAAAAAAGTATTTGTAAATGTGGAAAAGTACAAATCAAACTAATAATACTGGTTATCACCAAAGCGTGGAAAAAAAGGTGATAAAAGTGACTTTTTGATTTGTATTTTTTGGAATATTAACTAAAAAGTATATGTTGAAAATTTTAAAGAATTAAAATAAAAAATAAAAAATTGAGATGAAATTAGTTAACAACCACAAAAGTCTTTCCTTGAATTCTTGATAAATGCAGCAGTGTAATTCTCAATGAGTTCATCAGTAGTCATAGGGTTTCTATGGGAAGGAATCAATAAAATGCTGGAGAAATGGTTCACGATTGCCACCTCTGGGGTGTGAAACAGAAATCTTACAAAAATAGAATGTGGAACAGGTAATAATAGTCAACTTTTTACACGAGTTTGCCTAATGGGAATTAGCTGAAATCAAATATGGGCTACTTTAAGTTTAGATGATATCAGGTTTATATTTGTACTGTTATTTTTTCTATTTCCTTTGTAATATAATATTGGTATTTGAAACCAAATATGTCATCTTTTCCTCACCTCAAGCAATTTCTACCTCATCTATTTTTAAAAGAATCCTTGTCTTATTTTTTAAAATTTAAACTTAAACTTGCAATTTAAAAAAAAGAGGAAGCAAATATTTGCTGAACATCTATTATGTGCCAGTCACTCTTCTAGGATATGGGAATGCAACAATAAAAAAAATAAAAACAGACAAAGCCCCTGCTTTCATATTGCAAGAAATAAAATCTAAACTGTGTCCAATGTTGATACAGATAGATAGATACATACAAACATACACAGACCGACAGATAGATAGATATAAAGAAAGCAAAAGGATGAGTATCAAGTCAAGGCAACGAGGATGATATTTAAAATAGCATTGATGAAAACAACCTTTAACGAATAGGTAAAAAAGAGAGCAAAAGGAATTGAAAGAGAAAATCCTGCTGATATTCCAGAAAAGGGCAACAATTACAAAGGCCCTGAGGCAGAAATGTGCTTAGCATATTTCAGGAACATGGAGACAAGTATCACTAGAGCTTAGTAAGGAAAGGGGAGAAGAGTAGGAAACACATCAGTTGTGTGTGTGTGTGTGTTTATGTGTTGGGAAAGGGGACATGATCTGTGTAGTCCTTTAGGCCAGGGTCAGTGAGCTACACCTTCTTTTGTAAATAAAGTTGTACTAGAACACAGCCATGCCCTTTGGTATGTATTGTCTATGGCTAATTTCATACTATAAAACAGAGTTGAATAATTGCAACAGAGACTGTATAGCTCACAAAGTATACACTAATACTATGTGGCCCTTTACAGAACAAGTTTACTGACTCCTACTTGAAACCACTGTAAAGATTTTGGTTTATTGTAAATGTGATGGGAGACCAGATGTTTGATTCCTATTTTATTTAATGTCTTGCAGGTAATGATAAAGATTTCAGATTTATTCTATGTGTGATTAGATGTCTTTGAAGATTTTTATTTAGGGCAGTGATCAAAGGATTATTGTAGTGATTTTGTGAAGAATATATTGTAACAAAGCAAGAAAGGAAACATAGAGAAGACTTAGATGGTCGAAAGGCAGAGTGAATAAGAAATAAGAGAGGTTTGAATAAAGAATATAACATTGGAAAGAAGGAAAGCATGATCAATGGGAATTGCTTATATATTGGGTAAAGTGATGAGAGAAAGTTAAAAATCAAGAATGACTCCTAGGTTTATAGCTTGAGCAATTTGTGATATAGGAACATTTTGGGTGGATCCAGTTTGGAAGAGGGAGAATACATGTAGCTGTTAGGAATATGATAAATATTGGATAACTATTATATTTCCAAGTGAATATGCAAATAAAAATGGGTATAAGGATTCAAGAAGCAAAATTTGATGAAAAAATTTTATAGTCATTGGTCTACAGAGAGTAATTCTGAGAAATTAGATGAGTTTACCTAGGGACAGAATATTGACAAAGTAATAGAGAAATTTTAGATGTTTAGCACAAAAGTAGAATTAGATCAAGGGGGTCTGTGACTTGGTGTGACAATCAGATTATAGCCAGAGTGTAATCAGTGGTCCATTTTAACAACAGTTGGAATTTGGGAGGAGGATGAATACAATAAATAGAGAGGGGTTGGAGAGTTAAGGATTTGCAGATAGTTGATTTTAATAGTATACCATGTATTCTAAACTGTATTAGAAGGTGGGGGGAGGGAGGTGCTACAGAGAGGGGATATATGTATACATATAGCTGATTCACTTCCTTGTACAGCAGAAACTAACAAAACATTACAAAGTAAATATACTCCAATAAAAAATTTAAAATAAAAGTAAAGACATGAGGAGTTTGATGGATATTGAAAAAGTGGTAGGATAAGTGACTTCTATACATACAGAAAGAAATCTTCTCATAATGTAATGGCTGTTAACAAGTTCAAAGAAATACATACTACTTAGGGTGGATCTCTAACTTTCCTTTATTGTAAAAAGAATAACTTTAAATTATTTTAAGAACTAGATTAAAATAAATTAAATTATTATTTTAATAAATTATTTTAATAGTTCCTTGTATGTGTGTGTCATTTTATAGTTTCTATGTTACACATATATCAGAATGTCCAAAAATTAGTCAAACAGTAAATGAGAATTGAGCATTTTCTTAGAGACTTAATAAATAAAGATAATCTATCAATAATGAAAGTACCAGCCAAACGTGCTTCAGAGATATCCTAAAAATGAAAACAGGAAAAAAAATTAAGTTTTGTTTAAGGTATGCTGAATTTGGACATCCCTTTACTAAGAATTCCACTTTTTTAAGCTATATTTTAGTCATGTGAGGAAGCACTGTCAATAATGGGTAATTATCAAAATTGAATTATTCTTTTCTGCTCATGTAATTCTTTGGAAATGAGCGGTTATTTTTGTCAATTATATGGATCTTAAAGGTAAGAACTGATGTGTTTTCTAAAGTATACATCTGAGAAGACATGTACTCTTTGTTTTCCTACCAACTTCTTGGGGTTTGATGGTGACACTGTTACTGAGCTCATAATGTTACATGAAAATGGATAAATCCTGTATATAGGATCTTGCTTAAATAGATGAGCTCTGTACTTGGGTAGATATAATTCACATTTTTAAGGGAGATTATGTACTACTACATGTTCTTTAGTTATAATAAGTTTTGACTCTGTTACAGTAGAAATGGAAACTAAACATTAACTATATTTCAAAAGCTTTTCTTACAAATGTTATTACAGATTCAGCAAGTTGATCTCAAATTTAAATATGCATAGTCCTGCAAAATTGCTGTTCTTGCACAAACATTTGGTGCCAACACATTCTTACAATTCACTGAGCTGTTTTGTATGATTGCATACGCAGCTAACACAGCCATTTTCCACTTTACTGAGTAGATTCAGAGCCAAAGCAGAGATACTTATTTATTTAGTGTCACCTATAGTTAAAGTTATGTCAGGATTTCCTTTATGAATCTGTTTTAGAGCTCTATAACATTATAATAGATCTAATCACAGAGTGAATCCAAATTTCTCTCTAAAGAGTATCAAGCAACATAGGTTTATAAAAAGTAGGCTGCATATGTAGGGCTAAGGAAACATTCCAACATTAAAAGGAACACAATTTCTAAGGAGCTTGTAATGAATCTTATTTGAATTTAGATTCTTCCATTTAAAGCATCTATGGCCCTGAGAAACACTTATATCCTAAGCTCCATTTTCATCATGTAGTTAGTATTGAATAACAACTATTCAATTAATAGCTTAAAAAGCCCAATCATTTATTCAGTACCAGGTACTATCTAAACACCTTTGACTCATTAACTAATTTAATTCTCACAACACATTGAGATGAGTTGTATTATCTTAATTTTATAGTCAGTGAAAGTGAATTAGGTTAAGGAGTTTACCTTCATCATGATTCATTTAGTACTGGGGCTTGGATTTGAATCTAATATAGTCTGTATCCTAACTTCATGCCCTTAACTTTATGCCCTACAGCCACCGTTTGTGAGAATTAAATAAATGATTCCTTCAACAAATTTATCCCAATGCTTGGCACACAGCTAGTGTTCAATAAACAATAGCTATAGAATTTAAAATGAATAGAACAGTAGGTTGTTTAAAAGGTGTAAAACAGAAATATCCTAGCAAAGCCTTTTCATTCAGAAACAGAAAACTGAAGTATAGACATATGACTTTGTCAATTTCAAATGTTTTCTTAAGCAATTAAATCTGTTATTTAAAAATTTAAAGTAATTAAACTTAAAGCTATCTATATGTTCATTAATTTATCTATACAAAAATAATTATCAGCAACATATATATATATATATATATATATATATATATATATGATAGTCCTTCAGAATAGAGAGACATGTTAAACAAATTAGACATAGATAATTCTCTCAGGAGCTTGTCATTTATAGGTGTTCATAGGACCTGAACAAAGACATTTGAGATTGTTTGTCATTCTTCAGTTGGTTTCTTCAGTTAGTCAGGCAGTAGATCACTTATTTAGCTAGTATTTCATGAGACTCTCCTCTGTGACTTTCAGGAAATCTGCCTTGACTCTGGGATACATTAGTGAACAATACAGAAGTTGAATTTATTCTCACGGAAGCAAATTTTCATAAAATATTCACCAATAACTTCTTTGAATGGTTCAACATTAGTCAAAACTGCTTAGGGCAGGGGCAACTAGAACACATTTAATGGAAGAAATGCTGTTTCCACTGGACCTTAAAGAAAGGTAAGAGTTGGCACAGTGGAGATAAGGCTAGAAAAGCATTCTTAAAACAATGTAAGCTGACACACTTGGAAGCCCCTTCGCGGGAGGAGACTGCGGGTGACGGAGGGGCTAAGCTTCGGGGCCGCGGAGGAGAGCACAGCAACAGGGGTGCGGAGGGCAAAGCAGAGAGATTCCCGCAGGGATGATCGGTGCCGACCGGCACTCACCCGCCGGAGAGGCTTGTCTGCTCACCCACCGGGGCGGGCAGGGGCTGGGAGCTGAGGCTCCGGCTTCGGTCAGATCCCAGGGAGAGGGCTGGGGTTGGCTGCATGAACACAGCCTGAAGGAGGTTAGTGCACCACGGCTAGCCGGGAGGTAGTCTGGGAAAAAGTCTGGGCCTGCTGAAGAGGCAAGAGACTTTTTCTTCCCTCTTTGTTTCCTGGTGCATGAGGAGAGGGGATTAGGAGCGCTGCTTAAAGGACCTCCAGAGACGGCCGTGAGCCGTAGCTATCAGCGCTGACTCCAGAGACGGGCATGAGACGCTAAGGCTGCTGCTGCTGCCACCAAGAGGCCTGTGTGCGGGCACAGGTCACTATCCACACCACCCTTCCAGGGAGTCTGTGCAGCCCGCCACTGCCAGGGTCCCGGGATCCAGGGACAACTTCCCCGGGAGTATGCACGGCACGCCTCAGGCTGGTGCAACGTCCCACTGGTCTCTGCCGCCACAGGCTCGCCCCGCATCTGTACCCCTCCCTCCCCCCGGCTTCAGTGAGCCAGAGCCCCCAAATCAGCTGTTCCTTTAACCTCATCTTGTCTGAGCGAAGAACAGAGGCCCTCTGGTGACCTACATGCAGAGGCGGGGCCAAATCCAAAGCTGAAGCCCGGGACCTATGCGAACAAAGAAGAGAAAGGGAAATTTCTCCCAGCAGGCTCAGGAGCAGCGGATTAAATCTCCACAATCACAATTCCACCCTGCATCGGTGGAATACCTGAATAGACAATGAATCATCCCAAAGTGAGGAGGTGGACTTTGAGAGAAAGATTTATTATTTTTTCCCCTTTTCCTCTTTTTGTGAGTGTGTATGTGTATGCTTCTGTGTGAGATTTTGTCTGTATAACTTTGCTTTCACCATTTGTCCTAGCATTCTGTCCTTCTGGTTTTTTATCTATTTTTTTTTACTTAAATTTTTTTTTCTTAATAATTATTTTTATTTTAAAAACTTTATTTTATTTTATCTTACTTTATTTTATTTTATTTTATCCTCTTTCTTTCTGTCTTTCTACTTTTTCTCCCTTTAATTCTGAGCCGTGTGGATGAAAGGCTCTTGGTGCTGCAGCCAGGAGTCAGAGCTGTGCCTCTGACATTGGAGAGCAAATTCACGACACTGGTCCACACGAGACCTCCCAGCTCCACATAATATCAAATAGCGAAAACCTCCCACAGATCTCCATCTCAACACCAACACCTAGCTTCACTCAATGACCAGCAAGCTACAGTGCTGTACACCCTATGCCAAACAACTAACAAGACCAGAACACAAACCCACCAATTAGCAGAGAGGCTGCCTAAAATCATAATAAGTCCACAGACACCCCAAAAACACCACCAGACGTGGACCTGCCCACCAGAAAGACAAGATCCAGCCTCATCCACCAGAACACAGGCAATAGTCCCCTCCAGAAGGAAGCCTACACAACCCCACTTAACCAACCGGGGCCACTGGGGACAGACACCAAAAACAACGGGAACTACGAACCTGCAGCCTGCAAAACGGAGACCCCAAACACAGTAAGATAAGCAAAATGAGAAGACAGAAAAACAGCAGATGAAGGACAAAGATAAAAACCCACCAGACCTAACAAATGATGAGGAAATAGGCAGTCTATCTGAATAATGATAGTAAAGATATCCAAAATTTTGGAAATAGAATACAGAAAATGCAAGAAAAATTTAACAAGAACCTAGAAGAACTAAAGAGGAAACAAGCAATGATGAACAACACAATAAATGAAATTAAAAATACTCTAGAAGGGATCAATAGCAGAATAACTGAGGCAGAAGTCAAATAAGTGACCTGGAAGATAAAAGAGTGGAAATAACTACTGCAGGGCAGAATAAAGAAAAAAGAATGAAAACAACTGAGGATAGTCTCAGAGACATCTGGGACAACATTAAATGCACCAACATTCGAATTATAGGTGTCTCTGAAGAAGAAGAGAAAAAGAGAGGGACTGAGAAAATATTTGAAGAGATTATAGTTGAAAACTTCCCTAATATGGGAAAGGAAATAGTTAATCAAGTCCAGGAAGCACAGACAGTCCCATACAGGATAAATCCAAGGAGAAACAGGTCAAGACACATATTAATCAAACTGTCAAAAATTAAATACAAAGAAACCATATTAAAAGCAGCAAGGGAAAAACAACAAATAACACACAAGGGAATCCCCATAAGATTAACAGCTGATCTTTCAACAGAAACTCTGCAAGCCAGAAGGGACTGGCAGGACATATTTAAAGTGATAAAGGAAGAAAACCTACAACCAAGATTACTCTACCCAACAAGGATCTCTTTCAGATTTGATGGAGAAATTAAAGTCTTTACAGACAAGGAAAAGCTGAGAGAGTTCAACACTACCAAATCAGCTTTACAACAAATGCTAAAGGAAGTTCTCTAGGCAAGAAACACAGGAGAAGAAAAAGACCTACAATAATAAACCCAAAACAATTAAGAAAATGGGAATAGGAACATACATATCGATAATTACCTTAAATGGAAATGGATTAAATGCTCCCACCAAAAGACACAGACTGGCTGAATGGATACAAAAACAAGACCCATATATAAGCTGTCTACAAGAGATCCACTTCAGACCTAGGGACACATACAGACTGAAAGTGAGGGGATGGAAAAAGATATTCCATGCAAATGGAAACCAAAAGAAAGCTGGAGTAGCAATTCTCATGTCAGACAAAATAGACTTTAATATAAAGACTATTAGAAGAGACAAAGAAGGACACTACATAATGATCATTCGCTCGATGCAAGTAGAAGATATAACAATTGTAGGTGCTTATGCACCAAACATAGGGGGACCTCATTAAAGGCAAATAATAACAGCCATAAAGGGGAAATGAACAGTAACACATTCATAGTAGGGGAATTTAACACCCCACTTTCACCAATGGACAGATCATCCAAAATGAAAATAAATAAGGAAACACAAGCCTTAAATGATACATTAAAAAAGATAGACTTAATTGATATTTATAGGGCATCCAAAAACAACAGAACACATTTTTCTCAAGTGCTCATGGAACATTCTCCAGGATAGATCATATCTTGGGTCACAAATCAAGCCTTGGTGATTTTAAGAAAATTGAAATTGTATCAAGTATCTCTTCTGACCACAACACTATGCGATTAGATATCAATTACAGGAAAAGATCTGTAAAAAGTACAAACACATGGAGGCTAAACAATACAGTACTTAATAACGAAGTGATCACTGAAGAAATCCAAGAGGAAATCAAAAAATACATGGAAACAAATGACAATGGAGACACAACGACCCAAAACCTATGGGAGGCAGCAAAAGCAGTTCTAAGAGGGAAGTTTTGAGCAATACAATCCTACCTTAAGAAACAGGAAACATCTTGAATAAACAACCTAACCTTGCACCTAAAACAATCAGAGAAAGAAGAACAAAAAAACCCAAAATTAGCAGAAGGAAAGAAATCATAAAGATCAGATCAGAAATAAATAAAAAAAGAAATGAAGGAAACAATAGCAAAGAACAATAAAACTAAAAGCTGGTTCTTTGAGAAGATAAACAAAATTGATTAACCACTAGCGAGACTCATCAAGAAAAAGAGGGAGAAGACTCAAGTCAATAGAATTAGAAATGAAAAAGGAGAAGTAACAACTGACACTGCAGAAATACAAAAGATAATGAGAAATTACTACAAGCAACTCGATGCCAATAAAATGGACAACCTGGAAGAAATGGACAAATTCTTAGAAATGCACAACTGCCAAGACTGAATCAGGAAGAAATAGAAAAAATGAACAGACCAATCACAAGCACTGAAATTGAAACTGTGATTAAAAATTTTCCAACAAACAAAAGCTCAGGACCAGATGGCTTCACAGACAAATTCTATCAAACATTTAGAGAAGAGCTAATACCTATCCTTCTGAAACTCTTCCAAAATACAGCAGAGGGAGGAACACTCCCAAACTCACTGTACGAGGCCACCATCACCATGATACCAAAACCAGACAAGGATCTCACAAAGAAAGAAAACTACAGACCAATATCACTGATGAACATAGATGGAAAAATCCTCAACAAAATACTAGCAAACAGAATCCAACAGCACATTAAAAGGATCATGCAACATGATCAAGTGGGGTTTATTCCATGAATGCAAGGATTCTTCAATATATGCAAATCAATCAATGTGATACACCTTATTAACAAATTGAAAGATAAAAACCATACAATCATCTCAATAGATGCAGAGAAAGCTTTCAACAAAATTGAACACCCATTTATGATAAAAACCCTGCAGAAAGTACGTATAGAGGGAACTTTTCTCAACATAATAAAGGCCATATATGACAAACCCACAGCCAACATCATCCTCAATGGTGAAAAACTGAAAGCATTTCCACTAAGATCAAGAACAAGAAAAGGTTGTCAACTCTCACCACTCTTATTCAACATAGTTTTGGAAGTTTTAGCCACAGCAATCAGAGAAGAAAAGGAAATAAAAGGAATCCAAATGGGAAAAGAAGAAGTAAAGCTGTCACTGTTTTCAGATGACATGATACTATACACAGAGAACCCTAAAGATGCTACCAGAAAACTACTAGAGCTAATCAATGCATTTGGTGAAGTAGCAGAATACAAAATTAATGCACAGAAATCTCTGGCATTCCTATACACTAATGATGAAAAATCTGAAAGTGAAATTAAGAAAACACTCCCATTTACCACTGCAAAAAAAATAATAAAATATCTAGGAATAAACCTACCTAAGGAGACAAAAGACCTGTATGCAGAAAATTATAAGACACTGATGAAATAAATTAAAGATGATACAAATAGATGGAGAGATATACCATGTTCTTGGATTGGAAGAATCAACATTGTGAAAAATGACACTACTACCCAAAGCAATCTACATATTCAATGCAATCCCTATCAAACTACCACTGGCATTTTTCACAGAACTAGAACAAAAAATTTCACAATTTGTATGGAAACACAAAAGACCCCGAATATCCAAAGCAATCTTGAGAACGAAAAACAGAGCTGTAGGGATCAGGCTCCCTGACTTCAGACTGTACTACAAAGCTACAGTAATCAAGACGGTATGGTACTGGCACAAAAACAGAAATAAAGATCAATGGAACAGGATAGAAAGCCCAGAAATAAACCCACGCAAATATGATCATATTATCTTTGATATAGGAGGCAAGAATATACAGTGGAGAAAAGACAGCCTGTTCAATAAGTGGTGCTGGGAAAACTGGACAGGTACATGTAAAAGTATGAGATTAGAACACTCCCTAACACCATACACAAAAATAAGCTCAAGGGCTATCCTGGTGGCGCAGTGGTTGAGAGTCCGCCTGCCAATGCAGGAGACACAGGCTCGTGCCCTGGTCTGGGAAGATCCCACATGCCGTGGAGCGGCTGGGCCCGTGAGCTGTTGCCACTCAGCCTGCGCGTCCAGAGCCTGTGCTCTGCAACGGGAGAGGCCACGACAGTGAGAGGCCCATGTACAGCAAAAAAGAAAAAAAAAAAAGCTCAAAATGGATTAAAAGCCTAAATGTAAGGGCAAAACTATTAAATTCTTAGAGGAAAACATAGGCAGAACACTCTATGACATAAATCACAGCAAGATCCTTTTTGATCCACCTCCTAGAGAAATGGAAATAATGACAAAATAAACAAATGGCACCTAATGAAACTTAAAAGCTTTTGCACAACAAAAGAAACCATAAACAAGCCCAAAAGACAACCCTCAGAATGGGAGAAAGTATTTGCAAATGAAGCAACTGAAAAATTATTAATCTCTTAAACTTACAAGCAGCTCATACAACTCAATAACAGAAAAACAAACAACCCAATCCAAAAATGGGCAGAAGACCTAAACAGACATTTCTCCAAAGAAGGTATACAGATTGCCAACAAACACATGAAAGAATGCTCAACATCATTAATCATTAGAGAAATGCAAATCAGAACTATAATGAGATATCGTCTCACACCAGTCAGAATGACCATCATCAAAAAATCTAGAAACAATAAATGCTGGAGAGGGTGTGGAGGAAAGGGAACACTCTTGCACTGCTGGTGGGAATGTGAATTGGTACAGCCACTATGGAGAACAGTATGGAGGTTACTTAAAATACTACAAATAGAACTACCATACGACCCAGCAATCCCTACTGGGCATATACCCTGAGAAACCATAATTCAAGAAGAGTCATGTACCAAAATATTCATTGCAGCTCTGTTTACAATAGCCAGGAGTTGGAAGCAACCTAAGTGTCCATCATCAGATGAATGGATAACGAAGATTTGGCACATATATACAATGGAATATTACTCAGTCATAAAAAGAAACGAAATTGAGTTATTTGTAGTGATGTGGATGGACCTAGAGTCTGTCATACAGAGTGAAGTAAGTCAGAAAGAGAAAGACAAATACCGTATACTAACACATATACATGGAATCTAAGAAAAAATAAAATGTCATGAAGAACCTAGGGGTAAGACGGGAATAAAGACACAGACCTACTAGAGAATGGACTTGAGGATATGGGGAGGGGAAGGGAAAGCTGTGACAAAGTGCGAGAATGGTATGGACATATATACTACCAAACGTAAAATAGATAGCTAGTGGGAAGCAGCCGCATAGCACAGGGAGATCAGCTCGGTGCTTTGTGACCACCTAGAGAGGTGAGATAGGGAGGGTGGGAAGGAGGGAGACGCAAGAGGGAAGAGATATGAGAACATATGTGTATGTATAACTGATTCACTTTGTTATAAAGCAGAAACTGACACACCATTGTAAAGCAATTATACTGCAAGAAAGATGTAAAAAAACAACAACAACAACAATGTAAACTAAAAATTGGAGATGGCAAGATGTTGGACAAATACTGAAAACATTTAGAAGTTACATTTATATTTAATTTAGAACAGTGTTTCTCAAATTTTGCTGAACGTTAAATCACACGAGAAGTCTTTTAAATCCCAATGCCCAGTTCTCAATCCATACCAATTAATATGTCTGAGAGCAGGTGCTAGGCTGCAGTATTTTTTTTTTTTTTAAGATCCTCTGGTGATCTCAGTGTGCAGCAAATTTTGAGAACCACATATTTGGAGTATAAAATGTGAAATTTAAACATTCTTAGAGGAAAAAAATAGACTAGTTAGATTTTAAAACTATTTGAATCTCAAGGAAAAGCATTTAAACATAATCCAGTAGGATATGTGAAGTAATCAGAGAAGAAATTCTAGAAGCAAGAGATAACTTTGTCCTAAAATCAAGGGAAAGGCAACTTTATGTTGTGATCAAAGCACAAAAATATCAAGGAGAATGATAACAGAAAAATAGCTTATAGAATTTGGCAACTAGAATGCATTTGATAACTTTCAAGAAGTGGTTTTGGAGAGCAGCAAGGGAAAGGACTGGATTCCAAGTGTTGAGAAAGTAGCAAATATTAGTATACAACTACTTCCTAAATATACTTGAACATAAAGTGAAATTGGAGCTATTGTGTGTAAAACAAAACAAAATAAAAACAAAGAAAAAAACAGGGAGGAATAGTGTACTTGGTTATGTTAGTAGGCTAGAGGAAAGATAACAGCAGAGATAATAGAGGGATGAAGATGATGGATTATATGCTTACATACTTGAGGGTGTATGCATTTTAATTTCTATTGTCCTATAAGAGAATGTATGTTATGGATATGGGTGCAAGTAGCTTATTTGAGAAATGAGCCCAAGAATCAAAGTGAGAAAAAAAGGAAAGTGAGACCAGGAAGGAGGAAGATTCAATATCAGAATGTTTTTGAGGTTACTTATGTGAGCAATGGGGGCTTGATCCAGGGAATCTCTGAGAAGTGTCAGGCATACTTTCCAGTATTATGCATATGAGATATGTGAGATCAGAGTATTTCTCTATTTGCTCTAATCCCTCAGTGCTTGTGGGGGTCCTAGGGGATTAACTCCTCTTCATGTCTTGGCTGTGCTATAACTAGGTCCAGTATGCTCTCATTGTGTGTAGAAGACCTTGAGGTAGAAAACAGAAGTTGGTGGCTGGCAGTAAGAGGCAGGTTTGAGTTCACATTGATCCATGCACTGCAACTGTGTCTGCAATTAGAAGAGGATTGAGGGGATGATACAGACATCATATGTTTGCTGCAGTAAGTATTACAAGACTGATACAAATGAGAGAATACCAAAGAAAGGACCAAGTATGAAGTAGTAGCCTTGAAAATATGAGAAATTATTCAGAAAAATGAAAAATAGGGACAAAGAGAGTGTCCAATCCTTCTCCATGGCCTACGAGTTGGGGGTCAGTCAGTGGGAAAAGGACTATAGAAGGAACAACCAGCCTTCAATCAAGATAAGGAGATCAACATGTAAGATCAGAGTGATGGAGTAAACAATTAGAGAAGGCCAGAATTCACACAGGGAAGTGCTAATAGGTGAGATGGCAGTAATGGTAGGAATATATTCTATGGAAATGAAAAGTATGAAAAGATGTGCGTGTGGAGTTTGGAGGGAGCATTCATTAGAAAAAGAAGTTGTGATTTTTCTTTTTTTTTTTTTCGGTACACAGGCCTCTCACTGTTGTGGCCTCTCCCATTGCGGAGCACAGGCTCAGCGGCCATGGCTCACGAGCCCAGCTGCTCCGCGGCATGTGGGATCTTCCCAGACCGGGGCATGAACCCGTCTCCCCTGCATCGGCAGGCGGACTCTCAACCACTGCGCCACCAGGGAAGCCCCAGAAGTTGTGATTTTTCCATGTTGAAGATAAAAGATGGAGAACACAAGAACCTGCTATACATCCGGTGCTTGATATATTCTGTGCTTATCAAAACTTTGTGTTAGATATTAATACTGTTATTTGATATTTATGGAAACTGAGGCTAGAGGTTCACCTAGAATGTGCATTCAGATCTGCTTGTCACAAAACCTTTATTAATCCAATTGGCCATATTAATTCCTTTGGAGGTAGGAACAAGTTTATAATTAAGCAACTATTTAATCTATGGACAGAAAGAATTTGATAACATAAGGATAGCAACTTACATGCTATTGTTTTAGTTCTAATTCATATAGCATGCCTAAAGGAGATGCCAGAGCTGAGTCATTCCTGACAGGTTATTTTTTTTGGGGGGTGGGGTGTCAGGTGGGTCGGAAGGACTGGTCAGAGTAGGGCTGGGGATAAGACTCATAAAAGGGAGGGAAAACAGGCAGAATATAAAAAATGAGAGCAAAGTTCAACAGACAGACTTCAGCCAGATGGCAGGTGTGCCAGTTGGAGAAACAAGGCAGAAAGCAGTTCTTAAATATCAGTATCAAAGTAATGTTTTGAGCCACTTAGTTTCCACTGCTGTGTATTAGTCAACAAATATCATTGAGTAATACTATGTTTCTAAACGTGAACAGCACAGAAATATTCTTCTCAAACCTGCTTTGTAGTAAGGAAAACAAATATAAACAAGTATTTAATAACATTTTAAGTGACATAAAGGAAATGTACAAAATATTGTGGTATATAATTTAGGGTTCTTTTCTAGTGTGAGTGGTTAGTGAAATAACTCCCGGGTAAGTAAGTGGAATGAACTGGGGTGAAATCCAGGAAACAGGAGTTCTAGCAGTAACTCTGGCATTTGTTAGTTTTGTGACATAGTTAATTTAATTTCCTCACTCTTTTGTTTCCTTATCTGAAAAGTTTTATTAACTACACTAGAAGTAAATTTTAAGAGCCAGGCAAGAGGAAAATGATTTACAAAATAATAATGTTAAGCAAAAAATGTTCATTTTTCCTAGCATGGTCGTAGAAATGCATTCAAATCAGCAAACTGAAGTTCAGAGTTTACTGAAAACAATGCTTCTGTCAAAATCTGACAGATGCATCTTGGACATCTACTAAGCTGTCACTGGATTACCTGTCACCCAAAGCAATCATTTTTGATAGGTCTTCTTCAATACTAAGATAGTGTTTGGAATCCTGACCCTATTAGGGAATAGTAGAAACAGAAAGAAGCACAAGAAGCATAGAAGCAATATTAGTTGTCAGCAGTGTTATCAGAACAGCTAAGTACAGAATGCTTTAAGATATGTACCCAAGAACTGTGGATTTTGCTTTTAGGGATTTTAACAGCATGAAATGCTTTTTTTTTCAATCAAAAGAGATGTAAAATAATAATGATACAAATTTCTAAAAAGAATAATGAAATCCTGCACATTGTGAAAGTCTTGCTTGTGAAAAAGCCCCTGGAGCATCATACAAGTCAAATGCTGCCAAATTCTATTTCTAGACTGAATTTTTCTTGGCCTCAGGGAAGAGCTGTCAAATGTTTCTTGATTAAAATTCAGACAAAGCCATGGAGTCAATTGATAACTTTTAACGAATAAAGTCAGATTAATAAATGCTTGTTGGCTTGACTTGGGGAAAAAAGCCCTGCTAATTTATTGCATTCCAACTTCATACTGTGGAAGGAAAATGGAGAAAACAAAAGTATATAAATTAATAATAACCCATAATTTTAGCATCCTTATATAAATTGCAGTCATTCAGATCACAACAAGAATGGATTTAGGTGGGCAACCTAAGTACTACACCAATTGTCTCTATGATTCCTTTTGAGGAAAGGAGGTACAGTAATGAATTCTTTAAAGGCAATGTATTTCCAATTATACACTTCATGAAAAAGTAGTTCTTAGTCCTTAACATGTTTTCTATGTGAAGCTATTTAATTGTATTCTGTTGAAAGTGTCTATGTATAAGCATAACATTGGAATCAGTGTTTCTATAATACTGTATATTAGAAAATTCAGTAATAGGAACTCACATTCCTAACTTTAAGCTGCCTGCTTTTATCTCACCATTCAAAATACACAGCACTACTGAAACTTAAACTTAGTATGAATGAACATGAGACATGTATTAATTGCTTTAAACCTTTTATTTTGGAATTCTTAACTTTTATTAACATAATATAATTTCTCCACCAAAAGAAATAAAGATAGCACATACAGGCATACCTCGCTTTATTTTGTTTTGCTTTATTAATCTTTGTAGATATGTATATGTATATACATATGTTATATATATATATATATATATATATATTCTTTTTTTCTTTTTACAAAGTGAAGGTCTGCTGTGGCAACCCTGCATCAAGCAAGCCTTTCAGCACAAATTTTCCAACAGCATTTGCTCACCTGTTGTTTCTGTATTACATCTGGGTAATTCTCACAATATTCCAAACTTTTTCATTATTATTATATTTGTCATGGTGATCTTTGATGAATGGTTTAATCTCACAACTGTAATTGTTTTGAGGTGCCATAAACTGTGCCCATACAAGACAGTGAATTTAATGGATAAATGTGTGTTCTGACTGCTCAACAACTCTTGTTCTCCCATCTCTTTCCTGTTGCTCAAGCTTCCCTATTCCCTGACACACAACAATATTGAAATTAGGCCTATCAATAACCTTACAATAGCCCCTTAGTGTTCAAATGAAAGGGAAAGTCACATGTTTCTCTCTTTAAATCAAAAGCTAGACATAATTAAACTTAGTGAGGAAGGCATTTCAGGAGCCAACATAGGCCAAAAGCTAGGCTTCTTGCACCAAACAGCTAAGTTGTGAACGCAAAGAAAAAGTTCTTGAAGGAAATTAAAAGTGCTACTCAGTGAACAAACAACTGATAATAAAGCAAAACTGACTTACTAGTGATAATGGAGAAAGTTTTAATGATGTGGATAGAAGATAGAACAATCACAACATTCCCTTAAGCCAAAGCCTGATCCAGAGCAAGGTTCTAACTCTCTTTAATTCTATGAATGCTGAGAGAGGTGAGGAAGCTGTAGAAGAAATCTTGAAGCTAGCAGAGGTTGGTTCATAAGGTTGAAGGAAAGAAAACATCTCTATAATATAAAAGTACAAGGTGAGCAGCGAGTGCTGATGTAGAAGTTGCACCAAGTATTCCAGAAAATCTAGCTAAGATAATTAGTGAAGTGTGGCTCTACTAAACAACAGATTTACATTGTAGACAAAACAGCCTTATATCGGAAAAAGATGGCATCTAGGACTTTTATAGCTGGAGAGGGGAAGTCAATGCCTGGCTTTGAAGCTTCATAGGACAGGCAGACTCTCTTGTTAGGGGCTAATGCAACTGGTGACTTTAAGTGAAAGCCAACACTTAACCACCATTCTGAAAATCCTATGGCCATTAAAAATTATGTTAAATCTACTCTGCCTATGCTCTAAATGGAATGACAAAGCCTGGATGGCAGCACATCTGTTTACAACATGGTTTAATGAATATTTTAACACCAATCTTGGAGCCTACTGCTCAGAAAAAACAAACAAACAAACAAACAAAGAAATAATTCTTTCAAAATATTACTGCTTATTGATAATGCTCCTAGTTACCCAAGAGCTCTGATGGAATTGTACAAGGTTAATATCATCTTCTTGCCTGCTAATCCAACATCTATTCTGCATCCCATGGATCAAGGAGTCATTTTGACTTTCAAATCCTATTACTTAAGAAATATATTTTGTAAGGCTATAGCTGCCATCGATAGTGATTCCACTGATGGATCTGGGCAAAATAAATTGAATACATGCTGGAAAGGATTCATCATTCTAGATGTCATTAAGAACATTTGTGATTCAGAGTAGACATCAAAATAACATTAACAGGAGTTTGGAATAAGTTGATTCCAACCCTCAGGGATGACTTTGGGTGTTCAAGACTTTAGTGAAGGAAGTAACTGCAGATATGCTGGAAATAGTAAGGAAAGTAGAATTAGAAGTGGAACTTGAGGATGTGACTGAACTACTGCAATCTCATGATACAACTTTAATGGCTGAGAAGTTGCTTATTATGGATGAGCAAAGAAAGTGGTTTCTTGAGAGAGATTCTACTCCTGGTAAAGATGCTGTGAAGTTGATTGAAATGACAACAAAGGACTGAAAACATTAAATAAACCTAGTTGATAAAGGAGTGGCAGAGTTTGAGGGGATTGACTCCAATTCTGAAAAAAAATCTACTGTGTTCAAAATGCTATCAAACAGCATTGCATGCTACAGAGAAATTTTTTGTTAAAATAAGAGAATTGATGTGACAAACTTCATTGTCTTATTTTAAGAAATTGCCACAACCACCTCAAATTACAGCAATCACCACCATGATCAGTCAGCAGCCATCAATATTTAGGCAAGACCCTTCACCAGCAAAAAGATTATGAAGGGTCAGATCATGGTGAGCATTTTTTAGCAATAATGTCTTTTTAAATTAATATATGTACATTGTATTTTTCTGCATAAAGTTACTGCACACTCAATAAACTAGAGTATAGTGTAAGCATAAAATATATATACACTATAAAACCAAAAAAAATTGTATGACTAACTTTTGCAACATTCACTTTGGGTCTGGAACTGAACCCACAATAACTCTGAGATTGCCTCCACTTTATAATGCACTGGAGAGTATTTCAAGCAATTCTTCTATTTTATTTCAGAAATAGAAACATATTTTTAAATATGTATGTATGCTCTCATTTTAAAAGTTATGCTTTATATTCCTGAAATCATGCTGGGTTATGGAATAAAGATGAAAAAGACACATTCTTTCTGCCAAGAAATTGCAGATAATTATGATACAGTGTGATAAGCAAGACAATAGATGTATGTATAGAAAAACTCTGCATCTGGGAGTGCACATTTTCCAAGAGCTCAGTATTAATGTGTGAATTAGTGTTTAGAAGATAATTATCACAGAGGAGCATGTGCAAAGACCCAGAGGCTTGAGATAACAAAGTGGTCTAGAGAATACAAAGTAGTTCAGTGTCACTGTAATGAAACTTGCTCATTGGACTATTGTGGAAGATAAAGTTTAAACAGTGGTAGGTAGAAAATATAAATTTCACATCACTGGGAATTAATTTAAAAACTCTTAAAACAGATTAACATAGTATAAGATTCTGTCTCACTTTAAGCATACCAAAAAATGCAGCCTTTATTTCCTCGATATTTAAACAGAATATGAAAAAAAAATGAAATGCAAAATGGTCAAAACAAGAAGATATTGTATCTTCATTCTTTGGATTAATAGTAAACAAAAAAAAATTCTTAAAAAGGAAGGGGAAAAATATGATGCAGGTGAATAATTTTGAATATAGTACAAAATTTCACTGGAAATGGAGGAAAAGCAACATTGCATTTATACTGAATACCCAAGCACAGATGGCAATAAAATCAGCAAGCATCATGTTATTCCACATCCTACACCAACACATCCACAGAGAACTCCTTGACCTCCCAACAGGAAGAAATCTCCATTCTCTAAAATCTATCAGCAATGATTTCCAAATATTTGTCTACATCAGTTTCAAAGCCAAACCTTAAAAATGTATACATATCTAAGCTTCACTTCAGAACATGTGGACCTGTGACTAAGGAACAGGAGCTTTAATTTGTTATTTATAAAATAAAACTGAAATCCTTAGATTGCTCTAACAAAATGCCAGGTTTGGGCACCTAAGTGTTATAACTATTGTGTTAATCAGTTACATTATTTGTGTCAGTCAAATGCATAATTGTTATGCATATGAATCCCTAATGAATCTGTTTTATTCTGTTGTATTAATTTCTATATCCATAACATTGTCTAATATTATACCTGATTCTTATGAATGTTTATTGAATAAATTCATTTATTTACTCAATCTATTCAGAATACATATATGTATATGTGTATAAACAGATGTATCACTAATAGATTTTTTTCTCCAGCATTTATTATACTCCTCTCAGCTATATAATTGACAGCTATACTTTAGTGACTTTCTCCCATATGATCTTTGATTATTAGGGAACATTTGTTCCATAGCCCAGGCTTCAGAATGTCCACTTACTTTTAATCAACTATAATAAATCTTTCTCCTAGCAACTAATCACTAATCACTAATATATGATCTACAATAAGGTTCAAAGACAGGTTAATTCCATGCTATTATTTATATCTAGATCTACATAAATCAAACATAACCATATTGCACCATAATCTTAGGTCAAATAATCCTTCAACTTTCAGTAATATTTATTTTGAGATAAAGATGATGATAAAAACTAGAATTAATCTGCCTTTGGTCTACAGAAATGAAATTTTTTTTTTCTTAATTATTCTCATCTATGAGGGAACAATCAATTTATCTGGGTAGTTCTCTTAATTAAATGAAATGTACTCCAAATTCAATTAAATGCAATGTATTGAACTTAGAAGTTCCTAAATACAGTATATTATCTTACATTTAGATTTATTTCCTCACTTAATTCAGCACAACAATAACATGATGTAGGTGTTATAATTACCATTTTATAAATGATAAAATGGATGCTTTAAGAATTTAAGTAGCTGACTATTCACACACAGCCATTATTTGGACATAAATCTGTCCTTTCCAGTACATCAACTTCATCCTGTGAGTAATAAGCTAATGGGACAAATCCTTAAGAATAACCTGTGAAATCAATAATTGTATATGATTATGTAAGACTTATCTGCAAATCTGAAACACCTGGGCTTTAAAAAAATTTTACAAATAATCAGACCCAACCCTAGATTTCCAAATCAGTCTCTTCTGAGATAGAGTCCAGAAAGCTGAATTTATACATTTTCTCACAACTGCCTTTGACTTACCCAGCTTAGGGATGTATAGTCTGTAAGAAACTCTGGTTTCCCAAATGCAATAATCAATTTGCCACTAAAATTGTATTGAGTTTGGTAAGCTAAATATTTACCTAATAACTTAAATAATAATAAAATGCCATATATCAAAACTGGGAAAATTTTGATTCATTGACATATATGTGTGATTTTTTCATTCTTCAACATAGGTCAGCACAAATAAAATACTTATTTCAGAATTAAAGCTTTTATACATATATATGTGCATATTATAGATATATAAATCTATATCTATGTATGTATAATTTGATATTATAAAGCTGATGCTAGATAGTTGTCAATAAACGATGTTTCCCAAAATATATCTTTTGGTTCAGGGTCCTTGAATCAATTTTTGATTAAACAGAAAATTTCCTTCTGTTCTGTCAGTAATTTCTATACATGATAGGAAATGAATTAAACTTTTTTAAAAATCAGGATTTAATGTTATAATTGAAGTTACTACATAGTGTTCATATAATGCCTTTATTGACTAATTTCAAAACAATTTCATAAAGTAAGTTTAAGAAACAGTTACTAGTATTTTCTGTTTTAATTAAACTGTTGACCAATGTTTCCCAAAGACATGCTGTTTCTTGAGATTTGAGTAAAATAGTGATTATATACCATCCTCATTGATGAAATTCTTATAGATCAGAGCTTTGATTTAAATGACATATTTCAGTATGCCTGATATCTGAATCTACATAGAAGAGTGTATTAAAATTGTAGCTAACAGAGATGACCTTACTGAATTCTTCATATATACAAGGTTTGTTATCTATCAAAATCAAATTAACAAAAACATTAAAAGAAATCTGAGCCAAATTAGTTATCATCAACATGAATATAAGATAGATGATTTCCTATGTATGCATTTTTTACATTCATCACAACATCTAGTAAGGCTCTTATTTTGTTTTGATGCTTTGATTTTCCTTAATGCAATTTACTATGTCATTCACAAAAATATAATATCAAAACTCATCAGTTTAGCAGCTGAGAATCTCTACCAAGGAGAATCAGAAATATATGAGCAGATTTTAGGTAAAAAATTTTTTTAAAATATCTTTATTGAAGTATAATTGCTTTACAATGGTGTGTTAGTTTCTGCATTATAACAAAGTGAATCAGTTATACATATACGTATGTTCCCATATCTCTTCCCTCTTGCATCTCCCTCCCTCCCACCCTCCCTATCCCACCCCTCTAGGTGGTCACAAAGCAACAAGCTGATCTCCTTGTGCCATGCGGCTGCTTCCCAGTAGCTATCTATTTTACATTTGGTAGTGTATATATGTCCATGCCACTCTCTCACTTTGTCACAGCTTACCCTTCCCCCTCCCCATATCCTCAAGTCCATTCTCTAGTAGGTCTGTATCTTTATTACCATCTTACCCCTAGGTTCTTCATGACCTTTTTTCTTTTTTTTTTTTCCTTAGATTCCATATATATGTGTTAGCATATGGTATTTGTCTTTCTCTTTCTGACTAACTTCACTCTGTATGACAGACTCTAGGTCCATCCACCTCACTACAAATAACTCCATTTCATTTATTTTGATGGTTAATATTCCATTGTATATATGTGCCACATCTTCTTTACCCATTCATCCGATGATGGACACCTAGGTTGCTTCCACCTCCTGGCTCTTGTAAATAGAGCTGCAATGAACATTTTGGTACATGACTCTTTTTGAATTACAGTTTTCTCAGGGTATATGCCTAGTAGTGGGATTGCTGGGTCGTATGGTAGTTCTCTTTGTAGTTTTTTAAGGAACCTCCATATTGTTTTCCATAGTGGCTGTATCAATTTACATTTCCACCAGCAGTGCAAGTGTTCCCTTTTCTCCACACCCTCTCCAGCATTTATTGTTTCTAGATTTTTTGATGAAGGCCATTCTGACTGGTGTGAGATGATATTTTACTGTAGTTCTGATTTTCATTTTTCTAATGATTAATGATGTTGAGCATTCCTTCATGTGCTTGTTGGCAATCTGTATATCTTCTTTGGAGAAATGCCTATTTAGGTCTTCTGCCCATTTTTGGATTGGGTTGTTTGTTTGTTTTTTGTTATTGAGCTGCATAAGCTGCTTGTAAATTTTGGAGATTAATCCTTTGTCAGTTGCTTCATTTGCAAATATTTTCTCCCATTCTGAGGGTTGTCTTCTGGTCTTGTTTATGCTTTCCTTTGCTGTGCAAAAGCTTTTAAGTTTCATTATGTCCCATTTGTTTAGTTTTGTTTTTATTTCCATTACTCTAGGTGGTGGGTCAAATAGGATCTTGCTGTGATTTATGTCATAGTGTGGTCTTCCTATGTTTTCCTCTAAGAGTTTGATAAAGTCTGGCCTTACATTTAGGTCTTTAATCCATTTTGAGCTTATTTTTATGTATGGTGTTAGGGAGTGTTCTAATCTCATACTTTTACATGTACCTGTCCAGTTTTCCAGCACCACTTATTGAACAGGCTGTCTTTTCTCCACTGTATATTCTTGCCTCCTTTATCAAAGATAATGTGACCATATGTGTGTGGGTTTATCTCTGGGCTTTGTATCCTGTTCCATTGACCTATATTTCTGTTTCTGTGCCAGTACCATACCGTCTTGATTACTGTAGCTTTGTAGTATAGTCTGAAGTCAGGGAGCCTGATTCCTCCAGCTCCATTTTTCGTTCTTAAGATTGCTTTTACTATCCGGGGTCTTTTTTGTTTCCATACAAATTGTGAATTTTTTTTTTTTAGTTCTGTGGAAAATGCCAGTGGTAGTTTGATAGGGATTGCATTGAATCTGTTTATTGCTTTGGGTAGTAGAGTCATTTTCACAACATTGATTCTTCCAATCCAAGAACATGGTCAACAGTTGAAGCAGCAAAGAGTATTTGCCTACACAGATCAGAGCAATGACTTTGAATTGGCCTGCATATGTCATGCTTCACCCTATTAATGAGGATCAAATGGGTGAAACTGTCAGCCATATGATTTTCCTTTAATTGTTTTAGTAATTCAAATTTCAAACTAGACACATTGATAGTTTATTAAACTGACTCTAGTCTTGCTGTGTACCCAGATCTCTGGGATTATATTTTGTTCATTTACAGAGCTTCAGTTTAAAACTTTCATATTGAGATGCTTATTGAAACCTTGAATTTCCATACTGCAAAATAATTAAGGACAGTTAAATAAGATTCTGCATTTTTACATCAAAAATAATTTGTAGCTATGGATCAATCTTCGAAGTTTTAATACACTAACAAATTCATATTGTTGAATGAGTAATTATTGCATGATTAAATAACCTGGAAAGCCCCTTCTCCCTGATAAACAAACATAATCAACCCTCTGTGATTACTTTTAAATTCAACCACCTTCTGAATCCACAAACACTATTCCAGCCTGTATAAATCTCTCCCTACCCTAAATGTTTAATCATTATAATAGTATCTAAGATTTTTAATTAAGAAATCACAGTATAGTAACATGTAATGATGACTCTGTAGTGTGTCACATATAACTTATTAGTAGTCCTATGTGTAGACAGAGCTTGGCTTAATAGATACTTGCTGTAGACATAATGGATTGAACAAGTAAATGAGTGCCTAAATGAATGAATATATGATTCAAGGAAAGGATCAAAGTTTGTAAAGATGTCCTTTTTAAAAACATAAATTAAAGTATGACTAATTTTATTACTCTATTGAAGATACTTTCATAACTACCTGTGATTACACGTTTTAGAGTTAAACTACACGGTTATTCAAATAAAAAAATTCTGTTCCATGAACAATATTGTCAAGGTAATGAAAAGCCAAACCACATACTGGGAAGAATATTTGCAAATGCAAATCTGATAAAGTACTGTTTTGCAAAATATACAACAATTCTCAAAACTGAATAATGAGAAAATAATGAACCCAATTAAAAAATGGGTTTAATAGGGTTATTATTTCAATAATGAGAAAATAAACAACCCAATTAAAAAATGGACCAAAGACACTAACACATACCTCACCAAAGAAGATATATGGATGGGAAATAAGCATATGGAAAGTTATTCTACATCATATATCATTAGGGAAATGCAAATTAAAACAGTGAGATACCACTACACACTTATGAGAATGGCAAAGTCCAGAACACTGACAACACCAAATGCTCAGAAGGATTTGGATTAACAGTAATTCTCATTCACTGCTGGTAGGAATAAAAAAATGGTGAGGCACATGCTGCGGAGCAGCTGCGCCCGTGAGCCATGGCCGCTGAGCCTGCATGTCCACAGCCTGTGCTCTGCAATGGGAGAGGACACAACAGCGAGAAGCCTGCGTACCGCAAAAAAAAAAAAAAAAAAAAAAAAATTGGTGCAGCGACTTTGGAAGACATTTTGGCAGTTTCTGACATATGTAAGCATACTCTTACCATACAAAGAGCAATCAAACTCCTTGGTATTTTCCCAAACTTATGTCCACACAAAAACCTACACATAGATGTTTATAGAAGCTTTGTTTATTCATAATTGCCAAATGTGGAAGTATCCAAGATATCCTTTAGTAAATAAGTGGATTAAAAAAAAAAAAAGCAAAAAATCTGTGGTACATTCAGACAGTGAGATACTACTAGGTGCTAAAAAGAAATGAGCTGTCAAGCCATGAAAAAGCGTAGAGAAACCTTAAATGCACATTATTAAGTGAAGTAGCCAATCTGAAAAAGTTACACACTGTATTATTCCAACTACATAATATTTTGGAAAAGAGAAAATTTTGGAGACAAGAAAAGAATCACTGGTTGCCAAGAGTTAAGGGAGAGGGGAGGATGAATAGTCAGAGACAAAAAGAATTTTCAGGGCAGTAAAAATACTTGATATGATACTTTAATAGTGAATACACATCACTATAAACTTGTCCAAGCCCATAGAATGTACAATGCCAACAGTAAATCTTAATGTAGACTAAGAACTTTGGATGATAATGATGTGTCAATGTAGGTTTATCATTTTTAACAAAGATACCACTCTGGTATATGGTGTTGATGAGGGAAGCTATGTATGTATAGGAACAGGGGATATAAGGAAAATCTCTACCTCCTGCTCAATATTTTTTGTGAACCTAAAACTGCTCTAAAAATAAAGTTTATTTAAAAAAATAAGAGGGTTAGAAATGTGGTATAAAGTTTTAGCTTCTAGTCCTGGATTTTTTAATCATTTACTGATTACATGACTCTACAATGTTCTAAAAAGTTTAGGAAGATAGAGGAATATGAAGACTAAATATTTACTGCAACTTTGAAGTCACTGATCATAGCGGTAGGGGAGCCCCTCTATTGGATTGGAGTAAGAGGTGAATGAGAGAGATTGGATGAAAAGCAACAGTTAGATCCACCCACATATCTTCCCCAACCTCTTGTAACAGATTCACTGATATTACTCCTTCTGCGTCTCTAAGTTTATGGTAGGGAGAGTCAGTACATGTTGAAACGGTGTGCAATAAATTCATAGAAAATGAAGAATATGAAACTAAAAGAGGTTACACATGGAAAGTTGAACAGAAGAGAGGATATTCCATATCCATGTCAACTAGTCACTACCATTTCCCATTAATCTGGGTTGAACTTCAATGAAGACAGATCTTCTTACAGGTAAAGCAGAACTTGACCTTCTTCAGGTTCTACTCATGACAAGGAATACTCTTCTCCACTCTCTTTTATGGTCAACTTGATGATGGCAATGATTGAAAAGCCAAAGAAACCCATTCTGGTTAAAGTAACATATCATAAAGAGCCATTTTAAATCTAGTCTCATGTACTTTTTCCTTCTTTAATCATCTTGTCATAGGTGTCAGTAAAGGGAAAGGCATCAAGGAGCAAGCCTGCTAACAATTTGACCAAGGTGCTCACATAACTTACATATAAAAACCTGGATTATTGTCAGGTCTCATCTCTACCAATGTAACTTTAAACTTGGGTGTCAGTTAATATGTATATGCTTTGATCAGCATTATCTAACACCCAAGGCACCCCAACATTAGCCTTTACATGCTGCCTTATTAAAATCCAATAGCATGCCAGGACAGGAAACTTTTCTCAAGTTAAAAAACGTTCTAAAGTGGTTATCGCTTTTTCCAATATTTTAGCAGGAGTCAGTAAACAATTTCTGTAAAAAGCCAATAGTAAATATTTTAGACTCTGTGTGCCATATGGTTTCTGTTGCAACCACTTAACTCTACTGTTGTAGTGTGAAAGCAGACATAGACAATATTTTAACAAGTGAATAAGGCTATGCTAAAATTAAACTTGACTTATAAAAACAAGCAGGGCCTGAATTTGGTCCTAGGCAGTCGTTTACCAGCCACTGTGTGTTATGGGTTGAATTGTATCCCACAGCCTCAAATTCATATGTTGAATTTATAAACACAGATACACCAGAATATGACCACACTTAGAGATAGGGTCTATACAAAGGGAGTCTAGTTACAATGAAGTCATTAAGGTTAGCCCTATTCCAATATGACAGGTATCCTTATTAAAAGGGAAAATTTGAACATGGAGACACATATAGAAGGAAGACGATGTAAAGAAACATAGAGAGAAGACAGCCCTCTACAAGGCAAAGAGAGAAGACTGGAAAAAATCCATCCCGCATAGTCTTTGGAAGGAACCAACACTGCAACACATTAATTTTGAATTTTTAGTCTCCAGACTGTGAGACAATAAATTTGTGTTGTGTAAGCCACCTAAACTGTTACATTTTGTAACAGCAAGTTTAGCAAGCTAATATATTATGTTATATGGCACTCAGCCACCACAATACACCCAACCTATCACAGAAACTTTCAGCACAGTTTGATTTGCTAGATCAGAATGACGAAGTGGCAGAGCTACAACAAAATCATCAGATGAGCTTTTTCTTGCTATAAGCTCACCCAAAGTTAGCACCTTTGGGGATCATCTGTAATTGGGTTGGAACAGCATACTCAAATATACAGGCATACCTTGTTTTATTGCACTTCACAGATATTGCAATTTTTTTTTTTTTTTACAAATTGAAGGTTCGTGGCAACCATGTGTTGAGCAAGTCTACCAGCACCATTTTTCCAACAGCATTATTTTTAAATTAAGTTATGTACATTGTTTTTATATATAATGCTATAGCACACTTAATAGACTATAGTATAGTGTAAACATAGCTTTAATATACTCTGGAAACCAAGAAAGTTGTTTGACTCACTTTATTGCAATGTTTGTTTTATTGCTATGGTCTGGAACTGACCCTGCATTATCTCCGAGGTATGCCTATAGTTTTCCCCAAATCCAAAAGGTTCTACAAGGATTGTGCCTATTTTTCAAGTGATATGGGATCACAGTGTGGAAACTTGCCCTTCACTTGAAGTGAAAATTCTGACATGCTTCTGTGAATAAAGAAGGCAAATATATCTGCAGTTGTGAGATATTTGTCTCTGTGTCAGAAGAGACACAAAATAAGAGTAGACTATACACTTTTAGGTAATAAGTACCATCAAGAAAATTTAAGCAGAAAAATAGAATAGGCTCTGCTGGGTATAAACAATATAAAGCAGCAAGATATGTAGATATATGCTGAGAGACCATTCCAGGAAGATGACATAGTAAGTACGAAAGCTCTGTGTAAGAACATGCTGGTACATTTGAGAATAGCAAGGAAGCCAAAGTGGATGAGCAAATAGGTAAGTAGCAAGAGATAGGCATAAGAGGTAATGGAACTGGATAAGTAGAACAAAACATTAGAAAAAAAAATACACAGCGTAAAAGAAATCTAAAGGAAAATTTAATACAGAAGTGTAACAATGACATAATTTGACTTGACTTTTAATAAGATCAGACTAGCTACTGTGATTAGAACAGGAAGGATAGATAAAGGTATAGATGAATTAATAACAATGATAACAATCAAGTTCAGAGGTAATAATTTCTTAGACTAAGGTAGTAACAGTGGTCTTCCTGATAATTGATTGATTCTACACATATTATGAAGGAAGAGATAATAGTGTACACTGATTGCAAGTAAGGTGAGGAAAAGAGAAATACCTAGAGGGATGGTTTTACTCCAATTTCAAGCATTCCTTCCTAACCCTATTGATGAAGACATCAAGGCTGGTGAATTAGGAATATTTTTCAATTCTTCCAATCTCATTTTTCTTTATATGGATATAATTTGGCAATTATTCTTAAGTTCAGCAGGATCTAATTCAAGCTTAAGAACTTAATTTCATGAGGTTTTTTTAAAATTTAATTTTTATTTTATATTGAGGTGTAGTTGATTTACAATTTTATGTTAGTTTCAGGGGTACAGCAAAGTGATTTAGTTATATATATATATTTATATATTATAAATTTATAATATATATGAGAAGAATGTTGAGAAGAGTTCCCTGTGCTATACAGTAGGTCCTTGCTGATTATCTATTTTATATATAGTAGTGTGTATATGTTACTAGTTTGGGACTAACATCATGAGGTTGTTGATAGAAAATGCAATCAGGTATGTTTGCTGGAAACCCACTTATCATCTATCCTACATGAGATAATTGGGTTTCAACAGAAATTACAAGTCTTTTAAAGACAAGAATAAGCACTTCACCAACAAATAGACCAATCATCAAAACTAGATTCAGGTATGATAAGGATGTTGTTAGCTATCAGACAGGGAAATTAAAATAACTATGATAAATGTCAAAGGCTCTAATGAAAATTACAAACGACAGATATAATAAGATGTTAGCACAAGAAATAGAAACCACAAGAATCGAATGGGAGACATTAAAATGTACAGCACAGTAAAACTGATAAGGAATGGCTTTAACAATTTCCTCAAAGGAATCAGAACAGACAAAAAATGCATGTACTTGAAGGACAAACAATATAAATTATCTAACTGCAATACAGAAGACACAATTAAATAGCTGGAGACAAGAGAGCTACTATCAGGAGAAAAAACAATGAGGAAAGAAAGCTAATAAATCCAAAAAGGAACTAAAGTAAATAATAAAATAATTTTAAAAAATAGAAGCCAAAATCAATGAACTAAAATAGATTTAAAATAGATAAAATTAATGAGCCTAACATTAATTATTTGGAGAGAAAAATACATTTGAGAAATTTATAACAAGAATGATCAGGATGAAAAAGAGAGAAAAGACAAGCTGCTAATATCAGGTAACAAAATTGATATTACATATTATACACATTATAAAGACAATGAGACTATGAAGAATAAATGTGTGAATATTACCTACAAACTTAAACAGAATTAACAAATTGCTTGAAAAACACAAGTGACCAGAGACTGGCAAACAAATAGAAAATGTACTGGTCTTATATCTATCAAAATTTTGAATACATAATTGTAAAACTTCAAAAAATAAAATTTCAATGTTGCCTGAATGGCTTCAGTGGCAAATAATTTCAAATCCATAAGGGAGAAATAATGTCAATCTTTTAAACAAATAAACAGAAACAGTAATGTATAATGCAGAATTACAAGAATGTTTTAACCTTTTAAAAAATCAATCAATGTACGAAATTTATATCATAATATTAGATGTAGAAAAAAATATCTGATACATTTAAGACTCCTATATTACAAAATGTTTCAAAAAAGTAGGCATAGAAGTAAATCAATCTGACAAATGATATCTATAAGAATCCTACAGCTAACATATTCAATGATGTATTTATCTTCTAGTTTTACTGAGATATAATTGACATAGAACTCTGTGTAAGTTTAAGGTGTACAGCAAAATTATTTGACTTACATACATCATGAAATGATAGTCACAGTAAGTTTAGCGAACATCAACGATCTCATACAGTTACAAAATTGAAGAAAGAGAAAAATATATATTTTCCTTGTGATGAGAACTCTAAGGAATTACTCTCTTCAAAACTTTCATATATAATAAACAGAAGTGTTAATTATATTTATCATGTTGTACATTACATCCCTTGTATTTATTTCTCTTATGACTGACAGTTTGTACTTTTTGACTGTCTTCAACCAGTTCCCCCTCTTCCACATCCCCAACCCTGGTAACCACAAACATGATCTCTTTTTCAATGAATTTGTTTGTTTTTTGTTGTTGTTTTTGAAGTATAACTGACCTACAATACCATTTTTTTTTTTTACTGTGGCTTTATTTTTTTATATTTTTTCTTTAATTTTTATTGGAGTATAGTTGATTTACAATGTTGTGTTGTTTTCTGCTGCACAGCAAAGTGAATCAGTTATGCATATATATAGAGAGACTCTTTTTTAGATTTCCTTCTCATTTAGGTCACCACAGAGCACTGACTGGAGTTCCCTGTGCTATACAGTAGGTTCTCATTAGTTATCTACTTTACATATAGTATTGTGTATATATCAATCACAATCACACAATTTATCCCTCCCTCCCACCCCCTTCGTAGCCATAAGTATGTTTTCTACATCTGTGGCTCTATTTCTGTTTTGTAAATAAGTTGATTTGTACCCAGTTTTTAGATTACACGTATAAGCAATAACTTATGATATTTCTCTTTCTCTGACTTACTTCACCTAGTATGAAAATCTCTATGTCCATCCATGTTGCTGCAAATAGCATTATTTTGTTTTTTAGTTTGGCTGAGTAATATTTCACTGTATATATGTACTACATCTTCTTTATCCATTCCTCTGTTGATGGATGTTTAGGTTGATTTCATGTACAGCCTATTGCAAATACTGCTCCAATGAAGATTAGGATTCATGTGTCTTTTTGAATTATGGTTTTCTCTGGGTAGGTCCAGTAGTGGGATTACTGGGTCACATGGTAATTCTATTTTTAGTTGTTTAAGGAATCTCCATACTGTATTCCATAGTGGCTGTATCAATCTGCATTCTCACCAACAGTGCAAGAGTGTTCCCTTTTCTCCACACCCTCCCAAGCATTTATTGTTTGTAGATTTTGTAATGCTGACCATTCTGACCTATGTGAGGTCATACCTTATTGTAATTTTGATTTGCATTTCTCTGATAATTAGTGATGTTGAGCATCTTTTCATATGTTTGTTGGCCATCTGTACTTCTTCTTTGGAGAAATGCCTATTTTGATCTTCTGCAAATTCTTTATGGGGTTGTTTGGTTTTTATGATATTGAGCTACATGAGTTATTTGTATAGTTTGGAAATTAGTCCCCTGTCATTTGCTTTGTTTGCAAATATTTTCTCCCTTTCTGAGGGTTGTGTTTTCATTTTGTTTATGGTTTCCTTTGCTGTGCAAATGTGTTTAAGTTAGGTCCCATTGGTTTATTTTTGTTTTTATTTTCATTACTCTAGGTGGTGAGTCAAAAATATCTTGCTGTGATTTATGTCAAAGGATGTTTTCCCTACATTTTCCTCTAAGAGTTTTATAGTATTCAGCCTTACATTTAGGTCTTTAATCCATTTTGAATTTATTTTTGTGTACAGTGTTAGGGAGTGTTCTAAGTTCATCCTTTTACACATAGCTGTCCAGTTTTCCCAGCACCACTTATGGAAGAGACTGTCTTTTCTTCATTGTATATTCTTTCCTCTTTTGTCATAGATTAGGTGGCCATAGGTGCATGGGTTTATCTCTGGACTTTCTACCCTGCTCCCTTGATCTATATTTCTGTTTTTGTGCAAGTACCATACTGTTTTGATGACTGTAGCTTTCTAGTATAGTCTGAAGACAGGGAGTCTGATTCCTCCAGCTCCGTTTTTCTTTCTCAAGATTGCTTTGTCTATTTGGGGTCTTTTGTGTTTCTGTCCAAATTGTAAATTTTTTTGTTCTAATTCTGTGAAAAATTCTATTGGTAATTTGATAGGAATTTCATTGAATCTGTAGGTTACTTTGGGTAGTATACTCATTTTGACACTATTGATTCTTCCAGTCCAAGAACATGGTATATATCTCCATCTGTTTGCTTCATCTTTGATTTCTTTCATCAGTATATTATAGTTTTCTGACTACAGGTCTTTTGCCTCCATAGGTAGATTTATCCCTAGATATTTTATCATTTTGATGTGATGGTAAATGAGATTGTTTCCTTAATTTCTCTTTATGATGTTTTGGTGTTAATGTATAGGAATGTGTGAGATTTCTGTGAATCAATGATGTACTCTGCAAATTTACCAAATTCATTGATTAGCTCTAGTAGCTTTCTGGTAGTGTCTTCAGTATTTTCTTTATCTACAAATAGTGCCAGTTTTACTTTTTCTTTTCCAATTTGGACTCATTTTATTTCTTTTTCTTCACTGATTGCCTCCAGAACTATGTGGAATAAAAGTGATGAGAGTGGACATCCTTGTCTTGTTCCTGATCTTAGAGGAAATGCTTTCAGTTTTTCACCATTGAGAATGATGTTTGCTCTGGGTTTATCATATATGACTTTTATTACGTTGAGGTATGTTCCCTCTATGCCCACTCTGGAGAGTTTTTATCATAAATGATGTTGAATTTTGTTAAAAGCTTTTTCTGCATTTATTGAGATGATCATATCGTTTTTATTCTTCAGTTTGTTAATGTGGTGTATCACATTGATCAATTTACGTATGTTGAAGAATCATTGCATGCCTGAGCTAAATCCCACTTGCTCATGGTGTATATGTTCTTGCATTCAGTTTGCTAGCATTTTGTTGAGGATTTTTGCATCTATGTTCATCAGTGATATTGGCCTTTAATTTTCATTTTTTGTGATATCTTTGTCTGGTTTTGGTATCAGGATGATGGTGGTCTCATAGAAAGAGGTTGGTTGTGTTCCTTCCTCAGCAATTTTTTGGAATATTTTGAGAAGGATATGTGTTAAGTCTTCTCTAAATGTTTAATGCAACATTAAGTTAATTCCTATTACACAACATAGAAACTTGACATTTCTGTACCTTTCAAAATGATCACTAGGATCAGTCTCATTATAATCAGTAACCATACAAATAAATTACATAGTTATTGACTATACTCCCACTATATTTGAAAGTGGAAATTTGTACCTCTTAATCATCTTCACTTCTTTCTTACTACCACACATCCTACTCTGGCAACCACCTGTTTGTTCATTTCATTTGCTTTTTTTGGATTTCACATATAAATGAAATCATACAGTATTTGTCTTTCTTTTTCTGACTCATTTTACTTAGCATAATTCCCTTTAGGACCATCCATGTTGTTGTGAATGGCAAGATTTCAATTATTTTTTTATGAACTGAGTAATATTATATATATATATACACACACACACACACACTCAGACCCCACATCTTTTTTGCCCATTAATTGATGGGCACTGAGGTTTCTTCCATATCTTTGATATTGTAAATAATATTGCAGTGGGCACAGATGTGTGTTTCTTTTCTAATTAGTGTTTTCATTTTCTTTGGATATGAGGAAGTTTGTAGAATATTTTGAGTATTATGGTCATTTTAACAATAATAATTATTCCAACCTATGAACTCAAACCCATGTGTTTGTGTCCTGTAATCTTCAATTTCTTTCATCAGTGCCTTATAATTTTCCAAGTAAAGGTAGTTTACCTTCTTAGATTTATTCTCAGGTATTGTATTCCTTTTGATGTGATTGTAAGTTGAATTGTTTTCTTAATTTCTCTTTCTGACAGTTTGTTTTTACTGTATAGAAATGCAACATACTTATATATTTTAGATATTTATAAATATTTATAATTTTGTGTCCTGCAAATTTACTCTATTCATTAATGTGTCCTAGTAGATTTTTTGTGGCACTTTCAGGATTTTCTATATATAGTATCATGTTATCTGCAAACAGGGACAGTTTTATTTCTCTCTTTCTAATTTGGATTATTTTTATTTCTTTTTCTTTTCTGATTTCTATGGCTAGGACTTCCAATACTATGTTGAATGAAAGTGGCAAGGGTGGCATCCTTTTCTTGTTTCTGATCTTAGAAGAAATTCTTTCAACTTTTCACAGTTGAGAATTATGTCAGCTATGTGCTAGTCATTTATAGCCTTTTTCATGTTGAGGCATGTTTCCACTATACCTACCTTACTAAGAGTGCTTTATCATAAATGGATGTTGAGTTTTGTCAGAAGATGTCTTTGCATCTACTGAAATGATCATAGCATCTTTACTCTTCAATTTATCAATGTGGTATGTCACATTGATTGAGTTGCGGATATTGAATCATCCTTGCATCACTGGGATAAATCCCACTTGGTCATGTTGCATGATCCTTTTAATGTATTGCTGACTTTTGTTAGGTAATATTTTGATGAGGATTTTTGCATCTATGTTTATCAGTGATATTGGGCTATGTTTTTATTTTTCAGGATATCTTTTTCTGGTCTTGGTACCAGGTTGATGTTGGCCAGATAGAAAGAGTTCAGAAGCATTCCTTCTTCTGAAATTTTTGGATAGTTTGAGAGAGATAGGTGTTAACTCTCTGTAAAGGTTTGGTAGAATTCACCTGTGAAGCCATCAGCTCCTGGACTTTTGTTTGTTTGTGATTTGCTTTATTATTGATTAAATTTCATTCCTGGTAATTTGTTTGTTTACATTTTCTATTTCTTCCTGGATCAGTCTTGGGAGCTTGTACATTTCTAGTAATTGTCAATTTCTTCAACATTGTCCATTTTATTGATGTATACTTGTTTATAGTAACCTCTTATGATTATTTGCATTTCTGTGGTGTCAGTTGTAACTTCTTTTTCATTTCTGAATTTATTGTTTTCGACCTTTCTCTTTTGTTCTCAATGAGTCTGGCTAGAGGTTTGTCAATTTTTTTTTTTTTTCAAAGAACCAGCTCTTAGTTTCATTGGTCTTTTCTATTTTTATTTTCTATTTCATTTATTTCTGCTCTGATTTTATGGTTTCTTCCATTAACTTTGACTTTTGTTTGTTCTTTTTCTAGTTTCTTTGGGTGTAAGTTTAGGTTGTTTTTTGGAGATTTTTCTTGTTTCCTGAGGTAAGCTTGTATTGTCATATAAAGTTTCCTCTAAGAACTACTTTTGCTGCATCCCATATATTTTGGATCATTGTGTTTTATTTTTCAATTGTCTCCAGGTTGTTTTTTTTTTCCTTTGATTTCTTCAGTGATCCATTGGTTGTGTAGTAGCATATTGTTTAACCTCAGAAACACAAATATGTGTTTTGTTTTGTTTTGTTTTCTTGTATTAGATATCTAGTCTCAGTGTTGTGGTCAGATAAGATGCTTGCTGTGATTTCATTTTTTTAAAAATTACTGCTTCTTGTTTTGTGGTCTAGCATATGATCTATCCTGGAGAATATTCCATGTGCACTTGAAAAGAATGTGTATTCTGCTGATTTTGGATGCAATGTTCTACATATACCTTTTAAGTTCATCTTGTCCAATGCGTTGTTTAAGGCCAGTGTTTTATTATTGATTTTCTGTCTTGATGATCTGTACACTGGTGTTTGTGGGGTGTAAATTTCCTACTACTATTGTGTTACTGTCAATTTCTCCATTTTTGTCTATTAATATTTGTTTTATATTTTTAGGTGCTCTTATGTTGGATGCATGTTATATCTTCTTGGATTAATCCCTTAATCATTATGTAGTATCCTTCTTCACTTCTTGTTAACAGTCTTTGTTTTAAAGTCTATTTTGTCTGATATAGATATTACTACCCAAGCTTTCTTTTCATTTCCATTTTCAAGAAATACGTTCTTCCATCCCTTCATTTTCACTCTACGTGTATGTCTTTATTTTTATTTTAATTGGAGTATAATTGCTTTACAATGTTGTGTTAGTTTCTGCTGTACAACAAAGTGAATCAGCTATATGTATAAATATATCCCCTCCCTCTTGGACCTCCCTCCCACCCTCCATCACACCCATCTAAGTCATCAAAGAGCACCAAGCTGAGCTCCCTGTGATATACAGCAGGTTCCCACTAGCTATCTATTTTACACATGGTAGTGTATATATATCAATCCTAATTTCCCACACTCCCTTTCACCCTCTGTTTCCCCCTGTTCATTCTCTACATCTGATTCTCTATTCCTGCTCTGCAAATGGGTTCATCAGCACAATTTTTGTACATTCCACATATATGCGTTAATATATGATATTTGTTTTTCTCTTTCTGACATACTTCACTCTGTATGACAATCTCTGAGTCCATCCATGTCATGGGACTATTTTGTTCCTTTTAATCATTGAGTATTATTCCATTGTATATACATACCACATTGTCTTTATCCATTCCTCTGTCAATGGATATTTAGGTTGCTTCATGTCCTGGCTATTGTAAAGAGTGCTGCAATGAACATTAGGGTACATGTGTCTTTTTGAATTATGGTTTTCTCAGGGTATATGCCCAGTAGTGGGATTGCTGGGTCACATGGTATTTCTATTTTTAGTTTTTTAAGGAGTCTCCATACTGTTGTCTATAGTGGTTGTATCAATTTATATTCCCACCAACAATGCAAAAAGGTTCTCTTTTATCCACACTCTCTCTAACATTTATATTTTGTAGAATTTTTTATGATGGCTATTCTGACCGGTGTGAGGTGATACCTCATTGTAGTTTTGATTTGCATTTCTCTAAATACAAAGGCTCATAAGAGACTACTACAAGGAACTATTTGCCAATAAAATGGATAACCTGGAAGAAATGGACAAATTCTTAGAAAGGGACAAACTTCCAAGACTGACCCAGGAAGAAATAGAAAATATAAACAGACTAATCACAAGTAATGAAATTGAAACTGTGATTAAAAATCTTCCAGCAAACAAAAGTCCAGGACCAGATAGCTTCAAAGGTGAATTCTATCAAACATTTAGAGAAGAGATAACACCTATCCTTCTCAAGCTCTTCCAAAATATTGTAGAGGGAGAAACACTCCCAGGCTTGTTCTACAAGACCACCATCATCCTGATACCAAAACCAGACAAAGGTATCATACAAAAAGAAAATTACAGACCAATATCACTGATGAACACAGACACAAAAATCCTCAACAAAATACTAGCAAACAGAATCCAACAACACTTTAAAAGAATCATACACCATGATCAAGTGGGATTTATCACAGGGATGCAAGGATTCTTCAATATATGCAAATCAATCAATGTGATACACCACATTAATTAATTAAATAATAAAAACAATATGATCATCTCAATAGATGCAGAAAAAGCTTTTGACAAAATTCAGCACCCATTTATGATTAAACACACCCTAGAAAGTGGGCATAGAGGGAACATACCTCAACATAATAAAGGCCATGTATGACAAACACACAGTGAACTTCATTCTCAATGGTGAAAAACTGAAAGCATTTCCTCAAGATCAGGAACAATACAAAGATATCCACTCTCACAAGTATTTTTCAACTTCTTTTTTGGGAGTCCTAGCCACAGAAATCAGAGAAGAAAAAGAAACAAAAGGAATACAAATTGGAAAAAAAGAAGCAAAACTGTCACTTTTTGTGGATGACAATACTATACATAGAAAGTCCTAAAGATGACACCAGAAAACTACTAGAGCTAACCAATGAATCTGGTAAAATTTCAGGATATAAAATTAATGCACAGAAAGCTCTTGTATTCCTATACACTAACAGCAAATATCAGAAAGAAAAGATAAGGAAGCAATCCCATTTATGATTGAAAAAAAATGAATAAAATACCTAGGAATAAACCTACCTAATAGGCAAAATACCTGTACTCAGAAAACTATAAAACACTGATGAAAAGAATCAAAGATTACACAAACAGTTGGAGAGATATACCATGTTCTTGGATTGGAGGAATCAGTAGTGTCAAAATGACTATACTACCCAAAGTAACCTAGAGATTCAATGAAATCCCTATCAAATTACCAATAGCATTTTGCATAGAATTAGAAAAAAAAATTTACAGTTTGTATGGAAACACAAAAGACCCTGAATAGCCAAAGCAATCTTGAGAAAGGAATATGGAGTTGAAGGAATCAGACTTCCTGACTTCAGACTATACAACAAAGCCACAGTAATCAAGACAGTATGGTACTGGCAAAAAAAACAGAAATGAAGATCAATGTTACAGGATAGAAAGTCCAGAGATAAACCCACACACCTATGGTCACCTAGTCTATGACAATGGATGCAAGAATATACAATGGAGAAAAGACAATCTCTTCAATTATTGGAACTGGACAGCTACATGTTAAAGAATGAAATTAGAACACTCCCTAACACCATACACAAAAATAAACTCAAAATGAATAAGACCTAAATGTAAGACCGGCCACTATAAAACTCTTGGAGGAAAACATAGGTAAAACACTCTTTGACATAAATCACAGCAAGATCTTTTTCACCCACTGCCTAGAGTAATGAAAATAAAAACAAAAATAAACAAATGGGACCTTTTAAAAACTTTTGCACAGCAAGGGAAACCATAAACAAGATGAAAAGACAACCCTCAAAATGAGAGAAAACATTTGCAAATGAAGCAATTGATAAGGGATTAATCTCCAAAATATACAAACAGCTCAGGCAGCTCAATATCATAAAAACAAACAACCCAATCAAAAAATAGGTGGAAGACCTAAATAGACATTTCACCAAAGAAGACATACAGATGGCCAAGAGTCACATGAAAAGATATGTGTCTTTAGATCTGAAGTGAGTCTTTTATATGCAGGATATAAATGGGTCTTGTTTCTGTATTCATTCTGCCACTCTTTAGACTGGAGCTTCTATTCCATTTATATTTAAAGTAATTATTAATAGATATGTAATTATTGCCACTTTATTCATTGTTTGAGGGATTTTTGTAGTTCTTTTTTCTTCCTCTTTTCTTCTTTTGCTCTCTTCCTTTGTGATTTGAAAACTATCTTTAGTGTTATGTTTAGATTTCTTTATTTTTTTGTGTGTAACTATTATAGATTTTTGGGTTTTAGTTACAGTTCAATGACTGAACATTGAACACTTTCCCTTGAGGTGTGCAATAAGACATTCCCTTCAGGTGTGCAATAAGACAAAAGCATTTACTACATCATGCCTATTTGGACATATATGAAATTCTTAGCTACTGCCTTCAAGAAAAGAAATGTATATTTTAGAAAGGAAGAAATACAGCTCTCTGTGTTTGTAAATGATGTAATTGCTTGCAATAAACCTTCAAAAGAATCTGGAAATAATGAATAGAATTAATAATTGAATTTAAAAATATAATGGGTACAGGGCCAACATACAATAGTCAATCTTGTAACTTTATACTATCAAAATGCAATTTAAAAAAATTGTAAAAACAAAATATACAGTTATACAGTAATAGCAAATATAATTAATATTCACTTTCTCTGTATAGATAGATATTTATAGATAGATATAGATATATATACATGATAGAAGACAAATTTCCTTAATATTTAAGAACTCTTACAAATCAAAAATAGTCAGTAACTCAATTTTAAAAATAAGCAATGAGTATGAACTGACATATCACATAATGAGATACATGAATTACCACCAAGCACATTACAAGATATTATAATGATAATCTATTCCCACTTAGAGGCCTGTGTTTATATATTTCATAAAAATTTCTGATGAACTCAAGTGTTGAAAAAATATAGAAGACAACTTGAATTTTACTATATTATTCATGGAATTGTAAAATGAAACAAGCACTTTGGAATTTGAGGGTATCATCTAAAATTAATATTTGAATAAACCTATAAAAATTTTGACTGTATACATATAAATGCATGATGATAATATTAACATCACAGGTAGCAGGATAATTGGATCTAAAGTATCTGAGGTGCTTAGCATTGTGCAGGAGAATTAAAGTACTTTTTGGTATATTTTAATATGTCAGGAATGCATGTTGTATACTCATATCTAACAAACTAAGTAAGAATGAAATTAAATAATAAAATAATCATTAGTAGAAAAAAAGAAAGAAAGGAGAAAACACCAAAAAAACATTATATATATAGTAAGGCAACAGTAAATCAGTAATCCCATTAAAATAAGAGGACAAAATAATCCAAATAAATGACAAAGATTGTCTGACTTGATGATAAAACAAAAGCTGATTATGCACTGATTATTTTTTTACTATATACTGATTTTTATGTAAGAAATTTTATATATAGAGAAAGAGTATTTGAAATGATAGAATCTATACAAGCATTAAAAACAGGAGACTAGCTGTAGTTAAATTACCATCAGACAAAGTAGTCTTTAAGGCAAGAAGTGTTATATTGTAGAAAAGGAGTAATATTAAATAATAATAGCAGGGTCAAACTGTAAGAAAAATATCAAAATCTTAAATGTATATTCATACCAAATAACTTCAAATAATATAATGAGTTGGTCGACAGAATTAAAAGAAGGACTAGATAAAACCACAGTTAGAGGATATAATATACCTCTCATTAGCTAATAGGATAAATAGACAAAAATAAGTAGAAGATATAAACAGTTAACAAACTTGGCTGGATTTACCTAAATAAAACACTACACTTAACAACTACAGAATATATTATCTTTTCATGTACACATGGAATATTTAAGGAATTAGCATTTTTTTCTGATCACAAAGCAATTTAATACAGATTGGATTATAAATCAAAATTTGAAAATTAAAAAAATTTAGAAGGCAACAGAAGTGGCTATTTTCATGATCTTGCAAAGTGTTTTTAAATAGGGCAAACCCACAAAAATTATCAAGAAGAAAAAATCAATTTATTATTAAAATTAAGAACTTATACCTCAGTGTTGATCTATAAGTCAAAGTACCTTGTGTAATAATCTCCACTATGTAAATGTCTTTATTGTTTTAATGATGGTCAGTTTTGGCTGCTTAATCATCGAGTTAGGCCTGCACTATGTAAATCCTTTTCTTTTTCTCTGTTGACAAAATCAAACTAAGAAACAATTGTTTGCAACAAATCTCATGTTATTATTGCCTCATATAGACACAGCTAAGTACATTTCCTTTAGTTGTTTTTTTAATGATCTATTGCATGTGTTAGAAAAAGAGCAAACATTTTGACCATGACAATAAACTACAAAATTTAGCTATAGTATTTGTCCCCAGAGTGAGACTGTCATGCTGATCTATAAGGAACAATGATGAATAAGTCCTTTATCTCTTCCTGTATGTCAGTGTATGAACTTGCATGGTACAAGCAGTCAGACCACCCATTAAGAGCACTTTTATTAATAGTTCCTGCTTACATAAAGGTACTTCATTTATCAACTTCATTGACTGCAGCAAAGTGCTTATGCCACTGGCAATGGCTGGCTCAGCCAAGGGTCAAAGAAATAGCAACTGCAGGAAAGTCGCTGAAAGAATGGGGCCTGCTTGAATCAACCGACTTAGAGATGTCCTTAATTGTTTAGCTGAACAAAAAGAATTGTTGAGTCAAAAGTCCTAAAGTATTTTTTCTCATAAACTGGTATTCGTAATGATGGCAATAATTATAATTATATGGGTGGAGGAAAAATGATCAAGTGTTTTATTGGTTTTCTGCATCATATTATAATTCAACAGAATTCTTTGAATATCCTCAGAATTTTGATGCTACTAGTTATTTATATAATCAAGGCAGAGAGGGAAATTTGTTCCATGTGGTTTAAAAGATTTCCCTGAAAAATTTTATTGATCATCAAGATTTGGATTCAATTTATTGTGTTGAGAACTATGTTGCCCTGATGCTTTCTAAGGCATCACATGATAAATGAAGATAAGATACTCATTAGTTCAGTATAATTTGTAGAAAGGCAATTTAATCTACTGAAACACTTATGTTACAGGATATAATTTAAAAATAAACTCACATATTATTAATTTAGGGATATAGATGGACTTCAATATATCAATCCCATTAAATAGGAAAAAATTCTACCTTAGTGGTTTTGAGAAATTTGAAATTATTTTTGTTGGTGTTTAGTAGATTAGTCAAAGCTAAGCTTGTTTGTCCACTGTTCACATTTCTAGCAATTTCCAATTAGCAAGATCTGACTAGGTTTTAATAAGCATATCGGTATTAGGTTTGCGTCTTCCCACTTCTCATGGAAATAAGGAGAACCTGAAAGACAACAAACACACGTGTTTAGTGAAATAAAGAAAGAACACACAGACTCCAAATTGTATAAATGTTGTTAATAATACTTATATCAACAGAATCAGGCAAAAGTCCCAAGTGAAAAAAACATAAATACCACAATTCATAGGACAGTTTTACTGGATACCTTTGGAAATCCATGTCCTAAAAATACAGAAGTCAACTTCTTTCTGAGAGCTGATGATGTATTAAAAAAAATTCCATGCCTTAGACCACAAAGAAAATATCAATAAATTTCAAAAAGTAGAAATAATACAGAATTCTCTGATAATAGTGTAATAAAATATCTAACAACAAAATCAGATAGCAAACAAACTAATAAACAAACAAATGAACAAAATAAGATCCATTTGGAAATTAAACACTGTTAACTCCTAAGTAAAATTTCAGATTTCCTAAGAAAGAACAATCTTGAAAACATTATATATCACAACCTATGGGATAAATGCCTTTGCAAAGCAGCATGCAGAAGAAAAAACAGTCATGTCACTTTTTAAACTAGTAATAGTAAACGAACTAAGCAACCAATTAAAGTTTTAAAAAATGCGCTAAATAAACAGGAGCAAAATACAATTAATAGGATCTGAATTAATAAATTTTCAGGTATTTTCATACCTAGTCATATATATATATATATTTTTTTTTAATATTTGCAATGACCTGCTTTGTGTACCTTTCAAACACATTTATTTATTTTTTTTTTTGGCAGTACGCGGGCCTCTCACTGTTGTGGGCTCTCCCGTTGCGGAGCACAGGCTCCGGACGCGCAGGCTCAGCGGCCATGGCTCACGGGCCCAGCCGCTCCACAGCATGTGGGATCTTCCCGGACCAGGGCACGAGCCCGTGTCCCCTGCATCGGCAGGTGGACTATCAACCACTGAGCCACCAGGGAAGCCCAACAAACACATTTATAAACACACGATAGAATTATCTCTTTTAAAGTGAGAGTTTATTATTTGATATGGGTGAGACCTTCAAATATAGACAAATATAGTAGTTGCTCTTTGTTTTTATTGTTCCTAACTTTATTTTTATAATTATTCTCTAACATGCATATTCACAAATTATATTAATTGAAAAAATAAAACCCTTAGAGATATTAAACTTGTTCCCATGCTTCAATCAACCCCAAATTATGTCTGATCCCCAGACTTAATTTGTCCTTTACTGGCTGGTATGGATTTAAAAATTCAAATATTATCCTATAGTCCTTCAGAATTAGGAGATCAAATGTTGATGCTCCTGCCTTTTTGTATTACCAACAAAGAGTATTGTTCTGAGTTGTCCCCTCACCAAACCCAGAAAGTGCTCAGGAGATTCTTTCCTCTGTTAGAGAGGCTACGGCAGTCAAGGCCTCATCACTGGGGTCAGTGACAAACAGATGACACTTTTGTTTACCTTCTTCATTGCCATCACTGTCACCCTCACCATCTCCATATTGACATCCATCCATGCCACGGACACTATTGCCATCTGACATTTCTTCCCTACCTTCTTTGCCTTTAGGTCATGTCACTGACCTTAAAAGGACTGCCATTATCTCCTATTGGATGGAGACTTGGACTAGAACTAAAAGGAAAACAACAAAATGACTTCAGACAAACAATCTTTCTTTAGGGCATACACAAATCATTTCTAGCATTCTGCTCCATAAAAAATAAGCAGGCTCAAAATAGCATAAGCTCATTTCTTATGTTGTTTTACCTCCTTGTTCCCCCCCTCTCTGGGAGGGACATCTAAAGCAAGAACCTTAAATTTCTGAGAGAGTGAAATTTCATACTCCCTGTTTTGCAGTTTGGAGAATGCATTAGATCCCAAGTAAAATTAGAGTGATTCTGCTGCAGGCATTTTTTTCAATTTTCAGTTTCCCATTCCAGTTATCTAAACTGCTTTTGACAACAACATTTCATTTTCCTTAAGCCAGTGGTTTCCAGCCCTAAATATCATTAGACTCACTTGGGGAGGGGATTTATAAGAAATAGATGATTTAATTGGTAACTTGAATCTGTGGATACAGAAGTATATCTGTACATTGATATTTATTTTTAACTCTAGGTGATTTGAGGAGCCTTGAGAGATCTTCTGCACAATCACTCCTGTTTATAGCTTCAGAGAATAGACATAGAGCCTATTCTTTATGGCACATAAAGCTAGGTTCTTTATGTATGGAAGATCCATGACAGATTTTATATAGCGGTCTCTAACCAAGCTAACTTGAAACAAAGTATGACTAAATAGCAAACCCTTTATTACATTACACTTAATAGAGGTGAAAATTAATGCATTCACACATTTATCCAATCTAATATTTTGGTGAATAAAGAGGATCATGAGTCCTTCATTGTAAATTCCATAAAGGCAAGAATGTGTCTGGTTTTCCTTGGTTTTCTTCATCAATACCTAGCTAGCAAGTTGCCTTGGCTCCATGAATGTGCAGAATAAAGCAGTTATTAATATGAATAACCAATAAATAAATAACATTTATATCCCCAGCCTTAATCTCTCATTTGAGCTTCAGATTCATATACTCAACTGATTAGTTATTATTAAACAGAAATCTAGATTTCTCCTCAGAATATCTGACCCCCACCCTGTCTCACCTCACCTTCATTTTCAGAAAGTCTCTTGTTAGCAAATCACATTCTAAATTATCCAATTGCTAAGGCCACACATGTGTGAATCATCCTTGATCTCACTCTTTTCACCATCAATAACAAATCTTTTAACAAGTTTTGCTGTTTATCTCCAAAATAAATCTGGAATGAATTTATCTTTTTCTATTTCCATTGCAATCACTTGGTCAATGATTTCCTTGAATTTCTCTGGACTACAGAAATTACCTCATATGGGGCTTCCCAGCGCCCATGATTTCCCTCTCCTAGTCATGTGCTGTGCAAGAGACAAAGCAATACTTTAAAAAAAAAACAACTTTATTGTGGTATGATTCTCATACTATTCATCCATTTAAAATGTATATTTCAACTTTTTTTTTAGCATATTCATGTATATGTGCAACAATCGCCACAAATTTGGAACTTTTTCATCATCTCTAAAAGAAACTGCATGCCTTTCAGCTATCACTTCTATATTCTCCCTTTCCCTACCACATTCTTAAGCAACCTCTAACCTACTTTCTCTGTATATAGATTTCCCTGATCTGGATATTCATATGAGTCATGTAGTATGTGGTCTTTTAAGACTGGTTTCTTTTAATTGGCATAATGAATATAGATTCAGGTTTTAGCAATTATCAGTACTTTGTTCCTTTTTATAGCTGAATCATATTCCATTGTATACATAAACCATGTATTGTTTACCCATTTGTCCACTGATAGACATTTGGGTTGTTTCTACCTTTTGACTATTATGAATAATGTTGATATGAGCATTCATATACAAGTTTCATATATATGAGCATTCATATATATGTTTTCATTTCTCTTGAGTATATACCAAGAACTGGAATTACTTACAATATCATATGGTAACTCTATGTTTAATCATTTGAGCAACTGCCATACTGGTTTCCAAAGCATTTGCACCAATTTACCTTCCTACCAGCAGTGTATGAATATTCTAATTTTTCCACATCCTTACCAAAACTTGTTATTTTAATTTTTGATTCTAGTCATTCCAGTGAGTGTGAAGTAGCATCTCATTGTGGTCTTGATTTGCATTCTCCTGATGACTAATGATGTCAAGCATCTTTTTATGTGCTTGTTGAGATGTTATATTTTTAGTGCTTAGATCAGATGATGTCACTCCTCTTCCCTGTCATCACTGTATCTCCAGGACTTAAAATAGTGTCTGGCACATAATAGGAGATTAATAATTAATATTTAATTATTAGTTAATATGTCATAATTGAGTGAATGATGAATAAATAATTACATAGTAGTGCAGAGTGCTTCTTAGAAATGAATGCTTAGAAGTACAGCTAAAGAGACCATTTGGTCTATATTCTTTTCCAGGAACAAGTGTAAAAATTAAAGAAATTTAGGAGAAAATATCTAGATGTTAAAAGATTATTCTAAACACCAAATGAGAATCTAGTAACTTCCTATTCGAAGTGTGGTCTGTGAACCACCACTATAAGCATCACCTCAAAATGGTTAGAAAGGATCCTGGGGCTTAATTGATACTAAGCAAATGGGACATGGCTCTACTACTTAGTTCCTGATGATTTCATTATTACCATTATTCCTTCTGTTAGCTGGTACTGCTACCATATGTTGGTCATCTACACTCAATGTAGCACAGCTACAGTCAGTAGCATCAGAGATGTTCACTCTTCCTTCCTTGCCACTGAACAATTTCAACACAAAATCCTCTGCTGATGTTGCCAAGAAAGATATCAGGAGTTATTTCTCTGATGCATACAACAGTAATCTCTGAGATGCCACCTACTTCACTCATAGAAATCCCCCAAACGCCCTCCCCATCTAAGTGTGGTTGAACCTGTGTCCTTCAAGCCTCCTTTTATCTTCTATCTCTGTGGCAAGTGCACCTTTGTTTAAGTGGGCAGAAACTCTCACACAGAGGCCTGAATGAGGGAATACTTTCTGCCAACTTTTGTTTCAGGCCCTGAGATATACAGTCCACTGATAATTCCTTAGATTCAGTGAGCTCAGAACTCAGACTACAAAGAATTGTCATCTTTTCATACTTTTGTCTCCTATTAATTCTAAAAGCATGGCAAATTTAGTACTAATATTGATGATGAAAACCACCATGAATTAATCCAATATATTGTATTATCCTGCCACCCTATAAATACTAATAGTTAACACTTGTATAGCCCTTGCTGTATACCAGCTGTGTTCTGGATGTTTTATTATCACACGCATTTTCAAGGAAGAAATATGTGCAGAGAGATTAAGCAATTTGTGCAAGATTACTCAGCTAAAAAATGGTGCACCCAGGATTAGAGCTGAGCCTTGCTCAAGGCTCTGAACTTTTAACTGCAATGCTGTCTCTCAGTTCTTGAGCACTTACTATGTGCCTGATGTACTAAGCAGGGTGCTAGAAACTTTCCAAACTGAATTTCATCCTCAAATCACATTAATGAAGTAGGGATTGATCTACTAATTTAAGTACCTGGAAAACTAAGGTTTACAAATACTAACTTGTCTAAACCCAGGTACCTAGTAAGTAGAAGAGTCACAATTTTAAACAACTTATCAGATTAATAGCACAATGCACTATGATGCAATGAAACATTCTTTCCTTCTTTCTTTTCCCAGAACAATCTTCCTACACTGTCATTTCTGTATTTTTTGTAATGACCTATCCACCTGAAATACCCTCTTTCTATTTAAACATGTGATAGTTGATTTTGTGTGTCAACTTGGCTAGGCCACGGTACCCACTTCTTTGGTCAAACACTTGTCTAGATGCTGCTGTGAAGATATTTTTCAGATGAGATTAACGTTTTTTTTTTTTTTTTGCGGTACGCGGGCCTCTCACCGTTGTGGCCTCTCCCGTTGCAGAGCACAGGCTCCGGACGCGCAGGCTCAGTGGCCATGGCTCACAGGCCCAGCCGCTCCGCGGCATGTGGGATCTTCCCGGACCGGGGCATGAACCCGTGTCCTCTGCATCGGCAGGTGGACTCTCAACCACTGCGCCCCCATGGAAGCCCGAGATTAACTTTTAAATCAGCAGACTTTGGGTAAAGCAGATTATCTGCCCTCCATTCAGTTGAAGGCCTAAATAGGAAAAAGATTGACCTGGCAAGAAAAAAGAAATTTTGCCAGGAGAATGCCTGCTGGCCTACCCTGAATATTTTCGACTTACCAACCTCTGCAATCATGTGAGCCAATTCCTTAAAATCTCTGTGTGTGTGTGTGTGTGTGTGTGTGTGTGTGTGTATATATATATATGCATCATATTGATTCTGCTTTTCTGGAGAACCCTAATGCACCCACTAGTTTTCCACATTCTACCTAATTCCTGAAGCTCCTTTTCAGATCTTCTTAAGGCTTTTCCAGAACCCTAAAACTAATATTATCTTCATTTCTTTTGAATCCACATAGAATTCTGTGGCAACACATTCTCTCACATCATACCAATATTTTTATCTTCACATATGTTCTTTTTTTTTGCTGGAGTATAATTGCTTTAAAATGTTGTCGTAGTTTCTGCTGTACAATGAAGTGAATCAGCTATATGTATACACATATCCCCTCCCTCTGGGACCTCCCTCTCACTGCCCCCCATCCCACCCATCTAAGTCATCACAGAGCACTGAGCTGAGCTCCCTGTGCTGTAGAATATTAATAATAGAAAACAAGTAAAGTATCTTCTTTACTTGGTCTGAATCATCTAGCATGATTCACCTGCTACATAGTAAGTATTCTATGCATATGTTTTGAATTAATAAGAAAATGAGGGTGACAGAGTCGATTATATATAAAGTCCCACCAGCACTTTATTTTTTTTAATTAATTAATTTATTTATTTTTGGCTGCCCTGGGTCTTTGTTGCTGCATGCAGACTTCCTCTAGTTGTGGTGAGTGGGGGCTACTCTCCGTTGCAGTGCGTGGGCTTCTCATTGCGGTGGCTTCTCTTGTTGTGGAACACAGGCTCTAGGTGCACAGGCTTCAGTAGTTGTGGCACAGGGCTCTGTAGTTGTGTCTCGTGGGCTCTAGAGTGCAGGCTCAGTATGTGGCCCATGGGCTTAGTTGCTCCACGCATGTGAGATCTTCCTGGACCAGAGATCTAACCCGTGTCCTCTACATTAGCAGGTGGATTCTTAACCACTGCACCACAAGGGAAGTTCCCCACCACACTTTAACTCTAAGCACCTCTCTTCTTAATTTCTTCACTCTCTTCCTCTGTTTCTAATAAAAATCTCACTTTAATATGCGGGGAAATTCAATAATCAGCTTAGAAACTATAAAGCTTTTTGAGTAAAATTATTCACCACAGAAATTAAAGGTTATATCAATAACAGCAATTTTATTTTTGCCATTAAAATGTAGATATGAATAGATGATGATATTAATGGAGCTGGATTTTTTCACTATTGAGAATATTTGATAGGGTGTGAGATATTAATATGTCTCAACATAAAAAAGACTTTCACATAAGTGTCAAATAAGGCAAGAAACTAAATTTAATCCCTAGTGGACCTGAATACAAATGTCTATTGTTGCCATGGTATGCTGTTCTATTCATTACTTTTCTCATTTTCTATACATTTATTACATTCTTTAGCACATCTAAAGACCCATATTTTGTAAAGTAATGATTGTCTGCTGTATTTGAATGCATTTGAAAGAAATTTAATTGTATTGGCTTCAATTCCCATTGAATCCATGAGTTTAAAAAAAAAATTTTTTTTTTTTTTTTTTTTTTTTTTGCTTTTCTGTGTGTCCCATGTCTGATCTTTCCTGGCTGCCTCTGCCTCTAATTAGCTGTGAATTAATTCTTGTACATCATAGCAACAGTGAACAACTCCTTGCACTGAAATATATTTCCTATTTTGGTACATAAAATTTGAGCATTTTTCTAGATTCCATGTCAAACAATTTGTTCTAACTAGTTTCTTACAGTTTATGTGTGTTTAATATCTCATTTACCTTAAGGTGACCTCTAATCTATAACCCTCTCCTTAGTATGCTCCGAATTAAGGTTCAACATTAGTTAAACTGCCTTTTGTCTCCTCACATAGTACACTCGTGGAAGAGGTATTCCTTCTCATGTAGGAAACTTTGGTGTTCAACAGGAATCCAAAACAAACATTTCCTCTCCCGGAATTTCCTCATAGAAAAGCTACAAAATGGACTAAGTGCGAGATTAATCATTTACATAGCAGACTAATTCCCAGAAGAAATGCAAGGGAACTGACTCAACATAAATAGAAATCATTAACCTCTGCAAAGTGTCTACCGTAAGGATTCAGAATATATCACAGTTTAGTGACATTTAAGCAATATTAGTATCAATACTCATATCTAATAAGACTTCATAGGCATTGAATACCTACTATCTGTCAGACATTGTGCCAAATACCTTAAATAGTTTTAATGCTCTTTTAATCTCCACAGCAACCTTCTGTGATAAGCACATTTATATTATCACTATTGCCACTTTGCACACAGTGATACCAAGTTTTACAGAGATTAAATAATACACCCAGGACAGCAAGATGACTGAATAGAAAGACTTGGACCCTCCTCCCCCCTGGGAAACATCGATTTGATAACAACTCACAGATAAATTCCCTTTATGAGAAACACAGAAACTAATTGGGAGGCTACTGCACCTTGTACAAGTATAAAATCAGCCACATGGAAACCAGCAGGAGAAGTGAAGACACTTTTTCTGCCAAAATCCCAGCCCTAGCACAGAGTCATATAATCAGAAGAGAACCCCTAGCTCCCAGCTTTTCCCTGAGTGGCTAAAGGGTTGGGCCTCACAGCTAAGACCTCAACTTTTCCAGCTGTTACCCAAGGGACAGGTCTCAGAGAACTAACAGAGATCTGTATACACTAGTACCCTGGGGGCTACAATGAACAAAGAAGTCTGAACCAACAAGCATGCAAGCACTCACCACAGCTCCTTACCCCCACTCCTTGCAGAGTGAGCGGCCTGTAAATCCCAGCTCACAGATGCTCTCTGAGAAGGGAAAATGTTGAACTGTACATGTAATGTGTTGATTTATCTGGAAGATACCTGAGGGGTTGGCTTTTGTCCTATCTGTCTAGGATTAAAGACAGGTCCTGGCCTACCCCAGATGCCTGGATTTTGCTAAGAACAAAAACAGCAGTTTGGATTAGCAGAAAGGCCTATAGAAACTCTAACCTGATTAGTGATAATCTTCTGTACAAGGTCTTATATAGGGAAACACACTAGTCCATAAAAATCTGTTAGAACTACTTAATGAATTCAATAAAGTTTCAGTATACAAAATCAATATACAAAAATCTTTCAATTTTTATACACTAATAAGGAAATATATGAAAGGAAATCAGACAATTTGCAGTAGTGTCAAAAGAATTTAAAAAATAGGAAGAACCTAACCAAGGCAGTGAAAGACTTGTACAGTGAAAGCTATACAGTAATTATGAAAGATATTAAAGAAAACATAGACAAATGCAAAGACAAAAGAGTAGCAAACCAAATCCAACAACACATTAAAAGGATCATACACCATGATCAAGTGGGATTTATCCCAGGGGTGCAAGGATTTTTCAATATCGCAACTCAATCGATGTGATACACCACGTTAACAAACTGAAAAGTAAAAACCAAATGAGATATCACCTCACACCTTTTAGAATGTACATCAGAAAGAAAACAAATAAAAGCTGTTGGCCAGGTTTTGTAGAAAATGGAACCCATGTACTTTGTTGGTGGGAATGTAAATTGGTGCAGCCACTGTGGGATACAGTATGGAGTTTTCCTGATAGCTCAAAATATAACTACCTTATGACCCGGCAATTCCACTACTGGTTATATACCCGAAATAAAACAAACATATTTTTGCTGTGGCTAGGACTTTATCCCTGGTATAAATCCCACTTGACTGTGGTGTGTTATCCTTTTAATGTATTGTTGGATTCCGTTTAGTACAATCTGAGGTATTTTGGTGAGGATTTTTGCATCTATGTTCATCAGTGTTATTGGAGGACTGTAATTTTCCTGTTTTTGTGATATCTTTGTCTGATTTTGATATCAGGGTGATTCTGGCTGCATAGAATCAGTTTGGAAGTGTTCCTTCCTCTGAATATTTTTGGAATAGTTTGAGAAGGATAGGTTTTAACTCTTCTCTAAATGTTTGGTAGAGTTCACCAGTGAAGCAACCTGGTTCTGGACTTTTGCTTATTGGGAGTTTTTAAATTTCTAATTCAAATTCAGTACTGGTAATTGGTCTATTCATATTTTCTATTTCTTCCTAGTTCAGTCTTGGGAGATTGTACCATTCTAAGAATTTGTCCATTTCTTCTAGGTTGTACATTTTATTGGAGTCAAGTTGTTCATAGTAGTTTCTTATGATCCTGTGTATTTCTGTGGTGTCAGTTGTAACCTCTCTTTTTTCATTTCTGATTTTAGTGATATGTGTCCTCTTTCTTTTTTTCTTCATGAGTCTGGCTAAAGGTTTATCAATTTTCTTTATATTTTCAAAGAACCAACTTTTGGTTTCACTGATATTTTCTATTGTGTTTTAGTCTCTATGTAATTTATTTTCGCTCTGATCTTTATGAGTTCTTTCCTTCTACCATCTTTGGGTTTTGTTTGCTCTGATCTTTTGCTCATCCCATATGTTTGGATTATCATATTTTCATTTTCGTTTGTCTCTAGGTATTTTTTGATTTCCTCTTTGATTTCTTCAGTGATTCATTTGTTGTTTAGTAGCATATTAATCAGGCATGTTTTCCTGATTTCTTTGATTTTATTTATGGTCATTACTCTGAACTCATTCTTGAGTAGCTTATCTCCACTTCACTTAGTTTTTCCTCTGGCATTTTATCTTGTTCCTTCATGTGGAACATATTCCTCTGTCACCTCATTTTGTATAAGTTGTTATTTGTATTTTTGTGTATGGGGTAGGTTAATTATGTTTTTCGACCTTGGAGAAGTGGCTCTCTGTAGGACTCATCCTATGTGTCCCTACTGTGCACTCCCCTCTAGTCATCCAAGCTGTATGCTCTAATGGCTCCCAGTAAGAGAGCTGCTTGGCTCCTTCTGTTGTGGCAGGCTGACTATGTGGGTGGTCTGGTATGCTTGGTTGGCTCCTAGCCTGGTAGGTTGCCAGGCCTTACCATGTTCAGATGCTGCTGGCTGCTGTTTAACAGAGATTGGTGAACAGGCAGCTGGCTGCAGAATTGTAAGTGAACCCAGGGCTAGTGTTGGCTCGTTGGTGGGTGGAGTCAGGGTCCCTACAATTCCAGGAAGGTAAAGCCAGGTCCTGGAGTTAGTGCTGGACTACTAGCTGGCAGGGTTCATTCCCTGAGTAAGACTGCAGGGCCTAGCCATTGCAGAGCTTGTTTCTGATCTTTGGTGGAGGGGGGCAGTTCCTGGAACAGTTACATATGGGATACAGGGTGTCCTGAAGCTTTCATTGGCCTGCTAGTGGACAGGGCCAGAGCTCAGCTAGTCCCATGGTAGGGTCTGGACTGCTGTGGTTGGCCAGGGTCTGTAGGCTGCAGGATGTAATTTTCTTTGTTTGTTTTTGTGCTTTTTGCCTCATGTGTCTTCCCCCTAATGGGTGAGGCTGGTTTAGAGGGTAGTGCAGGCTTCCTGGAAGGAAGGGCTAGTGCCTTCCCACTGATGGGTGGAATGGGGTTTGGCCCTCTGGTGAGGAGTGCCATGTCTAGAGGCATGATTATAGGTGGCTATGCGCTCAGGAAGGCTTTACACAGCGTGTCTGCTAATGGATGGAGTTGTGTCCCTGCCCAGTTAATTGTTGGGCCTGAAGCATCCCAGCACTGGCACCTGCAGGATTTTGGGTAGGGCCAAGTCTTAAAGGCACTAGTGAGCCAAGATGGCAGCCTCCAGTAGCAGTGTTCATGCAGTAGATGTTTCCCAAGACAGCTGCCACCAGTGTCTATGTCACAAGGATGAGCCACAGTCCACCTCCCAACCCTTCTTAACCTGTTCAGGAAACTCTCCAAGACCAGCAGATAGGTCTGGTCCATGCTTCTAGCAAATTACTCCTTTTGCCCTGAGATCCAGTGCGTGTGAGAATTTGTGTGCACCCTTTAAGAGTGAAATCGCTATTTTCCCCAATTTTATGGGGCTCCCAAAATTAAGTCCTGCTAACCTTGAAAGCCAAACGATCTGGAGGCTCATCTTTCTGACGCAGGCTGTGGAGTCCCATATGGGGATCAGTACTTTCACTAATGGGGGAGAACCTCTGCAATATAGTTGGAATGTTTTATCTATTGATAATTGATCTAATTTAGTAATATATTTGTGTTTGTCTTCTATCGCTCCATTTTTCTATTTGTTTTATCTGTTCTTATTTTATTTTTCTTTCTTTGTTTTCTTTGTAGATTAATTGAATACTCTTTAGTATTCCATTTTTATCTCTTATTGACCTAGTAGCTTTATCTTTTTGTTGGTTTTATCTCTGTTTTTATTTATTGATTGCTCTAAGTTTTAGAGCATACTTTTAACATTTTATATTCTGCCTTTAAATAATTATTTTATCTGTTGTCATATAAATATGTTGTAGCAGCTGATGTTTATTTCCCCTTCACATCCTGTGTGCTATTGTTTTCATACATTTTAATCCTACATATGTAAATGTCCTATACTACCTATTTATTGTTTGATTTACACTGCCAATCATATTTTAAAGGAATTAACATGAGAAAAATTGTGTTGTATTTACTCACTTATTTCTATTTCAACAGTTTTCCTTTCTTTGTATAGATCCAAATTCCCTACTGTTAATATTTCCCTTTTGCCTGAAAGACTTATTTATTTTTTCTTGTATTATAGCCCAGAAGGATATGAACAATGTCAACTTTTTTTTTAACATGTTCATTGAAGTATAATTGCTTTATAATGGTGTGTTAGTTTCTGCTTTATAACAAAGTGCATCAGTTATACATATACATATGTCCCCATATCTCTTCTGTCTTGTGTGTCCCTCCCTCCAACCCTCCCTATCCCACCCCTCTAGGTGGTCACAAAGCACTGAGCTGATCTCCCTGGGCTATGCGGCTGCTTCCCACTAGCTATCTATTTTATGTTTAGTAGTGTATATATGTCCATAACACTCTCTCACTTTGTCCCAGCTTACCATTCCCCCTCCCCATATCCTCAAGTCCATTCTCTAGTAGGTCTGTGTCTTTATTCCCATCTTGCCCCTATGTTCTTCTGACCATTTTCTTTTCTTTCTTTTTTTTTTTTTTTAGATTCCATATATATGTGTTAGCATATGGTATTTGTTTTTCTCTTTCTGACTTACTCCACTCTGTATGACAGACTCTAGGTCCATCCACCTCACTACAAGTCACTCAGTTTCGTTTCTTTTTATGACTGAGTAATATTCCGTTGTATATATGTGCCACATCTTTATCCATTCATCTATCGATGGACACTTAGGTTGCTTCCATGTCCTGGCTATTGTAAACAGAGCTACAATGAACATTTTGGTATGTGACTCTTTTTTTTGTGTGTGTGGTACATGGGCCTCTCACTGCTGTGGCCTCTCCCGCCGTGGAGCACAGTCTCCAGATGCGCAGGCCCAGTGGCCATGGCCCACAGGCCCAGCCACTCCGTAGCATGTGGGATCGTCCCAGACTGGGGCACGAACCCGAGACCCCTGCATCGGCAGGCAGACTCTCAAGCACTGCGCCACCAGGGAAGCCCTTTTTTTGAATTACGGTTTTCTCAGGGTATATGCCCAGCAGTGGGATTGCTGGGTCGTATGGTAGTTCTATTTTTAGCTTTTTAAGGAACCTCCCTACTGTTCTCCATAGTGGCTGTATCAATTTACATTCCCACCAACAGTGCAAGAGGGTTCCCTTTTCTCCACACCCTCTCCAGCATTTATTGTTTCTAGATTTTTGGATGATGACAATTCTGACTGGTGTGAGATGATATCTCATTGTAGTTTTGATTTGCATTTCTGTAATGATTAATGATGTTGAGCATTCTTTCATGTGTTTGTTGGCAATCTGTATATCTTCTTTGGAGAAATGTCCATTTAGGTCTTCTGTCCATTTTTGGATTGGGTTTTTTGTCTTTTTGATACTGAGCTGCATGAGCTGCTTTTATATTTTGGAAATTAATCTTTTGTCAGTTGCTTCATTTGCAAATATTTTGTCCTATTATGAGGGTTGCCTTTTCGTCTTGTTTATGGTTTCCTTTGCCGTGCAAAAGCTTTTAAGTTTCATTAGGTCCCATTTGTTTATTTTTGTTTTTATTTCCATTTCTCTAGGAGGTGGGTCAAAAAGGATCTTGCTGTGATTTATGTCATAGAGTGTTCTGCCTGTTTTCCTCTAAGAGTTTGATAGTGCCTGGCCTTACATTTAGGTCTTTAATTCATTTTGAGTTTATTTTTGTGTATGGTGTTAGGGAGTGTTCTAATTTCATTCTTTTATATGTACCTGTCTGGTTTTCCCAGCACCACTTATTGAAGAGAATGTCTTTTCTCCACTGTATATTCTTGCCTATTTTATCAAAGATAAGGTGACCATATGTGTATGGGTTTATCTCTGGGCTTTCTATCTTTTGGTTTTCAAAAAGTATCTTTATTTCATCTACATTTTTGAAGGATGTTTTTTGCCAGATATAAAAGTCTGGGTTAACATGATTTTTTCAGGACTTTAAAGATGTCCCATTGTCTTCTGGTTGCATAATTAGCCTAGTCCTTTATTTCCTTTTGTCCAATGTACAAATACCATTATTTCAAAAGAAGACTTACAGTGTTCTTATTTGCTCCCTTATATACTCTGCGTGTGTTTTTGTTTTTTCTGGTTGCTTTCAGGTTTTCTTTTTGTCATCAATTTTGGTCCATTTTGTGTTTTTTTGTTGTGCTTATCTGGATTAGTGATCATTGAGATTCATGGGTATATGAGTTCCATATCACTATTCGACCAATTTTCACATTTTTTTACAAATATTTTCTTCCCCAATCTTTTTTTCTCCTATTCTTCTGGTGTTCCAATAACATATATATCAGACAACTTGTTATTATCAAACAGGTCCCTGAGATTCATTCATTTTACTCATAATTTTGATCTTGATGCTGCTGTTTGGAGAGTTGTTTTTTTCTTTTTTAAACCCTATCTATATATTCAATGATCTTATCTAGTTTATCTAGTTTCTAACATGTTTCCAAGTCCATTCAGTAAAAATAAATAAATAAATAATAAAAATATATTCTTCAATTCTAGAATTTCAATGTTTTCTTTTAGTAAATTCATTTCTCTATATTTCCTATTTGTTCTCTAATTATATTTATACTTGCCTTCCAATCTTTGTCATGTTTATTAGTTACTTTAAATAATCTGCCTTCTAATTTCCTAAGTTCTTTACTTTTAAAATGTCAAGTATTTTCTTTTGCCTTATTTTTATCCTGACTATGAATAACATTATTCTAATCCACCATATGTCTGGTAATTTGTGATTATATGCTGCATATTACAGAGGTTACATTTGTTTAGTGTATGGATTTTGTCCTCTGTCTTAATAGAGCACTGAGCTTCTGAGCATATGGCTAATTTGCTTTTGTTTCAGCTTGATACTTTTGAGGTCTCTTTTAATTTTTTAATAAGATAAGTATAGAGTATCTTGATAAATGCTACTTAAAATCTTAGGGCTATCTGAGTTCTCGATGGAATACACAAAGTGTTCAAGGAGGTCTCTTTACTCTGGCAATTTGGAACTAGTTAGTCTACACTCCTTGTGTAATTTTTCACTTTGAAGTTTTGTGATAGTTTTTGATTTTTTTTTCTGGTAGGCGTTCTTTCCCCAGTAGCTGTTCTTCATCTAGTCTTTTATATTTGTAGCTCTGTTTATGTGCAGCTTAGTATTTGGCCAAAAATCAAGGTGACTTCTATTTACAGAACCTTCTCTGCATGTTCTCCTACCCTCATTATCTTGCCTCCAAATTTGAGCTATCCCAATAGTTCAAACTCCAATATTAGATTCTTTTTTTTTTAATTTTTAAAAATAATTTTTGAATATTATTTTTATTTTATTTATTTGGCTGTGTCAGGCCTTCATTATGGCATGATGGATCTTCACTGGGGCATGCAGCATCTTTCATTGTGGCATGCAGGATCTATTGTTGTGGTATGCGGGCTTCTCTCAAGTTATGGTGTGTGAGTTTTCTCTTCTCTAGTTGTGACACATAGGCTCCAGACCTCATGGGCTCTGTAGTTGTGATTTATGGGCTCTAGAGTGCATGGGATCCGTAGTTTGTTGTATGCAAGCTCTCTAGTTGAGTCATGTGGGCTTAGTTGCTCTGTGGCATGTGGGATCTTTGTTCCCTGACCAGGGATTGAACCCACATCCCTTGCATTGCAAGGCAGATTCTTTACCACTGGACCACCAGGTAAGTCCCTTAGATTCTTTATCTTAGCAAGACCATCATGCTGTCTTTGAGCTACCCTTCTCTGCAATGCATTTAGAAAAAGTGGTTTTAGGCAGAAATCCAGAATAATCAACGAGGCTAAATTATTTGTTTTCCTTTGCTTGAGGAGCTCAACTCTCCATTTCTTTTAGTCCAATATATCTAAATACAGTTATTTCATGCACTTTTTTTCTAGTTTCAGGGTGGTTTACAGCAAGAGACCTAGTCTATTAACAGTTGAGTAATAGCAGTGAAAATGGAAATAAGTGAATGGATTCAAGATATATTTTTCTTTCAAAATTGGAGTAAAGTTATTAGCTTATCTTTCCTGTTATTAGTCAGCTACAGATGCTAAACATTTGCAAAATACTGGATAATTTATTTTCTGAAAAAATCATTCCAGTCTGGCAGAATATAAATTGGCATACTCTCATGAGTTTCTAAAATGAGATTTCTATCCTGATGCTTCAAATATGCCTGGGATGAGTCCCAGGATCTTGATATCCACTGAATAACAATATTCTTTAGGTAGGTTTATTCCTAGATATTTTATTCTTTATGTTGCAATGATATATGGGAGTGTTTTCTTAATTTCACTTTCAGATTTTTCAGCATTAGTGTATAGGCATGCCAGAGATTTCTGTACATTAATTTTGTATCCTGCTACTTTACCAAATTCATTGATTAGCTCTAGTAGTTTTCTGGTAGCATCTTTAGGATACTCTATGTATAGTATCATGTCATGTGCAAACAATGACATCTTTACTTCTTCTTTTCTGATTTGGGTTCCTTTATTTCCTTTTCTTCTCTGATTGCTGTGGCTAAAACTTCTAAAACTATGTTGAATAAGAGTGTTGAGAGTGGGCAACCTTGCCTTGTTCTTGATCTTAGTGGAAATGCTTTCAGATTTTCACCATTGAGGACAATGTTGGCTGTGGGTTTGTCATATATGGCCTTTATTATGTTGAGGAAAGTTCTCTCTATGCCAACTTTCTGCAGGGTTTTTATCATAAATGGGTGTTGAATTTTGTCGAAAGCTTTCTCTGCATCTATAGACATTTCTCCAAAGAAGATATGCAGACTGCCAACAAACACATGAAAGAATGCTCAACATCATTAATCATTAAAGAAATGCAAATCAAAACTACAATGAGATATCATCTCACACCAGTCAGAATGGCCATCATCAAAAAATCTAGAAACAATAAATGCTGGAGAGGGTGTGGAGAAAAGAGAACCTTCTTGCACTGTTGGTGGGAATGTAAATTGATACAGCCACTGTGGAGAACAGTATGGAGGTTCCTTGAAAAACTACAAATAGAACTACCATATGACCCAGCAATCCCACTACAGGGCATATACCCTGAGTAAACCATAATTCAAAAATAGTCATGTACCAAAATGTTCATTGCAGCTCTATTTACAATAGCCCAGATGGAAACGACCTAAGTGTCCATCATCGGATGAATGGATAAAGAAGATGTGGCACATATATACAATGGAATATGACTCAGCCATAAAAAGAAATGAAATTGAGCTATTTGTAATGAGGTGGATAGACCTAGAGTCTGTCATACAGAGTGAAGTAAGTCAGAAAGAGAGAGACAAATACCATATGCTAACACATATATATGGAATTTAAGAAAAAAAAATGTCATGAAGAACCTAAGGGTAAGACAGGAATAAAGACACAGACCTACTAGAGAATGAACTTGAGGATATCGGGAGGGGGAAGGGTAGGCTGTGACAAAGTGAGAGAGAGGCATGGATATATATACACTACCAAACGTAAGGTAGATAACTAGTGGGAAACAGCCACATAGCACAGGGAGATCAGCTCGGTGCTTTGTGACCGCCTGGAGGGGTGGGATAGGGAGGGTGGGAGGGAGGGAGATGCAAGAGGGAAGAGATATGGGAGCATATGTATATATATAACTGATTCATTTTGTTGTAAAGCAGAAACTAACACACCATTGTAAAGCAATTATACTCCAATAAAGATGTTACAAAAAAAACAATATTTAATAAATTTTCTACTGCTATACCCTAATAAGCTAATTAGGTCTCTTGGAATTCACTGAATATCAGAAGTATGACACTTGTGGGAGAAAACATTAAAGTCCAGTTTATCTGATGAGCTGATTATCTGATAATCCCTGGTTTTGCCTTCCTCTGTTCTACCATGTGCTTCTATGGATCCACCCTGACACAATCAGAGGCATTAGGAATTATAGAAAATTGAATTAATTTGGTTCCTGGATGAAGGCAAGGATGTTGTAGATATTCACAGCATAAATGATCATAGAAATTTGTGAGACAACTTTTGAATAAATGATATTATCTATTACTAAGAAGGAAAGAAAAAATATCAAGCTAGAATGAGCCTCAAATTCAAGTTATTACTTCATTAATTAAGATTCTTAATCAAGAACATTATTGCTTAATAATATTTAGAAATACAATTGAGGAATATCATTTTGGTTATTAGGAAGATCATATTTAGTACATATTGATGTCTATTTATTTTTACTGAAAAATAGACATTTTATATAGTAAGAACATATGTAGCAAATACTTTCAAATTTATCATTGTTTTGAAACAAGTGACAGAACAATTTCAAAACTGCTGTGATTTATAACTTCTAATTCTCTCAGTCATGCCTGGGATTCTTGCTACTGTGTGAGAATAACCAGTGCACTGAAGAGGGAAAGTAATAGCTAAAATTGTCCTCTGACACTTCTAACACTCAAAAGAAAATTCTAACACTCAAAATAGATAGAAATAGTTTAAAACTTTTTTATTTGGCTTTTGTGAGAAAATTAACAAGGCTTCTGATATTTTGTGCAATTAATTAAAAGAATCTGCAAGGTTTTTTTTTAATTCAAATTTATGATTCTACAGACATGTTTCTGACAATTCTCACCTAATTTTATTTGCTTATCAGAAATACTGGGGCACATTCCTAGAGAATATGTGAACTTAAATTACTAACTGCCTGCTTGAGCCATTAGAAAGAACTTATTTTTTATACTTTTAACTTTGTAATTATATCTTTATTAATTACCTCATTTGGAAATAAACAGTTGTGATAATGAATAAGTAGGTTTTAATTACTGGTTTTATTCATTGATTGAATTGGATCAAGAATGACATGTCTAGGTAAATGTAATTGCTATTAGAATTTTATAATATACAACATAAATATAAGATATGTACTTTATATGTTTTATCAGATATAATATTGTAGTCACATTGTTTCTCAGAGATCAAAGTATGATTCTACCATTCATTAGATCATTAGATAACCCCATAACATGTTAATTCTCACTGGCTTATTTTCACCTGTTTTTATTTTTTTGCATCTGAAGTTACAGTTTTTTTAGCCTTTTATTTTATTTCTTACCACATTTACTCCAAGTGAAATTGGCCACTCCTCTGGCTCTCCTAATGAAAACTCTCACATCAAGAATATTAAAAGTTTATAAAACTTAACTATTTGGAGACCATGGAGGAGGGATAACACAGTGCAACCGTACTACTTCCAATTATGTGCTGGTTTTCTCTCCTCTCCCTTCAAGATCTGTTCCTTACTCTATCCTTATAAAATCGTCCTAAGAAGTTTCAAATATTCTCTTATTATATATAAGAGTATCTATAAGGGGTAACAGGACACTCCATTAAACTTCTCTCAGGGAAACATATACCTCTGCCATTAAAGTATGCAGTGAAAAGAGGCCACTCTTTTACTATTTACAAAATAAATGAAATATAGTTCTAGGACACTTGTCTTATACCCTTAAACATAGAAGAGTCTGAAAATATATATCTATATCTAGATTGATAGATAGATAGATAGGTAGATAGAGATAGAGGTATAAATGCTACCTCATTAGCTACCAGGAAAATTAAATTAGATATAGTTGCTAGGGATTGACAATCTGTTCTATAATATACATTATGGTAAACATGTCCTTTGTGGAACAAAGAAATACTTGACATAGAGAATACATATTCATCTAAGGGCTATAGAAAATAGTTAATAATTACCTAGGGAAATGAATGGAGATGGGGAAAATACAAAGATAATGAGAACAGTATAACTCTAAGTCTAAAACAATCCAAATTAATAGAAAATTTGGAATACAGGAGAGGAAGGTAACATAGGACTTACAAAATCTCAAGAACCAAAAAGGAAAGAAGGATGTGTATAGAAAAAAGGGAGACTGATGTTGAGTTAAAGGGAGGAAGGACAGGAAGAAGGTTAAAAGGGGATTGCAGTATCATAGGAAAGGAAATAAATCGACATGCTAGAAGCAGTGGTAAGCCAATTTAATAATAACAATTCTAACATGAGAAGTGTATTACTCAACAGCAGATATCACAGTTTAAAACATGAGAAGTAAAAATAAATAGAATCTGATATGTAAGATATTGAGTTACGACAAAGGAAGATGCATAAATTATGAGGTAAAGGAAAATTTATTTCATTAAAAACTAGCAGAAATTGGGTTGACTGGCTAAAAATTTCAGGCAAGTCCCTCCAAATTGATATTATTCAGCTATTACAAAGGAAAAGGAAAATAAGTGTAAAGAGACAAAAATGAGAAAAGAAAAAACAGAGGGACAGAATCTAAGTAAAATTTCACCATATTTTTCAGGTGACTTGGCAAGTTTAAAGACAATGGAAGCCATTGCAGAGAAAAAGTTAAACTTCATAAGATAACATACAATTAATATGTGTATATGTCAAACTAATTAAAATGACAACTAAAATTATGGGAGATGTTTGCAGCAAATATTACAAATAAGTAATACTTTAAATAAAAAGGTTCATATAAATCAGTTAAGATAATAGCACTGGGTCAGGCAGCTTCTAAAATAGCTCCTAGGATCCCTCATTCCTGTATCCATGCCCTTGTGTAATCTCCTCACTTTGAATGTGAGCTGGGCCTATTGACTCACTTCTCACAAATAAAACATGGTAAAAGTGATGGGGTATCTCTTCTGGGATTAGAGTATTAAAAAAAGATAAAATTCATCTTGCTCTTTCTTATGACTGCTCTAAGGATGTAAGCTTCCATTTGTGAGTTGACTGATGGAGAGGTCAACATGGCAAGGGGCTGAGGGAAGGGCTGCCTAACAGCAATTGAGACACTAAAAACCCTCCATCCAATGGACCAGAAAAGGACTGAAGCCTACTGACAACCATGTGAGTCATCTTGGATCTTAATTCTCTCCCAGTCAGTCCTTCAGATGAAAATACAGACACTGCCAACATCTTGATTGCAACCTTGTGAGAGGATTTCAGGCAGAGAAATGCAAATAAGCTGTGCCTGGGTTCCTATGCACAGCAGCTGTGACACCATACATGTCTGCTGTAAATTTCAGGGTAATTGGTTACATAACAATAGATTAATAGTATAGATATTTTAATACCCTTCCTTTGTTTGTGGTCTGAAACTAGTGATGTGTTTCTAATGAAGTGAATATGGTAAAGTAATAAGATGTCACTTTGGAGGATAGATAAAAAGAAAGTATGGCTTTGTCTTGCATGCCCTATATCATTTTCTCTCTCTTAGATTCCTTTCACTAGGGAAAAAACCTGCCAGTTTGTGAATAGCCCACGGTGAGAACCATATGGCGAGGAACAGGGAGAGGTCTCTTGCTAACAGTCAGCTGAGGTCTGATGCCTGTTGACAATCATGTTAGTGATCTTGGAAATTGGTTTTCCCTCATAAGAGAGAGAACTGTAGCTCCATTGACATCTTGATTAGACCCTTATGAAAGACTGACCAAGAGACATCCAGCTAAACCATGTCCTAAATCCTAACACCCAGAAACTGTGAGATAATAAATGTTTGCTGTTTTAAATTGACAAGCTTTGAGGTAATTTGTTATACATCAATATGTAGTTAATACGAACATAAAGATCTTAATTGGATAAATTTACAAAAATTCCCAGACACATATTAGGTAATATTGATCAGAAGAGAAAGCATCTACACTGGAGGAGGAAAATGTATCAAATTTAACTTGTAGAAATAAAACTTGTTATGTCAGTAAATTTAAGATAAACATTAAGAGAAAATAGACCAAATTAAAAGGAAAGTTAAGAGGCAGCAGAGGGTTCACATTCTTGCCTTCTTAAATTTGAGGCGAGCAAAATACCCAATTATAGTTCAATAAAATAGAGCTTAGTGTCCACCAAAGACAGACATTTATAGGTACCACTGCCAATTTCCCAGTTACAGTGTCTCTCTTAATTTTACTGACGTAATAACAAGGACTCCTTGCTTGACCAAACTTTAGTCAGGCTCCTCTGAGTCCTCTTCTCAACTACATCTCAGCCTTACTTAGTCCACAATTCTTTACCTGACAAGTCCAGTGTTAGCAAGAATCCTGCCATATCAGGAAAAATAAGAGTTTGGGGAAATGTGTTTTTCTTCATGTACTCTGCCAGTTGGCTGCTATTGCATGAGAAGCAGCCCTCAGACTGGAAGAGAATCAAGCTCATCCTCCCTAAGAGGTCTTTTATAATAATTTGATTCAATTTGGTAATAGAAGTGGCAGCATATTTTATTGACTGCTCTCATAATTTCCTGTCACAAAAAGAATCAACATCACCCAAAAGGGATTAGGATAATTAGAAATGTAGTTAACAATAAATTGTTAAAATATAGAAAGCATTGAATGCTGTAATAAACAAAACTAATCCCAATGAAAAGATCCAAACATGACAGATTGCTCCTTAAATAAATATTATATATTTGCTATTCAAAGCTGGGCAGGTTTGGTGAAAGGAAAACTTACATAGATCCATCCACTGAAGGTAGCTTATACTTTAAAAGGGAATATCCATGAAGAATCAAAGTGATATTTGGAGAGAGGAGATAAAAAATTTGAAAATGAGTTACTAGAGTATAATAAAGTAATTACACAAAAATTTCTAGCACAGGGAAACAAAACAAAATTCTAATAAAAATGAAGATTTAATTTTAAAAAAATTACGAAGTATAAACATCTCTATCAATTAATTTTGCTGTGTAGTAAACCACTTCAAAGCTGAGTGGCTTAAAGCAAAAAAAAAAAAAATTTTTTTTCCTCATAATTCTATAGTGTGCTTGTATGGTTCTCTGGTCTGTCTTGGCTAGTGGTAGAAGATCTAGGATGATATCACTCACAGATCTGTGGCCCTAGCTGGAGTGAGTAAGAAGTCATGTTAGTAAGGATAGCTGGGACCTCTATCCATATGGTCTCATCCTTTAGGAAGCTATCCTAAGCTTGTTTATATGGTGTCATAGGATATCTACCACAAGAGAGGGCAAGTTGAAAGCACAAGAATTTTTCTGGTCTTTGTTTACCCCCTATTCTTTAATGTTCCATTGGCCAAAGCAAGTCACATGTCTAAGCCTAGATTCAAGTGATGGAGAATTAAACTCTTCCTCTTGATGGAAGGGGCTCAAAAGTCACATTGCAAACTGGCCTGTATACAGAGATAAGACACATTACTGCAGCCATTTTCTTTCAATATTCTATCACAAAAACATATAAAAACTTTAAAACAAAAGCATTTATGACTCTCTCATATCTAATTAATAAAAAGGAATCGGCATTTAACAAATTTAAAATACCACTACTAAAAAAGAAACAGTTATTTCACTGTACTAGAACTAATCAATGAATTTTGTAAAGTAACAGGATACAAAATTAATGCACAGAAATCTCTTGCATTTGTATACACTAATAACAAAAAAAATCAGAAAAAGAAATTAAGGAAACACTCCCATTTATCACTGCAGCAAAAATAATAAAATACTTAGGAATACACCTACCTAAGGAAGCAAAAGACCTATATGCAGAAAACTATAAGACACTGACTGATGAAAGAAATCAAAGATGATACAAACAGGTGGAAAGATATACCATGTGCTTGAATTAGAAGAATCAACATTGTGAAAATGACTATACTACCCAAAGCAATACAGGTTCAATGCAATCCCTATCAACTTACATTTTTAATAGAACTAGAACAAAAAAATTTACAATTTGCATGAAAACACAAAAGACTGCAAATAGCCAAAGCAATCTTTTTATTTTATTTTTGTTGCTGATTTGTTTTGTTTTTATTGGAGTATAATTGCTTTACAATGGTGTTAGTTTCTGCTTTACAACAAAATGAGTCAGTTACACATACACATATGTTCCCATATCTCTTCCCTCTTGCATCTCCCTCCTTCCCACCCTCCCTATCCCACCCCTCCAGGCGGTCACAAAGCACCGAGCTGATCTCCCTGTGCTATGCGGCTGTTTCCCACTAGCTATCTACCTTAAGTTTGGTAGTGTATATATGTCCATGCCTCTCTCTCGCTTTGTCACAGCTTACCTTTCCCCCTCCCCATATCCTCAAATCCATTCTCTAGTAGGTCTGTGTCTTTATTCCTGTCTTACCCCTAGGATCTTCATGACATTTTTATTTCCTTAAATTCCATATATATGTGTTAGCATACGGTATTTGTCTCTCTCTTTCTGACTTACTTCACTCTGTATGACAGACTCTAGGTCTATCCACGTCATTGCAAATAGCTCAATTTCATTTATTTTCATGGCTGAGTAATATTCCATTGTATATATGTGCCACATCTTCTTTATCCATTCATCCAATGATGGACACTTAGGTTGTTTCCATCTCCGGGCTATTGTAAATAGAGCTGCAATGAACATTTTGGTACATGACTCTTTTTGAATTATGGTTTTCTCAGGGTATATGTCCATTAGTGGGATTGCTGGGTCATATGGTAGTTTTATATGTAGTTTTTTAAGGAAGCTCCATACTGTTTTCCACAATGGCTGTATCAACTGACACTTCCACCAACAGTGCAAGAGGGTTCCCTTTTCTCCACACTCTCTCCAGCATTTATTGTTTGTAGATTTTTTGATGATGGGCATTCAGACTGGTGTGAGATGATATCTCATTGTACTTTTCATTTGCATTTTTCTAAAGATTAGTGATGTTGAGCATTCTTTCATGTGTTTGTTGGCAGTCTGTATATCTTCTTTGGAGAAATGTCTATTTAGGTCTTCTGCCCATTTTTGGATTGGGTTGTTTGTTTTTTTTTTTGTTATTGAACTGCATGAGCTGCTTGTAAATTTTGGAGATTAATCCTTTGTCAGTTGATTCATTTGCAAATGTTTTCTCCCATTCTGAGGGTTGTCTTTTGGTCTTGCTTATGGTTTCCTTTGCTGTGCAAAAGCTTTGAAGTTTCATTAGGTCCTATTTGTTTATTTTGCTTTTATTTCCATTTCTGTAGGAGGTGCGTCAAAAAGGATCTTGCTGTGATTTATGTCATAGAGTGTCCTGCCTATATTTTCCTCTAAGAGTTTGATAGTTTCTGGCCTTACATTTATGTAACTCTTTAATCCATTTTGAGTTCATTTTTGTGTATGGTGTTAGGGAGTGATCTAATATCATACTTTTAAATGTACCTGTCCAGTTTTCCCAGCACCAATTATTGAAGAGGCTGTCTTTCCCCACTGTACATTCCTGCCTCCTTTATCAAAGATAAGGTGACCATATGTGCGTGGGTTTATCTCTGGGCTTTCTATCCTGTTCCATTGATCTCTCTTTTTGTTTTTGTGCCAGTACCATACTGTCTTGATTACTGTAGCTTTGTAGTATAGTCTGAAGTCAGGGAGCCTGATTCCTCCAGCTCCGTTTTTCGTTCTCAAGATTGCTTTGGCTATTTGGGGTCTTTTGTGTTTCCATACAAATTGTGAAATTTTTTGTTCTAGTTCAGTGAAAACTGCCAGTGGTAGTTTGATAGGGATTGCATTGAATCTGTAGATTGCTTTGGATAGTAGAGTCATTTTCACAATGTTGATCCTTCCAATCCAAGAACACGGTATATCTCTCCATCTATTTGTATCATCTTTAATTTCTTTCATCAGTGTCTTATAATTTTCTGTATACAGGTCTTTTGGCTCCTTAGGTAGGTTTATTCCTAGATATTTTATTCTTTTTGTTGCAATGGTAAATGGAGTGTTTTCTTGATTTCACTTTCAGATTTTTCATCATTAGTGTATAGGAATGCCAGAGATTTCTGTGCATTAATTTTGTATCCTGCTACTTTACCAAATTCATTGATTAGCTCTAGTAGTTTTCTGGTAGCATCTTTAGGATACTCTATGTATAGTATCCTGTCATGTGCAAACAGTGACATCTTTACTTCTTCTTTTCTGATTTGGATTCCTTTATTTCCTTTTCTTCTCTGATTGCTGTGGCTAAAACTTCCAAAACTCTGTTGAATAAGCATGGTGAGAGTGGGCAACCTTGTCTTGTTCTTGATCTTAGTGGAAATGCTTTCAGTTTTCCACCATTGAGGACGATGTTGGCTGTGGGTTTGTCATATATGGCCTTTATTATGTTGAAGTAAGTTCCCTCTATGCCTACTTTCTGCAGGGTTTTTTTTATCATAAATGGGTGTTGAATTTTGTTGAAAGCTTTCTCTGCATCTATTGAGATGATCATATGGATTTTCTCCTTCAATTTGTTAATATGGTGTATCACGTTGATTGATTTGCATATATTGAAGAATCCTTGTATTCCTGGAATAAACCCCACTTGATCATGGTGTATGATCCATTTAAAGTGCTGTTGGATTCTGTTTGCTAGTATTTTGTTGAGGATATTTGCATCTATGTTCATCAGTGATATTGGTCTGTAGTTTTCTTTCTTTGTGACATCCTTGTCTAGTTTTTGTATCATGGTGATGGTGGCCTCATAGAATGAGTTTAGGAGTGCTCCTCCCTCTGCTATATTTTGGAAGGGTTTGAGAAGGATAGGTGTTAGCTCTTCTCTAAATGTTTGATAGAATTCACCTGTGAAACCATCTGGTCCTGGGCTTTTGTTTGTTGGAATATTTTTAATCACAATTTCAATTTCAGTGCTTGTGATTGGTCTGTTCATATTTTCTATTTCTTCCTGATTCAATCTTGGCAGGTTGTGCATTTCTAAGAATTTGTCCATTTCTTCCAGGTTGTCCATTTTATTGGCATAGAGTTGCTTGTAGTACTCTCTCATGATCTTTTGTATTTCTGCAGAGTCAGTTGTTACTTCTCCTTTTTCGTTTCTTATTCTATTGATTTGAGTCTTCTCCCTTTTTTTCTTGATGAGTCTGGCTAATGGTTTATCACTTTTGCTTATCTTCTCAAAGAGCCAGCTTTTAGTTTTATTATCTTTGCTATCATTTCCTTCATTTATTTTTCATTTATTTCTGATCTGATTTTTATGATTTCTGTCCTTCTGCTAACTTTGGGTATTTTTTGTTCTTCTTTCTCTAATTGCTTTAGGTGCAAGGTGAGGTTGTTTATTCGAGATATTTCCTGTTTCTTAAGGTAGGATTGTATTGCTCGAAACTTCCCTCTTAGAACTGACTTTGCTGCATCCCATAGGTTTTGGGTCATCGTGCCTCCATTGTCATTTGTTTCCATGTATTTTTTGATTTCCTCTTTGATTTCTTCAGTGATCACTTCGTTATTAAGTAGTGTATTGTTTAGCCTCCATGTGTTTGTATTTTTTACAGATCTTTTCCTGTAATTGATATCTAGTCTCATAGCGTTGTGGTCGGAAAAGACACTTGATACAATTTCAGTGTTCTTAAATTTACCAAGGCTTGATTTGTGACCCAAGATATGATCTATCCTGAAGAATGTTCCATGAGCACTTGAGAAAAATGTGTATTCTGTTGTTTTTGGATGGAATGTCCTATAAATATCAATTAAGTCCATCTTGCTTAATGTATCATTTAAAGCTTTTGTTTCCTTATTTATTTTCATTTTGGAAGATCTGTGCATTGGTGAAAGTGGGGTATTAAAGTCCCCTACTATGACTGTGTTACTGTTGATTTCCCCTTTTATGGCTGTTAGTATTTGCCTTATGTATTGTGGTACTCCTATGTTGGGTGCATTAATATTTACAATTGTTATATCTTCTTCTTGGATCGATCCCTCGATCATTATGTAGTGTCCTTCTTTGTCTCTTCTAATAGTTTTTATTTTTTAAGTCTATTTTGTCTGATATGAGAATTGCTACTCCAGCTTTCTTTTGGTTTCCATTTGCATGAAATATCTTTTTCCATCCCCTTACTTTCAGTCTGTATGTGTCTCTAGGTCTGAAGTGGGTCTCTTGTAGACAGCAAATATATGGGTCTTGTTTTTGTATCCATTCAGCCACCTGTGTATTTTGGTGTGAGCATTTAGTCCATTTACATTTAAGGTAATTATCGATATGTATGTTTCTATTCCCATTTTCTTAATTGTTTTGGGTTCATTATTGTAGGTCTTTTCCTTCTCTTGTGTTTCTTACCTAGAGAAGTTCCTTTAGCAATTGTTGTAGAGCTGGTTTGGTGATGCTGAACTCTCTCGGCTTTTGTTTGTCTGTAAAGGTTTTAATTTCTCCATCAAATCTGAATGAGATCCTTGCTGGGTAGAGTAATCTTGGTTGCACGTTTTTCTCCTTCATCACTTTAAATATGTCCTGCCAGTCCCTTCTGGCTTGCAGAGATTCTGCTGAAAGATCAGCTGTTAACCTTATGGGGATTCCTTTGTGTGTTATTTGTTGTTTTTCCCTTGCTGCTATTAATATGTTTTCTTTGTATTTAATTTTTGACAGTTTGATTAATATGTGTCTTGGCATATTTCTCCTTGGATTTATCCTGTATGGGACACTCTGTGCTTCTTGGGCTTGATTAACTATTTCCTTTCCCATGTTAGGGAAGTTTTCAACTATAATCTCTTCAAATATTTTCTCTGTCCCTTTCTTTTTCTCTTCTTCTTCTGGAACCCCTATAATTCAAATGTTGGTGCGTTTAATGTTGTCCCAGAGGACTCTGAGACTGTCCTCAGTTCTTTTCATTCTTCTTTCTTTATTCTGCTCTGCAGTAGTTATTTCCACTATTTTATCTTCCAGGTCACTTATCTGATCTTCTGCCTCAGTTATTCTGCCATTGATTCCATCTAGAGTATTTTTCATCTCATTTATTGTGTTGTTCACTGTTGTTTGTTTCATCTTTAGTTCTTCTAGGTCCTTTCTAAATGTTTCTTGCGTTTTGTCTATTCTATTTCCAAGATTTTGGACCATGTTTACTATCATTATTCTGAATTCATTTTCAGTAGACTGCCTATTTCCTCTTCATTTGTTAGGTTTTGTGGGTTTTTATCTTGGTCCTTCATCTGCTCTGTATTTTTCTGTCTTCTCATTTTTTTATCTTACTGTGTTTGGGATCTCCTTTTTGCAGGCTGCACATTCGAAGTTCCTGATGTTTTTGGTGTCTGTCCCCAGTGGCTAATGTTGGTTCAGTGGGTTGTGTAGGCTTCCTGGTGGAGGGGACTAGTGCCTGTTTTCTGGTGGATGAGGCTGGATCTTGTCTTTCTGGTGGGCAGATCCACATCTGGTGGTGTGTTTTGGGGTTTCTGTCAACTTATTATGATTTTATGCAGCCTCTCTGCTAATGGGTAGGTTTGTGTTCCTGTCTTGCTAGTTGTTTGTCATAGGATGTCCAGCACTGTAGCTTGCTGGTCGTTGAGTGAAGCTGGGTGCTGTTGTTGAGATGGAGATCTCTGGGAGGTTTTCGCCATTTGATATTATGTGGAGCTGGGAGGTCTCTTGTGGATCAGTGTCCTGAAGTTGGTTCACCCACCTAAGAGGCACAGCACTGAGTCCTGGCTGCAGCACCAAGAGCCTTTCATCCACATGGCTCAGAATAAAAGGGAGAAAAAATAGAAAGAAATAATTCATTGAAGTGGAAAGAAAGAAAGAAAGAAAGAAAGAAAGGAAGGAGGGAGGGAGGGAGGAAGGAAGGAAGGAAGGAAAAAAGAAAGAATGAAGATAAAGCAAAATAAAATAAAGTAACATAAAACATAATAAAGTTATTAAAATAAAAAATATAATTATTAAGAGAAAAAAATTTTAAAAAATCGGACAGATAGAACCCTAGGACAAATGGTGGAAGCAAAGCTATACAGACAAAATCTCACACAGAAGCATACACATATGCACTCACAGAAAGAGGAAAAGGGGAAAAAATAATAAATCTTGCTCTCAAAATCCACCTCCTTAATTTGGGAAGATTCGTTGTCTATTCAGGTATTCCACAGATGCAGGGTATATCAAGTTGATTGTGGAGCTTTAATCCGCTGCTTCTGAGGCTGCTGGGAGAGATTTCCCTTTCTCTTCTTTGTTCTCACAGCTCCCAGGTTCTCACCTTTGGATTTGGCCCCGCCTCTGCTTGTAGGTCGCCGGAGGGCCTCTGTTCTTCGCTCAGACAGGACGGGGTTAAAGGAGCTGCTGATTAGGGGGCTCTGGCTCACTCAGGCCGGGGGGAGCGAGGGTCACGGAGTGCGGGGTGAGCCTGCAGTGGCAGAGGCCAGCGTGATGTTGCACCAGCCTGAGGCATGCCGTGCATTCTCCTGGGGAAGTTGTCCCTGGATCCCAGGACCCTGGCAGTGGCGGGCTGCACAGCCTTCCCAGAAGGGGGCTGTGGAGAGTGACCTGTGCTCACACCCAGGCTTCTTGGTGGCAGCAGCAGCAGCCTTAGCTAGCATCTCATGCCTGTCTCTGGCGTCCGCACTTTTAACCATGGCTCGAGCCCGTCTCTGGAGCTCCTTTAAGCAGTGCTCTTAATACCCTCTCCTCGCGCACCAGGAAACAAAGAGGGAAGAAAAAGTCTCTTGCCTCTTCGGCAGGTCCAGACTTTTCCCCAGACTCCCTCCCGGCCAGCCGTGGCTCACTAACCCCCTGCAGGCTGTGTTCACGCCGCCAACACCAGTCCTGTCCCTGGGACTGAAGCCCGAGACTCAGCTCCCAGGCCCGCCCACCCCATCGGGTGAGCAGACAAGTCTCTCAGGCTGGTGAGTGCCTGTCGGCACTGATCCTCTGTGCGGGAATCTCTCTGCTTTGCCCCCCGCACCCCTGTTGCTGAGCTCTCCTCCACGGCTCCGAAGCTTTCCCCCTCTGCGACCCACAGTCTCTGCCCACGAAGGGGCTTCCTAGTGTGTGGAAACCTTTCCTCCTTCACAGCTCCCTCCCACTGGTGCCCTTTTTTTCTTTTGCCCTACTCAGGTACGTGGGGGGTTTCTTGCCTTTTGGGAGGTCTGAGGTCTTCTTCCAGCATTCAGTTGGTGTTCTGTAGGAGTTGTTCCACGTGTAGATGTATTTCTGGTGTATCGCCAACGCCGCCTCCCGGGTCCTGCTCCAGCCACCCAAAGCAATCTTGAGAAAGAAAAATGGAGGTGGAGGAATCAGGCTCCCTGACTTCAGACTATACTACAAAGCTACAGTAATCAAGACAGTATGGAACTGGCATAAACACAGAAATACATCAGTGGAACAGGATGGAAAGCCCAGAGATAAACCCATGCACTATGGTCAACTAATGTATGACAAAGGAGGCACGGATATACAATGGAGAAAAGACAGCCTCTTCAATAAGTGGTGCTGGGAAAACTGGACAGCTACAAGTAAAAGAATGAAATCAGAACACTTCCAAACACCATACACAAAAATGAACTCAAAATGGATTAAAGACCTAAATGTAAGGTCAGACATAAATTCTTAGAGGAAAACATAGGCAGAACACTCTATGACATAAATCACAGCAAGATCCTTTTGACCCACCTCCTAGAGAAATGGAAATAAAGACAAAAATAAACAAATGGGACCTAATGAAACTTAAAAGATTTTGCATTACAAAGGAAACTATAAACAAGATAAAAAGACAACCCTCTTAATGGGAGAAAAAAAAATTGTAAATGAAGCAACTGACAAAGGATATATCTCCAAAATATACAAACAGCTCATGCAGCTCAATATCAATAAAGCAAACAAGTCAATCCAAAAATGGGTGGAAGACCTAAATAGGCATTTCTCCAAAGACATACAGATTGCCAACAAACACATGAAAAGATGCTCAACACCACTACTCATTAGAGAAATGCAAATCAAAACCACAATAAGGTATCACTTCACACTAGTCAGAATGGCCATCATCAAAAAATATGCAAACAATAAATGCTGGAGAGAGCGTGGAGGAAAGGGAACCCTCTTGCACTGTTGGTGGGAATGTAAATTGATATAGACACTATGGAGAACAGTACAGGGGTTCCTTAAAAAAACTAAATATAGAACTACCATATGAACCAGCAATCCCACTACTGGGCATATACCCTGAGAAAACCATAATTCAAAAAGAGTCATGTACCACAATGTTCATTGTAGAACTATTTACAATAGCCAGGACATGGAAGCAACCTAAATGTCCATTGACACTTGAATGGATAAAGAAGATGTGGCACATATATAGAATGGAATATTACTCAGCCATAAAAAGAAATGAAATTGAGTTATTTGTAATGGGGTGGATGGACCTAGAGTCTGTCATAGTGAGTAAAGTAAGTCAGAAAGAGAAAAATGAATACCATTTGCTAACGCACATATGCGGAATCTTAAGAAAAGGTACTGATGAACCTAGTGTCAGGGCAGGAATAAAGATGAAGTCATAGAGAATGGACTTGAGGACACAGAGGGGGGAAGGGGAAGCTGGGAGAAAGTGAGAGAGTGGCATTGACATATATACACCACCAAATGTAAAATTGATGGCTAGTGGGAAGGGGCTACATAGCACAGGGAGAATAGCTCAATACTTTGTGATGACCTAGAGGGGAGGGAAAGGGAGGGTGGGAGGGAGGCTCAAGAGGGAGAGGATATGGGGATATATGTATACATATAGCTGATTCACTTTGTTCTACAGCAGAAACACAACACATTGTAAAACAATTATACTCAATAAAGATATTAAAAAAGATCATTTATTTAAGTAATAAATATTTTCTATTTCACATCACACAATATTAAACACTAAGAGTTTTCCAGTAAGAACAGTAACAGATTAAGAATTCTAAATGATTCCCAAAATCATTGACTTGACATTCTAGTCAATCAAAACAAGAAGCATGCTTGCAGAGGAGAGTTATTAAAAAGATGGGAGCAAAAGATCATCATTCTATTTAGCTTTAACTCTATATTTACTTGTGTATATTTATTTTTTTAACTTTTTATTTTATATTAGAGTATAGTTGATTAACAATGTGTTAGTTTCAGGTGTACAGCAATATATTTACAAATTCGTCTAAACCATGAATTTGTTATTCTTGAGCTCATTCTTTTGAGTGGTTGTAAGCCATATTATACATGTTAACACCCAAATTAACATGGATGTTAATTTGACTTGAAATAAAATTATTAGAACATAACCTCATTGTTACCCCTTATAACTTTATAGATGAATTTCATTTATAATTCAAAAATAAAACATTTTGTGTTAGAAATAAATATTACATTGTATATCACTCAAGAGTACACCCACTTCTAAATTTTTAAAGTATAACTCATTTAGAGTGATGATTACCTTGAAGAGTTGTGTGTCTCACAAGTCCAAATTTGAGAATAAGATGAAATGTGTCTGCTGGCCTGGAGAATGGGCTTGTTCTTGACATTGAAATGTTAACTTGCCTGGGAAGTATAAGCTGAAATATGAATGTTAACTATCATTACCTCTTGGAGATAGTTTAAGAACTAGTTAAGTTAGACAAGGAGACTGTGTACTTATGCATGCCTTTCCAGGAAAAAATGCATCCCAGCTAATAAAAATCTGTAATGCAATCAGTTTGGGGACTGCAGGAAGGCATCTACAAGTCTCAGGCTGAGTCTGCATGGTGTGAACTGGATATTTTGATGCTTTGTAATTCCTATGTATCTATCTTTTTGTTGTTCTCTCTGTTCTTTTAATAAAATCTTTTGAATGTTTGATAATTGATGTGACAGTGTGATTGTCAGTGAAAAGAAGCATTTCTTTGACAGGACTCAATGTTGAATTATATAGATGTCTGAGAATTATCTGAAAAAAAATTTTTTGGAAGAACTTGGTCATTGTTTTTAATGTACAATATAATAGAAGAAAAATAACATTAAAAAGGAATGACATTTTAATAGACAAGAGTTATCAAAACAAACTACAAAGTTATAACAGTGGAGACGATAAAAGAGTATTAAAAATAAAAAATAGAAGAAAAAAATGTGAGATACTTTTGCACACAGCTTGCTAAACTAGAAAATTTAAAATTTTGGAAGACGGTTTACAGACAAGGGCTTGGGAAATCACCATTAGGGTAAGCAGGATATGTATTTTCTGGCATTAGTATTCTGGAATTCTATACGTGTGTGTTTCCAGTAAATAAAAGAAAAAAAGAAGGATTAATCTGGTAAAATTTTTAGAAATTACAAGGACACAGTCAAAAGGAAAATAACATAAGGGGAAGAGATTTGGATATTTCCTTATAAATCAATGTGTTTGTGTATATGATGGGAACAGTTTTCAGTCTGTGTGGATGAGGTTACATTTTAATATCACTTTTTTTTAGAACTCAGAAAAAATTGAGAACAGTCTTTAAAATTCTGCCTCCCTATGACAAAAATAGATGAAATGCTCTGATAATTTTTGAAAATAAAAAAAAAATTGAAAACACATAGTAAGAAATGCATTTTTCTATTAATAAGTAGGAGTATAACAAATATATTAGTAGCGTAAAATCTGGAGGCAGACAGCTTGGACTCAAACCCCAACATCACCATTTACTGGTAGGGTAATTTGGGGGCAATATACATAATTTCCGATATTTTTCTTATTTATAAAGTTGGGGCTGGTCGTACTACCTATTTTGTAGGCTCACTGTAGTTTTGAATTAAATAAAATAAAGCTCTTAAGACAGTGACTGGCTCATAACAGTTATTGTATATGTTTCATTTTAGTATTTTCATCATTAATTAAGGAAAGTATGGTACTGGTAAATTGAAGTAAAAGGCAGAGTAAACCATAAAAGTTGATAATTTAAAAGGAAAAGCAGAAAGCAGCAGGTAAAGAGCCAATCCAATAATATGTAAAGTTAAATAGGTCACTAGATCATTCAGAAGCTTAGAGACTTTCAGAAAAAATCAGACTCTTACATACTGAACACATTAGAATGAGCAGTATAATTTTCAGAAGTATGAAAGAAAAATCTGGTAGAGGAAGTCATTGAAAAGGGGGTTTAGGTGAGGAGGTAAGGAGAACTTACTGATAGTGACTGAATGTGAAATAGGAAAATACTTTGGAGATCATCTGGCAAAGATTATGGTTAAAAAAAATGAAAAGAAATCTTAGTAGAAGGAAACCTATTTAAAAAGTTCATAAAAAAGAATGAAATAATGCCATTTGTAGCAACATGGATGGACCTAGAGATTGTCATACTGTGAAGTAAGTCAGACAGAGAAAGAAAAATATCATATGATATCACGTATATGAAGAATCTAACAAAAAAATAGGATACAAGTTAACTTATATACAAAACAGAAATAGACTCACAGACTTAAAGAACGAACATATGATTACCAGGTGGGAAGGGTGGTGGGGAGGAATAGGCAGTTTGGAACTGACATGTACACACTGCTATATTTAAACTGGAAAACCAACAAGGACCTACTGTATAGCACAGCGAACTCTGCTCAATATTATGTAACAACCTAAAGAATATGAAAAAGAATAAATACATGTATATGTATAATTGAATCACTTTACTGTACACCTGAAGCAAACACAACATTGTTAATCAACAGCAGTCCAATAGAAAATAAAAAGTTAAAAATAAAGTTCGCACTCTGACAAGAAAAAGAATGCTTTGGAGAGTAGAAATACAGTATAACACTGCATGGGATAGTTAAAATGACATAATAATACCTTAGAATTTCGAAGCATTGACCTTCACATCAAGCCAAATTTAATATGTACACTGCATATCAACTGAAGAACATTATTCATCTATAGTGAGCCTCAATTTCCTAATTTATAAAAGGGGGATATGATGCCTATTTTAGAATAACATCATAAATGCTAGATATTATAATATCAATAAACATAAAGTTCTTAGCAATAGCCAGGAAAGCAGTAAGAATACTAAGTACATTAGGCAATATTTTTAAATCTTTAATGGAGAATAAAATCATAGAATAATAAAATGATAAAAAGACTGAAAAAACAATAATAATGTGATTAAGTTGAGTTTATAAAACATTAATAACATTTAATTTGGAAATTTTATCTACTGATCAAAAATAGAATCTAAGTATGTTAATGTTCTTTATAATTAAACACCTGTGAGGATCAAATACCACACTATATCTGAAAACACTTAAAATTATAAAGTGCTAATTAAATACATTGGTTAAATGGGTACTGAATTCTCATTAAGGTAAAGGACTAGGGCAATTAACAGATGAAAGAACAGCTGTAGTAGTTGAAAATAATACAACTTTGAAGGTCAGGCTTAAAATATAAATTACTGTTTAATGAACAGTCGCCCAAAATAAATGGAGAAAGAAACATTATTTTTGAAGGATTCTGGAGACATTTTTGGAGGTATTTTTAATAATTCATTGGAACTTTTGGGAATGTAAGTGTTTCTTTCTTTAAGAAGTTTTGACTAATGTATACCCTCGTATAATCACCATTACAGACAATGGTAAATATGTTAATTACTCCAGGTTTCTTTGTGCCCATTTGTATTCCTATCTTTTACTTTTCCCCATCACTCCTACATTTCTCTGGCAACAATCAAGCTGTATTTTGTCAGTATAGATTGGTTTGAATTTTATAGAAATGTAATTACAAGTGTGTACTGTTTTTTGTCTAGCTTCTTTCACTCAGTATAATTATTTTGAGGTTCATTTATGTTGAGCATGTATCATTAGCTCATTATTTATTTTTATTTATTTATTAGCTCATTCTTTATTCAATTGTATAAACATACCTTCAAATGTTTATCCATTTTGCATTGATGATCATTTGGCTATTTCCCTTTTGGAGCAATTACAAATAAAGTTTCTATCAATATTCACATAAGAGTTGTTGTATGGACATACAATATTGTTTCTTGGATAAATAGCTAGGACTTAAATGACTGGATCATATAATCACTGTATGTTTAACTTAAAAACAAATTTATTTTCTAAAGGGGTTGTAATATATACATTTCCCCAGAAGTGTGTGAGAGTCCGTTTCTCCATATAGTCACCAATGCTTGGTTATAATTCTCTTTTTAAATTTAGCTGTTCTAATAGTTGTAATGGTATCTCAATATGTGTGTGCATGTGTATGTTTGTTTTGTTGTTGAGAATTATATTGAGATATAATTTACAGACTACATAGTACATTACATATACACAAGGGTGAATTTTATTAAGTTTACAAAGTTATACAACCATCACCAATTTTAGAGCATTTCTATAACCACCCCCGAAATCTCCTGTGAACTTTTCCAGTCATTCCCTGTTACCACCTCCTTCCCTAAACAAATGATAATCCACTTTCTGTATTTCTAGATTTTCCTATTATGGGCATTTCATTAAATGGAATCATACAACATGTGATCTTCTTTGTCTGGCTTCTTTCAGTTAATGTAATATTTTTGAGTTTCATTCATATTGTGGTATGCCATCAATACTTCATTCCTTTTTATTGCTAATAGTATTCCGTTGTATGGCTATATTACTTTTTGTAGATCTCTTCACCAGTTGATAAACATTTGGGTTGTTTCCAGTTTGATGTTAGTCTTTGTATATTGTTGTTGTTGATTGTTTGTTTAATGAATTCCCTGAGCTATTTCTGTAATGTCTGTTTTCTTTATTGTTTATGGTCAGTGAAGTCTCTGCATGGTTAGCATACTGGCCACCTAATGAACAGAGATTTCTTAAATGTCCTGAAGCAATAAGTCTCGGACCCTTTGCTCTAGTGCTCTGTGTGTTTTGAGAGACATGCCTTAAATGAACAAGTATTTTACATAACACTCTTTTGACCTTCACTTACTGCTTGTCCAGGGACCTCAAGCTCAAAAAGAAATGAGAATTTGGAGCCCTCTCAAGTTTTCCTGTGCACCTCTTTTAGATAAGTTTTTCTTTCTCCCTCTTATTTTTTCCAACTGGTATCACAGCCCCAGAGAGCTACAATGTTAGACAATTGCCATTGAGATTTTTAAACAGAAGCCTTTGGGGAGAGGACTTTGCTCACTGAGCAAGCTCTGAGTCAGGGTGAAAAAGAAAAACACTGAGAATAGCGATTTTCCAGGAAGCTGCCAGACAAGTCAAATATTAATTATTCTCTAGAGTTTTTCTCTCTTGTGGGGAGTTCCAAACTCATTCTGTTTCCTCCACTGGATACTAGGCTTCTTATTTCCAGAGAGACCACATTTCTAACCACTAGGTTTCAAATTTACTGTGGAGGTAGGCATAGGACTTCTTGAGATGGAGAAAGGATAAAATGCCAAAAACCTCACTATTCACCCCAAGATTCTAACATTTTCTTAAATAAATGCTTCATGGATTAATGCAAGTCTTTGGTTAATTGCCAAAGTTCTGAAAAATATTTCATTTTAACTCTTTGGACCAAATTTCTCATTTCATTATGGAGGTGTCTATATTAGGAAGTCCTTACCCCATCATTATGGAAGTTCTTCTCACATGGTAAATTTATATTTAACTTCTTAAGAAACTGTCAAACTGTTCTTCACTAGTAAAATAGCACCAATTTACATTTCTACTAGCAATGCAGAATTGCTCAATACAGTTTTAATTTGCATTTCCCTAATGACTAAATGCTGTTGATAATGTTCACATGTTTATTTGCCCTCTCCATACATTCTTTTATAAAATTTCTGCTAAAATATTTTGCTTTTGTTTTCAAGTTGGGTTGCTTGTTTTTCTTATTATTTAATGTTTAAAGTACTTGTAATACATTTTAATATAATTGGTATCTACCTTTAAATGGCATTTTAATGCCACGTACGTTGGGTAAGGACCTTATAATGGTATATTACCTATTTCTCTCTCCAACTTATTGTGCTATTGTTGCCATAAATTTCATTTTTTGTATGATATAAACACACAACTACTATATTTAAAGAGTTAGTTATTTTTAAAAGCAATTAGAATAAAATAAAAATGTTTTTATTTTTCCTCCATTTCCAACACTTTATTTCTTTATTAAGATGTGAGATTTTGACCTATATCATATTCCTTATGCCTGAAGAATTTCCTTTAATTTTTCTTTTAGAATATGTTTGCAAGCAATGACTATCCTCAGTTTGTTTTTCTGAGAAATAAATTATTCTCCTTCAATTTAGATGTATTGTTGTGGGCACTCAAGAGAATACAAAGTGAATCATACATACCTCTTCAAGAAATTTATTATTTAGAGAAATAATTATACACAAACAAGAGGTTAAAATATGCAAAATGACTGTGACTATGAAAAAATGCCAGTAAAATTATTTCATCAGATTAGAGGCCATAATACATGTCCTAAGAAATGCAAACAACAATAAAAACAACAAAAACTTGAAACAATGGTGAACTCATTAGTTTTATCTAGATTGGATATTTACACATAAATACATTTTTAGTTTTGGAGAAGTTATCATCAAGGAGAAAAAGGCAAAAGCACTATGGAGTCTTCCTCACAGAAAAACACTAAAATCTTACCCTTGGGAAGGAGATAAAGCTATAAGATGAGTAAAGCAAGGACAAAGGATTCACTGATTTGTGATTTCTAATTGCCCTTTCCTGAGAAGAACTCTTCTAATCTTGAGATTATACCTTTATTCTTTTTGGAATATTAAAATATCTTTTGCAAAATGATAATTAAATTTCATGTCAGGTTTTTAGTTTATGTCATGCTTCCTTTTTTTCCTTTAGTGCTCTTACTTGGCAAAATTTAATTGCCAGTTTGATGGCTGTCCCAGAAGTGTTTGTGTGAATGTGAATGTGTGTGTGTGTGTGTGTGTGTGTGTGAGAGAGAGAGTGTATTTTTTTACTGGATTAGGAAATACAAATGCTTGGAATGTGGGCATTTTAAAATATTCATCTTGAGGCAAGAGATAGATGGGCTCCCAGGGTAAATGGTGGGAGTTCATTCCATGTGGACCTGTACTCTGACATGGGAATAAAAGGACAATTGAGTGAGGAGACTGAGCCCTGCCCAGAGAGAAGATAAGAGACCACATACTCCTCTTTCTCAAAGTCAGGAGACCTCCCAGACTACACATGTGTAGAAAGGCTCCTTGGAGGTCTAAAGGGGAGTGATGCTAACTGATGCCAACTGATGCTCACTACCCATAGGCTTCTTTGGTAGAATACATCTTAGCTAAGAGATGCACATGTACACATGGGAAAATCCTGAGGTATACCAAATAAGGACTTTGAAGCAGGCAAATCAAAATGATTCGCCAAAAGAAACCTGGAAGAAATGCTGCATAAATGTGATTCAAACTGCCATGAGAGCGCAACTCTCTCTCTGAGCCTGTCTGTGTGTCTATCCACACGTACTGTACTTCTTCTTTCCCTAATGAATACTTTTCTTGTTTCACTCTTTTCTGTCTTTGTGGGAATTCTTTTACTGCAAAGCTGTAGGGCCAAGACCTTATCATTGACCACTGGTCTAGTGGCTAGGATTCGGTGCTCTCACTGCTGAGACACAACTTCATTCTCTGGCTGGGAACTGAAACCCTTCTTCAAGCCACTGCAAGCCAAGGCCACCAGAGATAAATCTGGGAAACCAATGACGGTACTTATACTGTACTGTTATGACTAGTATAGTTTATACTTCAGTATATATATATAAAAGCATGAATAGTAAGGAAAATAACTTGCAAAGTATTGGAAAGAATAAAAGAGAGTGAAAATTTTCTATTCTTTAGGATAGTTGAGTCCAGTTGTGTAAGCTAAGATCAATCCTCTATCACAAGTTATACATTATAGGAATAACTGGGAAGATAAGAACAAAGCGTTGATAAATTTCTTGTAGCTTCCATGTTAGATTCTGTCATGAATTCCTAAGCATCATGCCTAAACAGTATTATTCATTTCCATGCTACAACTACAACATTAACATCTGTCAAATTTGTATTTGCAACTCCAGTGCTCCTTCTAAGTTTCACTATTGCATCTCCAAATGCTCATTGGACATCTTTAGTGATTATCTCCACATAGGTAAAGCAACTCATTAATCTGTTTGCCTCCAAATAAATACCCCTTAAAATGCAATCAAATGGCATCATCAGTCATTTTGCTTTCTGAACAAGAAACCCTGATGATAGCCAAATGTTCACTATGGTCAGCCACCAAATCCAATAAAACATTAAATCCAGTTAAGGATAAATCCTCAATATCTGTCAGATTTACTATCTCTTTATAAATTCATTGTTACTATCACAATTCCTATTCTCATCTTCTATTTTCTGAACTATTTAAATAAGCTTTTAGTTGATTTCCCTTTCATCAGTGTCTCTTAACTTTAGTTCATTCACATTTCCACAAAATTTATCTTTGTGAAATATACATTTACTTACTGCATGATTTTGCCATTTCTCCTTTGCTGACAGCTCAACTTTTAGCTCCTAAGAAAAGTATTTAAGAACATATATGATTGGCTTCCAAGTTTATGCTGACATTTCCTGTTTTGACTCCTTCACTTTAGCCATTCTACAATTATGCCCTGATTATATGTGACCCTTCATTCACTATTCAACTTAGAATGTATAGTTTCTCATGTAAAGCATGATAAACTCTTTGTACCTTGGACGTATCTTGGATGCCATCATTTTATTCGAAATCAACCTTATCTTCTTCATAATTTGTCATGTCAGTCACAGCTCTTTTTTATATATTAACTTATAACACAAAGTATTGTGGTTATGAATATTCTTGTGTTTGTTTGTTTTACTATGAAATCTGCAAAGGATAAGTAAAGTTTTTTCGTTTTATCTTCCCAGTTTGAGCATTATTGCAAACAAGTAAGAGGCACTCAATATGTGTTTGTTGAATGAGTTAAATAAATGGTAATACTAATACTTTACTATCACCCCATCTTAACATATTATTTAACCATTATTAAAATCTATCATCTGATTAGTCTATGTTATGTCAGCAACTGTGCTGAATTTTAGCATATATTATCTCATTGAATCTCCCACAACAGCAGTACCAGGTCATGTTTTTACATTCATTTTACATATTAGAAAAAGGGGATTGAGTATTTTATCCAAGGTGATACAGCCTTTCTTATATCAAGTCCTATGCCCTTAATCTCAATATCATATGCTCCCCTCCAAAATATTAAATCCAATTTTGCTTCCAAAAATTAATTTTCCATATCACTAACTTATTTATCATTTTCTATAGACCTTGAACATGTCATTTAGATTTTCTGAGCCACAGTTACACATTATTTTACAATGATTTTGAGAACCAAATGGGATAATTGCAAACTGCAACTTTTCACTACAATTTTTGTTATTATAACTCAGCACTTTTTTAAAAAAAGGTTTTTATATCAGACAAATTGAGCATAAATTGACCTAGGATCTTAACTTCTTTGTGTTTATTCTTCTTGCCTATAAATGAGCATAACGATAAATATCAATTAGCTCATCAAGTTGTTGTGAGGAATCATTCAGCCATTAACTGTGTAACACTCAATGATGAGAATTTAATAAATAGTTAAAATATCTTAGCTTCTATGTTTAATATTATTACTATAATGTTACAAATATCGTTTTTTATTACTTACTTTTGCCAACATAATCTTAGAATTACTATCAGGCTAAATCATTCTTTAAGCACAAGTTTGAATTTTTACATTTTGACTCCATTGAAGATTTTTTTAACATAATATGATCAGATCTGTACCTCTATAGAATCTCTCTGGCATAAGAATAGATATGTAGAAAAATGGAACAGACTTGAGATCCAGAAAAAAGTGATTAAATTGTTTTGGACAAGGGTGACAAATCAATTCAATGAGGAAAAAAATAGCCTATTCAATAAATAGTGTTGGGACAAATAGTATCCACAAGTACAAGAATGATTTGGATTTCTATCTTGTACCATATATAAAATTAACACAAAATGGATTATAGGCCTAAATGTAAGAGCAAAAACTGGTAGAAGGAAAAATAGGGGTAAATCTTTATGACATTGGATAGACTAGGGATTGTTATATTTATGACACTAAAAGCATGGCAACAAAATATAAAAGAGACAAAGTGGACTTCATCAAAATTAAATGTCTCTGTTATGAAGAATACCATTTACTGAAAAGACAACCAAAAGAAAGAAAGATCTGATAAGGAACTTATATCTACAATATATAAAGAACTCTGACAATTGAATAGTATACAAAGAGCCAATTAAAAAATGGGCAAATGTTACAAATAGATATTTCTCCAGAGAAAATATATGAATGGCCAATAAATTTATGAAAATATTCTCAACTCCAGTACTGATTAGAATAATGCAAATCAAAACCACAATGAGACACCCCAACACATCCACTAGTATAGCTACAAATAAAGACAATAATTGGTGTTTGTGGTGACATGGACAATTTGGGACGTTCATGCAATTGCTAATAGGGACATAAAATGGTATAGACATTTTAGAAAAGCATTCCTTAAAATATTAAACATAAATTTGACATATATAAAACCTCAGAAATCTACTGCTAGGTATATACTCATGAGAAATAATACCAAATGTCTATGCAAACACTTGTACACAAATGTTCATAGCAAGATTATTCACAATAGCAAAAAGATGAAACAAACTAAATGTCCCTCAACTGATGACTGGGTAAAGATAATATGATATAGTTATTGATATAGTCATAAAAATTATGAATGCTAAACATGGATGTCTTGAAAATATGCTAAGCAAAAGAAGCCAATCATAATATACCATATATTTTATGATTCCATTTATATGAAAGGCCCAGAATAGGCACATCCATCAAGACGTAAAGTAGATTAGTTTTAACTTTTGTCACAGTGGATGGAGAAAGAATATTAATAAGCCTGATAAAGGAAATAGGACTTCTGTTGGAGTGATAGCAATTTTCAAAAATTATAATGTGAACGTTACACAACTTTGAATATACTAAAAATTTTTTACTATACATTTTAAAAGTAATTATAAGGTGTTTGAATTTTATCTCAATAAATCTGTTTTTAAAACACTCGTCAGATGTTTAATATTTTACATAAAATACTAGCAGTTTGTGGTTTCTTAAAAGTATTACTTCCAATGCTGATATTAAATCTTTATATTAATATCTATATAATTAAATTGCCAACATTAGTCTAAGGCTGTATCAGAAATGTTTTCATGGTATTATTGGGAGAAAGGTGGCAAAGAAGAAAGTTTCCAGTGGTACTACATCTTAATGTATTCAAAAACCAGCCAGTAATATGGCAGATCAACTCACTGAAAAAACTAAATAAATAAGCAAAGTATTTTTCATTGCTACTCAATAATGCACAGGTATCATTTCCATGGAAACTCTTAAGAGTTACACATTCTTTTTTTCAATTTTAATGATGACCAACGCAACTAGTCAGCACTATACAAAAATTTACATTGTTCACATACAGGCAGTCTCCAACATATGATGGTTTGACTTATAAATTTTTGACTTTATAGTGATGTGAAAGCAATACACATTCATAACACTGTTATACGTTGAGGAAGATCTGTATATTAAAGGACATCAAAAGGCACACATGAAAAGGTGACATTTAGCATATGAAAGTTATTTATCATTAAAAATGAAAATACATATCAAGATTCATAAATGTAAAGGCTAGGACTACCCTATGTCTTTTGCAATTTAGTAATCTAAACATTGAGAACAAGTGTTTAAAAAATTTATAGCAATTTGGTATTGCTGTGGCATCCTGAGTATAAAATATAGTATAAAATTAGGTTTTGTTGAAATAATATAGTGAGGAGCATCTGTCAGCTGCTAATTAGCCAATCATAGTAGGACCATTCTACAATGTTTAATATTTTAAAGTTATCAACTGTAGTCTCTTTGTGTGTAAAATCTCTTTGGAGTTTAGGTTTTCTGTAGAAATATTTACTAATGGTGCAGCAGCCTGTATACAAATAAATACACTGTTTTTTTTCATGGAGAAAATGTTGCTCACTGATTCTGCACCCTCCTCAAAAAAAAAAAAAAAAACCACAAAGAAACAAAACACTGTTTAGTAACACAATAAAACTTGTGAACTATTTACAGCTAACACACTGCAATTTTTCCTTTATTATGTGAAAGCTAATCATCCATACTTGTACATGGAGTGTCACAGTAGTTATTTAGGAGATAATTTATGCTGAGAATTTTGAACTGCAAAATGTTATGCAATTGTGTTTACAAAAAGCAAGTAACCAGACTGTTCTTAATGTTTCAATGACATGAGCTAGACATCCATACTTGCTGCATTGCCTGTACTTTGTATTTTTCAATAATTCTAATACCTCCGTGAGAGTAAGGGACACATGTTTTTTAATGAGAGATAAGATCCAAAGACAAAAACACAAGTTAGAAAAGTAGAATTTCTCTAGATTGTTACTATGTGCCTCATAATTTTTAACAATCATTATCAAAGAAGGTGATGATCTATGAAAGTTATCAATGAAAACTTTACAAATTTGATACAATGTTTAAAATTTTATTTTCCATTAATAATGAAATTTATTAAAATTTTGAATTTAAATTTTCTACATATTAAAAGAAAACATACAAAATGTATGGACCCAAGATCCATTTTTTTTCATTGAAAGGTATACATTTAAATATAAATTACAAAAGAAGTAGTTGGAATTGGCTACTGACAAATGATTACTTTTTTTTTTAAATATACCACTATTTTCTTCATTGTGAATAGATTATATTAAATCTCTTCTTCCAATCTCAACATACATGTGTGAGAATATTTCCTCATTGAATGTTATTGAAACAAAACATAGAAACAATTTTGATATCCATTATCCCTTGTGAATACCATTATCATCAATCTAAGATTAGACAAATTAATGAGCAAGAAACAAGCTCATTGTTACACTAAACTACTTTAAATATTGACATAGTGTTTGTTCAAAGCATGTCTATCCACTTAATATGGGGAATCATTGTCTCAGTGATAATTACTGTTTAATTATAATTGCAGAATGACAAAATGTTTCAAGTATAATAGTGACTCCCAGTGTTAACTGTCTATGTGTGCTCGTGCTCTATCAATGAACAGCATTTACAGTTTTCTGTTACATTGCTCTGATTATATTTATTGAAATGTAATTTCTTGTATGTAGGATCTTATAATTTTTAAGAACTTCTGCTTGCGATCTGTAACATTTTTGCTTTGCAACTCATTTTTTTTTTTTCCGGTACGCGGGCCTCTCACTGTTGTGGCCTCTCCCGTTGTAGAACACAGGCTCTGGACGCGCAGGCTCATGGCTCATGGGCCCAGCCGCTCCGCGGCATGTGGGACTCTCCCGGACCAGGGCACGAGCCCGTGTCCCCTGCATCGGCAGGCGGACTCTCAACCACTGCGTCACCAGGGAAGCCCTGCAACTCACTTTTTAAGCAAATAATTTTGTTACTTTCAAAATAAAACAGCTTCGAAAAATGTTTTTAAAATTGGTTGAACACAACAGATGTTTAAAAAGTGCTAAGAGCAGGGGGGACCTTGAAGATGGCGGAAGAGTAAGACGCGGAGATCGCCTTCCTCCCCACGGATACACCAGAAATACATCTACACGTGGAACAACTCCTACAGAACACCTACTGAAGGCTGGCAGAAGACCTCAGACGTCCCAAAAGGCAAGAAACTCCCCACGTACCTGGGTAGGGCAAAAGAAAAAACAGAGACAAAAGAATAAGGACGGCACCTGCGCCAGTAGGAGGGAGCTGTGAAGGAGGAAAAGTTTCCACACACTTGGAAGCCCCTCCGCGGGCGGAGACTGCGGGAGGCGGAGGGGGGGGCTTCGGGACCGAGGAGTAGTGCACAGCGACGGGTGCGGAGGGCAAAGCGGGGAGATTCCCGCACAGAGGATCGGTGCCGACCGGCACTCACCAGCCCGAGGGGCTTGTCTGCTCACCCGCCCGGGCGGGCGGGGCTGCGAGCTGAAGCTCGGGTTTCGGTTTTGGACGGAGCGCAGGGAGAGGACTGGGGTTGGCGGCTTGAACATAGCCTGAAGGGGTTAGTGCACCACGACTAGCCGGGAGGGAGTTCGGGGAAAAGCCTGCACCTGCCGAAGAGGCAAGAGACTTTTTCTTCCCTCTTTGTTTCCTGGTGCGCGAGGAGAGGGGTTTAAGAGCGCTGCTTAAAGTAACTCCAGAGACGGGCGCGAGCCGCGGCTAAAAGCGCGAACCCCAGAGACGGGCGCGAGCCGCGGCTAAAAGCGCGAACCCCAGAGACGGGCGCGAGCCGCGGCTAAAAGCGCGGACCCCAGAGACGGGCGGGAGACGCTAGGGCTGCTGCTGCCGCCACCAAGGGGCCTGTGCAGCCCGCCCCTGCCAGGTTCCCGGGAACCTCCACACCCCTCTTCCGCGGAGCCTGTGCAGCCCGCCACTGCCAGGTTCCCGGGAACCAGGGACAACTTCCCCGGGAGAACGCACGGCGGGCCTCAGGCTGGTGCAACGTCACGCCGGCCTCTGCCGCAACGTCACGCCGCCTCTGCCGCCGCAGGCCCGCCCCGCACGCAGTGCCCCTCCTTCCCCCCCCTCACCCCCGGCCTGAGTGAGCCTGAGCCCCCGAATTAGCGGCCCCTTTAACCCTTTCCTGTCTGAGCAAAAAACAGACGCCCTCCAGCGACCTACACGCAGAGGCAGGGCCAAATCCAAAGCTGAGCTCCTGTGAGCTGTGAGAACAAAGAGAAAGGGAAATCTCCCCCAGCAGCCTCAGAAGCAGCGGATTAAAGCTCCACAATCAACTTGATATACCCTGCATCTGTGGAATACCTGAATAGACAAGAAATGATCCCAAATTGAAGAGGTGGAATTTAGGAGCGAGATCTATGATTTTTTTCCCTTTTCCTCTTTTTGTGAATGTGTACGTGTATGCTTATGTGTGAGATCTTGTCTGTATACTCTTGCTTCCACCATTTGTCCTAGGGCTCTATCCGTCCATGGTTTTTAAAAAAAAAAATTTTTTTTCTCAATAATTTTAATTGTAATAACTTTATTATACTTTACCGTCGTTCCTTCTTTCTTTCTTTCTTTCCGTCCTTCCCTCCTTTAGACAACGAATCACCCCAAATTGAGGAGGTGGTCTCTGAGAGCAAGATTTATGATTTTTCCCCCTTTACCTCTTTTTGTGAAGGTGTATGTGTATGCTTCTGTATAAGATTTTCTCTGTATAGCTTTGCTTCCAACATTTGTCCTAAGGTTCTATCCGTCCCTCTTTTTTTTTTTTTCTAAATATTTTTTAATTCAATAAATATATTATACTTTATTTTATTTTTACTGTATCTTCTTTCTTTCTGTCTTTTTTCCTTCTTTCCCTCCTTCCTTCCTTCCTTCCTTCCTTCCTCCCTCCCTCCCTCCTTTCTTTCCTTCTTTGCTTCTTTCTTCCTTCCTTCCTTTCCTCCTTTCCTTCTTTCTTTCCTCATACATCTACTAATTCTCTCTACTTTTTCTCCCTTTTATTCTGAGCCGTGTGGATGAAAGGCTCTTGGTGCTCCAGCCAGGAGTCAGGGCTCTGCCTCTGAGGTAGGAGAGCCAACTTCAGGACACTGGTCAAAAGAGACCTCCCAGCTCCACATAATATTAAACGGTGGAAATCTCCCAGTGACCTCCATCTTAACACCAGCACCCAGCTTCACTCAACGACCAGCAAGCCACAGTGCTAGACAACCTATGCCAAACAACTAGCAAAACAGGAACACAACCCCACCCATTAGCAGAGAGGCTGCCTAAAATCATAATAAGGCCACAGACACCCCAAAACACACCACCAGACGTGAACCTGCCCACTAGAGAGACAAGATCCAGCCTCATCCACCACAACACAGGCACTAGTCCCCTCCACCAGGAAGCCTACACAACCCACTGAAACAACCTTAGCCACTGGAGACAGACATCAAAAACAACGGGAACTACGAACGTGCAGCCTGCAAAAAGGAGACCCCAAACACAGTAAGATAAGCAAAATGAGAAGACAGAAAAACACACAGCAGATGAAGGAGCAAGATAAAAATGCACCAGACCTAACAAATGAAGAGGAAATAGGCAGTCTACCTGAAAAAGAATTCAGAATAATGATAGTAAGGATGATCCGAAATCTTGGAAGTAGAATGGACAAAATGCAAGAAGCAGTTAACAAGGACCTAGAAGAAATAAAGGTGAAACAAGCAATGATGAACAACGCAATAAATGAAATTAAAAGTACTCTAGATGGGATCAATAACAGAATAACTGAGGCAGAAGAACGGATAAGTGACCTGGAAGATAAAATAGTGGAAATAACTACTGCAGAGCAGAATAAAGAAAAAAGAATGAAAAGAACTGAGGACAGTCTCAGAGACCTCTGGGACAACATTAAACGCACCAACATTCGAATTATAGGGGTTCCAGAAGAAGAAGAGAAAAAGAAAGGGACTGAGAAAATATTTGAAGAGATTATAGTTGAAAACTTCCCTAATATGGGAAAGGAAATAGTTAATCAAGTCCAGGAAGCACAGAGAGTCCCATACAGGATAAATCCAAGGAGAAATACGCCAAGACACATATTAATCAAACTGTCAAAAATTAAATACAAAGAAAGCATATTAAAAGCAGCAAGGGAAAAACAGCAAATAACACACAAGGGAATCCCCATAAGGTTAACAGCTGATCTCTCAGCAGAAACCCTACAAGCCAGAAGGGAGTGGCAGGACATACTGAAAGTGATGAAGGAGAAAAACCTGCAACCAAGGCTACTTTACCCAGCAAGGATCTCATTCAGATTTGATGGAGAAATTAAAACCTTTACAGACAAGCAAAAGCTGAGAGAGTTTAGCACCACCAAACCAGCTTTACAGCAAATGCTAAAGGAACTTCTCTAGACAAGGAACACAAGAGAAGGAAAAGACCTATAATAACGAACCCAAAACAATATAGAAAATGGGAATAGGAACATACATATCGATAATTACCTTAAATGTAAATGGACTAAATGCTCCCACCAAAAGACACAGATTGGCTGAATGGATACAAAAACAAGACCCTTATATATGCTGTCTACAAGAGACCCACTTCAGACCTAGAGACACATACAGACTGAAAATAAGGGGATGGAAAAAGATATTCCATGCAAATGGAAACCAAAAGAAAGCTGGAGTAGCAATTCTCATATCAGACAAAATAGACTTTAAAATAAGGACTATTACAAGAGACAAAGAAGGACACTACATAATGATCAAGGGATCGATTCAAGAAGAAGATATAACAATTGTAAATATTTATGCACCCAACATAGGAGCACCTCAATACATAAGGCAAATACTAACAGCCATAAAAGGGGAGATTGACAGTAACACATTCATAGTAGGGGACTTTAACACCCCACTTTCACCCATGGACAGATCATCCAAAATGAAAATAAATAAGGAAACACAAGCTTTAAATGATACATTAAACAAGATGGACTTAATTGATATTTATAGGACACTCCATCCAAAAACAACAGAATACACATTTTTCTCAAGTGCTCATGGAACATTCTCCAGGATAGATCATATCTTGGGTCACAAATCAAGCCTTGGTAAATTTAAGAAAATTGAAATTGTATCAAGTATCTTTTCTGACCACAACGCCATGAGACTAGATATCAATTACAGGAAAAGATCTGTAAAAAATACAAACACATGGAAGCTAAACAATACACTACTTAATAATGAAGTGATCACTGAAGAAATCAAAGAGGAAATAAAAAAATACCTAGAAACAAATGACAATGGAGACACAACGACCCAAAACCTATGGGATGCAGCAAAAGCAGTTCTAAGGGGGAAGTTTATAGCAATACAAGCCCACCTTAAGAAGCAGGAAACATCTCGAATAAACAACCTAACCTTGCACCTCAAGCAATTAGAGAAAGAAGAACAAAAGAACCCCAAAGCTAGCAGAAGGAAAGAAATCATAAAAATCAGATCAGAAATAAATGAAAAAGAAATGAAGGAAACGATAGCAAAGATCAATAAAACTAAAAGCTGGTTCTTTGAGAAGATAAACAAAATAGATAAACCACTAGCCAGACTCATCAAGAAAAAAAGGGAGAAGACTCAAATCAATAGAATTAGAAATGAAAAAGGAGAAGTAACAACTGACACTGCAGAAATAAAAAAAATCATAAGGGATTACTACAAGCAACTCTATGCCAATAAAATGGACAATCTGGAAGAAATGGACAAATTCTTAGAAATGCACAACCTGCCAAGACTGAATCAGGAAGAAATAGAAAATATGAACAGACCAATCACAAGCACTGAAATTGAAACTGTCATTAAAAATCTTCCAACAAACAAAAGCCCAGGACCAGATGGCTTCACAGGTGAATTCTATCAAACGTTTAGAGAAGAGCTAACACCTATCCTTCTCAAACTCTTCCAAAATATAGCAGAGGGAGGAACACTCCCAAATTCCTTCTACGAGGCCACCATCACCTTGATACCAAAACCAGACAAGGATGTCACAAAGAAAGAAAACTACAGGCCAATATCACTGATGAACATAGATGCAAAAATCCTCAACAAAATACTAGCAAACAGAATCCAACAGCACATTAAAAGGATCATACACCATGATCAAGTGGGGTTTATTCCAGGAATGCAAGGATTCTTCAATATACGCAAATCTATCAATGTGATAAACCATATTAACAAATTGAAGGAGAAAAACCAAATGATCATCTCAATAGATGCAGAGAAAGCTTTCGACAAAATTCAACACCCATTTATGCTAAAAACCCTGCAGAAAATAGGCATAGAGGGAACTTTCCTCAACATAATAAAGGCCATATATGACAAGCCCACAGCAAACATCATCCTCAATGGTGAAAAACTGAAAGCATTTCCACTAAGATCAGGAACAAGACAAGGTTGCCCACTCTCACCACTCTTATTCAACATAGTTTTGGAAGTTTTAGCCACAGCAATCAGAGAAGAAAAGGAAATAAAAGGAATCCAAATCGGAAAAGAAGAAGTAAAGCTGTCACTGTTTGCAGATGACATGATACTATACATAGAGAATCCTAAAGATGCTACCAGAAAACTACTAGAGCTAATCAATGAATTTGGTAAAGTAGCAGGATACAAAGTTAATGCACAGAAATCTCTGGCATTCCTATATACTAATGATGAAAAATCTGAAAGTGAAATCAAGAAAACACTTCCATTTACCATTGCAACAAAAAGAATAAAATATCTAGGAATAAACCTACCTAAGGAGACGAAAAACCTGTATGCAGAAAATTATAAGACACTGATAAAAGAAATTAAAGATGATACAAATAGATGGAGAGATATACCATGTTCTTGGATGGGAAGAATCAACATTGTGAAAATGACTCTACTACCCAAAGCAATCTACAGATTCAATGCAATCCCTATCAAACTACCACTGGCATTTTTCACAGAACTAGAACAAAAAATTTCACAATTTGTATGGAAACACAAAAGACCCCGAATAGCCAAAGCAATCTTGAGAACGAGAAAAGGAGCTGGAGGAATCAGGCTCCCTGACTTCAGACTATACTACAAAGCTACAGTAATCAAGACAGTATGGTACTGGCACAAAAACAGAAAGATAGATCAATGGAACAGGATAGAAAGCCCAGCGATAAACCCACGCACATATGGACACCTTATCTTTGATAAAGGTGGCAGGAATGTACAGTGGAGAAAGGACAGCCTCTTCAATAAATGGTGCTGGGAAAACTGGACAGGTACATGTAAAAGTATGAGATTAGATCACTCCCTAACACCATACACAAAAATAAGCTCAAAATGGATTAAAGACCTAAATGTAAGGCCAGAAACTATCAAACTCTTAGAGGAAAACATAGGCAGAACACTCTATGACATAAATCACAGCAAGATCCTTTCTGACCCACCTCCTAGAGTAATGGAAATAAAAACAAAAATAAACAAATGGGACCTAATGAAACTTCAAAGCTTTTGCACAGCAAAGGAAACCATAATCAAGACCAAAAGACAACCCTCACAATGGGAGAAAATATTTGCAAATGAAGCAACTGACAAAGGATTAATCTCCAAAATTTACAAGCAGCTCATGCAGCTCAATAACAAAAAAACAAACAACCCAATCCAAAAATGGGCAGAAGATCTAAATAGACATTTCTCCAAAGAAGATATACAGAATGCCAACAAACACATGAAAGAATGCTCAACATCATTAATCATTAGAGAAATGCAAATCAAAACTACAATGAGATATCATCTCACACCAGTCAGAATGGCCATCATCAAAAAATCTAGAAACAATAAATGCTGGAGAGGGTGTGGAGAAAAGGGAACACTCTTGCACTGCTGGTGGGAATGTGAATTGGTTCAGCCACTATGGAGAACAGTATGGAGGTTCCTTAAAAAACTACAAATAGAATTACCATATGACCCAGCAATCCCACTACTGGGCATATACCCTGAGAAAACCATAATTCAAAAAGAGTCATGTACCAAAATGTTCATTGCAGCTCTATTTACAATAGCCCGGAGATGGAAACAACCTAAGCGCCCATCATCGGATGAATGGATAAAGAAGATGTGGCACATATATACAATGGAATATTACTCAGCCTTAAAAAGAAATGAAATTGAGCTATTTGTAATGAGATGGATAGACCTAGAGTCTGTCATACAGAGTGAAGTAAGTCAGAAAAAAAAAGACAAATACCGTATGCTAACGCATATATATGGAATTTAAGGGGGAAAAAAATGTCATGAAGAACCTAGGGGTAAGACAGGAATAAAGACGCAGACCTACTGGAGAACGGACTTGAGGATATGGGGAGGGGGAAGGGTGAGCTTTGACAGGGCGAGAGAGAGTCATGGACATATACACACTAACAAACGTAGTAAGGTAGATAGCTAGGGGGAAGCAGCCGCAAGGCACAGGGATATTAGCTCGGTGCTTTGTGACAGCCTGGAGGGGTGGGATAGGGAGAGTGGGAGGGAGGGAGACGCAAGAGGGAAGACATATGGGAACATATGTATATGTATAACTGATTCACTTTATTATAAAGCAGAAACTAACACACAATTGTAAAGAAATTATACCCCAATAAAGATGTTTAAAAAAAAAAAAAAAAAGTGCTAAGAGGGCACCTCCTCTGTCCCTCCTCTTGCCAAAGCCTTTCTCAGAAGAAAAAAAAGCAAGGATGTGCCCACCGGAAACCCACGCTGTCCTCTGATAAAAAAGCCTCCTGGAAACTGGGACTGTTGACTTCCCAACCAAAAAGTTCGCAGACCACTTCCAGGTCCTCTGCTAACCTCCTCCCTAGGTCTGACCTCACAAGGGAAAATCACACCCTGATTTGTGCATCCGTTATGCTCGCTGAAAGTGATTAAATGGCAGGTGTTTCAGAGACTGTTAAGAAAGCTCACCCCAGGCTACGGTGTCCATGTATGTGTGAGAGAGGTGCAATATACTTCTCAAGTTGGTAAAGGAATTAGGACAAGACACTGGCCTGGAGTTAGGGGGAAGAGATGTATTTTTCTAGAGAGCCATGTTCCTAAGGACCATCTGGCCTCTCAGGCCAATTGAAAAATATATTTGTCAATATAGAAGTTTAGAACTTGTTTGATTTAACGATTCAATAACTTAATTATAACTTTTAAATATTTAGACATATGGAATGTGAGTCTTTATGTATACTCCTGCCCTAGTCTCAGGAAGTGGTCAGGGCATATCTGACAATCACCATTTATGATCAATGTTAATTTATTCATTCAGCGAATGTTGATTTAATCCCTACCATGTGTCAGGCACTGCTTCAGGAGTTGAGAATATAGAACTAAAACAAAACAAATGTTGTACATTTCATAAACATTTTTCTGAGGAAAAGTTGGCTATATTTAATAAAGTTGAACATGCTCATATTAAATGCAACAGCCATTCTATTCCTGGGGATATGTTTTAAATAATCTCTGACATATATACACGATGATACATTAAAACGTGTTTGTATCAAAAATAGAAATAACATAAAAGTATGTTAACAAGGAATTTAATCAATAAGATGTAAAATATTTATAAATGTAAGCACTAATAAACAAAAAAACTAGATATACATATATAACAAGTGTTGGTGAGGGTGTCAAGGAAAAGAAATCCTTCTGTGTTGTCGATAGGTATATAAATTGGTTTAGCCACTGTAGAAAACAATATGGAGATTCCTCAAAACATTTTAAAAACAAAACTACCATTTAATCCAGCAGTCCCACTTCTGAGTATATATTTCAAGAGAATAAAATCAGTATATTGAAAAGATATATGCAACCCCATGTTCATTGTAGCATTATTCACAATAGTCAAGACATGGAAGCCATCTTAGTGTCAATGGATGAATGAAGAAAATGTTTTTATATATCATTTATGTATAATATAATATTTATAGTAGGTTTTATTATATATAATTATAATTATATGCTTATGTATTACACTTTTTATACATAAAATGGGATATTATTTAGCCAGTATAAAAAGAAATCCTGCCATTTGTGACACTATGGACAAACCAAGAGGGCATTAGGCTAAGTGAGATAAGCCACACACAGAAAGGCAAATACTGTATGGTATCACTTATATGTAGAATATAGAAAATTCAAGCTCAGTGAAGCAAAGTAGAATGTTGTTTGCCAGGGGCTGCGAGTGGGGGAAGTGGAGAGATATTAGTCAAAGAATATAAACTTTCAATTATAAGATGAATAAATTATGGAAATATAATGTACAGCATGGTGACTGTAGTTAATAACAATGTATGGTATACGTGAATGTTGCTGAGAGTAGACTTTAAGAGTTCACATCATGGGAAAAATAAGGTGACTATGTGAGATGTTGGATGTGATAATTAGCTTGACTGCAGCAGTCATTTCACAATGTATATGCATATCAAATTATCACATTGTACACCTTAAATATAAACAATTTTTGTTAATTATACCTCAATAAAGCTGGAGAAAAGATCAGTATAAATAAAATGAATGGCAAGTAATTTCAAAAATATATACATTACAATATTTAGATGGCATTTAGAAACATGCATAATGCTTAGGGTATATATAAATTGAATTAAAGTACTCACAAATCCATGAAAACAATAAAACTCTGTTCTAGATAATGTTTACTCTGGCAGAGGGTAAGTGTTGAGGTTTGGTAGGGAAAGACTACACAAGAGCATCCAAACATTTTGGTTATATGTTAATTCTTAATTTAGTTATAAGTATTATGGATGCTCATTGTCATTCTTCACTTCTATTTGTAAGTCTTAAAATATTTTAAAATAAATTAGAAAAAAATAAAGACTATCAAGAAGACTTATATTGGCTTCAGTTGCCCGAGGTTATATATTTCCTCCAGCAGAGCATTTGAAGAAATGATTATAATGGTTGGATTTATGGCAGCTATAAGTTGTGTTTTTCCTATAGTGGAATAACAATGGTGGTATTGTTCTGTACTGGTGATAAGAAGGCCATGTTTGTGGGCTTGGATGTGTGTGGATGAAAAGAAGTTGAGTATATTAAAGACAAATTCTCCTAGGAGACAAGATGAATTATCTGGGAGATTTAGAAGTCATCACAAATGATAATAGAATTAAATTCACTAGTTGTTTTGTCTCTATGTCTCAGTTTCTCTTTACCTCATTTCCATCCTTCTTTACCTTTTCTTTATTCTGTTTTAGAAAGATGAAGCAATAATAGTTTGGAAAAAAAATAATACCAATTTCTAAGCAGCATCTGGAGGAGAAAAGTATGTAAAGTAGTTTTGAGGACAAAGCCAAGTTTCCATGAAGATAAATAAGTCATTTAGTAAAAAAAAAAAAAAAAAGAGGGTGCTAGATTACCTGTTTAGAATAGAATGGAGTGATAACAAGCACTGGAAACTCCTAGATGGACAGAAAGCAATGGGGGATCAGTCAGGGGACTGTCGCACAGACATCAGGCTGTCAGAATTTTCAAAACGCAGGTAGACACTTTTGCACAATATACATAATAGGGACTTTAAAACATATTGCCTTATTCATAACATTTTTTGTGTTATAAAATCTTTATACCCTATGTAAAGGATGGAAGTTTGTCTTGATCTCTCATAACCTCTATAGTTCATGCTACAGCATCTTGCAGTAAATAAAATGTTCAATAATACTTATTACAGAAATACATTACTGTGGAATATTTTAGTAAATATATTTGAAAGACTATTCTTTATGCTTTTATGTAAAGTGTATAAATGATAGTAATAAATTATAGTTTCAAAAGATTTCACCGGTTTATGGCTCTATTCTAAAGTTTACTAATGTGAACTATACTAATTCAAAATAGAATAATTAAATAAAATTAAAATTAAATAAAACTAAAATAACAACTTGAGATATTTCCAAGGATATAAGTCAAAATACAGAACATCAATATCTCCCATTTAAAAAAAAAAGTTGTTATTTAATGATTCATTAATTCACTCATCCAATTATTTTTATAATAAATATTTGTTAAGTGTCTACTCTGTGTATGGTAATAACTTAAGTAGATTTCCAAATAGATTTAAATTGTATAACAAAAAGAGGGGAAATTAATTAAAATCAGATGAACAAATCCCTTAGTCTTTAACTCAGTAAGATTTATTTGACACAAAGGTAAAATTTTTGTTTAAATTCCTTTTATTTCTCTAACATCCTTCCACAAAAGGTTAAGTTCATTGTACTTCTTATGTACAAAATTAATTTTAATCATTGCCTTCTAACACTTTAACAAATCAGAGTTTAGAGAGTTAATTTATGACATTACGAACATGTCTCTGTCTTCACTGTAGTCCTCATCCAAAGGCTAAACCAGTATCCTTGATCCACTTCTATTCATTCCCAAAGTATTAATCTAATTTTACTTTCTCATGAGAGTTGTTCACATAAAATTCTTATTTTAATACTTCAGAATAATCTGGCATCTTTATTCCTTACTCATCATACATCACAGAGTTTGTTTTCTGGCATGCATCTTGTTCTCTTTGGGCTGCAGTGAATTTATTGTAAAGTTACATTTAAGATTCATTGAGGTCAGATGCCTTTGGCAGAAAGGTTTCCTTCCTCTGGTTTACAAAACTTGCAAAATGGCTTTTAACATAATTTTTCTTTATGATCTTTCAACAAAAACTGTCACACATTTTACTACAACTTTATATTCTTCATGGAATTTAAAAAAATTTTTTGAACTCAAACTTAGATTTATCAAGGGTTATGACTAAATTGTCATGAATATTCATATCTACATGTGTGGCCAAATAGCCCAGAGATTGCTTCACAAGACATTATTTTCCTGATCCTGAGGAATATGTATGCATGAGTGTGTATATTCATACACATAATACACATATATACATGCATATATATGTGTATATACATAGATATATATTTCTCTATAAAATTAAACCTCCACATCCATTCTATGTTATTTTGTCTAAAACACTTAAATCTTGATTATTTGCATTCAAAAGCACTTCTTTTGATACCATTAAGCTGTGATATTAAAACCAATCTACATTCCAGAGAAAAATACATACAAGAACTCTTTATGCAAATATCTTACTTTATTTTATCTGCTGTACTAATGGGATATCATAATACCAAAAATATGAATAGAGTTTTAGAGGCCATTAAGACCATACTCTTATCTAATGCTTATATCATCCCAGCAACATTGTGCCCATGCTTCTGTGGTCATTTGTTTTCCATTTGAATCTACTTTTGATAAAGAATTCATTACTTTCCCAAAACAGAATGTTATGTTTCAGGACAGATCTAGTATTATTAAAAATGCTCATGAAATTCTCATATCCACCCACTGGTTCTGATACAGAAAGAACAATCTGATATTTTCTTTCTGTGTGACATCTGTGTGAATTCCTGAAGCCAGGGGTCTCATAATCCTCTGTGTCATTCTAAGCTACATACCTTCATTTTAAGCCATTCTCAAGCTCAACTCAATTTATTTTCGCCCTGGCCTTTTAGATTCTTTTACACTACGTGTGTTTACACAAAAGACAGCTGTATCACATGTCAATCACTTTCTTGGAATGGAATATAAATACAAAACTTATAATAGTATTAGTGCTCCATTTGTCCACTTTAGTTTCAATAAGCCCACTGTAATCCGACATTTCTTTCATTTATACCATTGTATTAATCTTGTCTCTTTTCCTGTAAGATTATAAACACCTTTGATGGCAAACGCCCTGTGTCATTTATGTTTGTACTTTCAGAGTGTCAAGAGTTATGATTTGCATATCAGAGATAACCCACAAATGCCTGTTTAAGAAACAATTATAAGTGTACTTGAATCTTTGTAAAAATTAAGATGATACCACATTACTAATTTTTGAGTTACTGGTCATAACCTATAAAAATTATTGAACAGTTTTAATTGAAAAACTGTAACATAAAAATAACATTTTATACTTTATCTCTGTTATAATTGATTTGCAAGAGAAAACTTGTGGTTAGTCTTGAGATATTAAATCATATGAATTACCATAAACTGTTACTCTATTCTCATTAAAAAATGAGGATGCATTTACAACCTCGATTAACAGATAATATGTTTATGGTTTGCCTGATTAAAAATGTGGTATCTCACGTGGCTTATTTCCCCAGTGGAAAACATAAAGTCTTGTTTTTGGATTTACTTTAAAAGAGACTTGTGGGATATTGGCCTTCATTTATTCATATGCCAACATTATAATTTTTGTAACATTTAATTACTACCTCTGTTAACATTTTATTAACATTTTTTAAAAATTGAAATTAAGTCAACTATTATTTTCAAAGTTAGGTTCATTCTAAGCTATAGTGTCTTTGAAATCATGAGTTTTCTATGCCAGTTATATTTACTATAATTTGCATTAAAATGGATATAGCAACATTGCAAATTTAAAAATACTCATCTGTATCACTTAAAAATAATCTTACAGGGCTTCCCTGGTGGCGCAGTGTTTGAGAGTAAGCCTGCCGATGCAGGTGGCACGGCTTCGTGCCCCGGTCCGGGAGGATCCCACATGCTGCAGAGTGGCTGGACCTGTGAGCCATGGCCGCTGGGCCTGCGCATCCGGTGCCTGTGCTCCGCAACGGGAGAGGCCACAACAGTGAGAGGCCCGTGTACCACAAAAAAATAAAATAATCTTACACATCACCATTCAAATACATAGGTAAGATATTGTATGGAGAGATTATTTTTCTTGTCCTACTATTGTAAATTGTAGACTAAACCTGAAAAAAAATGAAATGAGATCTTAAACATCTCCTTTTATAGAGATATAGTAAAAGCTACAATACGTTGGTTGCAGGCACCTCCCATAATGCTCATTAAAAGGTGATTGTACACAGTCTGATAATCCCAAACATTACTCAAACAAAAGCCTTTAAAAGAATCTTGAGCTGTGGTCCCAAATGTGAGTACTCTGCCTCTCTCTTCCCCACTTTGTCTATATCAGGCTAAAGACAAAATAGGGAGGCTTCAAGAATACTACTTGTATTTGTTTTTCTATTTCTGACAGTCTTTAGGTCCATCTACGTCTCTACAAATGACGCAATTTCATTCCTTTTTATGACTAATATTCCATTGTATATATGTATCACATCTTCTTTACCCATTCATCTGTTGATGGGCACTTAGGTTGCTTCCATGACCTGGCTATTGTAAGTAGTGTTGCAATGACCACTGGGGTGCGTGTGTCTTTTTGAATTATTTTCTCTGAGTATATTCCCAGTAGCGGGATTGCTGGTTCACATGGTAGCTCTATTTTTAGCTTTTTAAGGAACCCCTATACTGTTCTCCATAGTTGGCTGCACCAATTTACATTCTCACCAACAGTGTAGTAGGATTCCCTTTTCTCCACACTCACTCCAGCATTTATTATTTGTAGATTTTGGGATGATGGCCATACTGACTGGTGTGAGGTAATATCTCAATGTAGCTTTGATTTACATTTCTCTAATAATTAGTGATGTTGAGCATTTTTTCATGTGTTTGTTGGCTATCTGTATGTCTTCTTCAGAGAAATGTCTATTTAGGTCTTCTGCCCATTTTTTTATTGGGTTGTTTGTTTTTTTGATATTGAGCCACATGAGCTGCTTGTATATCTTGGAGATTAAACCTTTGTCAGTTGCTTCATTTGCAAATATTTTTTCACATTCTGAGGATTGTCTTTTCATCTTATTTATGTTTTCCCTTGCTGTACAAAAGCTTTTAAATTTAGTTAGATCCTGTTTTTTAATTTTTGTTTTTTTCTCATTACTCTAGAAGGTGGGCCAAAAAATATCTTGCTGCGATTTATGTTAAAGAGTGTTCTGCCTATGCTTTTCTCTAATAATTGTATACTGTCTGGCCTTACATTTGGGTCTTTATTCCATTTTGAGTTTATTTTTGTGTATAGTGTTAGGGAGTGTTCTAATTTCATTCTTTTACATGTAGCTGTCTGGTTTTCCCAGCACCACTTATTGAAGACACTGTCTTTGCTCCATTCTATATTCTGACCTCCACTGACTAGATCATCTAGTCTAACATTTACTATAAGTGTTGAGACTGGGCATCCTAATGTAATTCCTCATCTGAGCAGCAAAAATTCAGCCTTTCACCGTTTAGTGTGGTAGTAGCTATTATAGCGTATTATATTAATTGGGTTTTGGATGTTAAACCAACCTTATGTTTCTTCTCAAATCAGAAATCTGGAAGCCATACTTGAAATCTTGAAATCCTATCCATTGCCCTAAGCTCTAACATTCTGTTTATTCCATGTCAATAACATATTTTCTCATGTCTACTACTTTCACCTTAGTCTTAATTTATTTCATGTCTTTTCTTACTTGGATTACTGCAAGAGTCTCTTAATTTATTTGTCATTACAGTTCCTTTTTTTGCTTCCCTCCAGTATATTATCCATGGTATATTCATATAGTCATTTTAGATCATAAACATAATCATGTTACTCTCACACTTAAAATACTCCAGTGACTTTTTTTTGGTATAAAGTATGAACTCCTTAGAAAGTCTTTAATTAATTTTTCTACAAATTTGACTCTCTAGTTACCATGATTTTGTGAAGAATCCACATTTGTTTGAAATATTGATGAGTGAAAATGCTCTATCTGTCACTACAACAGTTAAAGTAGGGTTATTTTCTTTCTTCAACATCTGGTCACTAGTACCCAGTTATGAGAACTAGAGTCTATTAAATAACCAGTCACACATGTGACTTTAAATTTAAAGCAAGGAACAGGGGGTTAAATAATTGTTTAAATCCCCTGAGAAATAGGCAGCACTGTCTATCAATGGTAGTGTGTTCTATATGTCCTACAGCATTGACAGTACACTAAATAGAATTTTTCTACTTAATAGAATTAGAAATGTAAAAGGAGAAGTAACAACTGACACTGCAGAAATACAAAAGATAATGAGAGATTACTACAAGCAACTCTATGCCAATAAAATGGACAACCTGGAAGAAATGGACAAATTCTTAGAAATGCACAACCTGCCAAGACTGAATCAGGAAGAATTAGAAAATATGAACAGACCAATCACAAGCACTGAAATTGGAACTGCGATTAAAAATCTTCCAACAACCAAAAGCCCAGGACCAGATGGCTTCACAGGAGAATTATATCAAACATTTAGAGGGGAGCTAACACCTATCCTTCTCAAACTCTTCTATTTAAAATGAATAGGTTATTCTTCCTTCATTTTGGCCTTAAATAGCAGTTTTAGTTTCTGTCTGTTTTTCAAGTTTGATTCTTCAGTTTCCCCTTGATTCTGTGAGCATTTGCTATTGCTCTAATAATGAGAATATCCTCTAATAATTATATTGCACAGTTCCATTCCTTGTAATCCTGAATATGGGCAAATACATGGACTCAATTTAATACCTGACTGCTCCACCTGTCTTTGATATTGTCTTTACATACTCCTTCCCACTTCATTCCTATACCTTAGTTACAATGAGATACTTTTTATTTATCATTCACATTATTTTCTTCTCATACCTCCATGTCTTCACACATTCACTGAATATATGAATATTTATATCTCACTTTTTGCCCTGATAATTTCTACTGACCATTAGCACTTATCTCATGTAATTATCTCTTTCATTCACCATCCACTTGCTGAGACTTTAACACTTGCCAACATCTATATTATTTGCTCTTGACACAAAAGTTAAAAAAAAAACAGATAAATATAAACCCCCAAAACATATTTTGTTTCATGGAATTTTGTAATCTGAATGTGAAAAAAATGATTAAAAGAGCATTCAGATTTACATAGAAGTATTGATATTATGGGTCCTGCATAAAAGAAAAAAAAATGACTAACATGGGATGAAAGGATACAAGTAAGAAATCTCTTCAAGGAGAGCCTTTTGGGAACTGTTTGCAGACCCAGGTTCTAACTACTAAGCCTGGGTTAGGTCTCCTACTCTGATCTTTCTTATCATCATCCTGAATATATCCTTATCATAGAACTTAAAAATATAAGCATATGTGTTTGTTTTTTAATCTATTTATTCTCCAACTGTTTATTACTGGGAGTAAGAACTAAGTATATTTAACTTTGTTTCTTCAAACAATAAAAGATTAATTATGAACTACTATGGTATAATTCTCTGTAAGAAAAATGTGCTACATCAAACTAAAAAAAAACAACATACAGATTCAGTGCATCACTATCAAAATTCCAATTCTATTTTTCACATAAATAGAAAAAACAATCCTAAAATTTGTATGGATCCACAAAGACACTGCAGAGTCAAAGCAATCTTGAGAAGGAAGAACAAAGCTCAAGGTATTATGCTCCCTGATCTCAAACTCTATAAAAAAGCTATAATAATTTAAAAAGACACATAGAACAATGAAGCATAAAAAACAACCCAGAAATAAACCCACACATCTATGGTCAATACATTTATGACAAAAGAGTCAAGATTATACAACAAGGAAAGGATAGTCTCTTTAATAAATGGTTTTGGGAAAATTGGACAGACACCTGGAAAAGCATGAAACTGGACCATGACGTTATATCACCAAAAAATATTAACTTAAAATGAATTAAAGGCTTGAATCTGAGCTCTGAAATCGTAAAGGTGCTAGGAGAAAACACAGGAGCAAATCTCCTTGATATTTATCTTAGCGATGATTTTTGGACTTGACAATAAAAGCAAAAATAAACAAGTGGGACTACATTAAACTAGAAAGCTTCTGCATAGCAAAGAAAACCATTAACAAAATGAAAAGGCAACCTACAGACTAGGAAAAAATATTTTCAAATCACATATCTGATAAGGGATTGGGTTAATATAGGCAGAAGATATGAATTTCCCAAAGAAGTCATACAGATGACTTACAGTTACATGAAAAGATGTTCTACATCATTAATCATCAGGAAAATGAGTCAAAACTGCAATGAAGTATTACCTCATATTTGTTAACATTTCTATTATCAAAAAGGCAAAAATTACAAGTGTTGGTGAAGGTGTGAATAAAAGGGAACCGTTGTGTGATAGGAATGTAAACTGGTGCAGCCACAATAGAAAACAATATGGAGGTTTCTCAAAAAATTAAAACTTCAGTTGCCATATGATCCAACAATCTTACTTCTAGGTATTTTTCCTAAGAAAACTAAAATACAAACTTGAAAAGATATATGCATCCCCATGTTCATTGCAACATTATTTGCAATAGCAAAAATATGGAAATAAACTAAGTTTTCACCTATGGATGATATATATATATATATGTGTGTGTATAAGTATACCTATGTATACATATATATATATGCGTATATATATATACACGTATATACATACATACACACATACATATATAATTCAAACATAAAAAGTTGAATCGTGCCATTTGCAACAGTATGGATGAACCTTGAGGGAATTTTACTAAGTGAAATAAGCCAGACACAGGAAGACTCATACTTTATGATCTCACTTATATGTGGAATCTAAAAATGTCTGTCTCATAGAAACAGAGTAGAAGGTGATTGCCAGGAGCTAAGAGTGGGGGAAATGGGGAGATATTGGTCAAAGAGTACCACTTTTTAGTTATAAGATGAATAAGTTCTGGGGAATCAATTAAACAGCATGGTGACTATAATTAATATTTTATACTTGAAAGATGCTGAGAGTAGATCTTAAGTATACTGAAAAATGGTAAATATCTGAGGTGACAGATGTGTTAATTAACTGTATTATGATAATGATTTCATAATGTATCAAATCATTGTACATCTAAAATACATACCATTTTATCTGTCAATTACATCTTAATAAAGCTGGGGAAAAAATAATGAAAACTTTCAGTAGTATTTGAGTTCTTACAATGTACCAGGTGCTTTACTAAGTGCTTTAGGTATACAAATTCATTGAATCCCCACAAACCTATATGAAATGGGATATGATAACAATTTTACAGGGAGAAAACTGAGGTGCAGTGACTTATGTAGCTATTAAGTAAAACATTCAGTCTTTGAAACTAAGCAGTCTGTTTCTATAACCCACTTTCTGATCCGCTAAACTATACTCTCTCTCAAATGAACATATGTCATCATTATTCTTCATCCGTTTAAAAAAATCTTACATAGTTCAATAAATTACTTATTTATTTCCTCTTCTTATTGGTCATCTTTCTAATACGTCAGAAATTTTTGAAGAGTGAGCTTAATGAGAATGATATAGAATTTAACCAAATTTGCTAAGGATATACTCAAGACATGACAATGCCATTCTGATAAACAATTTAGGGCAGAAGATGTGTAAGGTAATGGGTCTTTGAAGAAAAAGATGATTTGGTGTCATGATACCAGAGGTAACATGGTTTTAAAATAAGTAAAAATCAGAAGCCCTGTCAACTAAATAATGCAGTGTTGTTTTCTTTTTTTCTATTAACACATATGATAAAGATATACAAAGATAAAAATATATTTGCTTTTTATTGAGGCATTACTAAACTAAGTAAATATGAATATCTGATGCATCAACGCAAAAGGAGAGACAAATGCAGATGGGAGATTGTTTTATTGAAAACGAATAAATGCTTATATATAATGGGCATAATGTATAGATACAAATACAGCAGTTTCACTGATAATGATTTTTTAATTCAGGAAGCATGGCTGTGTGTGTGTGTGTGCGTGTATGTGTGTGCTTAAGTTCATGCATTATGCCCTATCCTTTATGTATTTCAATGTAGTTAAGTATGCCCTTTATTCATTCCAATATAAACACTTTTTGTCATAAAGAAAAAAAATGATGAACTGAAAGTTCATCATAAATTATTCCTTATGTGTTAAGCAGTAGTGGTTTATACAATATCTGCATTTAAGTAAAAAAACTCAGTGAATTAAATACATATTTCATGTTTGGTTCAAAAATGTTCTTCTTCACTCCTACCTATTATAATGGGCAAAACTCAGGAAGAGCAAATTGTTTTGGATTGCTGAAATGTTTTATGAACTCAATTTGATTGCAGTCATGTTCAATAGTTTGCTTGTTTGTTTGTTTCTTGAAAGAGATGAAAGGAGAGGTGCTGTCCCTTTTTTCAGAATATAGTGTCTTTTTATTGTTAATACCAAGCTTTTCAAACATCATTACCTCTCTTCTTAGAAGAGGAGAACGTCTAAACTTCTGATCAGAATTGTTAGACATTTACATAATCTTCTGAAGGCTTAAATAAGACTGAGATTCAAAGAAACAAACAACATATATTCTGCTGAAAGCTCAGTAGTTTTCAAAGTTGTAATAAACACATAATGCTGTATATGAAATGTTTTTATACAGAATTTAATACTTTTTCATTCCCTATCATATGCACATGAAATATATATGGGAGGGCCTCATCTGGTGCCTGGAGCATAGTAGGTATTAACTGAATATTCCTTAAATCTGAATCTGAAAGTTTACAAAAATATATTTTAATATTAATGAAGATATCACACTATTTGTGTCTGTACTCTCTTCCCTGGGCCACACATGGGCTAAGAACCTGGTAAGAACCTTGTCACTTGGGGTTTAATTTAGCCCAGAGGCCATTTTTGCTTAACCGTAGGTTTTTAAAATTCAATTTATTTAAACTAAAATGAAACAGAAACAAAAACTGTTCACAGAAATACAGAGACTAATCATTCAAGGAAGGAAACAAAATGTACTATGCACATTCCATGGACTTTACTTAATGATATATCTGTATTTTAATTTTTCAAACTTCCAAATGTGTATTTTCTGATGTTAAACTATTTTGTACATGTCACTGTCAATGCTGAGTTCTTCTCTAGTAGAGTCCATGTTTTATAAAATATTTACTCAAGATTGTTTTGGACTCAGGACAAATTTCAAAATCCCTCTACTTTAATATTTTATTCAATCACAAAAATATACTAGAGTAAAAATGAAGATTTAAAAAATTATAGTGCCTAATTAATACGTATCTCTGGGATATTTTCCTAAAAAAAAACGAAGCTATACTTCAGTGGCCACCAACCTTACCGGTCTCGTGACCTGTTAGCGAGCAAAGCTGCATCTGCTGCTCCGCCTCACTCCCCATCACTTGCATTACCACCTGAACCATCCCCCCACCTCCTCAGTCCATGGAAAACTTGTCTTCCATGAAACCAGTCTCTGGTGCCAAAAAGGTTGGGGACCGCTGCTATACTTTGTAAAAACATATATACATACATATTTATTTATTTATATATATACAGAAATTATTATAGACCAGTACAACTGCAAGCATTCTATAAATCATCCAATTCATTTTCTTTCTGTATTTATTCCTTGAAATGTCAAGATATCTGATGAAATACCTTCTTTGTTTAGAGACTATGTTTTGATCATTGTCCATACACCTAGGTATTGAAAACAAAATAACAAAATATCATCTAATCTTATCTTAAATAGATATATAGGAGCCTATAAAGCCTAGCAATAAGAAGTTAGTATATCAGAATGAAAAAAAAAAAAAAAAAAAGACTTGTTTCTAATCAAGGCACTTCCTTTAAGTGAGTGAACCAGTTCAGAAATCTTAATCAAATTGAAATCCAGACCCTGGAGTATAGTTCCAGGATTCAAAGACATACCAGTTACAGGCCTAGGCTTTGGCGTCAGATAGTCCTGATTCTTTCCTGTATTAAATCCTCCCATGGTACTTTCCTGTATTAAATTTTTTGTCTGAGTGTTCAATTAATAACTGTCTCTCCATTGGACTATAAGTACTGTTAGCCAGTGATCATTTCTGTTTTGCTCATATGACAACAAGGGACCAAGCCAGTACTAAGAATATCATAGGCACACAATATATATTTGTTGAACAGTTGTAGTTAAAAAAAAATATTTTGAATGTGGATTGTTGAATAACCAGGTCATATTCTCATCACAGAATCTGTGATATACAAAAGGAAGAAATCTGTTTTGTATCACCTTTTTGTAACATAATTTAAAACACTGAGGTGTTTCAGTAGTAAAGATGGGAATAAAAAGTTCATAATTTTTAAGGATTTTAGGTTTTTCTATTTTCCTTTGACTGAAAAATTCTGTGTTTCAGCCCATTCTACTTAACAATTTCCTTTTAAGACATATTTCCAACTGAAAGAGAATCTAAAACTAACTTCTCTGACACATTGGTGTAATTGGCTTTTTAGCAAATTTTACAATGTAAAAGATGGCATTTCTTGCTGTGAAGATTTATGCACATGCATATATCCAGAATTTTCACATTTTACCATGTTTCCATGTTTGAGGACATTTATACTCTTCACTTTTTAACTTTTTAAAACGTGTATAAGTTTATTTCAAACTTTACTGAACTACGGTGCCTGGAATGTGAAGATAGCCTTGTTTGCAAACACCCTGATATTTTTAGTTGTACAGTTTTCCTTTCTATTTTTGGAGAATTTTCTTCAAGTACTTTAGTGATTTGGACATTTCCATTTTATGAGACATGATGGATTTTTTTATTGTCTTATATTTGAGTCTGACTGAAAGAAAGACTGAATAAATCAATATTTTAGAAGATTCAATTGAGAACAAGCTTATTGTTTTGTTTATTCTTTAGTATATTTCATTACCTTCTGTCTCATGATTAAACATATTCATTAACTGCAGTTATCTCCCTATGGTCAGGCAGGCAGCTCAGGCTTGCTCATATTTCTTTTGTCCACTGACTCACTCATGTCCCATGTCCCCATTGAAGAAATATCAAAAATGTACAAAGTATCAAATGAGTCTGTGGTTAACATGAAATCTCAGAACTTAGTTTATTCTGTTGGAAAAGGTTCATTTCTCCTTTCATTGGTATTTAAAAATAGAGCTATGAGTTATAAAAATAGAGCTATGAGTTATAAAAAGGAAAAACAATAATGACAACTAACACAATGAATTTAAGGCAAGAAAATATATAATGCTAAATTAAACTCCATAAAAATCCAACAGCAAACAACTAATTATTGTCATACTGCTATTATTATTATTACATATTTGTATACTACTTGCTCCCAAAGAGAAATTAAGACAGTTTAAAAATTAATATAAAAATATCCATGTACAATTTTTTGTTGAATTTATTTTTTCCTCTTTACAAATATTACAATTATTTGTGCTCACAGGTTCTGTATAGTTTGTAAACTATATCCAACTAATTCTGGCAGCATCATATCCAAATATAATATTTTTTAATTTGTTATTTATTTTTCTATTTTTCAGTTATTATGGGAATACATTCTTGAATTAAAATATTTATATTAAAAATAAGTTGAAGTTATTTTGTTTCCTGTAGTGTCCATGTGTTAAATTCAAAAGTTTTGATAGTGGACCTTTTGATTTTTAAATAGAGAAAAGATAATTTTAAAAATTGTGTTTCTTTCTTTTTTTGTGCAATACCTAGAGATGGTCAGGCATCTTAAAGATTAATTGTTAACTAACTCAAACATAAATCTTGAGGAAATCTTTTATGTACAATAATTTACATTTTACATATTTACAGATCACAGAATTATTTTACAAACATTTTTGCCTTTGAAATTAATAGAACCCTGTCTAGTAGAAAAGACAGTTTTTAATTCCCCATTACAGGGATGGAGAAATGAGGATTTAAAAGAGATGATTCAGCAAATCACAAACAAAATGTAAATGCACATCATATGGCTCCAAAAACAATGACATTTCTATTGCAACCTCCTATATTTGACGTGGTGCTTCTAATTATTATGTACCTATGAGAATAAATGTAAGTTCAAAGGAAAGAGCTTAAAATGTCCTGGAGTTATGAGGTGGCATTTACAATGTTATTATCTTTTTTCAAGGCTGTTTTTCACAAAACAACAGGTTTTCAGTATGATTTAGAAATTTGTAGAAGTCTTCCAAAGGTTGATATTTAATTCAGCACATCAAGAACTATTTGGTGTCTAATATATGACAGCACTTTGCTAGGCACTAAGAGGAAGATATTTTTTAATCAATGAATTAGTTTCTTGCATTTAAGGAAATTATCACCTTAGAGAGAAAATCTAACCTTAATTTAAAAGTACTTAAATAACATTTGCAAGCTTGACATAACTAGTCATACATATTAAAATTTGTTTTAATACCTGTGTACACATGAAGGCATGGTATCAATTCTGATGGAGGAGGAGAGCCCAACCATTTTCTAGGCTGAAAAAAGACATAGTGAATGTTGCATTTTCTGAAGTGTGATCTGGCAGTAGAAATACAATGGATCATGTGTATACAAGTAGAGCTCACATGTCTTAGTTTATATTCCCCTCAGAAAGGAAACCCTCTAACAAGAGACTGCATAAACCCCCTAGTTCATTTTGTGACGTGATCCCATGGAGCATAAGTGAAGTCTGGAGAGAGAAAGACAAGGAAGAAGGAAAAATGATGCAAGTTTATACTCCCAAATTTGATCACCACAAAGGGTCACTGAGCCAGATTCCACCAAAATCTTACGAAGTAACATGCATAATTTGTTTTAGTACTTCCTATCTGAGCAACAGAAGGTGGGAATATACATTCACCTTTTTCATCATTGTGTGATCACTGAGCCATGACACATTTTCCATGCTTCTAAGATGCACTTGGATGAGTGCCATTAAGTTAGTTCTTAGTGACATCCCACACAATGACTCAGAGAAGCACTAGTGAGGATTATGAGACAAGTGCCTTTAACTGATGAGAAATTTTGTCAGGCTGTGCCTTTTAAAAGCTGTCTGTGGGGGCGTCCCTGGTAGCACAGTGGTTGAGAGTCCGCCTGCCAATGCAGTGGACACGGGTTCATGCCCTGGTCCGGGAGGATCCCACATGCCGCAGAGTGGCTGGGCCCGCGAGCCATGGCCACTGAGCCTGTGCATCTGGAACCTGTGCTCCACAACGGGAGAGGCCACAACAGTGAGAGGCCTGCGTACAGAAAAAAAAAAAAAAAAACTGTCTGTGGCTCAATCTCTGGTGTGAAAAGTGAGCCAGTAGAATGTGTGGTGTAGCTTAAGACAATTCTAGTAAAACACATGATTGGACAGCATGTTAGAGAGATATCTCAACAATCCTGCTTTTGATGGTAAGAGTCAGAACTATAATTCATTAAACAAAAATTTCCCTAAACATCTACTAGATGCGAAGACATTCACTGGAAGTTGCATCACAAAGAACAATCAGAAACAGCAACTCAATCAAAAAATGGGCAGAAGATTTAAATAGACATTTCTCCAAAGAATACATACAGATGGCCAAGAGGCACATGAAAAGATCCTCAACATCACTAATTATCAGAGAAATGCAAATCAAAACTACAATGAGGTTTCACCTCACATCAGTCAGAATGGCCATCATCAAAAAATCTACAAACAATAAATACTGGTGAAGGTGTGGAGAAAATGGAACCCTCCTACACTGTTAGTAGGAATGTAAATTGGTACAGTCCCTTTGGAGAACAGTATGGAGATTCCTTAAAAAAACTACCATATGATCCAGCAATCCCACTCTTGGGCATATATCTGGAGAAAGCCGTAATTCAAAAAGATACATGTACTTCGGTGTTTATTGCATCACTACTTAACAATAGTTGGGACATGGAAGCAACCTAAATGTCCATCAACAGAAGAATGGATAAAGAAGATGTGGTATATATATATATATACACACACACACACACACACACACACACACACACACACACAATGGAATATTACTCAGCCATAAAGAAGAAGGAAATAATGTCACTTGCACTGACATGGATGGACCTAGAGATTATTATACTGAGTGAAGTAGGTCACAAAGAGAAAGACAAATATCATATGATATCACTTGTATGTGGAATCTAAAAAAATGGTACAAAGGAACCTATTTACAAAACAGAAATAGAGTCACAGATGTAGAAAACAAGCTTATGTTTACCAAGGGGGAAAGGGGGAAAGGAATAAATTGGGAGGTTGGTATTGACATATACACATTACTATATATAAAATAAGTAACTAATAAGAACCTACTGTATAGCACAGGGAACTCTACTCAATATTCTGTAATGACCTATATGGGAAAAGAATCTAAAAAAGAGTGAATATATGTATATGTGTAACTGATTCACTTTGTTGTACAGCAGCAACTAACACATTATAAATCAACTATACTCCAATAAAAATTAATAAATAAAATCAAAAGAAAAGAAAGTCCCCAATGTCAAAGAGCTCAAAGACAATTAGAGATACACAAATTTTGAAAAAGGGTCTTTAGTAAATTTTAAGATGATTTGATTAAAATGTAAATGTCTGAACAGGTTTGAAAAATATTTTATAGATAGACATATTAGGATTTGGTGACTAAATGCAAATAAAATATGAGAAAAAGTGGACAAAATGTGTCTTCAAGCTGAGAAAAAAAAATTTTTGAGAGAAAAATTAAAAGTTGGATTTCATAATGATGCTGCCTTTGGGCATCCATCTTTAGTTTAAAACTATTTCTCTCCCTAAGTCAATATTCAGTTTCCCAAACTAAATAATTAGATGAAAGTTAGTGATGAGTATCCTCTGAAAGACTGGTGAGGTCAAAGAAAAGACAACCATGAAGATGTAAGTTATAACTGAAAGTAACCACCTTGTGCCAATTAAATTTTTTCTAAAGAGGACTCAAAAAGCTCATGTTGGTACAGAAGGTCTGTTACTTGTTCTTGAGATGAAAGAAAATAGAGAACCTGCAATTAATTTTCTTTATCAATTTCTGCTCTCATATTTTACTATAGTACTTAGAAACAACCCTTTTGTTCAATGCTCACTCTCTTCCTTTCCCCAAAAAAGCAATAATATTAATCTTATGAAACAGATATTTGATAATTACTATCATTTTATCTGAACACGAATTTACTGAAATAAAATGTGCTGATATACATACACATTAAGTCTTAAGAATGTCTATACTGATTGGACTCAGCTATTGGTTATGAATAATTTAGAGATAGGGACTATAGATAAGTAAATCCCACTCAATCCCTTTAAATCTGGAACTCTTCAGGGTAGTTTTAGCTTTACTGGATCCTCCTCTTTTTCTTTACCTCTTGATGAAATTCCAAGAGCTCACTACTTGGATCTCTTGCCTTTATTATTTATTTCCATTCTCTTTGTGATATTGTCAACTGCAAATGCCAGCTGAATGCCACAAACTTCTAAATTTATATTTGTAGCACTAACCTGAATTTTTTCAACTACTCCCCCAATGTGCTCCACCTGTAGAATTCCCAATCACAGTTGATTGCAACTCCCACCTTACAGTTCCTAGACAAAAAGCCTTGGCATCCTCCTGACTTTTCATCTTCAATTCACATCTCTTCTTCAATCAATTAAGACTTTCTCCTAGACCTACCTTCAAAATAAATTACAAATTATGTAATTTCTTAAATATCTCCAGCAATACCAGCCATCCAAGCACCATAATCTTTCCCTTGGGATATTGCAAAAGACAATTTAGCTTTCCATCATCCACTTTTACTTTCCTACAATATATACCCAATACATTTGTCAGAGGGATCCTCCTAAAATCTCTATCAGTGACTATCATTTCTCTCCTCAGAAATCTCCAATGGCTTCCCATGTTCCTGAGAATAAAAACAAACAAAAAATTAAAATGGCCAGCAAAGCTCTGAATAACTTGTTTTTTCTTAGTGCTCTGATCTTATGTCCTTCAACATTCCCTTTGACTAACCTGTCCTCTCTATTGTTTTTGAAACATATCAGGCATAGAAATGTGTTCCCTTTGCTTGAAATGTTCTTGTCTCACATGGTTAACATTTTCACTTTCTTCAAGCTTCTGCATAAATGTCAGCTTCTCAATTAAGCTATCCTAATACTCTAAGCCTCCTTTCTCTGTTCTGATCCCCTTTTCTCTGCACTTTCCCCCAATAACATCACTCACTCCCTTCTTACAGACCACTTTTAAACATAAAGCTTATTTTATTTATTTTTTTTTTGGACCCACCATGTGGCTTGCAGGATCTCAGTTCTCCGACCAGGGATTGAACCTGGGCCACAGCAGTGAAAGCCCAGAATCCCAACCACTAGGCCACCAGGGAACTTCTGGCATTATGCTTATTTTTATTGTTGGCATTTACCCATTGGAAGTTCAGTCTGATGAGAGCAGAGATTTTCATCACCCTATTGCTTTTTTTCCTGGTGTCTAAAACAGTGACTGGTATATATCAGACACCCAGTGAATATGAGTTCAATACATAAATGAAGAGCTTGCTGAAAGCATATGCAAAGTAGACTTTTCTCTTTATAGTATGCTTCCTGCCCTGTAGATATCTTGTTCATAGCACCTAATATACTGGTCAGTGTAGTCAAGCACTTGCATTTAAGCATTATCTTCCAAATGTCTATGAAAACATACTACCTGGATAGTTTGGCCATCATTTTCTTATCATGTAATAATATTTTATTATCTTAGTGTCATAGATTAGAGCAGCCAGACATAGTGAAAAGAATACTACAGGAAAGAGCACTAGAAATATGTCATAGTGTGATAAATTACACATCCCAATAATTTGGACATTACCGGGATATATACACACACACACATACACTATAAAGGAGTAAGCTCCAAAAGCAATTGGGTTGTGAATATAAATTATAAGCCCTTAAAATCAGGTAGAAATAAAATTAATGACTTCAAAATCTGGATGTCAGAAATATTTGAACCCAGTGAAATAATGGAGCCCTTGCAAAATGAACACTTTAAAAGTTTGCATACTTAGTTATGATATTTACTAAAGAGAGCTCAACAAAAAGTATTTTCTACCAGGATGAAATCCGTGAAAGCATCTGTCACATATCACATTTATTCAGTTGAACCACAGATAAAATCAATATATTTCTACAGGTGATAATTAAGCATGTAAGCCACATCACCAAATAAGTGAAAACACTTTGATTCTACAGTGATATTTCTAAATTTAGTTGCTTAAGCTCTGCTAAATTACATACAAATCACTAAAAAGAAGTAGTCAAGATAAACCTGAAGAGACCAAATATTACACTTTTTTAAATGATCCATAACCAGTTGCATAAAATAGCTTTTCTCTACTGAGATATTTAAGTGTTGATTATGTTTACATATAAAACTAAAGCCTCACACTTTTTTGTAGTGTGTTGTCATGGTACACTGCACACATAAAGAGTAATCATATTTGTTTAATAAAAATAATACTCATAAAACATTTTTAGGCATAATGAGAATTAAAAAGTTGAATAAAGAATAAACTACTATTATCAACGAGCTTAAAATTCATCAAATTTTGGAGTATGCATAAGAAAAAGTAAAATGTTATGTGGATCAGAGAGCAATATAAACTTAAGACTACTTAGAGCTAATATGTAACAAATGTACTCTGATAAACACTTTACATACATTACCTAATCCAATTCTAATAACAAATCCAAAGGTAGATCTATTATTATCCCCATTGCACAGATGAGAATATTAGGTTTAGAGAGATAATAAATTGCCTGTGATAGCATGTATTAGAAGGACTTAGGTTTAAAACTGGTGGTCTGACCTCTATGTTGCAGTGACCTAAAATATTTGTTCCAAAAACATGCAAGACCAAAAATATTTTTAAGGTAGGAAAGACCTGTATGCTTATTTGAAGGAAGCCGAGAAATACCTCTATGTCTAGATCTTAGAGAATGATGGTATTTGGGAGAAAAACTAAGTCTCTGAGCATTCAGAAAGAATGAGAGATTCACTCTTTTAGATACCACACCCATAATTTTGTAGTGTTAAAGCTACCACCAGAGTCTGAAGACTTGAAAAATTCACAAAAATCGAATTCTACTTGAAGGTATTATACCAGGAAGTCAACCTACTGTAACTAATATAAGAATTAAAGAAAAAAATCAATACAGATGGATAAATAATAAAAATTTAATAATGAATGGTAGATAGAAGCTGTTTCTAATCATTATATTATACCCCTTATGTTATTGAAATAAACATCTTTGTATAGTCTTTGAGTATATTTTCAATAGTAGGACAACTTCACATCCAAGGGTTGTTTGGAAATATTAATTTTTTACCTTTATATGTTTGATATAATTCTATTTTTCTCTTTATATTTGTATTAACATGATAAAATATTTTCTGAAAAAAATTTTTTTCATATGCACCACTTTGCTTTTATATTCCTTTTAACCGTATTTCTTGTAAAAGTAAAATGGAAAAGTCAGTATTTGGTGACACTACTGACCTACAGATAAGTTTGAGGCATTTACCCTGCGGCCGATAAAGCAAGCTCATTGTCTACGCTGTGTAGCTATATTGTCAAGTGAATTGAAAATATACATCATAAAGTGAAGTCATCTTTGCCTAACTTTCAGCAAACCTCTAGAGGCTACTGAATCCTTTAGTGAAAGTAAAATGTTAATATAAAATTTTTAAATGTTAAGGAAACATACAATTCTATGGGCAAAGTATAGTACTGCACTATATGCATAAAATATGGGTTATCTTAGAAAAACTATGCTGTCAAAGGAGTGTTATACTAAAATAACAGAAGAACACACACAGTAATAGATGCCCATTTGTATATAACAATAACAAATAGAAGGAGTGACATCATTGGATGGGGAAGGGAAGCAATGAAGTATTCTCTTAGATTTTCTATTTGCATAAATTATATCACAGAATGTTTCCTGTATGTTGATGGCAGTGCATTCAGCTGTAAGTTAACAGTTATTACTATGGCAAAATTGTGCCATTTGTCGTTATATAATGCAGGAGAAAAATGACTGAGATATAGAATACCAGGCATTACTAGGAGTATAAATTTATCATTTTATCCATGAAAGGTTTTGAAATAATACACCAATAAAATAAGATGGAGCTTAAGATTGATTTTGTGAGGAATTAGGAAATTGAATGGAATCCATAGAAACTCAATGAGGGTTAGCAAATGAAAGAAGTATTTATAGGGAAGAGTTTGGATATAAACCAATGTTTCAAAATCTGTAAGTTTAGTTTTCTAACTGTAATAAAACTTTTATGATGTATAAAAATTACAAAGGAAGATTTGGCTGAGCCTGTTGTTTCAGTCCCATATGAGTTCAAACATAGATGCGGTGATTTTCTATGAATAATAAAATTCTATAAAGCACATTAAAAACCTATAATATGTGTGAGACAAGTGTGGTAGTAGCAGGTGTGCAAAACTTACATTAACAAAGCCTATAGTAAAAATGAGAGTGAGAGAATTCACACTGATTATGTTTTCTAGACATAATTCATCTCCAAATATATTTACCCTTGGTACTCTCAAGTGCATTTGAGTCTGCAGTAAGTTTTTACCCAGGCTAGAGTATATGGATATTTAAAATAATTTCAGAGAACATTGAATTGGAGGAATGCCACAATTACAGTGGATGAAAGTCAGAGAAATTTTGCAAATTTGCCTGTGTGAATACTTATTAAAGAAGAGAGACTAATTTTTGTTATTTACCAATACTGTTAACAATTAATAACATCTTCATTGATAAATGATCTAGGATTATGATACAATAATTTCAATATAAATTTATGCTCAGAAATTTTGAGAGAAAGAACTCCTAATTTGGGGAGTGATGGAAAATAAAACAATACATTAAAATACATTATAAATTATTTGTAAGAGGCCAGGATAAGTAGGGAAATTGTTGAATTCACAGATGAGAGAAAATATAAAGGTGCTTTGATCAAATGTTAGCAAAGAGAAGACAGTTGTTTCAAGTTCTTTAGGGAAGATAATGCTAGAGAGACTAAATTCTGTTAAAATTATATAACAAACATTATGTAATGAAAATTTATTTTAAATACAGTTAAAATAGTCAAATAAAGGGAGAATTAAAGAAAGATATATTTGTCAATATACCATGAGGAAAGCAGATATCACTCTAAGAATATAGAAAGATCTTAATGTATAAAATTAGGTATAAAAGATTTGGAAAAGATGTAAGTGTAGAAAGTAAGGATGAAAAGCTGTATGGAAAACTACCTTCCCTCAGGGAAGGAAAACTAATAGGAATGCTGGCCACAATGAAGGATTCCTGCCACATAGGTTTCTGGAGCATCTATGGATGTTGTGGCTGTTGGAATCCCACTGTTAAAGCTTTGCAGGAGCCAGAAGTCTCCAATTCACTATACTGATCAGGCCTTCTTTTTTCAAATTGCCCAAAGCTTTTACTGATATTGTTACTGCGTAAGCCAGCCAATGGGTACTCTGCTCAGAGATTCCTGTGCTCACTGTTGTTCCTGCCACTGTCTGAACTGAGTCCATGGGAACTCTGCTATTGGCTGAGGCTTCTGGGAGGTCCTTCAGCTGCTCTATTGATAGCACACTACCCAAGCAGGAAGCTGCTGTTGCTCCTACAGGACATATCAACAGAACCAGAAAATAAAAGCATAATTTTTTCTCTCTTTCTCTCACCTCCAAATCTTTCTTCAGTGACTCCCATTAACTGGCAAGAAAGTATGAGAAATGTAGTTTTCATGTTCCTAGACTCAGGTGATGACTAGGGAAACATGTAAAGGAAGATATAGAGATCAGAGTCAAAGACAAATAACAAACAGACAACGTACAATGCCTCAATTATTATTGTGAGAATTGAAAATAAATGAGAAATCTATTACAGTATCTGAGTTGACTGAAATGTCATTTCTAATAGTTTAGACACCATGGCTGGCAGAGGTAGAAATTATCTGGTACAGGGGGAGCAAAATAATACAGCTGTAAATAAAGATTCAGAAGAATAAAGGATCAATAGTCTGAGAGACTCAAGATATTTATGATGTATTCTAGAGGAAATCAATCTCAAGAACAGAGCAAAACAAAACAGAATTCAAACCTAGAGGAAGAAGAAATGCTCCATGGAGTTAAGTCAAAAAAAAGATAATTGTGTACACCCTGAAGGATAGGAAGATCATATGACTAGAGCAAAGTTTTATCAGTTGTGGTCTAGATTATTCAAATCTTTGAAAGCCAGTGAAAAAATTCTCAACTTGAGGTTCTGAAATTATTTATACAAAGTAGCTTTAATAACACCCTGCAAAATGTAGTTCTTATCTTACCTGCCCCATTAATTTGTGGAACTCTCTTTACATCTTGTTAAAGTATTTCATAGATTATAAAACCTACTTATATCCACATATTAAAAAAAATCACTATGAAGCCATAAGAAGCATAAAAGAGAAATAATAGAAAAGTAAATCAAAGGATAAGATGTGTTTCATATGTAGTAGCTCAGGCATGACAGCAGAAGACATAATAAAGATACATTAAAATCCCTTGTATATTTCTTGTTTGCTACTCCATATTAGCACTCCACCTTTCCACATCATGCTATATCCCCCTGAGGAATGACTCACTTGGGATATATCAATAAGCTTGTTTACCATATGATTTTGCTGGAATTTATCAATGCAAGGCAACAGCAGGGGTTGGTTTGGTGGGGAGGAAAGGGGATGGGACATTAACTCTGTTTCCATCCCTGGTAGTTTATCACAGGTTTGTTGCATCTAGGTACAGAATTTCACAGCCCTCTTCAAATAACTATTTTTTCTAGGTTTCAGGAACTGTACTCTTCCTTGTTATTTCAGGTCTAAAGTGGGCCTGACACTTTAAACTTACGGTTTTGGATTTACTCTGCTATTAAGTAGAGACAACATCCCAAGATACTGTGGATTGTCAAAGTGGAAAAACTGAAGAAGGATAATACTCTATCTCATAAATGATGAGTTGAATCTTATTTGTTTGCAACAAAATAATTTCCTATAAGTTCATGATTAAGTATTCCAATATACAGTTAATAGCTTGAAATCTTATATATTGACAGATACATTCAGATTTAACATATAAAATGACCTTGAAGAAAATTTACATCATTAGGTAACAGAGAATAGAGGATAGATTAGAAAAGGGAAGAGTAGAGAAGGTGATGAAGTGGTGGTAGTATAGATTTCTGGGAATAGTATCTGCTTTAGGACAAAAAACAACAAGCAAACCAAAAAATATAGAGACATAGTCAAGATATCAAATGCTAAACTGAATATTTAAAAGTTTGGTAGTTAAATAACTAGTTTTTTTTTTTATAATAATATTCCCAAAATAAGTATGTGGTCATTTCATATTTATAAAATAGGACATAGGATGGTTCAATATGAAATGTTATAAAATAATGCTTTATTTGTAGTATTAGAAAAATCATGCTACAATTGTTCAAGTGTCAGAACATTCCATAGTACCCACTACACTTGAAGAAATTGCCTGTAAGTTTTTTGTATTTGTAAATCTGCATTAAAAGAAAAATATGATATAAAAAGTATAAGTCTTCTATGATAGCCATCAATAACAGTGAAATTTTCTCCACATGTTAGAGCTCACAGTAGAAGCCCAAACTCATTTTTTGTATTGTTATGTCATTTCCAATCTTCTCCCTTTCTATTGCTATTATATAAATTTAATGGAGGCTGCCGTAGTGGTATGAGAATTTTTTTCCCTTTTAAATTCAAGAAGGCTAATTATAAACTACTAGTTCACTAGGCCTTCTATAGCTCTTAATAGAAATATAAATATAGAAGAGAAAAATGATTAACAGTTACTTCATATCACCTCAAAGGGAAATTTGTGAGGTTTAATTGGATGATGTCTGCAAAGTGTTTCAATTCCTAGGAGAAAATAATGCATAATCATAAGAAGGAAAAGAACCACAGTAAATTTATACTAGGTAGGTAGGAATAAAGGTAGATATTTGTTTGGATTCTGACAGACTAGCAATAGGATACTGATATGAATTGCTCTAAATGTCTCTTTCAAATGTTATCAGCAAGTACTCACAGAACTGTGAGCTATTATGGAAAGTGTGATAGACTGACAGAACTAGAGGAGGGCAGGTTCAAGTCCTTGCTTTTTTGTTATCAATTGTAGGATTCTAAGCCTGTTGCGGAAATGCTCAGACACAGTTTCCTTAACTATAAAATAATGATAAAAATTCCCTTCTACCTCATGGGATTTTTGTGAGGATCAAATTTTTTTTAAGTTACATGAAAGGACTTGGAAATCTTTATATATACTATACAGATATAGATACAGATATAGTATATATATATATATAACTTGAATACTACTCAGTCATAAAAATAATGAAATCTTGTCATTTGTGACAACATGGGTGGATTTTGAGGGTATTATTCTAAGGAAAATAAATCTGACAGAGAACAACAAATAATACATGACTTCACTCATATGTGAAATCTAAACAAACAAAACAAAAGCAGAAACAAACTAAGATACAGTGAAGAGATTTCTAGTTATTGAGGGGAGAGTGAAAAAGGTGAAGGCAGTCAAATGTACAGTGATGGTTGGTAATTAGACCTTTAGGGATGACCACTTTGTAATGGGTACAGATGTTGAATTATAATGTTGTCCACCTGAAACTTATATAACTGTCTATGCTATTGTACCTCATTTAAAAAAAATTAAAAAAAGAATGTAGTATACACCCACAATGGAATATTATAAGAGAAATAAGACACGGTGGTCTCATAGAATTTGCATGACCAGCAGGCATGTCGTTCAACTTGAACTACTCATTTATCTATCTCCTCAAGGTATTGTTGACCTATTTTGATTGTATGGATATTGAAAGAGCATGTTTAAAGCTGAGAGATTGAGCATCTGGGAACATGATGAAGGACAAGACTTTAAGACAGTAGTTCTCAACACTGGCTGAATATTAAAATCATCTGTGGTCTCACAGTTAGAAATTCCTAATTACTTGGTATGCGGTGAGGTATAACATAAGAATTTTTTTAGAAGTTCCTGGGTAAATCCAGTATGCAACCAGGGTTGAGAATCACTGGCCAAAGTGTGCTGTACTCTTTGCCTCAGCTCCCCAGGAAGACTTGTGCTACAGGGACATGATGAGAAGTTATTAGTAAGTTCTATGCCATTTGCCTGCATTCACTGTGTTTCCACTGGTGATGTTTTCATTCCTTAGTTCTATCAGGAGTTGTTTTAATTTAAAAGAGAAATAAAAACATAGAAAAACAAAAATAGTTTGCTATAAATGGTATAGCTCAAAACATGAAACTCAATTATATTTATTCTAAAAAAATAAATTACCTTCTGTTTATCTTTTTTTTGGGGGGGAGAGTCTGGGTCCCCATTAGGAATTTGCAATCACATTTCCAGGTGCATTTGTATTCCCTAATTTCATCATTACTTCACAGAGAATAAAGATGATCTTTTTCTCTTCTTATCAACCTTTAAATAAATTTAGAAATTTTTTTCTCTTCTTGTAATATCAGTTCATATAGTTCTTGCTACTATAGTGCCCTGATGCAAGAACAACAGAAACTGAACATGGCTATAATTTAGTTGATGTTTTCTCACTTTTTTAGTGGGAAAGTTAGCATCAATTCATCAATACAACATTTATAAGTGAAATAATGTGTTAGTATATTTCATTTAAATATTTATTTACAGTTTATTTTTTCATGCAATTTTTCTACATAATGAAAAGCACAAATGTTAATATGAAATCTGGTGTTTTGACAATTAAATACCAATGTAAGATATAGGATATAACATCACTTTTAAATAGCTCTTTCATATTACTTCCCAGTCAAATTCTGTCATGCTTCTTTAGTTCTGTATCATATTATAAATGGGATTTTTTTTTTGCTCAGCACAATCCATATCGTTTATCAAATGTGTTGCATAAATCTGCAGTCCATTTCCTTTTTATTTCTGAGTGGTATTACATTTTATGGATGAGATACAATTTGGTTATCAATTTTACTGTTAACAGATATTTGTGTTGTTTCATTTTTGACTATAATTAAAGCTGAAATCAGCATTCTTATACAAGTTTTGTGGAAGTATATTTTAATTTCTCATGGATAAAAACCAGAAGTGTTATATAACTTTATGATAAAGTTTCCTAAATTTTCTTCTAATGGTATTACTATTTACATTCACAACAACAATATATGACAGTTCCAGTTGTTCCATATTTGTGAGAACGAGACAGTATTTTCTAATTTTTGTTTTAATTAGCATTTTCCTGATGAATAATGATATTGAAAAATTCTTGCTATGTTTACTAACCCTTCATATGTTTTATGAAGTATTTGTTTCAAGATCTTGCCCATTTTAATGTGTTGTTTGTGTTTTATTATGGAGTTGTGGAATTTTTTAAAATAAGTTTTGGATTCAAGAACTTAGTCAAATGTTCATTACATGTATATTTTCTTACAATGGTTTGTATAACAACTTTACTTAAGCTGTTTTATGAGTAAAAGTTTTGTTCTAATAATATTTTAAAATTTTTGATGAATTCGATTTAATTGCTATTTTCTCATGGTTTTTTTTTCTGTATAATGTCTAAGGATTTTTATTATCTTATAAAATATCTTTTATACATTTATGTATAGGCCTCTGATTTATCTTTAATTATTTTTCTGTATCTTATGAGGTAGTTGCCGAGGTTTATTTTTTATCTGTATGAATATTTATTTGTTTTGACACTATTTGCTTCAAATATTTTCATTTATTCATTGAATTATTTTAGCCCCAATAAAATCAGTTTGTCATATGAACATGGGTCTATTTGTGAATTGTATTCTGTTCCATTTATGTATTTGCCTATTACTGTACCAATACTGTACTATTTGGATTATGATATCTTTGTAGTACATGTTGAAGTCAGGTAGTTATGACATCCAACTTCGTTGTTCTTTCTCAAGACATTTTTAGTTAACTGACATAACATCAATTTTAGAGTCAGCTTGATAATTTCTATTTTTTTAAGAAGGCTGCCAAAATTGATTAAAATAATGATGAATTTATTGATCAATTTGGTGAGAATTGATATTTTAACAATAGTTAGATTTCCATCAAAGAAAATAGTATAGCTTTCATTTATTTAGGTCTCTTTGATTTCTCTTGACATTATTTTGTATGTTCCCTTAAGATGATCCTTTTAAGAATTTTTCCAATTAAAGGAATTAGAACTAGTTTAAATTGATATATTTCTAATTTTATATAATTAATATATGGAAATAATTGATTTTCATACTTGATCTTGTATGTTGCTAAATTCACTTATTAGTTCTTGTCTATTTTAATAAAGATTTTGTAAAGTTTTGGTATTAAAAATGTCTGCATATACAAAGAGTTTTACTTCTTTTTTCAAATTGTGCTTTTATAAAAATTCTTTTATTTCACGAAGATTCCTAGGACAACATTTAATAGAAATAGTGAGAGTGGACAGTCTTACTCTCTTTGTGATTTCATGAGGAAAGTGTCCAGTATTTTCCCATTAAAATTTGTGCTAGCTATAGTTTGGTTGTTGGTTAGCTATAGGTTTTAGGTCCAGGAAGTCTTGCTTATTTTTGCTTTTCTGTGAGTTTTATCTGAAATGGGATATAAAGATGTTGAATACCTTTTCTTCATTAATTGATATTACCTTAACTTTTTTTGTTTAAACTTTGATATAGTGATTATATTCACTAATTTTCAAAATTTAAGCCAAATGATTTTCCTAGGATAAAACCAATTCAATTATTATATATTTAGTTTTTATATGTTGCTAGATTTGATTTGCTTAATTTTATGAAATATTTTTTCAAAAATTTTCATGATTTTCCTTCTTATAATATCTGTTAGATTTGGTGTCAGGGTCATATCAATCTCATAGAAAATTCTGGGATAGTTATGTTGTTTTCTTCTCACGTATTTTCTGAAGTATTTTTGTAACATTGATGTTATTTCTTTCCTAAAATAGTTGAGAGGTTTCAGCATTTTAGTGTAGAGTATTTTTCTTGCTGTTTTATGTTTATTTAGCTTATTTTGTTATCCATGGTCTAACATTTGAGTCAAATGTCATTTTTGCATTCAGGTATTTGTAGCACTCAAATTCCAGTGGATTATTTTAATGCTAGTACAGGAAATTCATTTATTAAATGCCTGCTATGTGTCAGACCTTGTACTATATACTATGCATATACGAACTCATTTAAAACCCTGAGTAAGTCTGCAAGTCATATATCTGCATTTTACTGATGCAGAGGTTCAGAAGCAGATTTATTATGTAACCTAACTACAGTTATACTTTCATTAAGTAAGAAATCCAGACCCCAATCAAGGTTGGTCTCACTGCATGGTCCAGGCTCCTTATACCACACTGTGATTTTAAGGTAACCTATGTGAATAAATATCACAATAGGTTGCTTGATTATTTTCACTGTTTGTATATTAACTTAGTCCCAGGAATTCAGAAGGAGAGAGGGATTCAATGACTATTTTCAAAGTACTATATTTACCTGGAAGTTCTATAATTAATTTACTAAAACTTAATTAAGGCTTATTTCTTTCTGTTCTCAAATGAAATACCCAGTCCCTTCAAATACCTATTCTGTTAGTTAGTGATTAGACTGATGAGGAAGTTAATCCCTAATTGTCTCCTTACTCATTTGAAGACAGTTATCAGAAAAGCAACATCTCTATCCTGGCATAAAAAATAATCAATTATGTAGAGAATTATTATTAAATTTACATTTCCTTGTTTTATGTTCAAAACTTGTCCTTGAAATGTAATATGAAAAATCGTGGGCTCAGACAACAAGAATACTTCATTTCTTCTTTTAGCTTTTTTATATCTTCCTACTGCATAATAGTAGGATTACTTTATATCTAGGTATGTTCCCTTCTGAAAAGCTTGGGTGACTAGCTATCAAAGTATCAGTATTTCTATGTGTAATGTTTTTTCTCTTTCTACCTTAGGTAATATAATTATGTCACTTGATTATTTTTCTTTCTAAATGCCATTAAGTTGGACAATAATTTAAGTTATTCAATATTGAACTGCACAGAGCATCAACAACTTATATAAAGCGGTAAATGTAAAGCAAGTTATTAAAAACCATTAAATATTTAAAAGGTGAAAATGATAAATGTTATTTTCCTAATAATAATGTTCAAGTAATGGCATTCACAATGATGTTTGGAATATAGCACCAAAGAAATAAAATTACTTTTGTTTTATGATGTTCAATAAAACTTCAAATTCTCTATTGCATTAAACCAAGAATTTTAATAACTGAGAATAAATAGAATTCTTTTATTTTCATCCTGAGACAGAGTTAAGGTTACCAAATTGAGATCACCTTGCAATCTCATTTTATGATCTGTTTGATAATCCACTTTTAAAAGGTGCCGTTATCATAGAAAGCTAGTAAAAGAGGTTAAGTCCACGTCAAGTATTTTTGAAATTTAATTGAATATGATAATTTGAAGCTTATATGGGGTCTCTTTCTATATTTTCTTTTTGAATACTATAACTTTGTATTTCACACCATCACAATAAGAACGCATTCATGAGTGTACTATACAGACTTTTTATCAAATAATTGAACATTTTTGGATGCAAGACTTTTACTCCTTTAATTTCTCTACAGCAACTAACACTGTTCTAGATCTTCTGTATAAGCCAAACAAATATTTATTGACTATGCTCCATACTTCCTTTAACAAAATCTATGTCTTATAATTACTAGAATATTTAAAATGTTTATTTGATTAAAACAACACTTTACATATCTGTAGATCACTTGGTCAACTTTCATATGCAAATTCTCTATACATCCTTTTGTGGGCTTTTGGAGTTATTGAACCAGCAGCAGATAGTATAGGTCTAAGATGAGATAAAATGAGAATTTGCAAGAAGGTCATAGAGCAATTTCTAACCTAAGTAGCAACAGTCTTTAGCAAACAATGGCTTGATTAAAGCATCGTTTATCTATCCAATGTCCCTTAGAAATAAACACACTTGCATTTTTACACACAACCAAAAGTTACATACCGTTAGTAAAATTCTCACTTTAACCAACTAGTAAGCACTGTAATTATATCAAACCTGAACAAAAATAATCACTTCTTTCATCAAAACGTCTATCAGGATGACAAATAGTTAAGTGAGAAATTATGGCAACGTGGGATAAATTTAACAATTGGTAAAGTAGCAGGGTTAATAGAGCCTGTAGCAGGACTAACATATTCTGGAATGAAAGATGCGGAGCCTTCCTGCAGCAAATAATATCAAAATATCAAATAGTATTTGAGGATGAATATAAATAAAATAGGTGAAGTGTTTATGTAAGAAATATATGTTCAAGGCATAATGTGATCAAATGTTTGTATGGAAGAAAGAACAAGATGTTGAAGGAAATAAGTGGCTCAAGATGAATTTGTTGTGGGAGTGGTGGTGTGATGAATTGGGAGACTGGGATTGACATGTATTAACTGATGTGTATAAAATGGATGGCTAATAAGAACCTGCTGTATAAAAAAAATAAATTAAATTAAAAGAAAAGAAAATCAGCTATACCCCATTATAAAAATAAATTACAAAATAAGAGATGAATTTGTCACAAATTTGCATCATGTATAGGAGTGGGTAGGTGTTTGCCAAAAAATTACCTAGAAAGGAATGTATGGATATATCACAGGAAGTATATTTTTGTTGATGTATTTATTAATTATTCTTTGCTGTGGGAATGTCTGATCTTTCAGAAAATTAGTAATCACATTTTTCACTTTCAATAAGATTGTAGTATGTTTTCCACCATGACTCGATACTCACTGCCTTCACCTTGTACCCTTATACTCTCTTTGTTTTTTTTTTTTAATCTTTTGGTCCTTGTTCACCATTCTTTTAATAAGTCACACTTCTTTATGTACTAGCCAATATTACCTTTCATGTTTTCTTGCTGATCCTTTAAAATCACCACGCTTTTTGCATCTGCTTTCTTACATGAGATTTTACCTCATGATTGATACTTTTCCCTAAGAGAGAAATGAAATAAGAAAAGAAAAAGGAGAAAAACTGGAATAATTATTTTACTTTCATGAGCTAGCAATGAGAAGAGATGAGAGTTCAGGGGTGTGGATCGAACCAACATAATTCTTTGTCAAAACACTCAGTGAACAACACAAATTAAATATTTGAAAATCTTTTTCTTTGAGGGAAATGAGGCATGATTGTTAATGGACGTAGAGTTATTTTCAGAGTTATGAAATGTTCTAAAATTGTGGCAATAGTTGCATAATTCTGTGAAAATACTAAAAATCATTGAATTAAAAGTATTAAAAATACTTTAATGAGTGAATTGTATGGTATGTGAATTACATACCAACAAGGCTTTAAAAAAATAATTTTTTAAACTAAAAATTTGAGTAATGTGTAAGAAAAACATGATTATAATGAAAGCCATATACTAATCTGCCCATAACTTACTGTTGAAAGCTATATATTAAAAATACTACAAAATTGTGTCCCTAAATTCTGCTATCTAGGGAGCATCCAATCTAATTCTTCATTCACTATAATTAGTTCTAACTTATAAAACACCTACTAAAATAAGTAGGTTTCTATGTGATCCATTTAATACACAAAGAACTGTTATAAAATAAAATTGCCAAAAATAATTTTGGTAACACTACAAATGCTAAAAACTTTACATTTTATTTTAAAATAATTATATATTAATGGAATTTGTTTTCACACGTCTTCATAGAACTGAGAAGAACCTTGGTTTCTTGTAGAACTCTGTTAAGGGAACAAACAAAGTACCACAGCACTAGCCACACAACACTCATTCAGACACTGATAGGGGTATAAATGTTGCAAATAGAACAAAGCTGCTGAGAAAGGAAATAAATTTTTATTCAATTAATTAGTAAAACACAAATTGTTTTATTGTATAAGCTCAGGTTTTAGCTTTTAATGTTTTATATCTGTAGCCTTATGTGTGGAGAAGCTTATTTATAACTTTAACTCATATTTATTTTCTGAATATTTCCCCATAATAATGTACGTTTATGAATTTGACTTGCAGATGTCTATGTGTATAGTTTCTCTATCAGAACAATAGTAACAATATACTAATAACAACAGCATCACACATATAGCATTTACTTTGTGCCAGGCATTATCTAAAATGATTTACATATTAACTGAATTAATCTTCACAATAAATTGTGATATAAATATTAACATTGGTGACATTTACATATAAGGAACTGTGGGACAGAGAAGTTAAATAACTTGCTCAAATATATACAACAGTTAGGGGTCCATTAAGATGGATTTCAACCCAGACAATTTTATCAAAATCACATATACTTAAACCCTGTCTTATATTCTCAATACACATGAAGTAGATTATGTTGAATTTGAAAATTTGAAAAGGAGGGATTGCCATTTCTAACCACTACCCAAATATCCCATCTTGCTATTATTGCCTTTTGTCTTTCTTTAGCTTCTTTCCCCTACTGAAATGTCCTCTGCATTTTACATGCAAAATCACTACTAAACTAACAAGACTTAGATTGAATTATATTTTTTAACATCTTTATTGGAGTATAATTGCTTTAAAACGTGGGGTTAGTTGCTGCTCTATAACAAAGTGAATCAGCTATACGTATACATATATGCCCATGCCCCCTCCTTCTTGTGTCTCCCTCCCACTGTCCTTATCCCACCCTTCGAGGTGATCACAAAGTACCGAGCTGATTTCCCTGTCCTATGCAGCTGCTTCCCACTAGCTATCTATTTTATATTTGGTAGTGTATATATGTCCGTGCCACTCTCTAACTTCGTCCCAGCTTACACTTCCCCCTCCCCATGTCCTCAAGTCCAGTCTCTACATCTGCATCTTTATGCCTGTCCTGCCCCTATGTTCTTCAGAACCATTTTTTCCCTATATATATTAGCATACAGTATTTGCTTTTCTCTTTCTGACTTACTTCACTCTGTATGACAGACTCTAGGTCCATGCACCTCACTACAAATAAGTCAATTTTGTTTCTTTTTATGGCTCAGTACTATTCCATTGTATATGTCTGCCACATCTTCTTTATCCATTCATCTGTCGATGGACACTTAGGTTGCTTCCATGTCCTGGCTCTTGTAAATAGTGCTGCAATGAACATTGGGGTACATAATTATTTTCAAATTATGGTTTTCTCAGGGTATATGCCCAATAGTGGGATTGCTGGGTTGTATGGTAGTTCTATTTTAGTTTTTTAAGGAACCTCCATACTGTTCTCCATAGTGGCTGTATCAATTTACATTTCCACCAACAGTGCAAGAAGGTTCCCTTTTCTCCACACCCTCTCCAGCATTTGTTGTCTGTAGATTTTCTGATGATGCCCATTCTAACTGGTTTGAGGTGATACGTCATTGTAGTTTTGATTTGCATTTCTCTAATAATTAGTGATGTTGAGCATTCTTTCATGTATTTGTTGGCAATCTGTATACCTTCTTTGGAGAAATGTCTATTAAGGTCTTCTGCCCATTTTTGGATTGGGTTGTCTGTTTTTCTGATATAAAGCTGCATGAGCTTCTTGTATATTTTGGAAATTAATCCTTTATCAGTAGCTTCATTTGCAAATATTTTCTGCCATTCTGAGGGTTGTCTTTTCATTTTGTTTATGGTTTCCTTTGCTGTGGAAAAGCTTTTAAATTACATTAGGCCTCATTTGTTTATTTTTGTTTTTATTTCCATTTCTCTAGAATATGAGTCAAAAAGGATTTTCCTATGATTTATGTGAAAGAGTGTTCTGTCTATGGTTTCCTCTAAGAGTTTATAGTGTCTGATCTTACATTTTGGTCTTTAATCCATTTTGAGTTCATTTTTGTGTATGGTGTTAGGGAGTTTTCTAATTTCATTCTTTTACATGTAGCTGTCCAGTTTTCCCAGAACAACTTACTGAATAGGCTGTCTTTTCTCCATTGTTTATTCTTGTCTCCTTCATCAAAGATAAAGTGACCATATGTGCATGGGTTTATCTCTGGTCTTTCTATCCTCTTCCATTGATCTATATTCTGTTTTTGTGCTAGAACCATACTGTCTTGATTACTGTAGCTTTGTAGTATAGTCTGAAGTCTGGAAGCCTGATTCATCCAGCTTCCTTTTTTATTTCTCAAGATTGCTTTGACAATTTGGAGTCTTTTGTGTTTCCATACAAATTTTGAAATTTTTTATTCTAGTTCTGTGAAAAATGCCATTGGTAGTTTGATAGGGATTATATTGTATCTGTAGATTGATTTGGGTATTATAGTCATTTTCACAATGTTGATTGTTCCAATCCAAGAATATGGTAAATGTATCCATCTGTTTGTATCATCTTTAATTTCTTTCATCAGTGTCCTATAGCTTTCTACATACAGGTCTTTTGTCTCCTTACATAGGTCTATTCCTAGGTATTTTATTCTTTTTGTTGCAATGGTAAATGGGAGTGTTTCCTTAATTTTAATTTATTGATTAGCTCCAGTAGTTTTCTGGTGTCATCTTTAGTATTTTCTATGTATAGTATCATATCATCTGCATACAGTGACAGTTTTACCTATTTTTTTCCAATTTGGATTCCTTTTATTTCTTTTTCTTCTCTGATTACTGTGGCTAAAACTGCCAAAACTATGTTCAATAATAGTAGTAAGAGTGGGTAACCTTGTCTTATTCCTGATCCTAGTCGAAATACTTTCAGTTTTCTCACCACTGAGAATGATGTTGGTTGTGGATTTGTCATATATGGCCTTTATTATGTTGAGGTAAGTACCCTCTATTCCTACTTTCTGGCAGATATGTATCATAAATGGGTGTTGAATTTTGTCAAAAACTTTTTCTTCCTCTTTTGAAATTATCATATGGTTTTTAATCCTTCAGTTGGTTAATATGGTGTATCACATTAATTGATTTGCGTATATTGAAGAATCCTTACATTTCTTGGATAAACCCCACTTGATCATGGTATATGATCCTTTTAATGTGCTCTTGGATTCTGTTTGCTAGTATTTTGTCGAGGATTTTTGCATCTATGTTCATCAGTGATATTGGCCTGTACTTTTCTTTTTCTGTGACATCTTTGTCTGGTTTTGTATCAAAATGTTTGGTAGAATTCACCTGTGAAGCCATCTGGTCCTGGGCTTTTGTTTGTTGGAATATATTTAATCACAGTTTCAATTTCAGTGCTTGTGATTGGTCTGTTTATATTTTGTATTTCTTCCTCGTTCAGTCTTGGAAGGTTGTGCTTTTCTAAGAATGTGTCCATTTCTTCCAGGTTGTCCATTTTTTTGGCATATAGTTGCTTGTAGTAATTTCTCATGATCCATTGTATTTCTGCAGTGTCAGTTGTTACTTCTCCTTTTTCATTTCTAAATCTGTTGATTGGAGTCTTCTTTTTTTCTTGATGAGTCCGGCTAATGGTTTATCAGTTTTGTTTATCTTCTCAAAGAACCAGTTTTTAGTTTCATTGATATTTGCTATAATTTCATTCATTTCTTATTCATTCATTTCTGATCTGAACTTTATGATTTCTTTCCTTCTGCTAACTTTGAGTTTTTTTGTTCTTCATTCTCTAATTGCTTTAGGTGTATGGTTTGGATGTTTATTTGAGATGTTTCTTCTTTCTTGAGGTAGGATTTTATTTCTATAAACTTCCCCCTTAGAACTGCTTTTGCTGCATCCCATAGGTTTTGGGTTCTCGTGTTTTCATTGTCATTTGTTTCTAGGTATTTTTTTTTTACTTCTTCTTTGATTTCTTCAGTGATCTCTTAGTTATTTAGTAGTGTATTGTTTAACTTCCATGTCTTTGTATTCTTTACAGTTTTTTTTTTTTTCCTGGAATTGATATCTAGTCTCGTAGTACTGTGGTCAGAAAAGATACTTGATACAATTTCAATATTCTTAAATTTACCAAGGCTAGATTTGTGACCCAAGATATTGTTTGTTCTGGAGAGTGTTCCATAAGCACTTGAGAAGAAAGTGTATTCTGTTGTTTGGATGGAGTATCCTATAAATATCAATTAAGACCATCTTGTTTAATGTACCATTTAAAGCTTGTGTTTCCTTATGTATTTTCATTCTGGATGATCTGTCCATTGCTGAAAGTGGGGTGTTAAAATCCCCAACTATTACTGTGTTACTGTCAATTTCCCCTTTTATGGTGGTTAGCATTTGCCTTATGTATTGAGGTGCTCCTACGTTGGGTGCATAAATATTTACAATTGTTTTATCTTCTTGGATTTATCCCTTGATCATTCTGTAGTGTCCTCCTTTGTCTCTTGTAATAGTCTTTATTTTAAAGTCTATTTTGTCTGATATGAGAATTTCTACTCCAGCTTTCTTTTGATTTCCATTTGCATGGAATACCTTTTTCCATCCCCTCACTTTCAGTCTGTATGTGTCCCTAGGTCTGAAGTGGGTCTTTTGTAGACAGCATAAATTCAGGTCTTGTTTTTATATCCATTCAACCAGCATATGTCTTTTGGTTAGAGCATTTAATCTATTTATATTTAAGGTAATGATTGATATGTATGTTCCTATTACCATTTTCTAATTGTTTTGGGTTTGTTTTTGTAGGTCTTTTCCTTCTCTTGTGGTTCCTGCCTAGAGAAGTTCCCTTAGAATTTATTGTAAAGCTGGTTTGGTGGTGCTGAATTCTCTTAGCTTTTGCTTGTCTGTAAAGATTTTAATTTCTCCATTGAATGTGAATGAGATCCTTGCTGAGTAGAGTAATTTTGGTTGTAGTCTTTTTCGCTTTCATCAATTTAAATATGTCCTGCCACTCCCTTCTGGCTTGCAGAGTTTCTGCTGAAAGGTCAGCTGTTAAGCTTATGAGGATTCCCTTTTTTGTTATTTGTTGCTATTCCCTTGCTGCTTTTTAATATGTTTTTCTTTGTTTTTAAGTTTTTATAGTTTGATTAATATGTGTCTTGGTGTTTCTCCTTGTATTTATCCTGTAAGGGACTCTCTGTGCCTACTGGACTTGTATGGCTCTTTCTTTCTCATATTAGGAAAGTTTTCAACTCTAGTCTCTTCAAATATTTTCTCAGTCCCTTTTTCTCTTCTTTTTCTGGGACCCCTATAATTCAAATGTTGGTGCATTTAATGTTCTCCCAAAGGTCTCTGAGACTATCCTCAATTCTTTTCATTCTTTTTTCTTTATTCTGACCTGTGGTAGTCATTTCCACTATTTTATCTTCCAGGCCACTTATCCATTCTTCTGCCTCAGTTATTCTGCCATCAATTCCTTCTAAAGATTTTTTAAATTTCATTTATTGTGTAGTTTATCCTTGTTTCTTTGCTGTTTAGTTCTTCTAGTTCTTTGTTAAATATGTCTTTTATTTTCTCCATTCTATTTCCATGAATTTAGATCATCTTTACTATCATTTCTCTGAATTCTTTTTCAGGTTAACTGCCTATTCCCTCTTCATTTGTTTGGCCTGGTGGGTTTTTACTTTGCTCCTTCATTTGCTGCGTATTTCTCTGTCTTCTCATTTTGCTTAACTTACTGTGTTTGGGGTTTCCTTTTCACAGCTTGCAGGTTTGTAGTTCCCATTGTTTTTAGTGTCTGCCCCCAGTGGGTAAGGTTTATTCAGTGGCTTGTGTAGGCTTCCTTGTGTAGGGGACTGGTGCCTGTGTTCTGATGGATGAGGCTGGGTCTTGTCTTTCTAGCGGGCAAGACCACATCCGGTGTGTGTTTTGAGGTGTCTCTGAGATTATTGTTTTTAGGCAGCCTCTCTGCTAATGGGTGGGGGTGTGTTCCTGTCTTGCTAGTTGTTAGGCATGGGGTGTCCAGCACCGGAGCTTGCTGGTCATTGAGTAGAGCTTTGTCTTAGCATTGAGTTGGAGATCTCTCGCCAATTGATATTAAAAGGGGTCAGGAGGTCCCTGGTGGTCCACTGTCCTGAACTCAGCTTGCCCACTTCGGAGGCTCAGGCCTGCCACTTAGTCAGAGCACCAAGACCCTGTCAGTCACATAACTCAGAAGAAAAGGGAGAATAAAAAGAGAGCATGAAAAAAAATTGATAAAATTGTTATTAAAATAAAAAATAAAAATATTATTAAAATAAAAAAATAAGAAAGTAATTATAAAAAAAGAGAGCAGCCAATCCAATCCAATAAACAAATCTCCCAATGATAACAAGTACTAGAAACTATACAAAGAAAAACATAAAAATCAGAAACTGGTCAGTCTCAGACAGCAAACCCCAGTTCTCCCGTTGCTCCCAAAATCCACTGACTCAATTTGGGGATGATTTGTTGTCTCTTCAGGTGTTCCAGAGATGCAGGCTACATGAAGTTGATTGTGGAGATTTAAACCACAACTCCTGAGGCTGCCTGGCAAAATTTCCCTTTCTCTTCTTTGTTCGGACAGTTCCTGGGGTTCAGCTTTGGATCTGGTCCCACCTCTGCATACGGGTCACCTTCTACCATCTGTTCTTCACCCAGATAAGATGGGGTTCAAGGAGTGGCTAATTAGGGGGCTCTGGCTCACTCAGGTCAGGGGGAGCGAGGAGTACAGAATGTGGGGCAAGCCTGCGGTGGCAGAAGCCGACATGATGTTGCAACAGCCTGAGGTGCACCGTGAGTCCTCCTTGGGAAGTTGTCCCTGGATCACTGGACCCAGGCAGTGGCAGGCTGCACAGGCTCCCAGGAGGGGACATGTAGATAGTGACCTGTGCTTGCACACAGGCTTCTTGGTGGCTGCAGCAGCAGCCTTAGCATTTCATGCCCATCTCTGGTGTCCATGCTGATAACTGCAGCTCATGCCTGTCTCTGAAGCTCGTTTAGGTGGTGTTCTGAATATCCTCTCCTCATGCACCCTGAAACAAAGGTCTCTTGAGTCTTTGGCAGTTCTAGACTTTTTCCTGGATTCCCTCTCAGTTAGCTTTGGTGCAATAGCCCCCTTCAGGCTGTGTTGATGCAGCAAATTGCAGTGCTCTCCCTGGGATCTGACTTCAAATCCAAGCCTCAGCTCCCAGCCCCCGACTTCCCTGGAGGGTGAGCAGACAAGCCTCTCAGGCTGGTGAGTGCTGGTCGGCACTGATCCTCTGTGCAGGAAGCTCTCCGCTATGCCTTCTGCACCCCTGTTGCTGTGCTCTCCTCCATAGCTCCAAAGCTTCCCCCCCACCCATCCCCCGTTTCCACTGGTGAAAGGGCTTCTTAGTGTGTGGAAACTTTTCCTCCTTCACACCTCCCTCCCTGAGGTGCAGGTCCCACCCCTATTCTTTTGCCTCTGTTTCTTTTTTCTTTGGCCCTACCCAGGTATATGGGGAGCTACTTGCCTTTTGGGAAGTCTGAGGTCTTCTGCCAGCCTGTAGTAAGTGTTCTGTAGGAGTTTTTTCCACATGTACATGTTTTTTTGATGTATTTTTGGGGAGGAAGGTGATCTTCATGTCTTACTCCTCCGCCATCTTGAAGGTCCTCCAAATTATATGCTCTTTATGAAATTAACCAACCTTCCAAAACAATACTCCATCTTCTGGATTTTAAATGTCTTTTCTATTCTGGTAAATGCTGACACATGATCTCATGTTTGAATAAATTTAATTATGTGTGTGTGCATATGTAATAGATTATAAGTTTATTGAAAAGACTTTCATTTTATTCCTCTTTTTGTTTCATAGTATAGTATTCCCCAACTAATAATAATATTGGCTCAATAAATATTTTGAATAAAAAAGTGCAATGGTATTTTACAGGACCTTTAAAGAAGACTGCTGTAAATGCATAAGTGCACATACTGATCTGGGAACTAGTCATCTGTAAGATACTTGAATATATTGAATTACAGAAATACAGTTTGTGTGTGGCTTTATTTTGTCCCATGCACACATCTATGTATGATTTAATATTTATGTGGCATTATATTATGGATACACAAGAAAAATTTTATGCCAAACCTCTAGTGTTTTTTATTTAAAGAATTTTTGTTACCAAAATTATAACCTGGTGGTATTCGATGGTGCTGAATGATAAAAAAGTTCAACTGTAGGTCATTTACTAAAAAAGTAAGTAAAATTAAGCTAATTAGATACTATCACTGATCTCCTCAGACTGGTTTGTTCTTACCACAGCATCTTCTTTAGTCCAAAATGTTATTAAATTTAGATTGATAACAGAGACAAAAATAAATTAAAAAATGACAATTAAATTACATTATAAATAGTAAATTTATCTTTGAATTTAGAACACTGTTGTTATTTTCAGCCATTCTAGAAGAATGTTAGGACAGCAGACCAAATAAAATTTTCTATTATTATGTCCTATACTCTGACAATTTTTGCTTGACTTTTTCACATGTATTTACTGACCCATTAAATTTCATATTGTCTTGATTATCTGGATCCCTTATATTTCTAAAATAGTAACAAGTAATATATTGGCATTGTTAGTAGTACTTAACACTAAATAGATATTTAGAACAGCACCTGCATAATTTCTCTTTGTCTCATTATTTTTCATTCTCCTCACAATGATGCATTTTTAATTTGGTTTTATGATCTACCATATATCTCTCTTTGGTATTGCTATGAGAAAAGGACATTAAATATTTTCCCTTAATCATTAAGATAAAATGGAATTTTAAGAGGTAGAATTATATGAAGCTGTAACCTATAAACATGACATGGGACTTTTTATTTCCCAGTTCTTAATGTAAATTGAATTTAAAATTATAATAGCTTATAAAATTTATAGTTTCCCCTCCTGTATAATTGACTATGTAAAAACTCAGAGAATAGAACTATTCAAGATACTGTCATAATATTAAAACAAGACTCAGATACACTAAATACAAGTCTGAACATTTGTGTTAACACTGCTTTGTTGGATTAGCTGGAATAAGAAATATTCTCTTTGTCTCTTATTTAGTATTCTATAAATCAGACAGTCTAGTATCCTGTTGCTATACTATACAATCAATCAGAAATAGAAATGAAAACTTGGTAAAATAGCAGTTATGCAGAGCATTATAGCACAGATAAAAGATGAAAGGAAAGGACTTGAATCAAAATAGCTGAATAGGAGGATGTAGAACTTACCACCTCTCATGAACACAATAAAATACATCTGCCTGTGGAACAATGCTCACCGAAAGTTAACTGGATACTAGCAGACAGACTCCTGTACAACCAAGGCTGTAAGAGAGATCCACACAGAATTGGGTAGGAAGGGAAGAGACTCAGATCTGTGCCCCAGGAAGGGAATCAGAGGAAATGGGAGATTGTATGGGTGGAAACCCTTCCTGGGGAGTGAGTGGTTCAGGTTACATCTTGGGGACCCAGCTCTGGGATCCAACAAGGAGAAGATGAGCTCCCTTGACTGGTTGAAGGACTGATGGGACTACTAGGAGAGCTGCAGAAAATCTAGACTCCTCTCATGAGGAGTGCATAATGCTTGCTTACACCCAAAGCAGGGCAGAGAAAGTGGCTTGAAACAACATGGGCTTACTGTGACCACCCTAGTATGTGACCCAGCCTGAACCCAGTGAATGCTCCTGCACTGCTTGCCTCATGTCACAGATCCATAATGAAGCAAGTGCTTCCACAACCTAGGAAAAATCTCACCCATTAGGTGCTGAGGCAGCTCAAAACCTAAGCAGCATCTGAGGAGGTACAAGGCAAGCATTACTGGTGATTGATTGTACAGGCAACACATCAGAAGCAGTCTGGATCACTGATGGCAGCTAGATAACCACAGCCCACCCTCAGACACTTTCAAAATACCCACATCAGCCACTCTTATTCTAGTACTGCTCCCCTCTGGGGCGAGAGTGACAATACTGGGAAGGGGAAGAGCACACACTTAAGAGAACTGAGCCAGCTCTGAGCCAATCCTCAGAGCTTCTGCATCAGAAACTTGGAACTGAACATGCCCCAAATAGGGCAGTGGCAGCCACTGAGCAAAAGGGAACCCCACCTCATAACTGGCTCTGTCCTAGCCCCTCCATCTCCAGCTCCACACCCAACAAAGATGATAGCTGCCAGCACACACTAAGGAAATATGTAACTAGTGTTCACATCAAATATAGCTCTCCTAGCAGCTACTGAGCTCATGCAGACTGTATAGGGATGCTCTCACATAAGGACACTCCTTCAATAATGCACTGGTAACCATTTCACCTAATTTCATATAGACAGAGAAAGATAAAGAAAATGAGAAGACAGAAGAATTGTCTCAATTGAAAGATCAAGAGAAAACTACTGAAAAAGCAGCTATTTAACAGTAATGAATAATTACCAGTTAAGAATTCAAAGCATTAGTAATAAGAATAATAACTGAATTAGGGAAAATAATAGATGAATACAGTGAGAATTTTAACCAGAAACTAGAAAATATAAAAAAGAACCAGTCAGAACTGAAGAATACAATAACTGAAATGAAAAACACACTAGAAAGAATGAACAGAGTATTAGGTGATATAAAAGAATACATCAGTGATCTGGAAGATAGAGTAATGGAAATTAACTAATCAGCACAGCAAAAATAAAGAAATAAATTAAAAAATGAGAACAGCTTTAAAGATATTGTTGGGATAACATCAAACATACCAACATTAGCATTATAGGGATCCCAAAAGAAGATGGAGAGAAGGATATCCAAAATGTATTTGATAAAATTATGGTTGTAAACTTCCCAAACCTGAAGAAGTAAACAGATATCAAGGTATAAACACAAATGGGATGAAACAAGAGGAACCCAAACAGACCCACACAAAGATATATCATAATTAAAATGGCAAAAGTTAAATATAAAGAGAGAATTTTAAAGGCAACAAGAGAAAAAAAAATGAGTCATATGCAAAGAATCTCATAAGACTGCCAGCTGATTTTTCTACAGAAACTTTTCAGGCCAGAAGTCAATGGCACAATATTTAAAAAGCTAAAAAGGAAAAACCTGAAAACTATGACACTTTACTCAGCAAGATTATCATTTAGAGTTGAAGGAGAGAGAAAGAACTTTTCAGACAAAAACTAAAAGCATTCATCAGTACTAAACCTACTCCAAAAGAAATGTTAAAGGGTCTTCAATAAGTGGCTAAGAAAAGGCTATGGCAAGAAAGTATTTATAGGAAAAGAAAAATCAACTAGTAAACAAATATATATAAAGACAACTATATATAAATGCTGTGCATCACCCACTTAAACTATGTATAAAGGCTATGTATCACCCACCCACTTTGTACTAGGCTGTGTTAGTACAAAGATTAAGAGACAAAAAAATGTAAACTTAGACATGACTACAATAATAAGTAAAGGGATAAGCATGAAGATGTAAAATATGACATCAAAAACACAAAAAGGGGCTTCCTGGTGGCGCAGTGGTTGAGAGTTTGCCTGCCGATGCAGGGGACGTGGGTTCATGCCCCAGTCCAGGAAGATCCCAAATGCCACGCAGCAGCTGGGCCCGTGAGCCATGGCCACTGAGCCTGCACGTCTGGAGCCTGTGCTCTGCAATGGGAGAGGCCAAAACAGTGAGAGACCCGTGTACCACAAAATTAAAAAAAAAAAAAAAACACACAAAATGTCAGGGCAGGGAGTAAAAAAATGTCGATATTTTAGAATGTGTTTGAACTTAAAGGACTACCTGTTTAAAACAAATAGATATAGTTATAAGTCAACACATATAAACCCCATGATAACCACAATCAAAAACCTACCATAGGGCTTCCCTGGTGGCACAGTGGTTGGGAGTCCACCTGCCGGTGCGGGGGACGCGGGTTCATGCCCTGGTCCAGGAGGATCCCATGTGTCACGGAGCAGCTGGGCCCGTGAGCCATGGCCGCTGGGCCTGCGCATCCAGAGCCTGTGCTCCATGGTGGGGGAGGCCACAGCAGTGCGAGGTCCACATACAGAAAAAAAAAAAAAAACCTACCATAGATACACAGAACAAGAAAGAGAAGAACACTAGCATACCACTAAATAAAAGCATCAAACCACAAGAGAAGAAACAAACAAAAAAAAAGAATAGCAAAAAACTACAAAAAATAAGTAATAAAATGGCAATAAGTATGTACATTAATAATCACTTTAAATGTCAATGGACTAAATTTTCTGATCAAAAGATATAGGGTAGTGCATTGGTTTAAAAAACAAGACCATCTATGTGCTGCTTACAAGAGACCCAATTCAGAACTAAAGACACATGCAGACTGAAAGTGAGGGGATGCAAAAAGTTATTTCATGCAACTGTAAATGACAAGGAAACAGGTGTAGTAATAGTCATATCAGACAAAATGAAGTCTATAGCAAAACACAAAGAAGGGCATTATAATTTTGTTATATTTTAAAATTTTTTCTCGGAGTATAGTCGCTTTACAATGTTGTGTTAGTTTCTACCATACAAGAATTAGCTATATATATATACATATATCCCCTCTTTTTTGAATTTCCTTCCCATTTAGGTCAGCACAGAGCATTGAGCAGATTTCCCTGTGCTATACAGTATGTTCTCATTATTTATCTATTTTATACATAGTATCAATAGTGTAGATATGTCAATCTCAATCTCCCAATATATCCCACCTCCCGTTTCCCCCTTGGTATCCATACATTTGTTCTCTACATCTGTGTCTCTATTTCTGCTTTGTAAATAAGATCATCTATATCAATTTTTTTTCAGATTCAACATATATGTGTTAATATATGATATTTGTTTTTCTCTTTCTGACTTACTTCACCCTGTATGAGTCTCTAGGTCTATCCATGTCTCTACAAATTACCCAATTTTGTTCCTTTTTATGGCTGAGTAATATTTCATTTTATATATGTAACACATCTTCTTTACCCATTCCTCTATTGATGGGCATTTAGGTTGTTTCCATGTCCTGGCTATTGTAAATAGTGCTTCAATGAACATTGGGGTGCATGTGTCTTTTTGAATTATGGTTGTCTCAGGGTATATGCCCAATAGTGGGATTGCTGGGTCACATGGTAGTTCTATTATTAGTTTTCTTTTAAGAAAAGAAAACTGTTCTCCATAGTAGCTATATCAATTTACATTCCCACCAACAGTGCAAGAGGGTTCCCTTTTCTCCATACCCTCTTCAGCATTTATTGTTTGTAGATTTTGTGATGATGGCCATTCTGACTGGTGTGAAGTAATATCTCATTGTAGTTTTGATTTGTATTTCTCTAATAATTAGTTATGTTGAGCATTTTTTCATGTGTTTGTTGGCCATCTGTATGTCTTCTTTATATTATGATAAAGGGATCAATACAAGAAGAGAATATTACACTCCTTAACATAAATGAACCCAATACAGGAACAAGTAAATCTATAAAGCAGATATTAACAAACATAGGGAGAAATTGATAATAATATGGTCATAATAGGGGACATTGCCACCTGTTTTTATCAATGGGTAGATCATCTAGACAGAAAATCAATAAGGCAACTGTGGTCTTAAATGGCACAACAGACAAGTTGGACTAAATAGATACCTACAGGACATTCCATCAAAAAACAGCAGAATACGCATTCTTTTCAATTGAAAATAGATGTTCTCCAGTACAGATCACATGCTAGGCCACAACACAAGTCTCAACAAGTTTAAGAGGATAGAAATTACATCGAACATTTTTTTCCAACCACAACCATATGCAACTAGAAATCAATTACAGGAAGAAAATCTGGGAAAAGCACAAACATGTGGACACCAAATAACATGCTACTAAAAAGTACTAGTGAGTCAATGAAGAAATCAAAGGGAATTCAGGAAACAACTTGACAAAATACAACTTTCCAAAATCCATGGGACACAGCAAAAGCAGTTCTAAGAGGAAAATTTATGGTGAGAAAGGCCTACCTCAAGAAAAAGACAAATCTCAAATTGAAAACCTAACATCATTTAAAGGAATTTGAAAAAGAAGAACAAACAAAGCTCAAAGTCAGCAGACGGAAGGAAATAAAGATCAGAGAGAAAATAAATGAGACGGAGGCCAAAATAAACAATAAAAAGATCAAGGAAACCATGTATTGTTCCTTTGAAAAGATAAAGAAAATTGATAAACCTTTAGTCATGCTCATCAAGAAGAAAAGAGAGAGGACCCAAATCAACAAAAGAAGAAATGAGAGAGGAGAAATAACAACCAGTACCACAGAGATACAAAAAAATCAGAAAAGAATACTATGAACAGTTGCATGCTAAAAACTGGACAACCTAGATGAAATGGACAAATTTCTGGAAACATACAACCTGCCAAGACTGAATCAGGAAGAAACAGACAATCTGAACAGACCAAACACTAGTAGTGAAATTGAATTTGTAATTAAAAACCTCCATGCAAACAAAAGTCCAGGACTGGACAGCTTCACAGGGGAATTCTACCAAACATATAAAGAAGAGCTAATAACTATCCTTCTCAAATTATTCCAAAAAATTGAAGAGAATGAAACTATCCCAAATTAATTCTACTCGGCTCTCTGCCACCATTACCCTGATACCAAAAGCAAAGACACTACCAAAAAAAGAAAAGAAAAGAAAAGAAAAGAAAGTTGCAGGCCAATATCTTTGATGGAAATACATGCAAAAAATCCTCAACAAAATATTAACAAATAAAATTCAACAATATATAAAAAATAATACACCATGATCAGTGGATTTTATTTGAGGTATGAGAGGATGGTTCAATATTCACAAATCTATCAATATAATCAAGCACATTAACAAAAGGAAGGATAAAAATTACATATCAACTCAATAGATACAGAAAAAGATTTTGACAAAATTCAACCTTCACTCATGATTGAAACTCTCATCAAAGTGGGTATAGGGGTGACATATCTCAAAATAATAAAGGTTTTTATGACAAATCTGTAGCTAACATCATACTCAGCAGTGACAACCTGAAAGCTTTTCCTTTAAAATCTTAAACGAGCAAGGATGCCCACTCTTGTCATTTCTATTTAACATAGTATTGGAAATACTAGCACAACAATCAAACAAGAAAAGGAAATAAAAGCCATGCAAATCAGAAGGGAAATATGAAAACTCTCACTATTTGCAGGTGACATGATACTATACATAAAAAACCTAAAGTCTCCACCTAAAATCTATTAGACTAATAAATGAATTCAGTAAAGTTGGAGGATACAAGATTAATATACAGAAACCTTTTGCTTTTCTATTCACTAATAATGAGCTATCAGAAAGAGATATTAAAGTAACACTCCCATTTATAACCACATCAAAAAGAATAAACTACCTAATAATAAATTTAACCAAGGAGAAGAAAGACCTAAACTCTGAAAACTGTAAAACATTGATGAGGGAATTTTAAAATAATACAAACATATGGAAAAATATCCTGTGTTCTTGGATTGGAAGATTTAATACTGTTAAAATATCTATGCTACCCAAAGCAATCTATAGATTTAATGCAATACCTTTCAAAATACCCATGGCATTCTTCAAAAAATTAGAACAAATAATTCTAATATTTGTATGGAACCACACTAGACTCCGAATTGCCAAAGAAATCTTGAGAATAAAGAACAAAGCTGGAGCTTCCCTGGTGGCGCAGTGGTTGAGAGTCCACCTGTCAATACAGGGGACACGGGTTCGTGCCCCTTTCCGGGAAGATCCCACATGCTGCGGAGCGGCTAGGCCCGTGAGCCATGGCCGCTGAGCCTGCGCGTCCGGAGCCTGTGCTCCACAATGGGAGAAGCCACAACAGTGAGAGGCCCATGTACCAAAAAAAAAAAAAAATTGAAGAAGTTTCACAATAATGCCTACTTCTTTAATAAGCTAGACTCCCTGAGTCTCTTCCTATTAACCAGTACGAGACAGTCACTATAAAATTAATACAGCTTGGGTTTTCTATTCCAGACTCATGTGAACCTGTTTCATTATCAATTGCTTAGGCTAACAGGCTTAGCCATACTAATTACATATTAATAGTCGATGCCTCCCTGGAATTAGCTATCTTGATTAGATTGGATGCTTTTCTAATATTGTTATAGATTTCTATTCATAGACTAGCATATATCTTTGGCTCCTTAAATTCATGGAATCACTTGCAAAACACAGAGATGCTCTGAATCACAGAAAAATGACATTTTATTAATTTCAGTGTTTATCATATCATGAATGTTTCTCAAGTTTGACTCAGAGAAGGAAAAGTATTAAAGACTTTACAGTTTTCAATACTATTATATATTCTCTAGCCTTCTTTAATTGTTCTCCTACATTTCCATGGACAGTCTACATCTGCATGTTTGTCTTACCCAAAGGAACTTTCGATAAAATTTATATTTGGTGTGAAAATTAGTGGGAGATTAGGGACTAGTATATGTATATAGCAAGACTATTCTAAAGAAAATACTCATCACAAAAACTGGATCAAAAGGAAAGAAATTATAAGTATAGAATAATTTTGCTCAGGAGAAGAATTGATGGAAGGAAGGACAGGAAATATTTAAAAGTTTTCCATACACCTGAGTTTATTCTAGCCCTGTTTTGAAAATAGATATCTTGATTTTCATCAATAAAATTGAGCAGGGCTCAATAAATGATTTTAATATTATACCAAGTTTCTGCAACATTAAATCCCTGAAACCTTAAGTGTCACTTTTATTGTCTGAAAATTAGTATTAATTACACTGTAACTTTCACTCTCAGAGAATACTCGTGGATCTTAATGACTCTTCTCATGGACTAAGTACAGTTATCTCCCAGTATTTCATCCAAAGTGATTCATAATTATTCTAGGTTAGTCTTTGATAATCACTTCAATGTATTCTTAATTACATGACTAATTTTGTTTTCCTGAAATTCCTCCACAAAAGTGATAAGAAACCGCTTACTTTTTAAGTGCAAAGCCACCATGGTTTGAGTAAAGGACATTTTTCCCTTTGGGTATTAACCTAATCATAATGAAAAAGAAATGGTTCCTGCTTTATATGCAATAGCACTTTGAGGCAGGCTTTTACCAAGCAGATGACAAGTAATTCTAGGTCTTTTACCCATAAACTTTGATCTGTCTTACAACTTGTTATTATATATAAACCGCATTATCTTTCCCTACAGTTTAGAAGTTGCCACGCATTTTATAGATAGTCCTGTACCCAATATTCATTAGGGTTCTTTGTTCAAGGCGCTGTGCTATGAATTCAATGATGAATAATGTATGTGTCTCCATTTTGGGGATACTGTCTGCCCAATTATATGCACTTTTCTCAAAGTTTCTCAATGCCAGTTTAACATTTTTGACTCTTCAAAAGCTTAGTACAACATGAAAATATGGATTACATTGTTCAATTTCTTGTGCAGGTTAAATATACTGATAGTAAATAAAAGCAATTGAAACTTCTTCTAAATAATCATGTTTTGATTTTTTTTTTCTTTTATATTGTTATCTATAAAATTGCTTTTATCTTATACTTCATTTCCTGCTTAATCGAGTTAGGAAGAAATATTTTTTAAATGTTTGCATTTTAATTATATCTCAACAAAATAAATCAAAGGGATTAATTCTCATTGTTCGTATTGATTAAAGCTCCCCACATGATTGCTTCAAGCTGTCCACTTGATAAATTTATATACGGATAATTATATCATTAATATTATGATTAATATTAATTAAATTTAATAATCATTAATATTATGATTATAAATGTATATATTATATTCAACATAGTATATAGTTAATGTGTATATATAATGTGTATATATATATTCCATACACAAAATAGATAGATAGATTTGCCAGGGTATTGTCAGAAAATTCCTTCTTGCTGATTTGTTTATTTATATTTCAAGTGACTACTTGGTTAGAGGCTACCTGCAATGCATGGTTGCCACTCAATACCGTCTTCTTCAAATATTTTATTTAAAGTATATTATATTTCAGAATCAGTAACAAATTAAAATAGAAAGTAATATATGTTTTATTTACACTTTTAAAGTTTTTAAAATGTGACTTCTGACAAATAGTAACATATATATGATGTTACATAAACTTAAGTCTGTGCTAATTACATTTCCAAAAGGAAAGAAAAAATAGCACTTTGGTTAAAGATGTGATTTTGGAAATTCACTTCTATTAAGGGTTAACTCTAGTTAAAAAGGAACTCAAGGGCTTCCCTGGTGGCGCAGTGGTTGAGGGTTTGCCTACCGATGCAGGGGACACGGGTTCGTGCCCCGGTCCGGGAAGATCTCACATGCGGCGGAGCGGCTGGGCCCCGTGAGCCATGGCCGCGGAGCCTGTGCTCTGCAACGGGAGAGGCCACGACCGTGAGAGGCCTGAGTAAAGCAAAAAAAAATGTGAGGGACATGTGACATCTATGAAATTCTGACCTTTCACATTCTGGAAGAAAATCATTAAGAAACAGATGTCCTTAATAGTTTAAGTGAGTTTTTATTAATTTAATACAGACAAGTCATTGACTGCACAGAGCTAAAGCTTTTATGTGAAAAGATAAATATATGCAATATTCTTTTCTTCTAGTGTCCAACATGTATTGCTTAGAGATTGAGTAAAGGTTCTTTCATTTCTTACATTATCTTAACTGGTTTCCATTCCCTATTGACGATTTCTTTTGAAATGAAGGTTATAGCTGCAGGCCACTGCAGCCTTTCCAAACATCGTGTACTAGATGTTAAAACCACTTTGTTTCAGATGCTTAATCAGAGCAGTGGTTCAATATTCTGAAGTTGTTGATGTTGTTTTTTCAATTTCATAAACATCAAATTGACAAGCCCTGTTTGATATTTTCAGTTCTTCCATTTGTTTTCTTCTCTACTATGCTCTAATAAATTATACTTTCCTATAATAGGTATCACCATTAATACACAAAGTGCTTATTTCAGTGCTCATCTTCCTAATAATCTTTTCCTTTGGGGTTTATAATGCTTATAAAATTAAAAAAAATATTAACTTTAGCTAAACAGTTACTAAAATTATTTGTTCTAAAATTAAAATAAAATGGTGCCTGATCTATTGATTACATACACATACATGCAGACACATTTTTCAAAAATCCTTTTAAAAATACTTTTTGCACTAATAAGCAAGATTCGTTTAAACTAATTTGAATTCTCTCTATATAAATGTGCTTAGAAAAAAATGACAGAAGCGATTAAAGGCATTCTTGTCACAAATGTTCCACCTCCTGAGATCTGTAAATTAAACTCTAAACAAAAGATACGCGTCAATAAGACAGTGAAAAACATACTGCATGATGATGTGACAGCTGCTATATACTGAACTGAGAAATGAAGGTGTAGAAAGTTTGACTCTAGATAATATTTACATTTAATTTACAAAGAATCTGCAATAAACATTAATTTTGACTATTTTGCATGAAAAGCTGAAAATTATGGAAATGAAATGGAAGAGATTTTAGAAGGACCCTGGTCCTCAAATAATGTCCAATGCTTTGGGATTTCAAGGCAATCACATTTATTTTGGAATTTTTCAAAGTAAACTTTCTATCACCTTTCTATCACAGAAGAATAAATCTATCTGTATGTCTCACCAGAACCTTCATATTTCATTGTACATACAATTTGTTTTATAATAAAGAAAAACATAGGCATTATCAGTAATTTTGCGATTTCAAATAAAGACTGCAAGCCCTGCATTTGTTCCTTTGAGAAATCTAGTACATACTAGGGAATTAAATTCCGTATTTTTAAACATAAAATACTTCAAAATGTGCCCATGCAATTGTATATATCACTGAATTTTCACAAACTTTACACCTATGTAACCTCTATATATAAAAAATAGACATTACTAACACCACAGAAGCCCCTTCTTGCTTCTTTCTAGACAATAACCTACAACTTTAAAGTTTATATTGACTTCTAACTTCTAATAAATAAATGTTTATCTCCTGTTTTTACACTTTTTATGAATTCAATCGTATATCATGTGCTCTTTCATGTCTGCATTTACTTACTCGATTTTACCTCTGTGATCATTTATTCTAATCTCAGCAGAGCATTGCATTACATGTTATAGTTCACTTATCTTTTCAATGTTCATGGATAATTGTTTAGTTTCAGTTTGGACCTATGACAAATAATGAACCCATAAACATTCTCATATGGATCTTTTCATGAACAGGTGCATAAGTTTCTGTTGACTCTATACCTAGAAGTGGAATTACTAGGTCATAGTGTTATAGGTAAAACTGACTGGACTAGCTAGGTCTCCATTACCTTATGCTTCACTTGCACATCCTCTTTCCATGTAGTTTTTTTTTTTTTCTTTCATTAATGATTCGTTTGCATCTAATTGCTTAAAGTAACACACTTGTTAAAGTTATATCAGGAAATTGGTGATTTTCCTCTTTGAAACACTTGCTCACACTCCTCTTGTTTGTAAGCATTCATTCCAGAAGAGGAGGTCACAGTATGATAACTCCATTGACCACCAGAGCCTATCTCAGGACCTCCTGATGCCAGCCTTGATGGCTTTGAAATGTTCCATGAGAAGAGAAGAATGCAGACCTCACACCTGCCCTTATCCTTATCAAGAACCCTGTTTTGAGCTAACACTATAAGTTTTACTCACTGAACCCTTTCGGGGAGGACACAGTCTTGAGAGCACTAGCCTGCTGTGGTCTCCTTTGCCTGCTAAAAAAATAAAGCTACTTTTTTCTTCTTCACCCAAAACTGTCTCCGTGATTTTGATTTAGTGCCGGTGTACAGAGACTGAGATTTCGGTAGCAATAGGTTTTGTATTTAGTCAGATTAGGTAAAAACTGCCGAACAGCCTTTCCAAGTTGGTTTATCAATTATATCCCACTGGCAGCGTGTGATTGCTTTTGTTGCTCCACATTCTAAAATGCACTTTACTCTTCATCTATCTGCCTATCTATCTATCACCTATCAATATTTATATCTATTTCTATATTTTTATCTATAATCTCCATTCTGTGCTATATGTTGTGGTATCACATTGTGTTTTTGTTGTTGTTATTCTTATTCTTCTTAATTTTGCTGATAACTAAGGAGACAGAATCATTACATATATTTATTGGCCTCTTTGACATTCTATTTGGGAAAATGCATTTTCAACTATCTTGCCCATTTTTCATTGGATTGTTTGCCATTTTGTTTTGGTTTTTGAAAATTAATTTATTTTCTTAATTTTTATATCATATACATGTATTAGAAGTACTACCTCTCACTCTGTGACCTACTTTTTGAATATCATGATGTTTTTAAAACAGATGTTATTAATTTTAATATAATCAACTACATATTTTATCTTCATGATTTTGACTCCTTTATAAAAGGAAGCTACTTTAAGTCAGGGAGATGTCTATATTTTCTTCTGGAAGCTTCATAATGTTACCATTTGAATTTGTATCTACAACTCATCAGGAATTTACTTTTGTATAGAAATCCAGATTTATCTTTTTTTTCCCATATGGACATCAAATTGGAATGATCATTTCTCTAATTTACTCCAGGGTCACATTGCTATAAATTACATGAATGGGTGAGTTTTTTTCTGGACTCTATTCTATCTATTGGTCTAACTGTCAATTCTTGTGTCAATACCACAGTTCCTTGAGTGATACAGCTCTATATTTAGATCGTGATCATTGTGTAGAGCTTCAGTTTTGTTCTCCTTAGTGTAGGTTTTTATTTTTATTTTTTAAGGCAATTGTTTGTCCCAAAATACTGTGCAGATCTGCAGGAAATAAGCATTTAAAATCTGAGATCATCACCACCCCTAAGGCAGCTGGACTTTATGGTCAAAAGAACACAGTTTGGAAAATACTGGTAGAGAAACTTAAACGGATGGTGAAAAGTCTTTTCATGTCCTGGAGAAAGTTGTATACTTTTAAATATACACTTGGCAGTGTTAAATTATTTCATTGTACTACAACACTGGAAAGTACTAGGGCTGGGATAATGGTGGTAATTGAACAGATGGACTTTTTTCCTCAGTATAAGCACAGTAGATTCACAACAAACTGTGAAGAGTTCTCAAAGCCAGAGAAATACAGCTGTCAAGCAATAATCTAACTGCATGCATTGTCTGACAGCAGAACTCGCAGTAGCATTTCACTAAGATATCAGTCAATGAGGGGTTGTAAAATGGAAACATATTAGTATTTCAGTGATTTAGCTCCTACTGCCTTGAATAATTTTTCGACAATTGAATATAAATATACACACAATAAAAACACATTCAAACATACACTTTCCATTTCCCCATCCTCACTGCACATGCACACATGTGTGCAAGTACACACACACATACACTTACACACATTGCTTAGGGTGGTACCTTTCAGAAAATTATGAGGCATATAAAAGTTGAGGTAGGGCTTCCCTGGTGGCGCAGTGGTTGAGAGTCCGCCTGCCGATGCAGAGGACACGGGTTCATGCCCCGGTCCGGGAAGATCCCACATGCCGTGGAGCGGCTAGGCCCGTGAGCTGTGGCAGCTGAGCTTGCGCGTCCGGAGCCTGTGCTCCGCAACGGGAGAGGCCACAACAGTGAGAGGCCTGCGTACCTCAAAAAAAAAAAAAGTTGAGGCATATCCTGGGACTTCCCCGGCGGTCCAGCGGTTAGGACTTCGCCATTTGGTGCGGGGGGTGCAGGTTTGATCCCTGGTCGGGGAGTTGGGATCCCACAAGCCTCGCTGCCAGGAGACCAAGACATGAAACAGAAGCAATGTTGTGACAGGTTCAATAAAGACTCTAAAAATGGTCCACATCAAAAAAATCTTTAAAAGAAAAAAAAGTTGAGGCATATCCTAACGGCACCAATTTTTCCTAAATTGTGGGATACGATACATTGCTTATTTTTTTTCCTTAAGGCCAAATCCTTAAAAATGAAATTTCTTCTGAGAGCAAAACCTCTGAAACAATAATCACTTCCAGTAATGGAAAAAAAGCAAGCAAACTGCCTCCTAATTGAGATTATTTCCTAATGAAAGGCTCAGATATCAACTATAAAATTGATCTTCAATTTGGCTATGGATATGTTTAAAAAACAATCTTTAAATATATGTATTCTTCAGAGTTACAGAGTTCTGAATTTTCCAGTAGTTATATTTTACTTTCTCTGCTTTATTGTACTAAAAAGATCTTCCAAATTATTATTGTTTTCAGAGCAGGCATTCTTGACTTAATAGTTTAATTATCATTATTTACTATAATATAGCTTTTTAAAAAGATATAAACTTGATAATATTAGTCAGTTTCCTTAATTTCCATGTTAGATGCACATTTTAGAATATTTTCTTTTAAATTTGGAAAAGATTTTGGATATACTAGATATATCAATACCTCATTTATATCAGTGGGAATTTTAATTTGCTTATTTGTACTAATAGAGTTCCTTCTATTTATCCAGAGTTTCTTTAATAGAACTGACCATATTTTTCTATCACTTTTGTTCTGGAGACATTTAAATAATATTCTCTTTAATGTTTTTTATATCTACATCCATGTAGGAATTTTGTCTGTTTTGGGAACTGTTAAGTCTATATGTGGTATTGATCCTTTGTTCAGTGTTATACCTTTGAAAATAAATTTGGCTAATTTTCTATATTTGTTAAGTAGTTGTATACCTATATATGGTAGGAATTTTTTTGTTAGATAATTGGCATAGTTTATCTGAAAATTTATCTGGAAACTGGGCTTTGGATACTTTCTACATTAAAAAAAATATATATATATATTATGGCTTTTTTTCAATGTAGGATTTCTACATTTAGTTGGCAAACATATTGTTAAAGAAAATTATCATTTAAATTTTCTCATTTTGGTGTTAGATATATAACAATTTAAAATGTTTTAACATAATTTCTACAATATGTTAAATGTTTAATAAAATGTACAGTGGCAATTTGCTTTGCTTGTCTTTCTTATAGATTTTAGAATAAGCTTATCTATTTCTTTTAAAAATGTATTTATGGGATTCTGTTTGAATTTATATATGAATTTGAGGAGAATTGACATCGATTAATATTGTCTTCCAAACCATGAAAATAGTATATCTATACATTTATTTAGGTTTATGATTTCTTTCATCATTATTTTATAATTTTCAGGAACAGATCTTACACATACTTTGTTGGATTTTTACGTAAGTATAATTTATCACAATCCCTCTAACTGTTTTTTTCTTTCCTGATCTCCTAAATAAAAGCTCAGTGTCTGCACTCCCCAAACTTTACATCTCTTTTCTTTGTTTTTTCTCCTAAATTCTTACTATTACCTAACATTGTGTGTGTGCATAATATTATTTTCTATCTTTTTCTCCCATTTATATGTAAAATTCTCTTGAACCAAGATTTTTGTTTGTTTGGTTGGTGTGGTTTGTTTTTTTTTAACAGTATATAGGAGATTGCCAGATAGCTAGTAGTTGCTTAATAGATAGATATTTGTTGAATAAAATAATAGCTGAGAAAAAGGCAAGAAAAAGCAAAAGTGCGCAAAGCTTATTCATAAGGTTGGCAAAAAATAATGAGAAGAGATTTTTGTATATCTTAGAGTTCAGAGTTTGACATCAGAATATAAAAATAGCACTGTGGCATATGTGTCAGAGTCTTCATTTTGACCAATATATTTTATTTACACTTGTAATGCAGCAATGTTTGGAAAAAGTGTGAACTGTTTATATATGCATGGCCCACCAGTGCTATATTTGGAAACATGGAAATGCATGAATGGTCATTCATGCTCAAATACAATAATGATAGATATTAAAGAGTCAGCTCAAATTTGGCTGAATATGCAGTATATTTTAGAACACACAAAGTCAGAAAAAATAAATTTAGAATAATGTCTAATGTCTTCAAAAAAACATACCTTAGAAGTTTGCTGTTTTTTTTCTACAAAGACTACATACTCATCCAAGTAATTGACTTTGCTCTGGGTAAATTTACTTGGCAAAATTATTCAGAAATTATTTTAAGAATCATAGATTTCACTGTTTGAAGGAATATTGAATGATGACTATTTCACACACCTTTTAGTTCTATCAAACTTTCTGATAAAATAAGAATCCAATTTATTATAATAATTAATACTTACACTGCAGGTGTTTTAGACTCTGTTCTAAATTCCTCTATGTATTCATTATTGATAATCTATCACAATTTTCTTATAACACAGGAATGATCATTGTTACCACTTTTTAGATGAGTACTGCTGTGCATGGCAAAATTTATTTCTCAGTGAGTCATAAAACACCCAGTTCACAATAGACAAATCAGGTTGCATGGTAATTTGGTGGTCCATGGCTAAGCATTGTCTCTACTAAGGCCCAGTAGGAAACCAAGAGCTGTTTCTCAAAAAAAGAATGGAGGTCTGTGGAGTATCTGAGGGCTTTGCTATTGAAATCCTAAGGACCTGCAGTGAGATTCACCTATAGAGGCCTATCAAAAGCTACAAACATCATTTCTATCTGCCACTGACACTTCAAGCACCATTGAGTCTGCTGGCTCACATGACCCAAATGGCAGAGCAGCTTGCATGACAGTCTGGACCTGTTGTAGAGTCTTCTCTTGCTCTGGACTCCACTTAAAACTACCAACTTTTCAGGTCCCTTTGTAAATGGGCCAGAGCAACACACTCTAATGAGGAATATGTTGCCTCCAAAACCCAAAGAGGACCAAAATGGGACTCCATTTTGATTATAGAGGATCAAGATGCAATTACTTATCCTCCAACTTTGAAGGGTTATCTCCACTTACCCTAAATCACTGAATCTCTAGAAATTTTACTAAGGTAGAAGGCCCTTGAAATGTTTTTGAAGTATTTTCTACCTTCTGACTATGAATATCTTAGCAATAAGTGTAGATTAATTGCTACTTCTTTTTTTTTTTTTTTTTTGCGGTACGCAGGCTTCTCACTGTAGTGGCCTCTCCCGTTGTGGAGCACAAGCTCAGGACACGCAGGCTCAGCGGCCATGACTCACGGGCCCAGCCGCTCCGCAGTAGGCCACCACTTGACCCCTGTGACTTCAGGGGTTTATTTGCTCCCATTATATTTAGGTTTCCCAATTCAATGTCTACAGTTCTCCCTGTAAAATCTGATCTACAGAGAAAAGTGATCACAGAGTACTTCAAGGATGCTGGGGCTCCCTTCACAAATTTATTCTTACACTTTTTTTGAGAAATGTGCCTTCTGGACCTTCCCATGGTAATTACATTTAAATGACAAATCCACTCTAACATTCCAACCCTCCTGAGACTTTGCATTCAGATCTCTACATTAAACCAAGGCAAGTCTGGCATTTCTACGTCACTCACCATGAGCCACACTCTGGTTCATGTTTTAGCCAAGCAGCTAACCAAACTGTTAGAGCCCTTTCTAACTCTTTAACAGTTAGAACATTAAATGTAGAATCTCTGCTCAGTGAGCCCATATCAATAAATTCAGCCTCATTCACCTTTATACTCCTCCCACAATTATTCTACACCCTTACTATCTATTCCCACACATATTCCCCAGATTTCTGTCTATATAAATTAGAAACAACTATTTTGGGGGAGTGTCGTGCATGTCCCCATGGGTCACACTTTTTACCTTACCTTTAGGGATGTGTTGGGACTTGAGCCTACTTATACATCTAGAAACAAAGAGGGGTGGTGGAGTGGGTCCTGGAGAGAATCAGAATTGTCATTCAAGGCAGTTACTCCATGGGAGACCATTAAAGTTTCTTCAGGCAATGAAAGATTAATCCACTCAGATGGGGAAAGAGCTGTGTCTTCTTTTAGGGGTGGGTGCTTGCTTCTACTGAGGATAGTGTCTGCTTCTTCTGGCAAAAAAGACTCATCCGAATTTAGGGGCTTAATTCCCTAGCTCTATTAAGTCTTCCCACATACCCCATTCCAATCTTCAGGATCTCACTTCTTCCCAGGTGTTGTCCTCACTTTACCAGTAGACTACTTTCAAGCCTAGAAATTTATTTTGTGTTGTAATTTGGCCACTTACAGACTAAGATTCTGAGTTTGGGTCTTGTCAGTTTCACCTGTGTCTTTAGGAAAAAAAGGTTCTCTTTCAGGGCAGACATAGAAACTTTCAGGTCATTTATGGTTCTTGAGCTGGGAATTTGTATTCAAACTCCCAACCCATCCTTTGCTTTCCCACTTTGTTCAGTGTCTTTAGGAGCACCCAGGTAGTCTCATTATACTCATTAGTTAGACAAAAATATATGAAAATATGTGTCATCAAGATTCTTGCTTTTTATAAATGTTTGATTGCAGGTACCCAATAGTGAAATCTTGCCTATTTCTACTGTCAGATCATGCTGTGGACTATCAGTGGTCTCTTTACAATCAGAAATCATTAATCTCTTTAAATCTAATCATATTAGAGTTTGAATTAGGGATCCAAGAACCAATTAGAAAATCCTTCTTGCATGTACAAACTTAAAGGGTAGGCTACCCCATTTCTACTCTCCACATATTAGAAAGTCCACTCATGGTGCAAACTTCTCTTGTGAAAGTTTTGTCAACAAGCCAAAATGCTTAGCAAGTTAGGATAATTTTCCTGAGTTAGCCTTTATTTTTTAATTAAAAAAAATTGAAATATAATATGCATATGGAAAATTCCAAATTTAACAACTGTTTACCTCTATGTCTTATTCCATAATGAATATTCCTGTTTTACCACAATTCAGATTTCTAAGAAATAGAAAATTACCCATATCACAGAATCTCATTGTCCCCCTTACTAAACTCTACTTCTTTCCTCCTCCCAGAAGATAACCATTAGCCTGAGCTACTTTTTTTTTTAATTAAACTTTTTACTTTGAGAGAATTGCATTGATACATTCACATGCAGTCATAAGAAATAAACAGAGAAATACCATGCACCCTGTAATCAGTTTCTCCTGATGGAAATATCTTGAAAACCTATAGCTTTATACCACTAACAGAATATTAACATTGATAAATGCATATGAAGTTAGATATTGCCAAATTTTTCTCCATAATTGTTTTACTATTTTTCATTCTCACTTATAGTCTATAAGAGTATTTGTTTTCCCTTCTGTCTCACTAAAAGTTTTTGTGTCAAGTGTTTGAATATTTCCAAAGAAAGAGTTCAGAATTAGCATTTCAATGTAATTTAATTTGTTTTCTCTTATTATGAGCAGTGTGGAGTTCATTTTTCATGTGTTTGAGTCATTTGTATACTTTGATGTGAAATGTTATTCATTGCCTTTGCCTTTTGTTCCCTTCAACTTTTGAGAATATATATCTATGTAATATATGTATATATGAGACACATATATGAGAAAATATTCCTCTTAAAAAAATTGTGATATATGTTGCAAATATTTTCCCAGTTCATTTATTTTATTTTTGACATTGTACATGGTTTTCTTTTATCATGAAATCTTTTTTAAATGTCATAATCATATTTATCTATCTTTTATTTTTATATCTCAATTGTGAGTCACAGTTGGAAGCCTTTCCCTACACTTAGATATGTCAATTAACTGATGTTTTCAACTATGATATTTAGTTTTTAATATTTTGATCTTTTACTAACACCAAAATTTTCTCATATTTAATATGAGTTATGAATCAGTTGTTATTGTTTTCAAATGGCTATCAAAATATCCCAACTTAGCATATTTTTATGTTTTCCATAAAGCACTTAACAGTACTGGATTTCCTGATGTGCTTGTTTCTGTTTCTAGGCTTTATATTTTGCTCCTGGGGTCCATCTATTCATGTACCACTACACTGTTTTAATTATAGAGGACTTATAAATGTTTTAATATCTGTGGAAGATGTTTGCTCTCTCACCTTTTTATTAAATGCCCTTTAGTATTGCATGTAAATATTTGTTCTCTGTATGAACAATAGAATTATCTTATTATTTCTGGGAGAAAGAGAGAAAAAAAATTGTTTGTATTTATATGTGGATTACACTAAAATTGTATATTTATATAAGAGAAATTAATATTTTTATACTGCTAAAACATCCTCTCCAAAAAAAAAAAAAAAGTCTTCCCATTTACTCATGTGTATTTGTGTATCTTTTAGGAGTGGTTCATTTTACTATTCTTTTCTTACTTCTATCTTTAAGATTTTTATTGAAGTATAAAATAATTTGTGCAAAAGTATGTAGTGAGGTATGTAAAGAAATCCTCTTCTTACTGCCTCACATCAGGGGTATGTGATATAAATATAACTCATTACAACTTATGTTCACCTTGATTTTATTGTTATAGTGGTGTCTGTCAGGTTTCTCTACAGTAAGATTACTATTCTTACAATTCCATACTCTGCTCATTAGAAGCAAGTCCCAACATAGTGTCCACTTTCAAAGAGAAAGGAGTGAAGCTCTACCTTTCCTGTGAGTTTCTGGTGGACTCCCTGGAGGAATAACTTGAAAAAGTGTGCAAAACTCCCTACATCTGAGGTCTCCATTGGCTTCATACTTACACACATTGTAAACTCTTGGATTTTAGCAAGTCATTAGAAATCACTAGCTGAATCCTCATGCAAGCTTATATGGCATTAACAGGCCATCTCTCCCAAGTAATTACCTTTTGGGTATGATTTCTTCCTAGAGGCACTATTCTTTTTCCTCTCATTCTGGAATTCGTATCACATATAAATTTGCAACTGTATTTCATATTAATTTTGTACTCTTTCTATATTTTCTAACCTTTTATTTCTCTGTACCTCATTCTAAGTGTTTCTTCAGTATATCTTTCTGTTTCCTAATTTACTTTACAGATCTGTTTAATCTTCTGCCATTTTCCCATGCAGATTTTTTGTCTCATTTTACACATAATATTTTTTAACTGAGTGGAGATTTTTCTAAGTACTGAAACAGATCAAAATTTGCAATTTAAAAGTGTCTACCTAGATGAAAGAGTGAGAGTTGTCAGTAAACATGAATGGTTAACTAAAGCTTTGATGCTTACCATAAAATAATGATGCAAAAATGGCTGCTATATTTACAGTACAAAAGACAAGCAGACATTGATTAAATAGAAATACAGTTGAAGTATAGGAAAATAGGATTCTAACTAACTTGAGGAAAGCAGTGAACCAATTAGCAGTTCTATGAAATATAACACCCAAGAGCTATGATATGCTAGCACTACTTCTATTTGAAAAGGAAACAACACATGAACACATATACATATGTAAAAATAAATTTAATTATATTTTAATGAAAATATGGAATGTATTATATATGTCCAGAACTTTTACTTTCATTTTTTACATCTTCCCAGAGTATTTGGTTTTGTCTTTATCTTTATAGTTCAGAGGGCAAAATAGTGTATTTTTTAATCAACATTAAGTTAATTTCAAATGGATATTATCATGAAATTAATAGATCATTTTCTGAGTTACATACTCACACTCTTACATACTCACACTCTTATCTTGGCATCTGAAGCTCATTCATTGTAAAACTAATTTCTCTTTATTTTTCTTTATTAGAAAATTCTTGTACTTCAAAAATTCTGAGGTACTAGTCAGTTATACAGCATGATTTTATTCTAGCCTTGTTTTAAAATAGGCAAGGGTTAAATGTAGTGCAAGAAAAATTCTCTTGACTAGGAAAGAGATGATAATTTCAACAGTGATCTTAAAAAAGTCTGCAAACTTGTTAGTATTCAATCCAGATTGTGGGGAAATTTTCATCAAATATTGTACTTTTGAACATGAATGGTTTCAAATAAGAACTATTAACATGTTTTGATAAATCATCAGCCAATTGAATTTTAGAAAGAAGTGAAAGATAGATATGAATTATAAAAATGGGAGGGAAAACCCTCTGATTTTAACCCCTCTTTCAAAAGCTAACAACATAATTTTTCATGTCATCCATAAAAATATATCTTGTGCAAATGGCTATTGCATAACCAAAGTTGTAGATAGAGCAACTGCATGATGTTTGTTTGCTAAAATACAGGCTTATCTTTGTATAAATATTATACCTTTATGTAAAAGGTAAAAAATTGTATTGAACACTCAAGTCATATTGTATAAGTACTTTTGATTTCATTTTGAGCAGTCTCATTATAAAATCTTTATAAATAAAAATATACTTTTGCAAATATCATTATCCAACATGTTTTTAAAATATATTTTGATTCTTATTTATCAGTTTGCTTTAACTGTACATTAAGTTGTACTCAAATATTATATTGAGTTCATATTTGGTAAGACAGGTATATAGTATGTTTCTTTAGCACACAAAATAAATATTTGCATCTATTTCTATATAAATTTTAAAATATATTATTTAAAATAATTGTTCTATATTATTATTTATAATCTATTCATACACCTGACTGTACCTTAAGGGTAGACCTAGGAAAAAAGCATCTGATTCATTGCATTATATAAAGAAGCAAAGTGTAACATATATTTAAAACTTTGCTCATTTTAAATATACTTGAAATGTAACATATATTTTATATATAAATTATGTATTTTGAAACATATATTTTATATATAAATTATATATAAGTATATATAACATATATAATCTTATATACCACACAATATACTTACAGTTGCTCAATGACTAAATGTGAAATACTGTGGTACATGCTTTAATTGAGCAACGAGAGAATGACTACATTTATATTTCATCATATACACATTAATGACATATATCTATATATAAATTCATGGAGATTATTTTGAATAAATTAAGTTTCCAATTTTTTGAAAATGCATATATTTAAATGTACTAAAATAGAATCACAAATATTTAACCAATTAATATGTATGAAATAAATAATTATGGTCTCAAAACTTTAACTGTCATATTAGTTATAGTTTTTCTTAACATTCACAGCAAAAACTGACTTCTGCATCAAGATAAGTAAATAATAAAAGGAAAAATAAGTGGAAAATTATGAGTCTAGAAAGGATTTCTACTTATGTATATATAATAAATTTTGGTTATTACATATTATCAGTAAAAGCCTGTTTCTTTTCAAATGGCTAAAGACTCTAGATGAACAATACTTTATTTCTCTCTATTAACCTCAAGGTGAGAAAAAAAATTAGTTATCAAAAATGCTGATGTGAAGAGGCTTGCACTTAATTTTTGAGTGTGTAAATGGGTACAGATGATCCATAAAAGTGGCTTTTTTTTTTTCTGAGCTAAAATTATGCCCACTTCAATTTCTGAAAAAAAAAAAAAAGTACTACCACATTTCTCTTCCTAAGAGTGATTTATGTATGTCTATCCAGGATTAGTGTATATTAGTACTAATTTGGTTACATGTTTTATAACAATGAATACTATGCCCACTTTTAACTTTTACCATACTGATAATAACAAAATAGAATCTTCTCAATTTATTTATACATTACCATGTTACAAGAGAATATAGGGCCTTTTCATATGTTAGTATTTTTTGTTGGTTTACAGTCTTTTGAGACTTACTTGTTCATATTATTTAATTTTTCCCTTTAGAAAAACTCAGCTGAATTTTTTACATAAAACTAGATATGGTCAATATCTTTTTACTTAAGGTTACCATTTATTATATCCACATCTACCACTAAATACTTAATTCCATTTTTATTCCTGTGTTCATGAAGCAGAAATCATTGCTCCCATTTTAGACGTGAAAAAATAGTTCCTTAAGCAAATTGTCTAACATGATATATAAATTATATATTTCTACATCTTTCAACTAATTCAAAACGAAAATTATATAAAAACATCGAACATTTTAATAATTAAATAAGAAAAATATATATATTCCTATTAAGTCAAACCCAAATATAAAAAGTAGTTCTCCATCTAGAATATACATCAAATCCTGAATTTGACTGAGGTTGATGTAAGCTGGCTAATGAAAATCAGGTGATGATGAATGTACAGGCTAGAAAAATCCCATGAAAGAAATGACAGTCTACATTTCTAGGAAAGATAAAAGAGAAATTAGTTGACAGAGAATAAGAAAACTACCAGGCATGAATAAACCATTTTGGAAAAAGTGTAAAGATAGAAATAGCTAAATCAGACTGTATTTTTCACATTCTAGGTTAAAGCTTACATAACCAAAATGAACTGATCTTATCTTTATTGGAAATTCTGGATTATATGAAATGCACAAACGTACACACACACAAATATACACACAACTATTTGTGTGTATATTATATACTATTTATATACTATTTTACATAGTATATAAAATATCTTTTCTTAACCATATTTTTAGTTCTCTGAATGGAACATTACAATATATCCTCATAGCAAAAATTGTTGATTGAATTTTCCTTAGTGATTTGGAGGTAAATTTCAGAGAATAAAAATTAAGAAATAATTACAGTACCAGAAAGGAGTCTGAAGCAGTGAAATTTTTCTCTCACATTTATTTTTTCATGTATTTCTCTAATGTCTCTAATTTGATAACATTCAAGATTAATTTGAAACAGTTAATTTAAATTAAAACATCTCTGTAGCTGGTTTCTCCAGGCCAACAGGGAAAAATAACTAAGCTTTTTATGAGCCGTTTTAATAAGAAGCATAAGTTTGTCATTACACAAATATCATCGGTACAATGGTTATTAAAAGAATAAGCTTTATGACTGTTTAATTCATATTTATTAATATAATATATGAATAATAACCTACATATGTAGTTAATAGAGGACTTTGAGTCAGAATGGATGTTATTCAGTTTTTCTACTTAAGCTCAAACATCTAAATCACAGAAAATTTTCTATATACATATTAATGATATTTGATGGCATTGTAAAAACTATATATCTTGACAATCTCCATGTGGATTCACTTTAAAAGTAAAATTATAAATATGACCAATAATACCAAGACTGTCACCATTGAGTTCATCTCACTTTTGTTCCTTTCTGTTCTTATGAAAACTTCCAGATAAATCAACCCACCAAAATTACAGTGCATTGATATGTTTGTATGGCAAAATTACACTATAACTTATATTGCATGAGATTAGATGATAGGTCTTGATATATAGTGCCACTAACACTCAAAACTACTGATGGAATATCAGGATGTTATTAAAAGCTACAAGAGTGCAAGACCACGTATACAGAGCTCTTTGGCTCCAAGAAAATGATATTAAAAGAGAAGAGTTTGTGGAAATATTTGTATAAGCTTATACAATTCAGAGTTGAAAAGCAGCTGTAATGATTCCATTCCAAAAACACTTTAAGGATATGTTAGGAAACACTACACTAATAACTTTTATTTTCATTTATGATCAAACTCTTGGCAACTCTTTTAAGTGTTTAACTAGGGAAATGTTTAAAAAAACATCCTTTGACTAAAGCTTGTGCATACTGCTTCAAGTAACAAATGGACAGATCTCATTAATGTATTTGAAATCACTAGAACTTCAATTGCCTCTGATCACTACAAAAACAATTTTATTGAATATGAGAAAAGTTAGACTTTAAAAGTCAATTCTTAGAAGAGTAGATGAAGAAAATGGATAGTTAATATATAGTATTACATTTATTCTTAGTATTTTCCTTCTACTCAAGAATAAATATTTTACACTGTTAAGACATGTAAGAATGTTTTATTTACAGTATCTAAAGGACGTCTGATGCAACTTTCAAATGACATAGAGTAAAGCAGAGGTCTTTATGTTTTAAAGAATATTGAACCCAACATATTCCCCATTTTAGCAATCAAGAAGAAATGTTCCATTAGATTTTATCCAATTTTGAAGAAAATAAGTAATGATTGATTATTCTTGTAGAGAGGGTCCTGCAATTGATTAGCCTGTGAAAAATTTTCCCAACATTTGACATTTTCAGCAATGTTCCCTTCTTTAATGATTGCTTTTCTATATTCTATATAAATATATTACTGAAATACATTGATGTCTAGCTTGGGGCCTAGAGTCATTGTAAAATGCTCTTTTCTTACATATGGTTACAAAATTGTGACCTAAAACAAATAGGCTGCCAGATATTTCTCCAGCAAAGATGGGTTTATTTGAGATCATCAGAAAATTGCAATTCGGGGACTGCAAATATGGCAAGCCACGTGAAAGTTCCCGCAGGGCAAGGAAAGGAGAATACTTTCATGGAGGGGAAAAGAAAGTTGGGAGGTCTATAGTAAACAGAGTCCATGGCTTTTCATTGGTTGAGTTCCTTCCAGGAAAGAAGAGGAGTCTTTCTTTTTCCTGTTGGGTTCTACTATCATCTCAGGGCACGAGAGCTCCCCCTTCTGGTCATCCAACTCTATTTAATTGAGTTTTAATTTTATTATTTTTCTTCAAAATGATAAAATGGATAATGTATGCCTCTGCAAGGAATGGTGAAAAACATTTAAGTGATCTAGTAAAGGTGGAGTTACCTAGACTTTTAGTAGGAATTTTTTTCTTCCTAGAATATTTGTGTTTATATTAATTATACAGAAGAAATGGTCATTACAGACACACTGATGTTGGCATTTTAGATACAGTATTTCTTAAAAATGTTCCCAGATTCCACTTAATTGCCTGTTTCAGCCTTCTTTAGTATTAAAGTACATTCAACTAAATGAATGTTCTAGAGCTGAACATAAACTTACCTGTTTGTATACTTATTTATGTATCTCACCTTTTATTACTTAACAGTCTCTCTAATCCCTTTCTTAACATCTCTATTCCCTTATTTCTCTTTTATTTATGTAGCCAACACATTACTCTGGCATTCTTAACTTGCCAAAAAATTTGGCGATTTTCAGTCTTCTACACACTTTTCATTGTAGAAACATGTCACTGTTTTATGTATAGTCATTCTCTAAATTCTCTTGAAGTGTTTAGAGAAAGGCATTCAGATTTGGATCTAAAAATATGTCATCAATATTTCCTGCTTGTGGATGGATGAGAGAGGCTGTCAGTTTTCTATTACTCATTGGTAAGGATATCCTAGACAGGTCAACACATCATGCTTTATATCTAATACTTAAAGTCCAATATTTCAGCAGGAAATGTCATAAATTTGATTAACATCTTCAGTTCACTTTGCATCAAACTTAAACTGAAAAAGACACATTTTCAAGCTAGTTTTTCAAAAGAAATATTAAACCATATCCAATATTTGGGGTCTTTTTTGTAAAGGTTAAAAAATTATCAGTGAAGATTTATTTTATAAAGTAAGCTTTGTTATAAATAAACGAATTAATTATATATGTATTACCCAGTAATTGTTCACTATGTGCCAGACATTGGGTTAGGCACCCTGCACACATAATTACTTTAAGCATTACAGTCATGAAAATTATTATAGTCTCCTTTATACAGATAAGAAAACAGTATGTTACCTAAGTTTATATAGCTAATGTATCAGAGTTGGAGTTTGAAATCAGTTACATCTGTTTTCCAAAAGACGGATTTTTTTTTTTTTACATTTACTACAAAAGCACAAGAAGCATAGAGCCTCCTAGTTGCCAAGATAAGCTATCATAATATAGAAATCATTGCCTTTCATTTTATTGATTTTGATTTTTCCATGTTTCCCTCTATGAGAAGTTAGCTGACATTTATTGAGCTCTTGAATGATGTTAAGTATTCAATTTGACAGTAATGTAACTACCCTCCCCCACTGCATTTCTCCAATTTACCTTTTTTCTGTTCTCTCTAAATGCTATTAGTTCTAATTTAAAATAGAAGAGAGTAACTTTTTATGCTACAGATAATAATGCCATGTATACTGTGGACCGCATGATTTTATCTGTGGTGCTATTACAATTCAGTCAAATAATCAAAATAGAGATGCATTGAGTGTATAAATTAAAGTTTAGAGTACTTAACTTGGTATGGTAATTGGAAAAATGATGGAATATATAGTCCTCTAAGACACCTATTCACTAACTTTACCTAAGAGTTTAAAAGTGATCTCCACACTCTTTTTATTCTACTGGTTGACTTGTATATCCTCATCTGCTTTCATCCAAGGTTAGATTTAATAATCTAGCATCTGTTTTAACTCTCACTTCAATTCTAAAATACCATGTTATTTAAGTAGACATTTTGATCAATAACTCTTTGCAGTAGAAGTAGTCTGAAAAGTTAACTAGCATGAGGAATAGAGCAATCAAGATTTGAGATGGTGAAAGGACATTGTATGAAAGATTTTCAATGTGTGTGTGTGTGTGTGTGTGTGTGTGTGTGTAAGAATGAGAAATATAGAAAGAAGGAGGGAGAAATGTAAAGAAAGAGAGAAAGAGAGAGAGAGACAGAGTGGGGAACGGTGCTGTAAAATTGCTAATGAAAAATGATGATAGAGAAAGAAACAAGATTTATTAAGCACTGATTATGTGCTCAGGACCATGACAAATAATTTACACATATTTATTTATTCCTTGGAGCAATTATATTAAATAATCAGTATAATTATCTTCATTTTACATGGAAATCAAGGCATTTTAGTAAATAATATATCTGTATATATATAATCTATGAAAGAAAAGAGATATTGAAATCCAGGTCTGATTTATGTGAGGCCTGACCAAAGTGATCAGGCTGAGTTAGAAGCCCTTCTTGGAATATCCATAATGACTCTTGGTTTCCTTTTTGAGAGACCTAGATAGTAACTGTCATTTAATATATTTGTGTTCCTTCATGGCCTCAAATACGATTAGTAGAGAAATTTTATTATATCTGTAGTATCTTAAAATATAATAATGCCAATAAATAATAAATATTCAATGTATTTTAATGAATGCATGGATGAAGATACTTTATATACTTATTATAGGTGTGAATAACCTTGATTTAAGATAGATTATATGTTCAAGTTCCTGAGTTTTAAGCAAGAATACTTTTACTTTTAGAGATTTACATTTTAAGCTAAACATATACAAGAATACATGCATGTATTTTTTGCCTGTTGTACTCTCTGTATAACCTCTTATAAGTTCTCTTACCACATATCTCAAGTAATTAAATGATAGAAAGAATGAAATTTATCCAGTAATGTGTTCACATTTAACTTATGAGATCAAACTCAAAAATGAGGAATATATTTAAGTTTCTTATAGTAAACTCATTTCATCACACTATTATGTGAGTATTACATTCATCTGATTATTATATAATGTTCATATAGATCTAAAAAATGAATGAATTGCTATAAATACAGTTGCTAAAGAAGTTACTTTTCCGTAAAACAATTCTTAATTTTTAGACTTGCTAAAAGAACGATAACAAGTAGTACTCTATTTTAATTTATTAATAAAGTATATATGCAACCTGTTAGATGTAAAACTTTCTGAATGCCACTATAAAATTGAATTAATAACAGATAGTGCTACATTAATGTCTGCAATTTAATATGCCTCCATAATTAGATAACACCATACAAGTGGACGTTTTGAAATATACAGAATTCAGATTAAGTTGGCAAATTTTCAGAAACTGCTCTATGAGCTCAATGTTAAAACTAGCTTTCTATGTAACTTTAATTACAGAAACAAGACACTGGGACATTATAAAATATAAAGCATATTTTATCAAATCCCCATGAAGTAAGCAAATACATTTAAGCATTTTATGCACAGTATTGATGATTAACTCATGTTACACGAACAGAAGCTCTAGAGAACAAAATAGGAATAGTGATTTTTTAAAATGTTTTTTAATTGACTGTAAAAATTCTACACATGTCGAATATGAACATCATGAAGCTAATTCCCATATGTTTATTTACAAATTTAATTTCATAATGCCAATTAGGTATCATCAAATTCATGCCAGTGAAGGCATAAGAGGTAATCACTGCAATGAACTGCTTTTATTTCATTATTGTGTAAAAATTAGCCTATCCCTCCTGGCTAAAGCTGTCATTTATGTCACAGAATAGCAGGAGATTAATTATAGTTTCCAGAATTGATCACCATGAAATTGTGGGTAATGTCACTCACCATGTGCCCTCCTCTCTGATCCCTCTGTCACACTCATTCATACAATGACTAATGCTAAAAAAGAAGAAGGTGAAAATGTTTTACAAAATCATTTTTAAAACATACCATTTGCCTTGGTTTATGAAAGACTCCACTGAATGATTCAAAGTTCTTAAGATTACAGGAGCTGTCATACCCTCATACCCAGATAACCATCTCTTACCATTTTCCTCAGTTCTAACATAGCATAATTCCAATTCCCATTCCCCTTTGCCAGATCCACAAACATGCACTCTACCATAACTGAGAACACCCCAGGAGCTCTAAACCTCTCTTCATGTATTAAAAGCTTCCCTAGCTGTTTTTCGTTAATGTTTATGTGAGGTCAAAATATGTATAAACATCGAATATTTATGAAGCAATATATTGTACTGGTTAAAAGAACATACTCTGGAGTCAAACCTGGATTTCAATATCTCCTGTTTATTTACTAACTATATAAATTTAGTAAAGTTACTTAATAATTATGCCTTAGTCCCCCATAAAGTGCAGTGATTATGTTTACTTCACATAATTGCTATGAGAAATAAACTGAGTGATATGGATAAAGCACTTGGCATGGTGTTTGGCACATAATCAGTGCTTAATAAATCTTAGTTAATTTGGGAAAAAAAGCTTAATATGCTGTTTGAAGATGTTTCTGATACTAATAAAAATATTTGAAGAACATCCCTGGCTACCATTAGAAAGGCTGACAGAGGTTAACAAGACTGTGAAAATTAATTTTTTAACCATTTTTTTACTGTGAAGATAATCTTACTAGTAAATGTTATCTTGCTTATTACTGATTATTATGAGAAAATTTGTATTGTTTAAGTTCTTCAAAGTTGTACACTTTGTAGCAGAACCATTTGGATAGTCCTTAGTAAATATACAAACTTGTTGAGGAAACTAAATACATACAAGAAAAAATGAAGAATATAAACTTAGAAGCAAAAATTCAAATGCACATATCCTAAATGGAGTGGTTAAGGGCTAAGTGGATGTGGAAGCAATGGGTAACAAATCAAAATTTTTAAACTAAGCCACACAGGATAAGAGATTAATGTAAAAATCCTTTCTTCCCTACCTGAAGTCTGAACAGGAAATCAAATTATATATTTTAAGTATTCATTGAAATGACTGCTAAAGCCTAAATGAAAGGCATGCTTCTGTGTGTGGCCAGATAGACTTACACACTCTAAACTGGATAATTTTGCCCACCCAGTTATAGGAAGCATTAATCAAAGACAGGCCACATGCAAAGGAGCAGAGCTGGTTCCATTACATCTTTCATGTAGCTCTGAGAGATCAGACTTTATACTTTCTTTAAGCATGCCTATCCAACAAGAGGAAAGATAACCCGAGCAGGCTCAGTGCCTTCTTCAATACCCACAAATTCTCTGGTGAAAAAGATAGTAAGTGCAGCAGTAAAGTAAGAGGTCTGAGAAAAGCATATCGTCACTAAAAATGTCATTTCAGTGGGGGTATGAGGAACCCAGGGCTCTTAAAAACTATAAACGGGAGATTAACATACAACCAATATAGAAATATTCAGTGAAGTTGAACATGGCATATGTAAAGATCAGAAACTCTCTCTTTTTTGGAAGTCATCAAGAGGACATGACCACTGACTGGATCACAAAAAAGTTGCTTATTTTGGGAATCATTATCTTAATCTGCATTTTCTCTTGCATGTGCTTGTATTATTGCTGTAGAATGTGCCTCTAACACAGCCAGATAGCTACCAAACCAACCACTTCCATGCTGATAAAACCACTGCTCACTGCTCAGGGCATGTTTCAGAAGAGGGGGACATGTAAGATTGTAAGAGCTGGTCACGAGAGGTAGAGATTTGGAGGAAGTCATGGAAAGGAAATGACAGCTGGTTTACCTGCAAGATGGGCCCAGGCAGTTGGAGACTCCTTACCTCCTCCCTTGTCCTTGGAATATATAAATTCTGCCCACTGTTCCCATAGCCAGAGCTGTTTCAAAGATGCAAGCATCTGGACTGTATATGTGACTGAACCCCATTAAGACCTCTATATAAACTTTTAAGATTCTTGAAGGCAGGTGCAGAGGTCAAATTTTCTTGTAGTTGCCCAAGACAAGCCTCCTTATGTAAGTTCCCTTGCTTATTAAAACCAGAGCTTATCTATCTGGAGTGGTCTGCCTCTTTGGTCTCTCCTCCCCTTCTATGTATGGGGGCTAGGTTTGAATTTCACCCTGGGGAACTCCCAAGGTTGCAAACCAACATTTATATACACATATGTGTGTGTATGCAACTGTGTGTGTTTGTGTGTGTTTGTGTGTGTACAGGATATGCTGATCTGATAAAGTAGCCTCAAAACGAGTGACTTCAATAAGATAGATATTTATTTCTCCTTCAAACAACAGTTTGAAGTTAGTCCAGAAATTTGAGATGGAAAGAGAGATATACTCCATAAGGCATTGCAATATTTCAGGTTTTGACTTGCATTGCTTTCATTTTTTTCCCCATTCTTTATCCCCTTATTGACTAATAGAACTTTCTGAGATGATAAAAAATGTTCTATATCTATCTGCACTGCTCATTATGGTAGCCGCTAGCCATATGTGGCTATTGACGTGAAATGTGGCTTATGTAGCTGAAAAATGCTATTATTAATTTTATAGAATTTTAATTCTAGTAGCCATATGTAGTTACTGGCTAGTATAGAGTGTTACAGTTATCTTCTATAAAAAAAACCCAGCTACTTCCACTTCTGCACCCAGGTTAGAGAAGGGGTAGAAGAGAGGAAATCTAGACCAATTAATTTTCTTTTAAACAACAAATTTACACACATTACTCCAGTTCACATTTCATGCCCAAATGAGGTTACAAAAGAGATTGAAAAATCTATCTCTAGCTTTGACAGTTATATACCTTGCTATAATTGTATAATCATGAAAAGCTCATTCTGTTACCTCAGTATTCATCCTAGAAAAACTTGTGTACATAAACAAGAGGTGACACACTACTATTTAAGATTATTACATAAGTAACAAAACAGATAAAAACAGACAGAAATATTATACACTAATTTCATGAAATTGTTTTCTGAGATACGAGGAAAAATGAAGTATTTTATTTCTCAAAAAAACTTCTACTTATACACTAAACATGATTAAATAGATAGCCACTTATATTGTTATTTCTCATTCAAACCCTACCAAAATTATAGTTAAAGAATATAAAATACTAAACCACAATGACAGTAGCAGATGAGAACAACAAAATTTCTGAAAATGGAAAGCAGCTGAAAAATTGCAACTGACTAACAAAGATGAGAAAGCCGAAATATAAGTGACTATATAAATAAAGACAAAATGAAGCAAGTCCATATATATTGGAGAATATTTCTAAAATTTACTCTTTCATGTATTGTAGGAAGAAAACAAATTAGATATATTACCATTTCATCATAACGTCTATTTGAATTTCCTCATGTGAGAAAGATATTGTATTGCTTTCACAACTTAAAACTTTTCAAATTTATGTATCGTTTGAGTGATTTGTTCCTCATATTTACTGCAAGAACTGTGCACATAGGATTATTTCTAGCAGAATTTATATTTATGTATTCCTTAGAGCATCACAAACTTATGACTTTACACAGACTGGATCCACTTAGCTGTCGTTATTTTCTTTTGGATGCTCAAATTGTCACTGTATCACCTCTCTGTACATGATGACCAGGTAGTTCTTTTTAACTAGATCCTGCTACCTGTCAGTGAAACCTTGATTTCTGCCAATAGCAAACTATCCCAGGATCATCTTGAATTCTCCTCTACTAAATAAGGAACGAAGGAGTCCTGTATTCTTTTAGTAGAAAGCAGTTTCAACATCTTGGCTGGATATTGTTGGAGCAGGTTATACTGCTTCTCCTTACCACTGAATCTATGAACCATGACACCAGGAAAGAAGGTAATTAATTCTTAGACCAAGAGTTATCTCAAAAAAATAATATAAGAAGATAAAAAAATGGCATGTGTTTAAGCAGATGGTTCCAATCCACATAAAATTATTGTTACCTGGTGTTCATGAGATCATATTAATATTTTAAAGTATTTTATTTAAATGATATATTATGCTAAATGCTGTTATAACAAACTGTGAATTAGTTACATTTCTCCTCAAATTTAGCAATCTCAATAACATTGATCACTTTCTGATTCTTGTAGCACACACCCTGAAAAAGATTTTGAAATATCCAGTGCCTCATGGTCCCATGTGTCAGTAATACTTACTTGATCACTTACTAACTGAGGGAGAAAAAGAAAGAAAGATTCTCTCCAAGAGAATACTACATAAAACACAAGCATAACAAGACATAACCTCTCGGATAACCTCCATACTATTCTCTGGCAATGACAACAAGGTAGTCAGAGACACATGTGGCTGTTGAGATTTATTTCAAATTGTTCTTTAGTTTCTCACTGGGAAAATTCTTTATCCTCTATCATAAATATCATAATATGGAAGACAAATCTCTAAAGATCTTTAAATAAGTATACATATTTAAGAATCAAAAATCATAAAAACCCAGACTACTAAAACTTAATTAACAATGGCATAAAGCACAGCTAAATTAATATCAAGAACATTTAAATGCAAAGGGTCGATTTTGAAAATCACATTATATATTGTTTCCAGAAGAAATCAATTCATCAACATGCAAACATTTGGATAATAATAATTTCATAGAAATGTCATTCTCACATAAATCTTGATATGTCAGTTTCTTAAGTAATTTCCAGACCCTTTAGGTATATCGAGATGATTTTATTGTCATATAAAACAAACAGAGAATTAGAAAATTTTTATGCAAATATCATTTGGTTTTAAAGCATCTTATACTTACACTACCACTTTTGCCTTTTACAGGTAATGCCATTTTGTTTTAGATTTCTTGGTAATAGGGTGTGCTTTTTTATCTTAAGTTGACATAGAACATTGGCTCATCAGTTTGCTGATCAGATTGGCATAGTTATTTGATAATCATACAATAGTCAGAGATAAGTAGATAATTATAATTAATATTGAAATAAAGAAGGCAAAATACAGGTAATTAACTAGCATAATGTGTTTGTAAGACAGTCTTCATGGAAAGGTTAATTTTTTTCAAGGCAGTTGAAATATATATATTTCAAGAATATATATAAGTTCAGTTCAGGAATATATATATCTTAAATGCTTTTCAAACACTATTTTCCTTATCATAGTCCTAATCTTAGAAAACAGTGTATATGTGTGTGTATATTTATATATGTATATATATTTATATATATGTATATCTATCTATCTATCGATCTATCGCCAAACATCCCGTGTAAATTTGCTAGAATCTGAAGGTACACATATATACACAGTAGATTTTAAGATAATAGAGGTCTTGTTTACTGGTGTGTTTTCAGTGCCCAGCACAGTCCCCAGTATCTTAAAATTTCTTAGTATTTAATTTTCACTTGGATGAATAATTATAAAAATCATCCTTTCAAATACAATTAGCTATCTTAATCATTCATGATCTAAACTTTCAGTACACTGAAAATTTCCTCTATTCGAAAACATTCACCTTTAGTTCTGACTTTTAACTTGATATTAAGTTGAACTCTTTAGTCTCATTTTCGAGTGAAGATCTGATATATATGTATATTTCCAACGTGAGATACATGACCACCTTGAAGAAACAGTTTTCCATGTTTAACAGATGACCTAATTGCAGCCTCCGATAACTAAGGTTAGAAAGGCAGAGCAATGAATAAGTTGAAGAATAGAGAAACATTCTTGAAGTGAAGTGCTTTTCTCCCACCTTCCACCTTTGGAAAATACAAGGTTTGCTTTTCATCTAACTTTCAGAGAGATAGGATTTAAGGGAATTACTCTGATAGAATAACAGTTGTAACCTACATTTTCTAGAACTTAAAAGATCCTGTGTGACCCATTTTAAGAAACATAGAGGGAGTAAATGACTAATGTACTTTCTGATGCCCTGATAAGAAAGGTTGGAGGCTGCGTGGAGTTTCACCTATGTTCCCAACGTTTGCTTTGATAACAAACAAGTTCTTTCATGTGTGAAAGAACTGGGTTTCAGTCATCTTGAATCATGTCTAGAGGACTACTGGGACAGGCAAGAAGAGCCCCAGAAGAGAGTGGAACGCTGCACTTCCACAGGCTAAGAGACCTTAAGCGACCAGCTGGAGGAGACACAGAGGTATCAGCAAAGGAAATACAACTTAGAGAACCCAGAGGGTGAAATTTGCATCTCTTGTCTCTGTAGCCCAGGCTAAAGTGTATGTTACATCTCTAATCAGTGTTCTATTTTCAGTGAGGGTTAGTGATCTTAATTTTTGTAATAAAAGTAGTAAGAATGATTTAATGTCTCTATTCTGCTATTGGTGATTAATAGTTCATACCCTGTTACATTGATACTGGTACAAAAATAATGCTTCCTCCATGTTATTTGAAAAATACTGAGTCTGAACTGATATTATCTGCATATTACACAAATCCTATATTGTGCCATATCATACCCTCGCTGAACTTCTTCAGTGTTTCCCTTATCAACACAGAATAAAAACAAAATTCCTTAAAGCCTTGTATGATTTTATTCCTGCCTTTTCCTCCAATATTCCCTAACTTTCTTTTGTCACCTTGACTTTTTTGTGCCTCCAAAAATCCAAGCTTTTGCTGCCTTATTCCATTTTCATGTTTTGCTGTCTTTATAACACTGCCCTACTAACAGCACTTTCAAAACTTAGAATGATACCTCCTTCAGTTTTTATTTTATTTATTTTATTATTTTTTTAATTTTATTTTTTTGCGGTACGCAGACCTCTCACTGTTGTGACCTCTCCCGTTGCAGAGCACAGGCTCTGGACACGCAGGCTCAGCGTCCATGGCTCACGGGCCCAGCCGCTCCGCGGCATGTGGGATCTTCCCAGACCGGGGCACGAATCCGTGTCCCCTGCATCGGCAGGCAGACTCTCAGCCACTGAGCCACCAGGGAAGCCCCCCTTCAGTTTTTAAATTAAATTCCATTGAGACTTTTTCTAACCACACAATAAAAATATATTTCAGCCCTCCGCTAGTCATTCTGTTTTGTACCTTTATGTGTTTTTTTTTTTTCCTTAACAGCACTTATCCTACTCTATAATTTTTATTTTGGTTTTCTGTTTGATTTTTTCCATTTCCCTCACTAGAATATAAACTTGATAAGTGCACAAATTCTGACGTTATTGTTCACAATTTCTTCACTAGCACTTAACACTGAGCATTCACTTAATAAATGTTCTTTAAATTAATGAAGGTGAAGAGTGAAGGAAGGAGAGAGGGAAGGAGGGAGGGAGAGTGAGAAAGAGAGGGAAAATGGAAAAGAAAAAATTAGAAAGGGAGAAAGAAATAAAGTAGGGAAGGAAGAATCTGTGAGCATAGAAAGCTCCTCAATACCTGCCAAAGAAGAAACTATTAGGAGATGTTAAAAAATAGTGATTAATAAACAACTAAAAAAGCTAGTACAAGAGAAAAAGCTGTTGCATGAAATTCATCATTTCCAATGTCAGAATTTTTTTTTCCCAATTCCTATAACTTTCCACACTACTTTCATGAAAAAAGAATGTAGAATAAGATTTATATAAGAATAAGAATTAATTACATTTTATAGATGGAGAACATGAGATTGAGTGGACTAGAACTCTTTCTTTTTCTCAGTGATGTTAATACAAATGCCATGTATTATCTGTTCTCTGATTATATTCCAGACTTATTAAAGGGTCTTGTACTAAATATTTTCACTTTCAATATTATCAACTATATTTCAAACCTTAAGCCTATGTACTGAGGCTTTTCCACATCTATTTCACAACAATCCATCAATCAAGTATCAATGTTGTTTGTAGAAAAAGAAAAAAAGGCACACTGTGTTTTCTTTTCTCCTTTTCTAAGACGTTTAAGTGTCTTTAAAAAAGCGTTAATCAAATAAGGAAACTGCATTTGCTTTAAATAATTCCATAGAATTCTTCCTTAAGTCTGCAATTTGGGAATGTACAACTGCACATAAAATCTTTATCTGAGCCGTTGTTTTCATAAATTAAGTAATTAACATATGGAGACCTGGTTCACCAAAGGCGGTGTAGAAGATAAACCATGTGATTTGATTTTGATCCAAGTCTTAGCTGAGTCCTATGGGGGCTATCTTTTGAATTATAAAAATTTTAAAACATCACATATTTATCTATTATTAAAAAATAAAAAGAACTCTGCCTCCTTTGTAATAGGGAAGCCATGGATAATTTTTTTGGAATTAAAAAAAAAATTTATACAGCAGATTCTTATTAGTTATCTATTTTAAACATATCAGTGTATATATGTCAACCCCAATCTCCCAATTCATCCCACCACCACAACCGCGCCCTGCTTTCCCCCCTTAGTGTTCATACATTTGTCCTCTACATCTGTGTCTCTATTTCTGCCTTGCAAACTGGTTCATCTGTACCATTTTTCTAGATTCCACATATATGTGTTAATATATACGATATTTGTTTTTCTCTTTCTGACTTACTCCACTCTGTATGATAGTCTCTAGGTCCATCCACATCTCTACAAGGGAAGCCATGCATATTAATCAATCATAATAGTCTATATTATCCATTTATAAATCATAAACATGCAATTTTGTATTGCATTATATACAAAATATTTTGAATGATAACTTTTAAAACACTGTGGAGTTCCAGATGATTTATTTGAGGCAGAATATACTATCAAATAGGTTAGAATTTTTGTGTGTAAGTAATTTGATTATAATTAGGGGAACATAACTGGTACATACTATTATTGGAATATAGAATTACAGGATACAGAGAAGGGTAAGATTAAAATGAACTGCAATAATAAAGAAATATTTTACAGCAGATTGACATGTGCTGAATCTTGAAATAGATGTAAGATTTGAAACTGTAGAGATGCAAGGAGAGAGCAATCCGAGCCTGAGAGCAGGTGCATAAGATATAGGCTAACGAAAAAGATACCTGAGTCTAAGTGAATAAAATGTTAATAATGAATATTTCAAAAGAGATTTTTATGCCTACAATGGTTATGACCTTGTAAAAGTGACACAAAAGTGATTATTAATGACAAATTATAAAAGCAATATTAATAGTATTTTTTTCTTATAAGGCAATTATCAGTGGTAATTAAGGTTTAAGCAATTAAACCAAAGCTAAATTACATTCATTTAACTAATGCTAATGAACAACTATTTATTCTTAAACAAGTTTGAACCATGTCTATTGTGGACTAGTGGGGTGGACCTAAATTAGGTTCTTGGGGTGCAAAGATGAATAAAGCATATTGCTCAGGATCAAATATACTACATATTCTGTTACCCTGTTAAGAAAGGTGCTTACATAAATACATACATTACAAAAATGTGTAATGCTTTCAGAGGCAGATAAAGAGGCTGGGTCATAAGGAGAAGGATATTTTCATGGTTCCAAAGTGTCTCCCAACAGATTGCTAAGCAGTTGCAAAGGTAAATAAAACAAGAACAATATGGCGGAGAAATCAAAAACACTTTGATCTGGGTCATCAAAATTCATAGAGGCATATCATGTTTCCCAGCCATGATGCCTATAAAAGGACACAATAACATCACCTATATAGTATTATAGTCTAGAATATTATCCCCACATTAGAGAGGAAATAAAAAGAGGCTGAATAAATGGCCCAAAAATACACAGGTAGAAAATATCAGTGTTTTTATTTGACTTTAACTAAAAGTTAAAACTCAAGCATGAGTTATCTCCAAATCTGTGTTCTTTACTACTGGCAGGCAAGAAAATATTTCCCTTTTATTTAGAATTCTGTAATAGTTTTGGACTTATTTTATTTCTCATGTTTACTACTTTTTAACCTCAGAAGTTACAGTGCCCCTTACTTTTCATTTATCAATCCTTCAGATTGAGGGAAATCAGGGCTCAGAATTCTTGATCTGTCACATCTGGGTGCTAGGTAGAGGAAGTGAATCTCCCATCTCTTGGCTGCACTTGTCTGGAATTCACCTCTTACAATATAGTCGCCAGCATTTCTCATGTCTCTTAGCAATCTGTGTTGCAGAAGTTAAATTCTAGGCAGGTATACCATAATTTTTACTGTATAGAGTAGTACCTTTAAGAATAAAAGATATGCTGAAAGATGGACATTGTCAGTTAAAATTCATCTTTGTCACTAGATGCTCATAGATACAATTCAGCTTTTTTTAAACACATATTAATAGAGAAACATAATAGAGAAACACACCAATATACTTGACTGTTTCTTAGAATTCTATGAACTCGACTTAATATTTTCAGATTCCCTATTTCCAATACCAACCTGTATCTCCTTATCCAGTATTCTATATGTCAATGAACTATATCCATTCATCCAATTATTAACATAGAACCAAGATATTATAATCCTTGACTTTCCACAAATTCTCCCTGAAATCTTAACAAACACCAGTTCATATGAACTCTACCTCTTAGCTACATGAATTTGTCTTGATCCCAGTGGCTATTACCTTATTTAGGTTCCAACCTTCTGTGTCCATTTTTTATACTGTTGCCAATACAAGTCTCTAGTTAGAAGGAAAGAGTTTACAGTTATGCCTAATGTGCCCTTTCCTCTAACTTCAGCAGCTCTTGAATATTGGACCCTTGGTCAATATGCCTAACAAAAAAGGGTCAAGGAATTTATAGGAGTATACCCACATTGAATTCAAGACAGTGTACTCACACTTGACTATTTATTTTATTATTACATAGCCAACAGCTGGAATTGAGTAGATGCAGTTACTCTAGAGAACTGGAGCTAATTAATTCTGGAATTGCAAGGTCTAAAAACTTAAGCACCCTGACAGATGAAGGTTTCTCTAACTCAGGTGATCCTTATTCATTTCGTTCATTTTTGATGGTTGCATTCCAAGTTCAACTCCCCTGCTGGGCTGTTGCCATAAAATCTGTGCTGTTGTGTATCTTGAAACCTTTATCAAAGATAAGTAATCCCTGTACTAAGTGAAGCCTTTTCTACCTTGTGAATTTAATTAACAAATTGACAAAAGACCACAGTTGTTAGTCAACAAGAGAGGGTGATATGCTAACATTTGAATTTTATTTTACTGCCTTTTCTTTTTAAAAATCCTTCAATATCTCCCTAATATTATTGGGATAAACTCTAAACACTCTACAATGCTGCTTGCGAGAATTTCACAATTTGGCCTATTCTGATTTCTCCAATATCACCTCTTGAGTCAGTAGTACATTGGTTTAAATCCATGAATGCTTCTCTCACTGTGAATATTTTAGAAGTAATCCATCCCTACTCTGAAGTATAATGTCACTTTATAACATTATCATGTAACTTCTTGCATGTGTATGTTTGTGTGTCTATTATCATGCTTTGTTCTATTTAATGTGTTGTAAGCTTCTTAGAAAGAGAAAAGTTTTCATTTTTACACGTTATGGTATACCTACATTGCACAGAATAGAAATCAATTAGGAAGGTATAAAGTAAATATCATGTAAGTGAAAAAAATGCAGTATTTAAAATTTACTTTAGACTCTTCTCAATGATTACTATTGCTTCATAGATAGAATGCTAAGGAAGGGAAAATCAAAAAAGTAAGTTGTAAGCGAAATTAATACAGAATTTCTTCATAAAAAATGAAAGAGAAAGAATTCTAGAATTGTTGGATTTTTTTCTGATTATAAGTTTAGTTGTCAGAATGAGATATAGACTTAATGCATTTATCTTCCTTTACTCTTACCTGACCAAATCCCATAATTTCCAGGAGTGTAACCAGTAGAAAACAAGAAAACAGAAGAAAAGCATTTTTTTTTCCCCAGCAGGTTATGAAGAGATTTAAGGTATGCTATTCAGTTTTTATTTCTGCTCCAGTGCAAATACTGAGGCTAGCTTTATCTGTAAAGTTGCCCATTATCAATAGCATTTCCACAGATGACCCAGTACATTTATTTTTCACTTGTCACAGAGAATCTAGAACCTACTTTAGACTTGCCATTTTTCAGTTATGAGTAAAGCATTGAAGGCTGTTTCATTTATCCTTTTTCTTCACAAGCTTACTGTTTGTAAATCTCTGTCATTTATAGACAACTCTGATGACAAATATGTGGTTACTAGTGTGCAGATTTCTCACTGAGCTCTGTTTCAAGACAACTGAGGTACTGTACCCTTTGTACATAGAATAGAAATTATAAAAAGGCACTAGATAGAGTAGTACTTTTAAGAATGACATACTGAAAATTTTGTCACTGGATGCTCATAGATCCAATTCAACTCTTTTTAAAGATAAGTACTAATAAACACATGAGTGAAACTATTTAGCACTCTTGATTCTACAATTATATTATAGAAAACATTTTATCATAATCACTTCTAATATTTCTATCCATATATTCAAAATTTCTTATTTCCTAACTTGTAATGAAGGAGAGAAGGCAACATGTTGACCTACTGATTAGAGAAAGGATATTTTCAATGTATAAATGTTTATTATAATTCATCAAATGTATGAAATTTTGTATCATAAATTTTGACATTTATTTAATAGTTGCACATCATTAAAATAAAATAAAAATAATTATTTATGTAGATGCTTGCCAACATGGAAGAGTGTAACCACAAAATAGTTAGACAATGAATACTTTTTGAATAAATGAACACTAATCCAAATTATTGCTTTCTACAGTGTACTCAAGAAAGTGTATTGTTCCCTCAATACTATGATCCATAACTCAAGATTCCATGCTAAAATAAATTAAAATTATAATTTTTTAACATCACCTGTAATGTGGGAATAGTTGCAAGTCAAGTCACTATCACTGCAAATGGTGATACTATCACACATCAATAAAAGGCAATTTGTTTTTCACTTAAACAGCAAGAATTCTCACATTTAGTGCATCAACACATTTTGCTCCCATGGATAACCTGGAGTAATTCCTGATCTCAAACTGTCTTCCAAATTAGCAAAAAAGGATAAACTAAAAGTTTAGTTTCAATGTCAGTATCTCATTAATTGACTTCTGTAATATTGTTATTAGTTCAAAGTGTTTGGCCCTTTACCACCTGCCTTTTTATCTACAAAGGTATGTGAATCCAGAGAAGTATGCAGCTTTTATGAAATACTCTGCAGCTAGTGTGAAAAGGTTGATATGAAAATCTTAAACAGACTAGATATTCATATCAATGGAGTCTGAAAAATGCATCTTAGTAAGATTTGAAACTTACTGCAACTGCTAGTATTATTTCCAAATTTCATTAATGATATAAAATGTGGTATAAATAAATGATTATATCTCTGGTTCAAGTCTGTTCCCATATTAGTGTATTTTTTTGTTTTTCTTTTGTTTTTGTTTTTTTTTTTTTTTTTTTGCGGTATGCAGGCCTCTCACTGTTGTGGCCTCTCCCGTTGCAGAGCACAGGCTCTGGACGTGCAGGCTCAGCGGCCATGGCTTACGGGCCCAGCCGCTCCACGGTATATGGGATCTTCGCGGACCGGGGCACGAACCCATGTCCCCTGCATTGGCAGGCAGACTCTCAACCACTGTGCCACCAGGGAAGCCCCTTACGTTAGTGTTTTTAATGCAACAGATGTTTAGAAGTTTGGATGGTCAATAAAAGAATAATTAAAATTATTCATTCTCGAATTGTGATGTTGACCAAATATATTTTGTACTTCAACAATTTAATTGTGTTAATGAAATGAGTCCCCTAACATACAGTGTAGCTTATTGCTGTGCATTTACTTGAAAATTAATATTTTTCTCATATCACTCTTCTGAAACTGTTTTATTCAAGGTCACCAACATTCTACATGTTGCCAAGCGCAATCATCAAATCTCAACTGTAAATTTATTTTATTTACCAGAAGCTTTTAACATGGTTGATTATACTCTTTTTTGTCTTTCTCTTCCCTTACTCCTTTACTGTTTTCTGCTCCTTTCTTTGATTTCTTAATTTTGGAGTGTTTGTATGCCTTAGTCTTTATCCTTTTCTCTTGAATATCTCCTCCACTCTCATGGCTTTAAATATCATCCATGTATTGATGATTTTTGTGTACGTGTATGTGATAATTTTTTCTTAATATCAGAGAATATTTTTCAGAGAATTATTTGAAAATATCTAAGGTATATAAGACATTGACATCAAACCCTTAATAAATTAACACAGCTAAAGTTTATTATTTGTTCATACAAAGCATACTACTGGTTTGGGTGACTCACCAGGGCAGCTTTTATCCATAGGTGGGCTTAGAATCCCAGGTTATTTTTAACTTAAAGCACCACCACATGAGCCCATAGTTCCCATGAGGAGGCTGGGGAGCTGAACTCAGACAATTAAATCATCCTACATTTGATCGTTACAAATTATTTTCACTAACGTTTAATTGGTCAAAGTAAATTACATGGTCATGACTAACTTCTGCTTGATGGGGAAGTGAAACCTTCTGTGTACCTGCAACTATAGAGCTAGATATTGATAAACAGATAAAGTGCCTATGAAAGATGCCTCTGTCAGAGGGATTTCTTTTATTAAGGTTTAATATGTTATTAAATGCTTTGAACAGTGCCTGGCACAAATTAAACACAAGTATTTGTCAATAATTATTATGATTTGAGGCAGACAATCATAATTCTTAGCAGACAAGTTGAGGAAACAATCAGGATAAAATTCCAGGTAGTGAGTCAATAATATAGAATAAAGAGCTGTCAATTAAGACAGGAAACCAGTAGGTTAGCATCTGTTAGAGAAAAAAACACTTAGAAGGACTAACATCTGAAAGATAGGACACATCTGAAGTGATGAATATAGAAAAAAGAAAATTTTAAAAGTCAAAGAAATATATTAGCTGCAAAATATAATAAAGATTTTTCCTGACAATCTAGGTACTATATCTAAAATCCATTAAAATTAACCATTATGGAGAATTATACTCTTGTACTCTGCTGATATGAGATACCATGAGGTAACAGAGAAGACTAGCAAACTTCCATTACATATTATAAAATCCCCATTATTAATATGTAATTATGCAATAATTAGAAAAAAGATCAACAGAGACAGAAACTGAAACTACTGGCTTTATAAAATAAAAGAGTAGATTCTACTTACCACCTTCCTTTTCTATTCTGCATATAGGTAAGCCTTGTATCTTCACTCAAAATTATCCCCAATAAATATTTGTTGATAAATGTAAGAAAATACTTCACAAGGAAGATGGATAGTAAAATAGGGTTAAAATCTATAAAAATTCATAGTAAAACAATCAAGATAAAATGATATCAGATTATTGGATGATTACATGAATGAAGAAAGACCTTATGTTTACTGTCTTTACCTCCATTTTTACGAATATTATTAGACATACATCCTGAGAGAGCAAAATGTTCAAGCCCAAACATATAATCAAAATATCCTTGGAGGCAGTGGTGGTTTTAATTTTGAGAATATTCAGAAAAGGAGGTAGATGGCAAATCTTTTGGGAGAACTAGATGTAAGAAAAAAAAGATAGTAAAATGAGTAGTTTCTAACTTATGTGCCCATTACTTCTCTATGAAAAAAATCACAAGTCAATCATACTGCCACCACAGCAATTATTTTAAACGTCTGTAGCACAAGCCAAACCAGAATTAAAATAATCTCTTTGAAGGGTAATGATCCTCAGTTAAAGGGGGTATAAAGAAATTTTCAAAATTGAGTAGAAATAGAAAGGCTACTGCAAATTGATTATAATCACTTCCATAATGCAAAATGTTCACACTGTTTTTAAAGGGGCATGATAAAATATGCTGCAATCTTTTGACTTCTAAAAAAATCCCATTTTAGATAAAAGTAAGATTCTTTGACTATGGATATTTGGAGTTATAGCTTAGCTCAAAAACTTGAAGAGCAATATATGAGATGACTTCAAACATATCAAAGGTCATTTTCACAAAAAAGATTAAACTTTTTTTCTTTATCTACTCCAAAATCCAAAAGCAAGGAAAGTTACAGTAAAGAGCAAGCTTCTTTCTGCAAGATGTTACTAAAAGTAATTTCATCTGGTAAACATCCTTTGCTTTGAATGAATTGGGTCTGTACTTTGCAGGGGTGGTCAAAGCTACACATAGCTAAACCCTGAATTTTAATTAGATACATTTGGTTTTTTGGGCTTGTATTTCTCCTCTTTTCTCCACCTCTTCTTCCTCCTCTTCTTTTTATCCTTCTCATCTTTCTTCTTTTCTTCCTCCTTCTCCTTTTCACCATCCTCTCTTTTTAAATTTTTTTTCAGATAATTGTAGTAACTCCCTATTTCCCGGCTTGAAATATCTCATAATCCATTCTTACATAACATTTAAAGTGTTTATCTTTCTTAATTTCTTTTTTCACTTTTTACTGCAGAAGTGTTCAAACATAATTAATGCAGTCTTTTACACACTGTTAGACTATGAAAGAGTTCACAGGTTTTACAGAATTGATATGTCACATGTTTATTTCAATACTTTAACAATCTTATTTCTCCCCTTTCTCATGGCATTTATTCCCTGACAAAAATGGATCTTCAGTCTTGGAATTTTCCACAAACTGTCATTGGCTCCTTCACAGAACTGTTTAATTTCTTTCTCCACTGAGGAATGTTTTCCTCTGAATGGGAAGTTAGATGCTACTATTTTATTAGATTTAAGTTCTTTTATTTGGCAAGAATAATACACAAGTTGTGTGGTTTACAGTCTATTGTATAACAAGAGAAATTTCACAGTGTTATTTGTCCTGTGTTCCAACAGTACCATTAGGTATTTTCAGCTTGATCTATTCAAAGTAAATTTCCCCATTTATCACTTAGCCAACAGCTTTAGCTTTATTGATGATTATTGCATAGGTCTATTATGTCATTATAGGTTACAAAATAACAATGAAAACAATCTGCATTTTTAGATCCAATTTCCCTAAACATAAAAAGCTTTCCTGATTAAGTATTTGGTTAACCTGAAACATGGTTTACCAAGGAAAGCAGTATAAATATTTGAATCTTTCCTTTTTGGTGTCCCAATAAATTCTAATGGAGTACTACATTCTTCTTTAAGTATCATTATGGATCTTTGGAGCTATAGAGCTTTTATATCTTTTCAGGCACTGTAGGTGTTATTCTTTTTTGATGATCTAATCCTGTCTCTATTAAAAGGAAGTTCATTCAAGTCCGTTAGAGTTCTTGTTTCTCTTTCTTCTCATTTTGTATTTTTCTTTTCCTTTGCAATAGATGTCTACAACATTATGTTTTAAAAAAATAATAATAATTTTGAGATCATTGTAGGTTTGCATGTAGTTGTAAGAAATAAGAGACATAGAAATCCCCTATACTCAGTTTCCCCCAATGGTAACACCTTACATATCTATAGTATGATATCACAATAAAGAAACTAACATTGACACAACCCATCCATCCTATTTTCTGTGTCCTTTTTACAAAACTTCAACCATCTTTGCTTTCTGTGCTCTCCGGCCCTACTACATGGTCAGGGATCATCTGGTACATCCCTTTCATCTGTGCATCACACCTGAAACTAGACGCTATTCTAAGGGGCCCAAATTTTTTTAGTAAGAAATGTTGAAGACAATAATCTAGGAACTAGGGTCTTCACTGATACTAGGTTGCTATGGCTTCTAAGGCTTTTCAGTGTTTAGAAATAGCAAACATGCATTATTTTATTAAGAAAAATAAATTAGTTCATACTAACAGTTTCTCAAATAAAAGATTACAGATTTTTTTTGTTGTTGCTGCTTAATATCCTTGACTTTGCATTTCTCTCCTCTTTTGCTGATCATCTTGGGTGATGTTGACATTTACATAACATATTTAACATACTATTGTGATGGGTGTTTTCTACTGTCTCTATATATTCACATTTTTACCATTCTCAACTCTACTCTTTTTCTCATTCAAAAGGCTGTCCCTTGCTCTCTAGCTGTTATTTGGTTTCCAGCAAATGGAAGGAACAGGGGAGAAACTGGAGAGTTGGAGGCATGTAAAATAGAGATATTACTCCTCTAGTCCTTAACTCACAACTCCAAGGAGGCAAACCTCACCACAGCTGTTTTCTTGGGTTTACACCATGTCCCTCTCATGTCTTTCAGGTATAAAGGGTACATGGCTTTCTGTCGTTGCCAGTCCCAGATTACTTGGCCAGCATTTATTGGGTTTCTGACATCCCCCATAGCTGAAAGTTGAGCTAAATAAACTTTTATTTTTATTCTGCTATATTCTGTCATTTGTTCCAGGTTATTACATTTTTTAAAAGACATAAAATATATATATATTTTTAAAAACATAAAATATTTCCCCTACCTTCCTAACCAACAGGTTAGTTGATGGAACAGACAAATACTTCCATGCAATATAGTAAATCAATTATAAAACTATGGATAAGCTGTTTTGAGAGCACAAAATAAAGCTGTTAAATCCACTCTAGAAATTCAGTGAGGGTTTCCTAGTGGTCATGTTCTTGAGCTATACTTCCTAAATCTTCCTTTATATAGAGAAAGAAAGTTTCGATGATAATATTTAACTTGTTATTTTCATAATGTACACAAAACCTAGAAAGTGTGTTGTACAGGATAGATTCAATAAATATTTTGGATGATTGACTAGTTGGGTATACTAGCACAGGTAATCAAATACTCAAAATAGTAAAGGGTTGTGTGTGTGTTTTAAACTTAACTGAAAAAACCTCATTGTCACACAGTACTTTTTAGTAAATTTTACTGCCTTCCGCTGAATTCATCAGCAGAACATGTAACTTAATTATTTCTTTGTGCCCTTATAAATTGTATCTAATTTAGATTTAAATGACTTCAAATGAATGCTTGGGGGATTGTCAATGCCTATTCAAATATCAGTTAAATTTTACTTATGGGCCATGGAAAGAGGAATAAAGAAGTTCAAGGTTTAATACAACCATTCTTAAAAATACTTGAGACCAACAAAATGGTTAATGCTTGAACTGTCCATGAAGTTTTCTTTCTTTAATGGTCACAGGCCTATGGTTGAATACCTCCAGTTACTGGCATCTTATTTTCTTTGGAGACAATCCAGTGCATTTAATTTCAAGTCTGACATTCAGAAAATGTGTAGTGTTTGTAAATATACCCAAGCCTAATCAGATATAAGGAATAGGTTTGTCTACATAATAAAAATTTGTTATGCAGTCATTCCAATTGTATTTCAGATTAACTGTTAATATAGAACTTCAAATCCTTTTTTTTCAATTTACTATTTTAATAAACAATTTATTTTTTTATTTTCTAAATAAAAAAGTATCAGAAATATCAGGGCAAGTATTGCTTTTGAATTGAAATGAGGACTAATTTAATTCAAATTTTCATATTATAGAATCAAAACATTGTACATCTTACTTAAAATATCAATAGTTATTCTAGAATAAAGTAGTGGTTTTCCACTCAAGCTATTAATATTTTCAAGCATAATTAAAGTACAGTTAATAAGAGAAGAGTAAAATATTGACTCAATAACCAAGAGAGATAATTTCACTAATAACATTCAGTAACATCCTTTGGTCCCATACTTGTCTCTATTCTATCTTTTTTACAAACATTAAATTAAAGTATGGTACTGGCACAAAAACAGACATAGAGATCAATGGAACAGGATAGAAAGCCCAGAAATAAACCACACACCTATGGTCAATTAACTTATGACACGGGAGGCAATAATATACAATGGAGAATAGATAGTCTCTTCAATAAGTGGTGCTGGGAAAACTGGTCAGCTCTAACACCTTGTACACAAATAAAATCAAAATGGATTAAAGACATAAATGTGAGACCAGATACTATAAAACTCCTAGAGGAAAACATAGGCAGAACACTCTTTGACATAACTGGCAGCAAGATCTTTTTACATCCTTCTTTCTCCTACAATAATGGAAATAAAAACAAAAATTACAAAATGGGACCTAATTAAACTTAAAACCTATTGCACACCAAAGGAAACCATAAAAATGAAAAGACAACCCACAGAATGGGAGAAAATATTTGCAAACAATGTGACCAACAAGGGATTAATTTCCAAAATACTCAAACAGCTTGTAGAGCTTAATATCAAAAAAAACAAAAAACTCCATCAAAAAAATGGGCAGAAGACCTAAATAGACATTTCTCCAAAGAAAATATACAGATGGCCAAGAGGCATATGAAAATATGCTCAACATTGCTAATTATTAAGAAACGCAAATCAAAACTACAATGAGGTATCACTTCACACCAGTCAGAGTGGCCATCATCAAAAAGTCTACAAATATTAAGTGCTGTAGAGGATGTGGAGAAAAAGGAATCCACCAACACTGTTGGTGAGAATGTAAGTTGGTACATCTACTATGGAGAACAGTATGGAGGTCCTGTAAAACACCAAAAATAGAGTTACCATATGATCCTGAGATCCCACTCCTGGACTTATATCCAAAGAAAACTATAATTCAAAAAGATACATGCATCCCAATGTTCATTGCAGCACTCTTTACAATAGCCAAGACATGGAAGAAATCTAATTGTCCATTGACAGATAAATGGATAAAGAAGATGTGTACACACACACACACACACACACACACACACTCGAATATTACTCAGCCGTTAAAAGAATGAAATGCCATTTGCAGAAACATGCATGGACCTAAGACCTAGAGATTATGATACTAAGTGAAGTAATCCTACCAGAGAAAAACAAATATGATATGACATCACTTATATGTGAAATTAAAAAAAAAAAAGATACAAATGAACTTATTTACAAAACAGAAATAGACCACAGACATAGAAATCAAACTTATGATTACCAAAGGGAAAGAGGGTGAGAATGGATAAATTAGGAAGTTGGGATTAACATTTACATACTACTATATATAAAACAAATAACAACAAGGATCCACTGTAAAGCCTGTAAAGCACAGGGAAATATACTCAATATTTTTTAGTAACCTATAAGGGAAAAGAATCTGGTATCTATCTATCTATCTATCTATCTATATATATATCACTGTACTGTACACCTGAAACTAACATGACATGTAAATCAACTATACTTCAATAAAATAAAAAAAAATAAAATAAAAATTATCATCAAAATTATTGCATTTTGCTGAGGTTTATAATTTATTAAAAGTCCATTTTGCCATAAAAACCCAAGATATTTCTGACACAACAGAAGCAAAAGGCTACTTTTTTTGTTTGTTTTACAGGACCAGGACTTGCAGGCTACTTATATAGCAATCATGTATGTACTTGAGAGATGTGTGTGTGTGTGTGTGTGTGTGTGTGCACTCACGAGTGTTCATGTTCAGAAATTTTCTCATCATTTTTAACAGCTTTGATATATATATGGAAACATTTTTATACTCAAGCCTACCTTGTCAAAACCACTGGAATACACTTATTTCATGCTCCCATGACTCCTGTCCCCTAAAATAATATTTGCTTTGTGGAAAACAGTGTTGCTAAGTGTGAGTTCTGAGGATAAATGATATCCCTGTGAAACAATGTCCTCAAATTCAGTCATTGACAAGTGTTTTTGTTTGTTTATTTGTTTGTTTATACAAGGGAAAATAAATTCATTCAGAGCAATAAAGTAGTGTTCTTCTGGTAAGAAAGTTCAGAGATATTTGGACGTTCCAGATTCTCAGCCACGTGGTCTATATTCCTAGGAGGATAATGGTAGATACCTAATTCTAAATCTCAGCAAACGTTTTCAAAGCGTATACATATCAACAAGGGGGACAGATGAAACCAGCCATAAATAGAAGGTCTGAAAACTTCTGTCTATGTATAATAGAGACAAAAATATCTCATGATAGTTTTATGGAAGAGTTTCTTGTCAGAACTGTGGTCTTCAGTAAGGGGGTGGAGCCAAGCAATGATGTTGTAGCAAGGAATAAATATGCTCATCCCAATCCACTCTGATTCTTCAGTGTCCTACCTCTGCCTCCAGATGACTGAATTCACCCAAAAGCTGGAGGGCAAAGAAGCATGTTGGTACAGTCCATATGGGACAGCCTAATCCCAAGCCAGGCCAGGAGGAAGAGGGTGGGAATTGGATCTGGAGGGTCAAAAGAGAGGTATTCAGTCTACACATCTAAAACCGATTTAAGTTACTGTGACACATACTGCTGTGTGTTAACTAAAATTTCTGTTCTAGAGTTCCTGAGCACACAGGTAAACCACATTTCCCAGGCTCCCTTCATGTAGCCATGTTACCTTGTCAGACTGAACAAATAAAAATACAGGAGATGCATTTTAATTTGCATTTGAAATAAACAGGTAAATGTTTTTAGCTTAGGTATGTTCCATGAAATATTGGGGACACACACAATTATACTGAAAAATGTATTCATTCCTCACCTGAAATTTAAATATTACTGGTGCTCTGTGTTTTAGCTAACAATGCTAGATCAATAGAAAGTGGATTGAAGTAATATTAGACTGATTTGCTGGTAAGTAGGCACTCTGTAAAATAAGTAAATTAATGACACTGATAATAATAATTAATAATGATAATAATAACCTGCCTTTGTGGAGTTAGCATATCTCTGTGGTTTAAATAGTCTCAGTATGGCTAATTTCAAACTACCAACATAAACTGGACACAGAGTTGGAAAGAGATATGCACAGTTGGCTCTCATGAAACTCTACAGGCCAGCTTCAAGACATCACTGAATATACATTACTTTTAATCCTCTCACTTCAACAAAATCTTTGTACACAACCCTCCATTCCCATTTCCTCGTCTAGCTGGCAGAAATGCAATTAAATCTTCAGGATAACCTTGGGAGCCATGAGGAGAATATAGCAAACATCCACACACTGGAACCTGCCTTAGTGCTATGTCATCTCTTGGAGGTGAGCTGTGGGATCAGATAAACCTGCTTTGGAATTTGTGATGTGAGTAGAAATAAACTTGAAGTGTGTCAAGCGACTGATATTTTGAAAGTTATCCATTAGAGCAGCTAGCATTTATGTCATCCTGTAAGCTAGTTTTGTCATATGGATGGTGACATAAGCAAACATTAGTGACCAAAGTGAAAATTTCACTATTCTATACATTATTTAAAATATATACCAGACATTTGCTAAATGAGAAGCCTTGTACTAGATACAGAGGATACCACAACATTTGCCTTAGAGAGTTTAGAGAAACTTTAGAAAGTGTAGAAGCTTACAAAAACATAGTATGAACTATAAAAATCATTAGGAAAGTAGAGCGTTTTAGAAGCATATTGAAGAATTGAATGGTATGACACAATATTCTGTCTTTCTACTTCCTGTGAGATATGCCTGGAGTGGTAGCCTTCCGTTCCTGCCTGGCAAATTGCTGCTCATTATTCAAGGCCTAACTCAAACATTATCTCTGTACTTTCCAAATATATTTTCCTGAATACTTTCTATTTTGAGCAAACCTCACCTTTAACTGTCTTGTCATTATTTATTTCCATATTTAGACCTTATCACTTAACATTGTATTCATTTAGAACTAGATCCTGATATTTTTATCTTCATTTCATTTTCAGTGTCCCTAAAAATGGTTGTGCCGGTAGTATTTAAAAATAATTTCTGGTGCCTCTACTTTGCATGATATAGTTTATTCCAGATCTCCAGTTATACAGCCACTGTTGTCATCATAATTATTCTCAGGAAGTCAGGTTTCCTTTAGAAATAAGTTTCCATGTGGCCGGCTATGGTTTATCAGATTTTCTGAAATGTGTTTTCATGTTAGCTTTTCCTGTCAGTACTAGTCTAAGTGTGTAGATGAAGAAATAATCCATATAGTTATTGAATATAGTCATGTGGAAGCCATGCATTTCCCTCTGGGTTGTACTTGAGAATATGGATTGTTTCTTATTTTGATTCCTCCCAAGGCCTAGCCTAGTGCCTTCTGAATTTAAAATACCAAAATACCAAATAGGATTTCAAACAACATTTCCTCATCTATTTGTGCAATGCTATGCTAACATAATCAATGGGTAAAGTCACACAAGAACCCTAGAGGATTGTCCAATGATGCTAGTCACATTTTGCAGAGCCTGGCAGAATTTACTTTTCTCCCTGCTCTGTATCAGTATCTTCCCCAAGTTTTTGATGGTACACAGCTTTGACTGCTGCTCTCTCATCTGTTCCATCTGCTGTTCTCTTGTTTCCCAGCAGACAAGCCACTATACTGTGCCACTTTAATTTCTGCTTTAGTGCCCTTAAACTGCTTCTCCTACTTACCAGCCAGTCTTTAGCTCACCATAAAGCACCTGCTAGGGAATTCAGCTGCCGCACATGTGGCCAGACTGGTGATTGTGGGATGCTTTCAGAAATAAGGTGAAAGTACTTGTGGAATTGAGGTCAAAAGCCTCCTTCATTTTTTTCGGCAGTTAATTGACTGTGTTTCGTTTAGTAGGAATGTGAGTTATAGTACGCTATTGTTCACAGGGTCAGGGTCGGGAATCAACAGTTTCTGACACTGAAGTCTCTAGCTTCATTAAAAGACCAAGCTAAGGTGACAACCCACCTGTTCAGGTTTTTAGTGCCATACACCTGTTGATGGCAGGTGTTTATTCTGTCAAGATAGGACATAGCTACAATGTAAACTTATCACCTACTTCAGGTGTGGAGTTAATTCTACAGCTGACATGTTTTTCTTCCAGAGTTCCTGCACAGGTCCTAGCCTTAGATAATTAAAGAGGTTACCGTATGTCAGTCTTTGTGTTTGACTGAGCTTTGTATATAGTGCCACCATAGATGGCTGAACATTCCATTAAAATGTGAATGTAACTTCTTTTGATAACATAGAGTGGACTCAACTAAGGGAATCAAATACAAATATGCTGGCAAGATAAAATGGTATATTTATCTATATTTACCTTACATACATATTTTTGCTTTAAAGAAAAACACCTTTTCATGATTCATGATTCTCAAGATTATTGTCTTTTTAATATTGTTAATAATATCTATATTTAATCGATTCTTTAAAATAAATATTCTCTTATTGAAATGTAAACAGAATCTAGTTTAGTTGTGTTTTTGCTAATACACATATTTCCTGGAAGAAAAAAGCAGAGGAAACATTTCATCGTTAGCAAGCTCTACTCCTGAATATGAATCTAAAAGATTCTTAGATGTTTTTCAAATCAGAGCTTTTATCTTTAATTATATAGAAATCGTACTAAAACAGGAACTCTCCAATTCTGTAATGATGATAAAAAATGGACATATTACACCAGAGGGTTTTTCCTTTATTTTCTACTTATTTTTTTCTGATTAAAAAGATCTGTAATTGTTTCTGTACCTTGTTTAAAGAATTGGTTATACAAAGAAAATTCTATCCTAAGAGTTTAGTGATACACCTTCAGACTAAGAGGAAGCTTATATTTTTCAAGCCTCTGATCATTTTGTGCTAGGATATGGTAAGATGCAGGTGCATGTTAACAACAAGGAAGTTAATCTTCTAAAGTAGATGATTTTCAAACATTATTTTTCATCTAGGTATTCTTTCTTCAAGTAGTTCTATGTGAAAATATGAAAACATATAAACAGATAAAAGCCAAGCTGCCCTGTTCAAAGGCAATGAAGCTACAGAAATCTACAAGCTAAGCCTTCTGCCAACATTCTGTACAAACCTATCACCTTCCATTAGTGTGTCACACACACACACACACACACTTATCTCTCTCTGTGTATCAATCTATTTAAATAGATACAGATATCTAGATACAGTTATCTAGATAAAGGATTGATAGATAGCTGTAATATGTAATCAATGCTGTGAATGGAGTCAGAGAATTATGAAATACCATTAATAAAAACTAGTTATTTTAACTGTCATTTTTAAAAAGTAATCATTTCATGGGAGAAGAAAAATGATTCAAATACAAATAACAGGACTTTTAAGAACATAAGTTCAAAGAAAAAAATCCATAAATATGTAACAAGAATAGACTTAGTTAGGCTAACACTGTCATTTTTGATTTTAAAGCTCATTATTTGTGTCAGTGGAAATGCAAGTACCAAAGTTGTTCAATGTTGTATGATTGTAGGCTTAATATAGTGATTATTTTCATAACTTCCCACGTTCTAATCTTAGGTTATAATTACTTTCCACTCACAAGTTCATTATATCTCTATTTTGAATAATTTATTTTATTTGTGATTTCTGCTGAGTAACTATTTTTAATTTATTATGCCTCAAAATTAAAGTTTTACCCAAGGAAAAATGATGTTTTATTCATTTTATAGCAATGTCATATCATATTTCTACAAATACTTAACAAATGTAGTTTGCTGTACCTGACCTGCTAAACATTTCAGAATATTTTGTGATAGTTAAGACAATGACATAAGGTATTTATTTAGTATCTACAATGTGACAGGAGCAGAACATACAATTTTATCTAATCCTTACAATTTACAATAGGTAAATATTTTTGGCCAAAATTACAGGCAAATGACCTTAGAGGGTTTAAGTGACTTGCCAATAGCCACATAACATATATATATATATAGTAGCCCAAGTTTAGCTCTTAAGTTTTAAATACTAAATCTTAACAATTATGTACCTGTTTATGTCATTTCCCAATTACTGTTCAATGTCAATAAGATTATATAAAAAGGTCCATATATGTCTTTAATAAAAAGCTTTTATGAAATACCCAAAGGAGTATTTAATAAATAAATAAAAATATTTTATTAAATACCCAAAGGTTAACTGTGAAGAATTAACATAGTGCACTCATGAGGATTGATTTTTGTATGATTTACTATAAATGTGGCTTTGAAGGGAAAAGAAGAAGAGGGGTACTGGAAAAAAATTTGCAGTCCTGGCTTAGCCCATTTATGTTTAGGTCAACTTTTGTCTCCTACTACTTTCACCAGGAAAGCTCCATAATAGTCTAATTAGCAGACACCCAAAAATCAGTTTTTCTGCTTGAGGATTGCTTGAGGGGTGGGTGTCATGGGTTCATGTTACATCTCCATCCTGAGCAATGTTCCTTCTGTTACTCATAATTGGCTTGTTTCACCATCTCTCTTTTTATAACTTTCAACTGTGCTGAATTTCAAGACTCTAACGCAGTGCTTGGTCCTCAGACCATAACCAGCAGCAACAGCATCTGGGAACTTGTTACAAAATCATATTCTTGAGTCTTACCCCTGACCTCCTGAATTAGAAGCTTTGGATCTGAGGCCCAGCAATCTGTATTTTAATTAGCTCCCCCAGGTATATCTAATGAATGGTAAAGTTTAAAAAACAGAGTTCTAGTGTATGTAGAGATCCCTTGCTCCTCATGACTGCTGCTGCTATTCTATACAGCTGAAGCTCTAATCCACTTGATTCTTGGAGGGGACACCAGAGAAAGAGAATGTGTAGTGCTATTCCTTAGCTAAGAAATAGATCCCAGAAGCTTTAAGATGCAGAAGGTCATTCTGTCTCCTTTCCTATTTCCACAATAAGACTAATCATAATTGTAGTTTCTATCTCTTCAGTTCCTCCTCTGTGCCTGGCATTTTGTAGCACATTTAATCCTCACAGTATGATAAAGTTTACCTCCTAGTATTTATTTGGGTCTCAGATGCAGAGGTTTGAGATAATAGCATTCCTTAGTTCACAGCACAGTGCTGTCAGTATTCTTTGTTTATTTACTTCCTTTTATTCGTGTACCTCTTTCTAATCTCCATCTTCCCACAATAAGCAAACATCTTTATTTGTTAAATGTTATAATCTTTGCACTTGTTTTGTAAAATTGACAGAGTGGTTATTTATGTATATACTTTGCATATTTTTTTAAACAGCTTAATTGAGATAGTATTCACCTGGTATGCAGTTCATCCATATGAAGTGTATAATTCAATAGCTTTTAGTGTATTAGAGTATGGCATCCATCACTCCATCAGTTTTAAAATAGAGTCAGCTCTCTCTATACGCAGATGCAAAACCTGTGGATACTACACAATTTTATCTAAGGGAGTGTGCACAGATTCTGGAATCCAGAACCAATCCCCTCCAAGATTGAATGATAACTTTATTTTCATTACAACAAAAAGAAACTTTGTACACCTTAATTACACTCCTGAAGCCACCATCCCAATCCCCTTTTCCAGCTCTAGGAATCACTAATTTATATTCTGTTTCTATAGATTTGCTTATTATGGACATTTCATGTAAACGGAGTCATACAATATGAAGTCTTTTGTTACTGATTTCTTTCACTTATTATAAGGTTTTCAAGGTTTTTCCACATCATAGAATGCCACAGCACTTTAACTCTTTTTATTGCTGAACCATATATTATTATATGGATATACTACACTGTATTTATCTATTCATCAATTGATAGATACTTGGATTATTTCCGCTTTTTGGCTTTTATAAATAATGTTGTAATGAACATTCATGTATAGATTTTTGTGATTTTTTTTTCTTATTTGTCTGGAATATATACCCAACCATTTCATAACTGTTCATAATATTCATAATAAAATAGTATTATTTTATTCAATTTCTATAAGGTTGCCAGTAATGTCCATCTTTCATTGCCAATTTTAGTAATTTGAGTCTTCTCTCTATTTTTATTGGTAATTGTAGCTAAAAGGTTATCAATTTCCTTATTGTTTTCAAAGAATGACATTCTGGTTTTACTGATTTTCTCTACTGTTTTTCTTTCTATTCTTTATTTCACTAATTTCCACTCAAATCCATATTATATACTTCCTTCCTTCCCTTTTGGGTTTAGTTTACTCTTGTTTTTTTCAATGTCTTAAGATGGAAAATTTGGTTGTTAATTTTGAGACCATTCCTCTTTTTTTAATGTGAGCTTTTAATGTGGTATATTTAAACAGTGCTTTAGTGACATCTCTTGTATTTTGATATATTATGTCTTCATTTTCAGTCATCTCAAAGTATTTTCTAATTTCACTTGTGATTTCTACTTTGACTCATTTCTTAGTTAGTAGTATGTTGCTTATTTTGCACTTGTTTATGAATTTCCCAAATATCTTTCTGTTAAATTAACCGTCAATTTTACTTGATGTGACTGGAGAATATATTTTATATGATTTCAATGCTTTTAAATATTTTAAAAATTATCCTAGTAGGTGTGATGTGATACCTCATTATGGATTTGATTTGAATTTCCCTGATGTCTAATGAAGTTAAGCATCTTTTCAAGAGCTTATTGTCCATTTATGTATATTCTTTGAAGAAATGTCTATTCAAACATTTTGTCATTTTTATGGGGTTATTTGCCTTTTTATTATTGAGTTGTAACTAATTTTTATATATTCTAGAAACTAGATCCTTATCTGATATATTATCTGAGAAAAGTTCTCCATTCTTTGGGTTTTTCACTTTAAATCATAGTGCTCTTTGATAAACAAAAGTTTTTAGTTTTAACAAAGTTCAATTTACCTATTTTGTCTTTTGTTGTTTGTGCTTTTTGTGTCATATCTAAGAAAGCTTTACCTAACCCAAGGCTACGAAGATTTATACTTGTTTCCTCATAAGCATTTAATACTTTTATCTTTTACTTTTAGGTCTTTGATCCATTTTGAGTTAATTCTTGTAAATGGTATAACAGTCCAACTTCATTCTTTTGCAGATGGACATCCAGCTGTCCCAGAAATATATGTTGCACACACTATTCTTTTCTCATTGAATGGTCTTTGCACCCTTGTTGATAGTCAATTGACCGTAAACATGAGGGCTTAGGAGTTGATTTCTGGACTCTCAATTCTATTTAATAAATCTTTATGTTTATTCTTTTGTCAGTACCACACTGTCTTGATTACAGTAGATTGGTAAAATGCTTTGTATTGTAAACTGTGACTCCTCTAACTTTTTATATTTCAAGATTGTTTTGGCTACTCAGCATCTTTTAATTTTCACATGTATTTTGGTAACATCTTGTCCATTTCTGCAGAAAAGGTAATTGAAATTTTGATAGAGATTGTATTGAATCTGCAGATCAATTTGGGAATATTGGCCCTTCAACTATAGTAAGGCTTCCAATCCATGAACACAGGTGTTTTTTTCCATTTTATCACATATTTGTAAATTTCTTTCAGTAGTGTTTTGTAATGTTGAGTGTACAAGTTGTGATTATTTAAATTTATGACTAAGCATTTTATTCTTTTTGATGTTATGGTAAATGCAACAATTTTCTTGATTTAATTTTTATTTCCATATTGCTAGTGTTTAGAAATACAACTTACATTTGTATGTTAAACTTATACCCTACAACTTTGCTGAACTTGTTTATTAGCTCTAAAGTTTTAATAGCTTCTTTAGGATCTTCTATATTTAAGATCATGTCATCTACGAAGAGAGAAAGTAACTTCTTATAATGAAGCAAACGAGAATAAATTGCCAATACAAAATGAGCTAAAATCACGAAAGGCTTTGATAACCAGGCTGGATTGATCTGTTCATCACGTATAAAATAGTGTCAATTTTAACAAACTGTTTTTTTGTTTATGAATCTTTGTGTGATAAAATATTATTATGCTCATCTAACATATAAGGAAATCTGAGACATGGAAATTGTCAGGAGCTTGCCAAAGATTACACAGCTACTAAGCAGCAGAACAGGGATTTTAATGGAAGGTCTTATTCTATAGCCAATAACACTAACCATTCTGTAGTTCTGACTTTAAGTAGCTTTCTTGTTCGTAGCTTACAATAAATGTCAAATGATAATATTTCTCATGCTCTCAATTTTTTTTAACATAGTACTCTGAAGTGAATAGAGCAGTGATAAAGTAAATTTCAAGACTTTAGTGAAAAAAAATTATTGTATGAAAGAATCAGAAATAAACTAAAATTTATGAATATATGTTGTAATGGATTAGGCCCCTATGGGGCCTTCCCAGGACAGAGCCCTCTGTCTTCTTCCTGCCTTTTGCCTGCCTTTTGTCAAAGAATAAGTTTAATCAGAGAAATGAGAAAATACAGAAGCAAAGGAAAGCAATCAAGTTAGATAAAATAATAATAATTTAGCCATTAAACAAAGTCAAGGACTTTAATTTCTCATCAAGGGCTATAAATAATAGTCTTAGCCATATCCTTTGAGCTGTTTTGCAGATACTGAAACCCCCAGCAGGTGGAAGAAGTTAACCACATGATGATAACACTGTAGCCATGACATATGCTGCTCCATCTTACACAATTCCAAGAACTGGCCTCAAGGAAATGGAAACAAACCAACCCTGGAACTGAAGATTAACTGTACTTAAAACAATCGAGATGATGCTGATTAGACCACTACACGACAAATCTCGAAATAATTGTCAGAGCTGACCATGCTGTTCTACACGTAACCCCCTCCCTCAAGTTATGCACCCCTGAAACACCTCTTTAAGAGCTCTTGCCCCCTGATGGGCTGTGGGGAATTTGTTCTTTGGGACATAAATCTGCCTTCTCCCCAGGTTGACCTCCTGAATGAAGCAAACTTTCCTTTCCTACCAACACTTGTCTCTCAAGTATTGGCTTTCAAGCAGCAAGCAGCCAAACCTGAGTTTGGTAACAGTGTTATATGAACGAAGAATTGTTCTTCACTGAGATGTAGTCAACGTGCAATAAACTGTTCAGTAGAGATTTGGCAAATGTATACACTTGTGTGACCACTACCCAAAATAAAACATAAAACATTTCCACCTCCTCCCTCTCAAGTGCTCCTTGTTCTTCCCCAGGCATTTCCTTATCCAGTTAATATCCTATTTCCCAAACCACTATTCCTATACTTTCCAGAACCACTACATAATTTTGATAATCATAAAACTGTTTTAAGTTTGCCTGTATTTGGATCTAATGTAAACTGAATAACACTGTATATACTTTTATCTATCTGGATGATTTTGCTTAACATAATGTTTTTGAGATTTTGTGCATGTTGTTGTTTGTTCCTTTTTTTAATTGCTGATGAACTTTCCATTGTATTGGCTCTACCGTAATCTATTTATTTAATCTTCTGTTGATGGAGAGAGTGTTTCCAATTTTTGGACACCATGAATAAGTATGCTCTATGAATTCGAGTATGTCTTGTTTTGTTTTTTTGTTTCTTTTTTTTAACATTTGTTTGCTTTCTCCTCATGAACAGCTATCTAAAGTAGTTATGCCTTATTGCATTCCTATCATCAAGGTATCAGAGTCCCACTTGCTCCACATCATCACCCACATTTGTTGTTGTCAGCTTTTTTCTTTTCTTTACCTTTCTAAGTAAAAAAAGCACACACACACACACACACACACACACACACACACACACACACAGAAAGCCTAGTTTCAGATTCCAATTCTGACATTTACTAGCTATGTGACCTTGGGAAATCACTTATCATCTCTGTGCCTCAGTTTCCTCATCTATTAAATAAGAATGATAATAGTTCTTACTAATATGTTGCTGTTAGATATAAATGATTCATTATCCATAAAAAAACATAGGATAGTCATAGGGCATTTAGTTGCTATATAATTGTTTGCTAGTTGAGAGTTTTGGATGAATGAAAACAAGACTTGCTCAGAAATTTTGGGAAATTTGACAGTGTTTACAGTGGAGGTGGAAGAGATTTTAGGCTAGCAGGTGGATGATGTGAGTACATTCAGCATATTATTTGGCTGGGAGAAGTGGACATTAAAGTGAAGAAAGAAGTAGTAGAACCTTCATTCAAATGTACTCCCTATCATAATGTTCCTTGAGTAGTTAAGTCTGGGACCTCTTTAGAGATACTTCTGTCCTATTAACAAAATAGCTACTAAATCAATAGACCAGACAACTACTATCTACAAAAGAATTATAATTAGCACTCTTACACACATTATCACAATTATATAATGCATGTGAAAGCTTTTCATAAATTGCAAAAAGCTATACAAATTATATTAGTACCAAAAAGACTGCATTGGTGGACGACACTGGTAATTTCTTTTACATTTTATGGACTTTTCTCAGGTTTCTTACATCTCTGTAATCATGAAAGCTCTCATTTCCTCCCCAGCTTTCTATCTACACTGATAGAAAGATCTCTCCTGTTGCTGACCTTTTTCTTTCTGTCTAGTCTCTTATCACTCTCTGTCTCCCAGACATCTCTACTTAAATGTCTTCCTATCACATCAAATTCACTATGCCTAAGACAAAATGTCTGATCTTTCCCTTAAGCCATTTCTTTTGTTTCTTCCTCTCTGTTGAAGATATAACATTTTATCAGTATTTAAACATAGCCTTGAAAATACTAATCCTAAACACACAACAATGTATGTACAGATGTTTTCAATCACATCACAAAAAACTATATTTTTATTTTTCTTCATGCATGAACTTAACTAATTTTAACAGTGTGACTTGTGCATATAAATCAAAAAGTAAAAGGTAAGTGTAGTTTTATCCTATTCTCACTGTAATGGATAATATTTTCATTAGTCTTTGAAATATATTACCTGAAGAATTCACCTTTATAAGGACTACATAAAATTTGTTACATCTCTTCTAAGAATGGAAATATTAAACTTTAAACATACATAAAGAAAAGATAAAGCAATTGAAATTGAGAAGAGGGAGAAAATTGAGGTTTAAAAAGTTATTATAAGAAAATTCTTAAGACTCTTTTGAAAAGAAAGGGAACCAAGATTAAACATTAAGAGCCAATATTCCATTACTTTATTATATTAAACCAAAAATTTTCTGTCTTTTAGGACATGTTTAAATTTTCAAAACATTACTCTATTTCCACAATATCCCAGTTAATGTATATTGTGTTGCCAAATTTTGTCAACTCTATTGTTCACCTTGAATTTATTATTTACATGCAAGCATCATAGCAATCCAAAAAAAGGAGTAATTTTGGCTTCCAGGTTGCCAACAAATCAAAGTTTAGAGAAAATAATGCCTAAAATTTTTATCTTAATGGTCAACAATAATCTTGTATTTATTTAAAATAATTTATTTTTTACTAATATGTTTTATGTGTTGTAGTTATGAGGGATGTACAAACTAATAACATACTGTAACTGTAACATATGGTATTAATAAAATGAAAATTTGGAATGATAATAAAAATGACATAGATGAAATGTCCCATTTCTCCTGGGGGGAGTATTAAATCTTTCACAGGTGACTGATACTTTAGCTTAAGTTGAGTAGGTTTAGCTAAAAGATAAGTAGGTTTTTCCCTCTACAAGTAAAGAAGAGAAGAGTTATCTAAGCTGAAGTTGTAAATTTTGCAAAGTGCATTAAATAATTAAAATAAAGCTTTATGTAATCAGTATAACTGTACTCAAGGGGTAAGGGATTGATACAGTAAGAAATAAGGCTAAAGATATATTCTGAGGTCAAATTTAGACAAGGATTATCTTCTTGTTAAATAATTCTGAGAATTGTGTAATAAATAAACATATTAGTGATAGAGAGTTAGAAGAAAAACATCTTTCGCCATGACTCAATCTCTTGAAAGTGACAGAAGGCCCAGATCAAGCAAGCTTAATGAACTATCACAACATAGGAATATATTTTCCCAGAACTGAAAAATAGAGTGAAGTTTGATTTCCGGCAAAGATAGTTCTACATTCTTACAAAAAAATTTTCATCCTAGTATCAACTTTTCTGGGTGTTACTATAATTTCCAGAGAGACTCTGCAAATACTTTCAAAAATATTCCCTAACAATCCAGACATAGTTAATACTATGTAGAACACCTTTTCCAATATTTGCCTTTAAATTTTATGTGTGATTTACTTGGCTTTGACTGAAGCACATGCCCAGGCCTGAATCAATACCGCTGGAGAAATACAAGGCTCTAACTGGCCAGATTGCATTATATGCTCACTTCTGTAGCTGGAAGAGACATCAACCTTAATAATAAAACTGGTCTTTCTTTAAGAGGAAAAGATAGGAAAAAAATGGCAGCTTCCACTTTCTATGTCTTAGAACAATCATTTTTGGAAACAAGTTACCATACTGAAAACAAAACCTCATGGAGAGGCCCATGTGGAGAATGAAGGAGGGCCCACAGCCTGCCAGCCTGGCTGGGCTCTCCGGGAATAAGCAAGTGTGCATCTCCCTCTCTTGTGGCTGAGCTGCCTTCAAAGTAAACCTTTTTGCTCTGTCACCCTGTTTCAGCTGATACCACATGGAGCAAAGTATCATTACCTTTAAGAAAAATCTTCCCAAAATTCAGATTCCTGAGCAAAATAAACAATTGCTGTTGTTTAAACCCATTCAATTTGAAATGGTTTGTTACAGAACAATAGATAACTAGAATGGATTTCTTGTATGTGGAAGCGGTATGCTGTCACCTGAAACCTAAAATATGTGACATTCTACCAGCTTGGATCAAAAAGGAAGGAGAGATTATAAAATTAAAAAAAAAAAAAAAAAGACTTTTAGATCCCAAACCTTCTAGAAGCAGGTAATAGGCTTAATTGACCTCAGTGTGTCTGCAGTGAGCAGCAGCTTGAAGCAAGATCTTAGTTCGCTGCCTGAGTATTGAACCTGGGCTACATGGGTGAAAAACAGGGAATCCTAACTGTTAGACCTCCAAGGACCAGTGGCTAGAAGCAGAGCTCTGGCCCTTACCTTCTTTGGGAAAAGAATTTCACAAACAGAGATAGTAAAGCAAGCACAGAGTGTATTAGAAGCACAGTAGGTGTGGGAGAGCACACAAAGCAGCAGTTTATTTCGGACAGAAACAGATCGGAGCTACACACTCAAAGAAGAGTGTGGACATCCTCACTAGTGAGGACCATGAAAGGGATGGTTTAGATCACTTATATGGGGGCTGTTTTCTTTGTTGCCTCTGGCCAATCACCTTGCTTGTTTCCCATATCTGATCTGACTCAGGGCCCTCCCTAAGGTGCGTGTGCATCTTTTAGCCAAGATGGATTCCAGCGTGAGGGTCTCTGGGAGGTTGGCAGAACATATTATGGGCTACTGCCCCCTCCGTTTTTGACCCCTGAGGGACCTTTCTGTGCATGTGTAGTTGGGGAGGTCTCCTTGATCTTAAGAATGAAAGATGTAGTCACATTATTGGTATCTTTCTACTCCAGCAGAGCTTAGTTCCTCTCCACTCCTGCTGTTATCTTTTTCCTTGAAATGTCAAGGGGAAACAAACTCCAATTGCCCATCCAGACAAACTCCAGCTGCTCAGCCTGGGACCCCATCTACCCCCTACCTCATGGCTACTCATTTGCAAAATGGGCCATTACTATGGAAAGGAAGGAGGATAAATTTCCTGGGACTAAGTCAATAAGCACAAAGAATCATAGATAGTAAGATTGGGCCCTACTCAAAGAACCTGCAACATCAAGTAGAATTTCAGAATTTCTTAGACCCATGGCTTCTATATACTTTTGGCTTCCATTCCCTCCTTCTTCTACAATGGGAGTAAATATTTTGGTTGCCTTATCAATCACTACCTTACAGCTGCAACATTGTATGCTAAATGTATGGGGGCAGACAACTGCTCCCTTTAATTGACATGTCTTCATATTAATATGAACTGCATCCAAGAAGCCTCGTTTATATCTAGACCTGATTTAGATGTCAAGATCCTAGGTTCAACAAGATGAACTTGGGGGTTGGGGCGCTGTGACAGGAGTGAATGTATTTTGTACATGGGGGAAAAATAGATACTTGTGGCTGGTGTGTGGTAGATTAAACACTGCAAGTTCTTTGATATTCTTTCCCCAAAAGGAGTGCTCTATGTATCCAACAGTTAAAACTGTGTGAGCTCTGTAACTGCTCTACAATTAGAACATGACAACAGTGATCCACTGCCAATTTGTGACCCCAGGACTTCAGACACTAGGAGCTGTCACTAGCTCTGTAGCTCTGAAGAATTCTGCATGTTTCAGGTTTCTGTTACTGTCTTTTGGAACCCAGTCACAATCCAAGTGGCCCCATAGAGAGAGCCTTGTGAAGAGGAATGGGGTCACTGGAAAATAACCAGCACATACTTACCCAATATGTGAGTGAGCCATCTTAGAAATGGATCCTCCAATCCCAGTTGAGCTGCCCTAACTGAAACCACATGGAGCAGAGATGAACCATCCTATCCAACCAGCCATGTCCTGCCCAAATTGCAGATTCTTGAGCACAATAAATTATCATTGCTCTTTTAAGTTACTACTAAAATGAGGGTAAATTGATACACAGTAAGAGATAATTATAACACAGGGTGAGACATATAGGACAGAAGATAAAAATGGGAATAAAGAAAAATTGGGGGACTGATAGGAAACATTCTAACTGGAATTTTTTTTTCTGTCTCTTTTTTTTTCCAATGTAAACCACCACACACCCACACACACCCCACAAGAGAAAAAGACAGAGCCAGACCTAGGAAAGGAATGGGCTCCACAGAATTGTTGAAGATATTCAGGTATTAAAAATAAAGGTATTAGTATAAGATAATATATAGCATTGCTCTAGTAAAGAACTAATGGAACTTTGAAGATGACGTCTAAAAACCTGAAGTTTTTATCTTCTTGCTAGTAAATAAAATGGGAAGTTGTAGTACTCTTGCCCATTACATACCTACTGCAGATTTGATATTCACTATTGCTGTTCATAGTTATTAAGACCTTTTTTAAAAAATTGAAATCAGCATATTAAGATTGCTTACAAGGATGCAACACTAGGCTGTCGTTTCTGTGATATCCTTCCATGTGTTGGGTTGGCGTGTGTTTTGTCAAATGGCTTCAACTGAGGAGGTAAAGGGAAGACCCAGACCAGCAATCTCTGTCCTTGTGATACCAAGCAAAGAATTGCAGACTACCCCTCCTGGCTTAAGTATAATGCAAAGTTTATTAAAGCTTAGTTACACGCTCAGTGGGAGAGCAGGCTGTTTCTGCGAAGTAAAACCAGCACTTCTGTGCAGGCTTAAGGGGTGTTTATAAGGAGCATTCTGCGAGGAGGCAGGGCACAATCATTGGTGAGTGACAGGGGATCATTATTTGATTGACAGTCCCAAGCTATGTAACAAGTTCATTTGGGGGCATGCCCTTACCCTTGATTCTCTAAGAACAGCCCACCCGGGTCGGGGAGGGGGGGCAAAACCACCTGCAGATTTTATTATAATGATGGTATAATGAGTTTGAGTTTATTATAGGTTATAAACCTGTCTGGTCTGGGCATGAGCAGCCCAGGGAAATTCCCTCCTGGTACTGTGCTCCCTCTTTATCAGGATAAATTGCCCACCACATGACCATAGTTTCGCCCGTTCTGGGTGGGGTCAGGGGAGAGTTCCCACATGGTTGGGGTGTGACGATTATTCCCCTCTTGCCTTTTCACCACTGTCACTTCCTTGCTGCTAATGTCTGATTAACTACCTAACGCATGGAGTAAGAGGAAGCTTAATGCCTAAAGTGATTCAGTGCATTTATGTAGGAAATCTCTGACCCAATTGTTAAGCTAACATTCCAGATATCATCTCTTTTCTTCACCACTATCATATTAGGTTCTCAACAGGTATTTTTTTATTACATTCATTAAATAGAAAATTTGGAAAATAAGACCATGATCACTAAGCCTATATATCCACATGTATATGTCTGTGTGTATATACATATACATATATATGTTTGTTTTTGTGTATGTGTACATACAGATATATATGTGTATATATATATATATATATACTATATGTAAATATTATATATATATCCCAATTTCAGTTATATACTATAATGATGTGTTTAAAAAAAAAAAAAGAAACAACAGGCCTAAGGTGGTGTCACTTGCCCTCAGGACAGAAAAAATGAGACTTTATTGCAGTTTCAAGTTCTAGTAGGAATGGAATTCCTGCAATTTCCTGGTCAGCACTATTGAGGTAACCTTGTGTAAAACATTCTTTTCTTCTATTTTGCTGATAACCTCCTTGTTCTGTCCCATTTCATAAAAAGCCTTTTATTTTATATAGCTCCTTGAAGTGCCTTTCTATTTACTAGATGGGGTGCTTCCCAATTCATGAATTGTTGAGTAAAGCCAATTAGGTCCTCAAATTTGCTTGGCTGAATTTTGTTTTTAACAGATTTGGTGGCAGAGATGGGATCAAAGCAGTCTTCTGGTAGCTTTGGGGACAAGAAAAGCAGTGGTGGTTCCCCATGAACCCTTTGAGTTCTCTGACTTCCTTGACATTTCCAAGGACCATTGGTGAATACCTCTTGGTTTGAGCTCTGCTGTCTTTGTATCAAGCCCCCAGGATAATTGACTTCCCTTTACAGGGCAGGTCAGCTCGAGCTAGTAGACATTTCTGCCTGAAGCCAAATTGACTTGACAGATGGTTTTGTCCAGAGCCAAGCCCTTAGCCTTGCAGGCTGAAATTTCCAGGTTCCATAGAAATTGTTGGTGGATACTGGCTAGATTTGGACTGGGTCTGGGATCACACCAGTTATGCCAAACTGAGTCCAGTGGGAGGTTTCAGGTGAATAAAATTTTGTTTATTTGGAGTTTATTATATCTAAAGAGTTGGGCACACCACCTTCTGGCACACCTGTTTATTTTATATCTGAACACTGTGATCTCAGAAGCTATAGGTATTTATGAAAACAACAAAACCTTTTTAAGCTCGTTTTGCCTCCTGAGAGCTTAGCCTGGTAACCATCAGGTTGGGGGCTCCAAAATATGGTTGAGTAAAAATGCAAGTTACACCCCATTTATGGCTAGAGATGACTAGACAGACATTTGGGTTGAACTGCATTTGTAGCCTGGGACCTATCAAACAGCTCTAATGGGAAATTTCAATGGCAGTTATGGGGAACATTCTGAATAGATAAGGTCATTTAAGAAGTGCACCTAGAAGCAAGGGCTCCCAAATCAAACAAATAGAATGGGACACATATTATTTTAATTAGTATGCACAAGCCTCTAAAAGTTCTTGAAATCCCAAAATAGCTTCTTTGAAGGATTCATTGCAAAAAGCTAACAAAAAAGTAAAAATAAAAGAGATAAAAGCAAAGCTGAACTCAATTCTTTGGGAAATTGGAAACAACTATTTGTCTTGCAGATCTCTGCTGGTTGAAAGGAGTGAGGAGTGTCTACAGAAGTTCAAAGTTCACCTGACCTTTCTTTGGCCAAACCCCCAGCCCTCCCCTATTCCTCTCAAAATGCTTGAAAAAATCAGGACAGGGCTTCCCTGGTGGTGCAGTGGTTGAGAGTCCGCCTGCCAATGCAGGGGACACGAGTTCGTGCCCTGGTCCTGGAGAATCCCACGTGCCGCGGAGCGGCTGGGCCCATGAGCCATGGCTGCTGAGCCTGCGGGTCCGGAGCCTGTGCTCCGCAATGGGAGAGGCCACAGCAGTGAGAGGCCTCGTACCACAAAAAAAAAAAAAAAAAAAAAAAAAATCAGGACATTGGAAACAGAATTGTCCTGCAATTAATCTGTGTTTTTGTGATGCAGATTTCCTGCCCTCTTCCCCAGTCTTCTCTAGGACCTAAGAGTCATTCTTTGAAATGCAAACTTTAAGAAGAGTTTTTTGGTTTTGTTTTTGTTTTTTTTATAAGGAAGAGAGAGAAAGGAGGTATTTGGAAATTGCACTAATGAGAAATTTTATAAATCTTCTGCACAAATATTAGTAACTATGTCTCTGTATGTATCTATATGTTTGTTTGCTTGCCTATATGTGTATGGTGTAGTTGTGTTATATTTTTATATCTCTAGGTGGTATTGACAAAATTAATTAGTAAAAGAGCTCTATTTAGCTGGTTTGAAGGCAAGGATTGTAAGGATTAGGCATTCTAAACTTCTCAGCAATATGTCAGAAACTAACCCAAATGTTATTCAAATTCTCAAGATCTGGGCTAATCCTCTGTTATTGAAAGCTAATTTAAGTTAATTGGTTTAATTAAAACAGACATCTTTAAAGTTAACATTAAATATCATGCATATAAAGAAATTTTATTCAACCTGGATTTACTTGTCATAGTCATGTTATCTTTGTAGCAAAATTTGTCAGCAAATTAATAGTATTATAATAAATAATAATAACTTAGAACAAAGGCTGATTTTATCTAATGTCTCATATAATTCTCATTGGTAATCCAAACGTGTTGAGAGCAAATGATTTAGGTACATGTAAGTGGAATAAGAGTTTATAGATAAACTTTTTAGCAAGAATTATATTTTATGGTATGTGTACTTAAAAATAACTTCTGGGCTTCCCTGGTGGCACAGTGGTTGAGAGTCTGCCTGCCGATGCAGGGGACATGGGTTTGTTCCCCGGTCCGGGAAGATTCCACATGCCGCGGAGCAGCTAGGCCTGTGAGCCATGGTCGCTGAGCCTGCGCGTCCAGAGCCTGTTCTCCACAACGGGAGAGACCACAACATTGAGAGGCCCGCATACCACAAAAAAAAAAAACAAAACAAAAAAACTTCCAAAATATGTTTGGTGACTAAAAACTTTAGAGTTTTGCCTAATTATTTCCAGATAAAATAAAATAGTGTAACATTATGTACTGATCATGAGTTTATCTACTTTTGAATTCCTATTGCAGAGATACTAAAGATAAATGTAAGTCTCTAATTAAATCTATCTTGTGTTACATTGAAAGATTGCACTGTGAGAAATGTGTTTCTAGAAAATATGAAATGTATTAATAAATTTACCAATATAAAAAATCACCAGTATGATATACATTTCACAATTGCTTACTTCTTAGTTTTCACTAGAAATTAAAGTTTCTAAAAGTTAAGAATTCTAATTAGTAAGTGAAATTAAAGCTACTAGAAATAATAAGGGAAACAACAATATCTGCAAGGAAAGTAAGAACTTTTGGGCTAAGAAAGGTATGAGGTATGAAGATAGATACTTGTTAAGGGAAATGCAGGTGATTTTATCTAAGCTAAAACTTTTGGTTACTTCAGAATGAGAAAGAAGAAAATGAAAGACAAACTATGGACATAGAAATTTGGGAAGGAGAGAAAAAGAAAGATAGAGAAAGAACCTTGTGTAATCAAGCCAGTTAAAATTAAATTGTTATTGTGGGGAGTTTAAGAGTGAGCTTTCATATCAATAGTGTACTTATGTAAAACTATAAATTAATTTTCTTTCCTCCCCTAAAAGGACAAATTATTATTGATTATTGGTCTACTCTTGATAATAAGAAATTATGAAATGTTTATCTTTACCTTTTAAAGTATTCTGCCTAGAAAACAAGGATTCTGTAATTTTCCAAGATAATTCCCTGTATAACTTAAACTTAGTACTCCCAAAATTAAAAGAGTTAAGTTTTAGGGCTTCCCTGGTGGCGCAGTGGTTGAAAGTCCGCCTGCCGATGCAGGGGACGCGGGTTCGTGCCCCAGTCCAGGAAGATCCCACATGCCGCGGAGTGGCTGCGCCCTTGAGCCATGGCTGCTGAGCCTGCGTGTCCGGAGCCTGTTGCTCTGCAACAGGAGAGGCCACAATAGTGAGAAACCCGCGTACCGCAAAAAAAAAAAAAGAGTTAAGTTTTGCTTACAATTATGTAACATTCTGAAATGGCTGTCTTAAAATTGAGACTCATATCAAAAGGACTGAACCCAAGTATCAGGAAAATGCCCTCACTGACTTTCATGCAAAGGCAGCAGCAACAGAATCTGTAAAGATTATGGCACATGTGGATGAAGTCCATTCTGCTTTTGCAAAAAACTACCCTCATACCAGATTTTTGTCTTCGGATGTTCTTGTAACATGGCAAGAGTCAGCTCCTAAATCAGAGAGATTAAAGGAACAGCCAGGACTATGGGAAAACCAAGAAGTCTGCTGCATTCTTTCTGGCTCCTTGGCAAACCCCATTTTTCAGTTTTTGCATTTCTTCACCAATCATAGTGCATTTAAGAAAAACTATTTTTGTCCCTAAAATATCAGACCTCCTTTCCCTGGATCTTTTACCACCTGGACTTCATTCAAAGGCCACTTAGTATGAGGTTTTGATATGCTTTTGTTATCTTACACATATTTTCCAGACTCATTGAAGATTTCCCCTGCCTCATGGGTGATACCCTCATGGTGGTAAAGAAACTTAGAAATGTGTTTCCTTCTTGGGATATATCTTACACAATCTCCAGTGATGAAGATATCCATTTCATTGGGCAAATCACATAAGCCTTAACAAGAACCTTACAAACTTCTAGGAATTATCACTGTCCCTTTCACCCTCTGTAATCAGGCAAGGTTGAGAGAATTATTGGAAAAAATGTATTCAGGCAGAAAAAAAATAATAACATGGAACTAAATGAACATGGGACTAAAACAATTTATAATTTTGATTTTTTTCTGTTTAAAATTTTAATTTTTTAAATGTTTTTCCAGATTTAAAGAAATATTTTCTCTTAATCTATCAACAATTTGGTAAGATGTACTTCAGTGAACAAAGATGAGACCTTTACTTTTTCTCTCTACCTCATTATCCCTTCAGAATTCAGAAACTCTCAGTGAGTATTCTTTTTTAAAAAAATGTATTGAAGTATAGTTGACCAATGATATTATTTTAGTTTCAGGTATACAACATAGTGGTTTGATATTTTGATAGATTATACACCATACAAAATTATTATAAATATTGACATGGTTCCCTATACTGTACATTGCATCTCTGTGTCTGTGACTTTTTTATTCTATAACTGGTAGTTTGCACCTCTTTTGCCTATTTCACCCCTCCCTCCACGTCTCTCCTTTCTGATAACCCCTAGTTTGTTTTCTGTATCTGTGAGTCTATTTTTGATTTATTATATTTGTTTATTTGTTTTTGTTTTTTTAGATTCCACATGTAAGTGAAAACATTTGGTATTTGTTTTTTTTCCTGTCTGACATATTTTACTAAGTATAATAACTATCAGGTCTATCCTTGTTATCAAAAATGGAAATATTTCATTCTTCCTTATGGTTGAGTAATATTTCATTATATATATATATCACATTTTCTTTGTCCATTCATCTATCAATGGGTACTTAAGTTGTTTCCATTTAAGGGTATTTACAAACAATATGCCTGGTAAGGGATTAATATCCAAAATATAAAAAGAGCTCATACAATTCAATATAAAAAATTAAATGAGAAGAGGACATAAATAGACATTTTTCCAAAGAAGACATACAGATAGACAAGAGGCACATGAAAAGATGTGTAACATCACTAATCATCAGAAAAATGCAAACCAAAACCACAACGAGATAACAACTTACACCTGTCAGAATGGCTGTCATAAGAAGACAATAAATAACAAACGTTGGCAAAAATGTGGAGAAAAGGGATTCCTAGAACATTGTTAGTGGGAATGTAAATTGGTACAGCCACTATGGAAAACAGTATAGAGGTTCCTCAAAATATTATAAAAGAATTATCATACAACCTAGCAACTCCACTCCTGGGGTTTATCCATAGAAAATAAAAATACCAATTAGAAAAGATAGGCACACTTCAATGTTTATATAGCAGCTTTATGTACAGTAGTCAAGATATGGAAGCAACCTCATCAGTGAGTATTCTTATTTTCATGACAATATATTTATTTGCATAAATTCAACAAGAATCTGTTCTCCTTGTAACAGGACACCATTGGAAACATTGGCTATATTTCCAAGGCTTTGGCTGAAATTGCATTGCATGTAAAATTTGATGGCCTTGGTTTTGGCTTGGTTTCCTGGTCTCAGACTTTTGAGGGTTCAGTCTAAAAATCCTTATAAAAAGTATTAACAAAGCATTCTTAAAAAGAAATTATATAGTTAATCACTATTCTTGTTGCACTTATATAAAACATTAGGCCAACTTTAATACAAAAAAAAATTATTGTGATTATCTTTTTTTGTGTATGTGGTACGCCGGCCTCTCACTGTTGTGGCATCTCCCATTGCAGAGCACAGGCTCCAGACACGCAGGCCCAGCGTCCATGGCTCACGGGCCTAGCTGCTCCGCGGCATGTGGTATCTTCCCGGACCAGGACATGAACCCGTGTTCCCCGCATCGGCAGGCAGACTCTCAACCACTGCACCACCAGGGAAGCCCTATTGTGATTATCTTTTGTAAAATAATGAGGGCAACTGTAGAGAGAAAATTTATGTTTGTATCTTTGTAGATATTATGGTCTAGTCCTGTTAATTGTCTTTGTGGTTTGTTATGTACCTGTAAACTAGACTAGATTCTGAATTCTTCTACTTTTCTTAAGTATCCATCTATGATTCACAAAACTAACATTTCTAATTTTCTCCCTTCCTTCTTATTTGGAATCACTAACAAAAATAAATACCTTTAAATCCCCTTAGAAGGGACTGTACCACATCCTACTCACTACCCAGAAGGCAGTCAAACTTGAGGGACTTGAAACTTATATATATATATCACAACTGAAGAAGAAGACCCCACCCAGCATCTGGCCCTGTACAAAAGCTAGAGACCTCCAAATCAAATTGACAAAGAAGAGAAATAGCTAACATTAAGGTAGACTGCTTCCGTCCAAGACAATGGACATACTTTAACCAAACATGAAACCCTGTCTCTTTCTTATCCTTTCCTTTACTCAAACATTGACTTGGAAATATAATGCCTTCATCTGTATATCCCAGGTTATTACTGAAAATGGGAGGCAGACTTTCAGACTGCTGGATTTATCATCAAAATTTTCACCTATCCTTAAGTATCTAGATCAGATTTGCCCTATTCATAAAGAGATCTCACAATCAGCACCAAGATTTGCAAGGCATTTAGAAAGACTTTATTTCAGGCTAGGAGGTTCTCTTTCTGCATGCACTAAAAACCTGACTCACCTTTGTCTTAAACAGGTAAATGTAGCAATCTCTGTGAATAAATCCATTCCCTGGTTAAGAATAGATACAAATCAGGATGTGATCAGAAATCTGTCCTTAACTCTTAAAGACATTGCAGATTCTGTACTTGAGACATTAGCTTCACAGCAGAGATACATAGACTCTTTGACCAAGATTGTTCTTGAAAATAGGTTAGACTTTGATTACCTTTTAGCTGAGCAAAATGTACCTGGGCTGTTGCCAACACCACCTGCTGTACATGAATTGACACTTCTAGAGAAGTTAAAATGCAGTTACATAAGATTACTGAGCAATCTACTTGGCTTAAAAGGGTAATTCTTCAATGGGGTCCTTTTTTGATTTTTTTGAGGCTTTGGGCACATGGAGTGCGCTCCAAACTTTGGGAATTATCCTGTTAATAATCACAATTCATTGTATTCTCTCAAAAGCTTTAAATGAAGATTTGCAGCAGCTAGCTACCAAGCAAACAATCCTTCTAAGTCTAGAACACCAGAAAAGAAACAGAGAGGGAATTCCCTGGTGGTCCAGTGGTTAGGACTCCATGTTACTACTTCCATGTTATTACTTCAGGGTTCAATACCTGGTCAGGGAAATAAGATGCTGCAAGCTGTACTGTGCAACCAGAAAAAAAAAAAAAAAAAAGAACTCTAATAAAAAAGAAAGAAGGAAAAGAAACAGAATGAAAAATTTAAGGATTATGAATGTGGAACTGTGACCTGTGAATGTCACAGGGATTAACCAAAGATGTATGACTTATGGATACCACACCAAACAATAACCAATCTGCAAAAACTATAGATCAGTAGCTGACAGTGGTACTAATAACTTAAAATCTGATCACATCTCTCAGAGAGACTGAGAGTTTGATCAAAATGGGGAATTGTTTAAAAAATAATAATTAGAAGAGAAAAGTACCAACCTGTTCAAGGTGAAGTGACTTGTCCCAAGAATGGCAAATCAAGACTTAATTACAGGAGGACCTTCAAGATGGCAGAGGAGTAAGAAGTGGAGATCACTTTTATCCACACGAATACATTAAAAATACATCTACATGTAGAGCAACTCTTACAGAATAGCTACTGAATGCTGGCAGAAGACCTCAGACTTTCCAAAGGCAAAAAATTCCCCATGTACCTGGCTGTGTGGCTGACACGGTCTTGGTGCTCCAGACAGGTGGCAGACCTTAGCCTCTGAGGTGGGAGAGCCAAGTTCAGGATATTGGATCACCAGAGACCTCCCGGCCTCATGTAATATCAATCGGCGAGAGGTTTCCCAGAGATCTCCATATCAAGGCAAAGACCCAGCTCCTCTCAATGGCCAGTAAGCTTCAGTGCTGGACAACCCATGCAAGACAACTAGGAGGAGAGGAACACAATCTCACCCATTAGCAGAGAGGTTGCCTAAAATCATAGTAAGTTCACAGACACCCCCAAACACACCACTGGATATAGTACTGCCCACCAGAAAAACAAGACCCTGCCTCATCCACCAGAACACAAGCACCAGTCCCCTCCACCAGGAAGCCTACACACCCATTGAACCAAGCTTACCCACTGAGGACAGAAAACAAAAACAATGGGAACTACAAACATGCAGCCTGCAAAGAGGAGACCCCAAACACAGTAAGATAAGCAAAATGAGAAGACAGAGAAATATGCAGCACATGAAGGAGCAAAGTCAAAACCCAGTAGACCAAACAAATAAAGAGGAAATAGGCAGTCCACCTGAGAAAGAATTCAGAGTAATGATAGTAAAGATGATCCAAAATATTGGAAAGAGAATGGAGAAAACACAAGAAACACTTAACCAGGACCTAGAAGGACTAAAGAGCAAACAAACAATGATGAACAACACAATAAATGAAATTAAAAATTCTCTAGAAGGAATCAATAGCAGAATAACTGAGGCAGAAAAACGGATAAGTGACCTGGAAGATATAATAGTGGAAATAATTACTGCAGAGCAGAATAAAGAAAAAAGGAATGAAAAGAATTGAGGACAGTCTCAGAGACCTCTGGGAAAATATTAAATGCACCAACATTCGAATTATAGGGGTCCCAGAAGAAGAAGACAAAAAGAGAGGGACTGAGAAAATATTTGAAGAGATTATAGTTGAAAACTTCCCTCATATAGGAAAGGAAATAGTCAATCAAGTCCAGGAAGCACAGAGAGTCCCACACATGATAAATCCAAGGAGACACACGTTAAGACACATATTAATCAAACTATCAAAAATTAACTACAAAGAAAAAATATTAAAAGCAACAAGGGATAAACAACAAATAACATAGAGGGGAATCCCAATAAGGTTAAAAGCTAGAAATTCTGCAAGCCAGAAGGGAGTGGCAGGACATATTTAAGTGATGAAAGAAAAAAACATACAACCAAAATTATGCTACCCAACAAGGATCACATTCAGATTTGACAGAGAAATTAAACCTTTACAGACAAGTAAAATTAAGAGAATTCAGCACCACTAAACCAGCTTTACAACAAATGCTAAAGGAACTTCTTTAGGCAGGAAACACAAGAGAAGGGAAAGACCTACAATAGCAAACCCAAAACAATTAAGAAAATGGTAATAGGAACTTACATACGGATAATTACCTTAAATGTAAATGGATTAAATGCTCCAACCCAAGCACATAGACTGGCTGAAAGGATACAAAAAAAAAAAAAAAAAGGACCCATATATATGCTGTCTACAAGAGACCCACTGCAGACCTAAGGACACAAACAGACTGAAAATGAAGGAATGGAAAAAAAATATTCCATGGAACTGGAAATCAAAAGAAACCTGGAGTAGCAATTCACATATCAGACAAAATACACTTTAAAATAAAGACTATTACAAGAGACAGAAAGAACACAGCATAAATATCACGGGATCAATCCAAGAAGAAGATATAACAATTGTAAATATTTATGCACCCAAAACAGGAGCACCGCAATTTATAAGGCAAATGCTAACGGCCATAAAAGGGGAAATCGACCATAACACAATAATAGTAGGGGATTTTAACACCCCACTTTCACCAATGGACAGATCATCCAAAAAGAAAATAAATAAGGAAACATAAGCTTTAAATCACATTAAACAATATGAACTTAATTGCTATTCACAGGACATTCCATACAAAAACAAGAGAACACACTTTCTTCTCAAGTGTTCAAAGAACATTCTCCAGGATAGATCATATCTTGGGTTGCAAATCAAGCCTTGGTAAATTTAAGAAAATTGAAATCATATCAAGTATCTTTTCTGACCACAATGCTATGAGATTAGATATTAATTACAGGAAAAAATCTGTAAAAAATACAAACACATGGAGGCTGAAAAATACACTACTAAATAACCAAGAGATCACTGAAAATAATCAAATAGGAAATCAAAAAATACTTAGAAACAAATGACAATGAAAACATGACAACACAAAACTGATGGGATGAAGCAAAAGCAGTTATAAGTGGGAAGTTTATAGTAATACAATCCTACCTCAAGAAACAAGAAACTTCTGAAATAAATAACTTAACCTTACATTTAAAACAATTAGAGAATCAAGAACAAAGTTAGCAGAAGGAAAGAAATCAAAAAGATCAGATCATAAAAAAATGAAAAAGAAATGAAGGAAACAATTACAAATATCAATAAAACTAAAATCTGTTTCTTTGAGAAGATAAACAAAATAGATAAACCACTAGCCAGACGCATCAAGAAAAAAAGGGAGAAGGCTCAAATCAGTAGAATTAGAAATGAAAAAGAAATAACAAATGACACTGCAGAAATACAAAGGATCATGAGAGATTACTACAAGCAACTATATGCCAATAAAATGGACAACCTGGAAGAAATGGACAAATTCTTAGAAAAGCAGAACCTTCCAAGACTGAACTAGGAAGAAAAAGAAAATATAAACAGACCAATCACAACCACTGAAATTGAGACTGTGATTAAAAATCTTCCAAAAACAAAAGCCCAGGACCAGAGGCCTTCACAGGAGAATTCTATGAAACATTTAGAGAAGAATTAACACCTACCCTTCCAAAACTTTTCCAAAATATAAAGGAGGGAGGAGTACTCCCAAACTCATTCTAGGAGGCCACCATCACCCTGATACCAAAACCAGACAAAGATGTCACAAAGAAATAAAATGACAGTCTATTATCACTGATGAACATAGATGCAAAAATCCTCAACAAAATACTAGCAAACAGAATCCAACAGCACTTTAAAAGGATCATACACTATGATCAAATGAGGTTTATCCATGGAATGCAAGCATTCTTCAATATATGCAAGTCAATCAGTGTGATACAACATATTAACAAATTGAAGGACAAAATCCATATGATCATCTCAATAGATGCAGAGAAAGATTTTGACAAAATTCAACACCATTTATGGTAAAAACCCTTCAGAAAGTAGACATAGAGGGAACTTTCCTCAATATAATAAAGGCCATATATGACAAACCCACAGCTAACATCATCCTCAATGGTGAAAAACTGAAAATATTTCCTCTAAGATCAGGAGCAAGACAAGTTTGCCCACTCTCACCACTATTATTAAACATAACTTTGGAAGTTTTAGAGATAGCAATCAGAGAAGAAAAAGAAATAAAGGAATTCAAATTGGAAAAGAAGAAGTAAAACTGTCACTGTTTGCAGATGACATGACACTATACATAGAGAATCCTAAAGATGCTACCAGAAAACTACTAGAGCTAATTAATGAATTTGGTAAGGTAGCAGGATACAAAATTAATGAACAGAAATCTCTTGCATTCCTGTACACTAATGATGAAATATCTGAAAGAGAAATTAAGGAAATACATTTACCATTGCAACAAAAAGAATAAAATACCTAGGTATAAACCCACCTAAGGAGACAAAAGACCTATATGCAAAAATCTATAAGACACTTTTGAAAGAAATTAATGCATTTACAAACAGATGGAGAGATATACCATGTTCTTGGATTGGAAGAATCAACATTGTGAAAATGACTCTACTACCCAAAGCAATCTACAGTCTCAATGCAATCCCTATCAAACTACCAATGACATTTTTTCACAGAACTGGAACAAAAAAATTTAAAATTTGTATGGAAACCCAAAATACTCCAAATAACCAAAGCAATTTTGAGAAAGAAAAGCGGAGCTGGGTGAATCAGGCTTCCAGACTTCAGACTATACTACAAAGCTGCAGTAATCAAGACAGTGTGGTACTGGCACAGAAACAGAAATATAGATCAATGTAACAAGATAGAAAGCCCAGAGATAAGCCCACACACATATGGTCACCTTATTTTTGATAAGGGAGGCAAGAATATACAGTGGAGAAAAGAGAACCTCTTCAATAATTGGTGCTGGGGAAACTGGACAGCTACATGTAAAAGAATGAAATTAGAACACTTCCTAACACCATACACAAAATGAACTCAAAATGGATTAAAGACCTAAATGTAAAGCCAGACACTATAAAACTCTTAGAGGAAAACATAAGCAGAACACTCTATGACATAAATCACAGTAAGATCCTTTTGGACCCACCTCCTAGAGCAATGGAAATAAAAACAAAATAAACAAATGGGACCTAATGAAACTTAAAAGGTTTTCCACAGCAAAGTAAAACATAAACAAGACAAGATCACAACCCTCAGAATGGGAGAAAATATTTGCAAAGGAAGCAACTGACAAAGGATTAATCTCCAAAATTTAGAAGCCGTTCATGCAGCTCAATATCAGTAAAACAAACAACCCAATCCAAAAATGGGTGAAAAATCTAAATAGACATTTCTCCAAAGAAGATATACAGATTGCCAACAAACACATGAAAGGATGCTCAATACCATTAATCATTAGAGAAATGCAAATCAAAACTACAATGAGGTATCACTTCACACCAGTCAGAATGTCCATCATCAAAAATTCTGCAAACAATAAATGCTGGAGAGGGTGTGGAGAAAACAGAACCCTCTTACACTGTTGCTAGGAATGTAAATTGATACAGCCATTATAGAGAACAGTATGGAGGTTCTAATACAACTAAAAATAGAACTACTATATCACTCTGCAATCCCACTGCTGGGCATACACCCTGAGAAAACCATAATTCAAAAAGAGGCATGCACTACAATGTTCATTGCAGCTCTGTTTACCATAGCCATGACATGCAAGCAACCTAAGTGTCCATTGACAGATGAATAGATAAAAAGATGTAGCATATATATACATTGGAATATTACTCAGCCATAAAAAATGAAATTGAGTTATTTGTAGTGAGGTGGATGGACCTAGCATCTGTTATACAGAGTGAAGTAAGTCAGAAAGAGAAAAACAAATACCGTATCTTAATACATATATATGGAATCTAAATTTTTTAAAAAATGGTTATGAGGAACCTAGGGGCAGGACAGGAGTAAAGATGCAGACACAGAGAATGGGCTTGAGGACACAGGGAGGGGAAAGGGTAAGATGGTACGATGTGAGAAAGTGGCATGGACTAATATATACACTACCAAATTTAAGATAGATAGCTAGTGGGAAGCAGCCGCATAGCACAGGGAGATCAGCTTTGTGACCCAGAGGGGTGGAATATGGAGGATGGGTGGGAGACGCAAGAGGGAGGAGGTATGGGTATATATGTATATGTATAGCTGAATCACTTTGTTATATAGCAGAAAGTAACACACCATTGTAAAGCAATTATACTCCAGTAAAGATGTTAAAAATGTTTTAATAAATTAAAAATTTTTTAAAAACATATGTGTTAAAGTTAAAATTGTAGCTAAACATAATATATGCATGAGAAATATTTCATTTTTGGCATACACCAGACTCTTGACTGGATAGGAAAAGGGAAATATAAAGAAATCTTATCCTAAATGGTTTACATTTTTTTAAATTAAATTTAATATAAACATTTAAAAATTAGAATATAAGCCTTAAACCAGAAAATATATCATAAGAATAAAAGAGGAGAAATAAAAAAAGAAAGAAAAGACACTTACTTATGGTCCAACTACTTAAACACAATTATTATTAACATACTGATGTCTCAATTATTTTATTTATAAAAGTGTTTTTTAGCAATGAAAAAATATTTACATCTTCTTAAGTATCTTTTAAATGTTTAGTTTTCAGAAGCAACCCCATGGTACTTCTTTTTCTTTTTCATAAACTTCAGTAGTAACAGCTTTTAATTTACAGATAATTTTATGTTCTCTATGTGCATTTAAAAAAATAATAGCGATTTTACCTTTATCATAGTTTCTTGGTCCTTACATAAAGAAAACACAAATATTAATTTGGTTATGTTTGCCATGTTTATGTACTATAGTTGAGAATATTTTTAGATATTCTAATAATTTATTCTTTCAAGAAGAAGAATTGAATTATCAGATTCAGTGGGTCACCAGAACTTAACTGAACTCCTTTCCACTCCCATTTAATCTATGCTGTACTTAGGCTTCTCACTCTAAGTGTGTGTGTGTGTGTATGTGTTGTGTGTGTGTGTTGTGTGCATCTGTATGTGTAATGTATGTTTACCCTGTTGTACTAGTTTGTAGTGGGAGAAACCCAGCCATTATTTCCAGAATTTTCACCACCTTATCAGGAGAGCCAACTCCTTAATTTGGATCTGGATTTACTCTCTAAAATAATTTTTCTCCCAGATCTCAAAGTATCTGGGGATTTTCTGAGCACTAATATTAAAAACAGAAAATGATTGGCACATTGTTGCAAGTAATGTACACATGTGCCATCTACTTTTCTAAGACTGGCAAATTCAGAGATTCTAATTACTATTCATAAATGAAGAAAGTATAATGTTTAAATAGCACTGCCTAATGATGTAAATTAGAATTTGAAGTAGTTGGCATTTGTTATATGATCTGTACCTTTCAAGTTCTTTTACATTTGTATTGATCCTCTTATTTTGATATGAATATTTATAGCACTCTTCTGTTTCAACTATTGTTTTAGGAAGTGTTAATTCCCTCTTTGGATACATTTACTCAGTTTTTAATTTTAGGCTTGTTAGCTAGACTATCATCTTCCTTCCTCTCAAGATTCTAACTGAAAGGCAAAAATGGAATATAGAATAGAGGCTGAATACTAAAATTAGATCATATTTGCCCTGAGAGAACAAGATACAGGGAAGAAAGATATAATTCTAGAAACCTTTCAGTCACACTGGTGGCAGAGGTTATCATCAAGAGGACTTGACTGCCAGCTGATCTGAGAACTAGACCTGAGCAATTGGAAGCTCCTCATCTCTCCTTTGTATTTAGAAAGTGATGCTCCCTCCACTGTGCCCACAGTGAGAGGCATTTTCAAGGATGCAGACTTGAGGGAGCAATGTGCTGTTGAGCTTTTCTGGATGGTATACTTGAATGAACCGAGTTAAATCCTCTACATGAACTTTTAAGATTTGAAAAGTGGGTGTGGAAATCTACTAATCTTGCTGCTGTGCAAAACAAGCCTCATAAGTAAGTTCCCTTCCTTATTAAAATTGTCATCTACCAGTCTAGAGTGTTCTGCCTCTTTCTTCAGTCCTCCATTCTCTCTGTGTATGAGCGCTGGTTTCAGCTTACACCCAGGAATCTCCCAAAATTTCAAACCAACAATTGGTGAGCCAGCCAGGAGACCAAAGAAATGGGTTTTGGAAAAGCGGCATCCCTTAAGAAAAACTCACATTAGCCACTGACCTGTATGTGGAGAGGTGTGATCCATTTTAGATGTTTATGGACCACCCCATGGGTACAGAGACACCCCCAAAATACGGACTGCTTTCATTTATCTGTTTGCAGAACTGCTCATAGTGTACTACTGCAAAGAAGGGAAACAAATGGCTGCTGTAGTGAGCTGGCCTCTACTGAGCAGTTCAGATGGCCACTGATGCCCAACTAGAGGCTGAAGCATGACTTAGAAAGTTGGAAGAAGTGCTGAGGTTAAAGAAGGATTTGTCCACTACTCTGCTAGCTTCAAGCTTAGCTGAGAAGGTATGAGAGTAGGATAGTAACTTATTAGTGTGCCATTTTGCAAAGCTATGAAGGATTAAGGTCTGAGTGCTTATGGCAAAGCCTGATTAGGATTCCATAAGGTAGAATCCTTGGGAAACTGAGGAGAGAGAATGGGAGGTTGTTGCGATAATTAACAATGAAACAGATGGAGTGGCTCGTGTTGTCTGGTCCCTAACATAAATAAAATCCTAAGTAGTAATTACCTTAGACTTCCAATAATAGAGAAATATACCCCAAAACTCCTAGGAGAAACCTTGCATTTTTTCTCTTCCCTTAAAGTTGTAAATCTTGTCATGCCTTTGAAATGTAAATACTGCCCACCGAGACTGAAAGAAAAAAAAAAAGAGGGGGAGGGAGAGGCTTTTTAAAATATAGACTACCATGAAGCTCCCTTACACAAAATCTAGTCCACAGACTCCATAACGTTACTGATCAAGGGCTAAAGTTTGGGAGTGAAAGCTATAGGGTCTCTGTTTGTGTTTGCATGTTTATGTATGTCATTAGATGCATGTTATCTGTATGTAATGTTTTTCTACCTCCAGAAGGTATTGCCAAAATTAATTTGGAAAGAGCTCTATTTAATTGGCTTAAAGACAAGTAAGCCCTTAATATCAATAGTGTACTTACATAAAACGAAAAATATTTAGTTATTTTTATTTACAATAATTGTTTTTCTCTAACGCTTTTGCAAAAGTGTTCCTGCAAAAGTGCTTTTTCTTCAAGAAGATTCATGGAAAAAACTCCGACAAGTACACATTTCCGATAACTATGATCAATTTGCCTTCACATTGGCATGGCAATAATGGAACTTTTAAAGGCTTCCCCAGGGCTACCTACACAACCCCACAAAATATTATGGTACAGTAGCCTGAGACCTGTGCCTGTTCTCTTTTCCTCATCAGTAAAATGGATCTGTTACATTGGTGATATAATGTTAACATGTGAAGATTTGCCTCTGCTGCAGGACATTCTGAAGTTTTTGCTGGAATATCTGCAAGGAAGAGGATGGGCAGTGGAAATTCATAGGAAATTCAAGACCTGAATTATCCCAGAAGCTGTGGTTGATAAGGTATAAGGCTATCCAACACTTAAGAATGTGAACAAGATGCAAACTAGGCATTTGGGGGTTTGGGAGTACTTTTATTTTCCATCTGGCATAGGGCTTCCATCCCTTATTCTGCTTGGTAAACTAAGTACCTGTGTGGGACTGGGGATCAAGCAGCCATCCACCTTTGAGAAGGCAAAGATACCAGTGAGTCAGATCAAAGCTCTGGGCATCACCCAAGCAAGAATACCATTTGAGTTATATGTGTCTGTGAGTAAAGGAGGTATGAGTTCCAGACTGTGGCAGAGACATCTGAATGAGAGAATTTGTAGGATTTCGGTCTCAGGTCTGGAAGGCAGTAGAAATCCAATATATCTCCATAGAGCAATAGCTCTTAATGGTGTATATAGCAGTCCTCCAGGTAGAGCCTCTCATAAAGGAACAGCATGTCATGGTAAAACCTTTCCTTCCTATCAAAGTGTGAGTTGAGAATATGTTCCATCAACCCATCTCTGCCATGGCTCAAATCTCCGCTTTGACTAAGTGGCAGCCTATTTGCAGCAGAGGAGCATCCTGTCTTCCAGGCCACTGTCTATAGAAATGCAGGTGCTACTAGGATATAAGTATGTAGGTCCTCCAAATGGCTCAGCTCCTATTCCTGTGGTAGCCCCCATGGCCTTTATGGAAGGAGTGGGAGAAACTCCTACTGATGCCTCGTATACAGATGCCTAGAAACAGAGTCAAACTGTAGCCTTCAGTGGACTGAACTCAGAGCAGTTTGGCTGGTGATCACTCATGAGCCCTGGCCATTAACCCTTTGGACTGACAGTTACGCTGTTCTAAAACTTATGGACTGGACAATGGGAAACTAAGGGAGGGATGATCATGAATAAACACTTGTGGGGTCAGGATATGTGTGGAAAGGCATTTGGGCCCATCTGCAAGAGCCTGAGGCAGACCTACGTGTTTGTCACATCCTGGCTCATAAAACACTTATGCCCCTGGGTACCCAAGGATGCAAGTGAACACCCTGAGTGATCCAACTCCCAGCCTAGGGGATTTAATAAATCAGTGGTCCAAATCATGGGGCTTTTGGTGAAAAAATTTGTTATTTATTTGGGAATCATTGCTTTAATCTGTGCTTTCTCTTGCATGTGCCTATATTGTTTCTGTGGCATCTCCCTCCAATGCAGGTAGACAGTGTCCAAATGAGGCACGTCCATGCTAGTGAAACCCCTTACTGACCATTAAGGGCACATTGCAGAAGACAGGGGCCTGTAAGATTCTGAGAGGAAGTCAGTAGGGCTGGAGTGTTGGAGGAGGTCATGGAGAAGATGTGACTTGTGATTGATCTGTGAGCTGGAACCAGGCAACTGGATACAATTTACCCTCTGCCCTATCCTTGGAATATACATTCCACCCACTGTTCCCAAGCTGGAGCTGTTTTGATGAAGCCATCTTGAGAGGGTAGTGTGTTGTTTAGTCATGTATACAGCTGGACTGTATACTTGATGATAACTTTAAGGGCTCTACATAAACTTTAAGATTCTGGCAAGCAGGTGTGGAGATCTACTTGTCTTGCAGCCTTTCCAAGACACACCTCCTTATGTAAGTTCCCTTGCTTATTAAACTTGCCACCTACCAATCTGGAGTGGTTTGCCTCTTTTTTGGTCTCTCCTGCTTTCCCCTACAGGTGCTGGTTTCAGATTACACCTGGGAAGATCCTGAAGTTGCTGACCAATACCCCCCATATCCAAAAAAGTCAAGACACACTGAAAATCTTATGACAAGTCCTCTTTATTTATTTTAGTTTATACTTAAACAGAGAATAAGTAAAAGAACAAGTATTCCACATTCTCTACTTGTTCATATCATATAGATCTATTAATATCCACTTTTCCTCCAAATAAGCAAAAATTCTATGAATCTTCTAATTTTCCTGGAGTAGAAAATTATACTCAGTCAGATCATTTACTTCTACCCCAGTCATTTGGCTTGTGTCAATCACATTTAAGATAAGACAAGAAAACATTTTGTGTGAGACTTAAAATTTACTCATTTACATTCCTCTTTTCTCTTACATTGATCAATATTCACTGCAGTTATAAAGCACAGAACTGGACACTGAATATATAGTTTGTATTGAAGTGTCAAAATACGTGTACACATGTACACATACTAGAATTGTTATTTATCCTTTATTACATTTGAAATCTGTTGTTCCAAATTACAACTATGATACCTCTGGGAAAGAACTAACATCTTCTGTAAGGGAGAGAAACAAGCCCACTCCTATTAATTATAATAACTTACAGATGATCCCATAAAATGTTTTGTAAAATATTAGCTCTGTATTTCAGCAATCACTTGCATATATTGATATATTGCTAAGCAGCATATGCAATCTGAGTAAATGTATGCTTCTGAAAACTAGCAGTTTTCTATATGTTGGGGATCTGATCTGCAAATCTATCAAACTATAAATCTATCAACTATAAATCTATCAAACTATACTTGGAAGGGGGAGTTTGTTCAGTTTAATCCTAAAACATCTGCTTAATAGTATAAGTCACCAATACCAGATTAATAATTAATGACTGAGCAATTTAATTGCAAGTTTCTATATAACCGCAGAAAACACCTGCTGAAATGGGGTGTGACTTAGTAAAATGAGAACTAAGAAGGCTACTGATTGACAGTGAGAGAAAAAAATAATATTTGATAGAAAATGAAGTAAAGTGTCAGACTCCATTTGGCTGTCTATTAAAAATAGCTCTGAGTTATATAGGCATGAGTGGGAGGTAATGAGTCAGAATAAATCATTTTCACTATCTTTATTAGGATCTGGCAGGTGTTCTGAATCTGTCCTTTAATTTCCTTTCTTGAATATATTTATGCCAAGATAATATTGCATTACAATGTTTTTCACAACCGATTAGGAAAACTGTCTTCAAAAGATTTGTCTTAAGAAATATAAAATAATGAGGTGGTATTTTCCAGGAGGAAAATCCAAGCAAATGAAAAGTTATGACTAATGCTTTCAACAAACACTGTTTTTAAAAAACTACTTTTGGACTTGAGTTGTTTAAATTGAAATTCCATAAATATCAACTCAGATACTAACAAAAGTATATTCAAAGTTCTGATAACACTGTCAGAAAATGATTGTTCCCTTTTCTCCATAGTTTCACAGAGAATTTTAAAAGTTAATACTTCCTGATGCTTTTTAGATTATGTTACAGGAAAAAAAAAAAAAAAACTTTGTGAGCACTGGTACTACCTATGGAAGAATGCTAACTGCCATCCTGATTGCAACATAGAGTGTCCCTGACAATGTTTATACTGTTCCATCTGTACACTTTTCTTGCTACAAACGTTACCACCCTCCAGCCCGTGAGAGGCAGCTGGTCTGTGAGACTTTTGGCAAAAACACTTAGCTAGCCATACTGTACCAAGAATATAAATGTTTGTAATACCACCAGGACTGAAGCAAGGGTTACATTCTGGAAACACTTGTCAGAAAAGCAAATATAGATATTAAAATTAAAAAAAGCAAGGTTTATACTAGCCTCTTTAGAATATAGCAATGGTAGAAAAGTCCATAAATATAGAGAACACAGAGGAAAACTTATGAGAAACCAGGTGTCAGTCCTCACTTGCCATTTTCATTCTCTGATCTTGAGCTAGCCACTTAATTTTTTTGTAAAATACATTTTAAAAACATCTACCATATGAATTTTCAGTCAATTTGTGAAAAAATCCTTTTGTAAATTGTAAGTTTGAGACAAACTTACTTGTTGCTGACTATGCTTATAATTAAACAATTTAAGCCTTGGTCTATTGACCCCACTTTCCCAACTTGAGATGCTCTAAAATATAGTGTAGTCTAAATTATGAAGGATTTTGTAACAGAGGATAAATGCTGAAATGTATTCATTCCAGCACAAAAACCTTTAATTGTCTAATGAAGTGGATCATAAATTCCTTTACTTATTATTTGAGACCATTTACTATTTATTATAGAAATGTGCTTAGTATATAGATTCCACTATTTGTCATTTGCTTGCTACTTTCAAGGCATATTAAGTTTTTGTTTTCTGAATATGAATTACAGCCTTCATGTGTTTTCTTCACAACTTCCACCTTCAGCTAAAATTCCTTTCACAAGTATCTCTTCTAACTACAATCATATATATCGTTCTCTCAAATTTTCACAAAATTTTCCATAGTACTCTAATTATAACTAATCTTTTTCCCACTGAATTATTTTATATATTTATTAGTGCACTTCAGAGCAGATAAAATTAGTTGTATACAGGCTAAAACCTATATGTTACATAACTAGTATATGAAAGTTACATGCCAGTTACTTGTAAAAAAATAAATGAATAAATATATGATGATTGTTTAGAAAGTCAGATATTTAAATGGGTAAATAAAATGTTGTGGTTCATAGATTATTAAACAGTTCATATCAATAGAGAGATGGATACTCACAATCTATTTTTGGAATAACTCACTGTTTTCCAAAGTGTGACCTTAGGAATACTTCATCAAAATCACAAGCAACATTTGATGGCATTGGACTCTGGGTCCCAATCTCATATCTCATATATGCTGGGGCCTTTTTGTTTCCCAGCAATTTTTGGTCAATGAATATTGGAGAGCCACTGTTATATGGCAGACATGATCTTTTTTACAAGGTAACATATAAAGTAAACAATGAGAAAGCCAGATGTTTTGACTCTAGATTTGAGTTTGGTTTCACCATGACAGGCTGATGCTATGTATTAATGAATTTTTTGTTCACATTTTGTCTCCCTAGCTGGATGAATTATGATTCATTTTAGGAAAAGTTAAACAGTTTGTTCAGGGGGCTGAAATCAAGATAGTAAAGTAGGAGTATGCTGAGCTCACCTACTCCCACAAACACATCAAAAATACATCAAGAAACAAAAGCTTTAAATGACATATTAAACAAGATAGACTAATTGATATTTATAGGACATTCCATCCAAAAACAACAGAATACACTTTCTTCTCAAATGCTCATGGAACATTGTCCAGCATAGATCATATCTGGGTTAGAATTAAGCCTTGGTAAATTTAAGAAAATTGAAATCGTATCAAGTATCTTTTCCGACAACAACACTATGCGACTAGATATCAAAATTACAGGAAAAAATCAGTTAAAAATACAAACACATGGAGGCTGAACAATACACTACTAAATAACCAAGAGATCATTGAAGAAATCAAAGAAGACATCAAAAAATACCTAGAAACAAATGGCAATGAAAACACAATGACACAAAACCTATGGGATGCAACAAAAGCAGTTCTAAGAAGGAAGTTTATAGCAATACAATCTTACCTCAAGAAAAAAGAAAAATCTCAAAGAAACAACCTAATCTTACACCTAAAGCAACTAGAGAAAGAAGAAGAAGAACAACAACAACAAAAAAACAAAGATAACAGAAGGAAAGAAATCATAAATATCAGGTCAGAAATAAATGAAAGAGAAATGAAGGAAACAATAGCAAAGATCAAAAAGACTAAAAGGTGGTTCTTTGAGAAAATAAACAAAATTAATAAACCATTAACTAGATGCATTCAGAAAAAAAGGGAGAAGACTCAAATCAACAGAAATAGAAATGAAAAAGGAGAAGTAACAACTGACACTGCAGAAATACAAAGGTTCATGAGAGATTTCTACAAGCAACTATTTGAGAATGAAATGGACAACTTGGAAGAAATGGACAAATTGTCAGAAAAGCACAACCTTCTTAGACTGAACCAGGAAGAAATAGAAAATATAAACAGACCAATCACAAGCACTGAAATTGAAACTCTGATTAAAAATGTTCCAACAAACAAAAGCCCATGACCAGAAGGCTTCATAGGCTAATTCTATCAAACATTTAGAGAAGACCTAACACCTATCCTTCTCAAACACTTCCAAAATATAGCAGAGGGAGGAACACTCCCAAACTCATTCTATGAGACCACTATCACCCTGAATACCAAAACCAGACAAAGAGGTCACAAAAAAAGAAAACTACAGGCCAATATCACTGATGAACATAGATGTAAAAATATGCAACAGAATACTAGCAAACAGAATCCAACAGCACATTAAAATAATCATACACTATGATCAAGTCGCGTTATCCCAGGAATGCAAGGATCCTTTGATATATGCAAATCAATCAATGTGATACATCATATTAAAAAACTGAAGGATAAAAACCATATGATCATTTGGTAAAGTAGCAGGATACAAAATTAGTGCACAGAAATCTCTTGCATTCCTACACAATAATGAAAAATCTGAAAGAGAAATTAAGGAAACACTCTCATTTACCATTGCAACAAAAAGAATAAAATACCTAGGAATAAACCTACCTAAGGAAACAAAAGACCTGTATGCAGAAAACTATAAGACACTGATGAAAGAAATAAAGATGATACAAACAGATGGAGAGATATACCATATTCTTGGATTGGAAGAATCAACATTGTGAAAATGACTGTACTACCCAAAGCAATCTACAGAGTCAATGCAATCCCTATCAAACTATGAATGGTATTTTTCACAGAGCTAGAACAAAAAAATTCACAATTTTAATGGAAACACAAAAGACCCCAAATAGCCAAAACAATCTTGAGAAAGAAAAATTGAGCTGCAAGAATCAGGCTCCTGGACTTCACATTATACTACAAAGCTACAGTAATCAAGACAGTATGGTACTGGCACAAAAACGGAAATATGGGACAATGGAACAGGATAGAAAGCCCAGAGATAAACCCATGCACACATGGCCACCTTATCTTTGATAAAGGAGGCAAGAATGTACAATGGAGAAAAGACAGCCTCTTCAATAAGTGGTGCTGGGAAAACTGGACAGCTACATGTAAAAGAATGAAATTAGAACACTCCTTAACACCATACACAAAAATAAGTTCAAAATGGATTAAAGACCTAAATGTAAGGCCAGACACAATGAAACTCTTAGAGGAAAACATAGGCAGAACGCTCTATGACATAAATCACAGCAAGATCCTTTTTGACCCACCTCCTAGAGTAATGGAAATAAAAACAAAAATAAACAAATGTGACCTAATGAAACTTAAAAGCTTTTGCACAGCAAAGGAAACCATAAACAAGACCAAAAGACAACCCTCAGAATGGGAGAAAATATTTGCAAATGAAGCAACTGACAAGGGATTAATCTCCAAAGTTTACAAGCAGCTCATGCAGCTGAATATCAAAAAAACAAACAATGCAATCCAAAAATGGGCAGAAGACCTACATAGGCATTTCTCCAAAGAAGATATACAGATTGCCAACAAACACATGAAAGGATGCTCAACATCATTAACCATTAGAGAAATGCAAATCAAAACTACAATGAGATATCATCTCACACCGGTCAGAATGGCCATCATCAAAAAATCTAGAGACAATGAATGCTGGAGAGGGTGTGGAGAAAATGGAACCCTCTTGCACTGTTGGTGGGAATGCAAATTGATACAGCCACTATGGAGAACAGTATGGAGGTTCCTTAAAAAACTAAAAATAGAACTACCATGCGACCCAGCAATCCCACTACTGGGCATATGCCTTGAGAAACCATAATTCAAAAAGCGTCTTGTACCACAATGCTCATTGCAGCTCTGTTTACAGTAGTCAGGACATGGAAGCAACCTAAGTGTCCCCTGACAGATGAACGGATAAAGAAGATGTGGCACATATATGCAATGGAATGTTAGTCAGCCATAAAAAGAAATGAAACTGAGTTATTTGTAGTGAGGTGGATGGACCTAAAGTCTGTCATACAGAGCGAAGTAAGTCAGAAAGAGAAAAACAAATACTATACCCTAACACATATATATGGAATCTAATATATATATATATATATATATAAATAGTTCTGAAGAACCTAGGGGCAGGACAGGAAGAAAGACTCAGACGTAGAGAATGGACTTGAGGACATGGGGAGGGGGAAAGATAAGCTGGAACGAAGTGAGAGAGTGGCATGGACATATATACACTACCAAATGTAAAATCGACAGCTAGTGGAAAGTAGCCGCATAGCACAGGGAGATCAGCTCGGTGTTTTGTGACCACCTAGAGGGGTGGGATAGGGAGGGTGGGAGGGAGACGCAAGAGGGAGGAGATATGGAGATATATGTATTTGTACAGATAAAGCAGAAACTAACACACCATTGTAAAGCAGTTATACTCCAATAAAGCTGTTTAAAATAAAAAAAAAAAACATATGATCATCTCAATAGATGCAGAAAAAGCTTCAACAAAATTCAACACCCATTTATGATAAAATCTCTCCAAAAAGTGGACATACAGGGAACTTACTTCAACACAATAAAGGCCATATATGACAAACAGACAGCCAACATTGTTCTCAATGGTGAAAAACTGAAACCATTTCCACTACGATCAGGAACAAGACAAGGTTGCCCACTCTCACCACTACTATTCAACATAGTTTTAGAAGTTTTAGCCACAGCAATCAGTGAACAAAAAGAAATAGAAAGAATCCAAATCAGAAAAGAAGTAAAACTGTCATTGTTTGCAGATGACATTATACTATACATAGAGAATCCTAAAGATGCTACCAGAAAACTACTAGAGCTAATCAATGAATTTGGTAAAGTAGCAGGGTACAAAATTAATGCACAGAAATCTCTTGCATTCTTATACACTAATGACGAAAAATCTTAAAGAGAAATTAAGGAAACATTCCCATTTACCTTTGCAACAAAAATAGTAAAATACCTAGGAATAAACCTACCTAAGGAGAACAAAATACCTGTACTCAGAAAACTATAAAACATTGATCAAAGAAATTAAAGATGATACAAATCGATGGAGAAAGAGACCATGTTATTGGATTGAATGAATCAACAGTGTGAATATGACTATACTCTAAAGCAATCTACAGATTCAATGCAATCCCTATCAAACTACCAAGGGCATTTTTCACAGAACTAGAGCAAAAAAATTCACAATTTGTATGGAAACACAAAAGACCCTGAATAGCCAAAGCAATACTGAGAAAGAAAAACGGAGCTGGAGGAATCAGGCTCCCTGACTTCAGACTATACTACAAAGCTACAGTAATCAAAACAGTATGGTATTGGCACAAAAACAGAAATATATTTCAATGGAACAGGATAGAAAACTCAGAGATAAACCCATGCACATATGGTCACCTTATCTTTGACAAAGGAGACAGAAATATACAATGGAGAAAAGACAGCCTCTTCAATAAATGGTGCTGGGAAACTGGACAGCTACATGTAAAAGAATGAAAGTAGAACAGTCCCTAACACCATACACAAAACTAAACTCAAAATGGATTAAAGACCTAAATGTAAGCTCAGACACTAAAACTCTTAAAGGAAAACGTAGGCAGAACACTCTATGATGTAAATCCCAGCAAGATCCTTTTGGACCCACCCCCTAGAGAAATGGAAATAAAAATAAACAAATGGGGTCTAATGAACTGAAAAGCTTTTGCACACCAAAGGAAACCATAAACAAGACAAAAAGACAACCCTCAGAATGGGAGGAAATATTTGCAAATGAGAAACTGACAAAAGATTAATCTCCAAAATATACAAGCAGTTCATGCACCTCAATATCAAAAAAGCAAACAACCCAATCCAGAAATGGGCAGGGGACCTTAATAGACATTTTTCCAAAAAAGATATACAGATTGACAACAAACACATGAAAGGATGCTCAACATTACTAATCATTAGAGAAATGCAAATCAAAACTACAATGAGGTATCACCTCACACCGGTCAGAATGGCCATCATCAAAAAATCTGCAAACATTAAATCCTGGAGAGGGTGTGGAGAAAAGGGAACCTTCTTGCACTGTTGGCGGGAATGTAATTTGATACAGCCACTGTGGAGAACAGTATGGAGGTTCCTTAAGAAACTAAATATAGAACTACCATATGACCCCACAATCCCACTACTGGGCATATATCCTGAGAAAACCATAATTCAGAAAGAGTCATGTACCACACTGTTTATTGCAGCTCTATTTACAAGAGCCAGGACATGGAAGCAACCTAATTGTCCATCAACAGATGAATGGATAAAGAAGATGTGGCACATATATAGAGTGGAATATTACTCAGCTATAAAAATAAATGAAATTGAGTTTTTTGTAGTGAGGTGGATGGACCTAGAGTCTGTCCTACAGAGTGAAGTAAGTCAGAAAGCAAAAAACAAATACTGTATGCTAACACATATATGTGGAATCTAAAAAAAAATGATTCTGAAGAACCTAGGGGCAGGGCAGTAATGAAGATGCAGAGGTAGAGAATGGACTTGAGGACATTGGGAAGGGGAAAGTAAGCTGGTATGAAGTGAGAGAGTGGCACTGACATATATACACTATCAAATGTAAAATAGATAGCTACTGGGAAGCAGCAGCACAGCACAGGGAGATCAACTTGGGTCTTTGTGACCACCTAGAGGGGTCGGAGAGGGAGGGTGGGAGGGAGATGTCAGAGGGAGGCGATATGGGGATATATGTATACATATAACTGATTCACTTTGTTATACAGCAGAAACTAGCACAACATTGTAAAGCAATTATACCCCAATAAAGATGTTTAAAAAAATACATCAAAATGTGGATCAACTCTCAATGCAAACAAATTGGAGGTTTGCAGAAAGCCTTTCCTATAACCAAGGCTGTAAAGAAAGATCCACACAGAGTTGGGTAGGAATGGAGAAGAAGCAATCAGGTTGGGACCCATGCCCCCAGCAGGGGGCCACAGAAGAGGGGAATATCAGGGCTTGGGGATCCTCCCTGGAGATTGGGAGATTCCTGTCTCCTATTAGGCACCACAGACCTTGGGTCTAACACCAGCAAGATGAGTTTCCTTAGCTTATTTGAAAAGCAATGGGACTTACAGGAAGGCTGTAAGAAACCAAGATGCTGCTCATAAAGAGTGAACACACATGCTTGCTTACACCTAGGAATAAGGCAGAAGAAGCAGGTTGAAAACTTCCTGGGGCTTTTGCTGGTTTCCTGTGACCAACCCAGTGCACACCCCAGCCCACACTGGGAGACTGCTCTAGCCCTTCTTGTTCCAGCACAACTCTCCACCAGAGAGAAGGTTGAAGTTGCCCAAGAGAGTGCACATTTTGGATGAGCAAAGCAGGCTGGGACATGGCCCTGATTCTGACCATGGCATGGGTTGTCATTGCCAGTGTGTATCTAGAAGCGATGGGTTGGGAGTTACATGAGACTCTAGAGTGGTGTGCAAGAACTATCACAAAACATGCCCTTGCCTGTGCTGTGTGCTCACTCTGCTTCCTCTTGTTCTGGAGTTGCTCCTCACTAGGGCAAAATGACATTGCTAGGACACACTTTGAGGAAGCAGAGCCAGCTAAGACCTGGCCCTGCCCTTGAGCAGGAATCAGGTGAGCATTGCTGGCAAGCGCACAGAGGCAGTGCATTGGAAATGGCCTGGGGCTCTGGCTGTTAAGGAGGACGTGATGTTGCCAGATTATATAAGTGATCTAAAAGATAGAATAATGCAAATCAATCAATCAGAACAAAAAAGAAAATTAAATTTTAGAAAATGATGATAGTTTGAGGAAGCTCTGAGACAACATCAACTGTATTAACAATCAAATGATAGAGCTCCCAGAAGGAGAGGAGAGAAAGCAAAGGGTTAAAAAAAGATTTCATGAAGTTATAGCTGAAAACATCTCAAACTGAAGACAGAAACAGATTTCCAGGTATAAGAATCACAGAGAATCCCAAACAAGATGAACACAAAAAGACCCAAATCAATACATATCATAATTAAAAGGACAAAAGTTAAAATTAGAGAATTCTGAAGGCAGAAATAGAAAAACAGTCACATACAAGGGAACCCCTATAAAATTATCAGCTGATTTTTCTGCAGAAATTTGCAGGCCAAAAGGGAGTGACAAGATGTATATAAAGTGCTAAAGGGAAAAAGCTACAACCTAGGATAATCTACCAAGCAAGGTTATTATTCAGAATTGAAGGAGAGAGAAAAAAACTTTTTAGACAGGCAAAGCTAAGATTTCATCAATACTGAACTGACCCTATGAAGTGTGTTAAAGTGTCTTCCCTAAGAGGAAAAGAAAATGCTATAACAAGAACTAAAGAATTTATACAATAACTGATTCGCTTTGTTATAAAGAAGAAACTAACACACCATTGTAAAGCAATTATACTCCAATAAAGATGTTAAAAAAAAAAGAATTTATACAAAAGGAAAAATTGCACTAATAAAAACAAGATTTATATATAGTAAAAGCTGTGAGTCAACCACTTAAATAAGTGAATATGAAGATTAAAACTCAATATTGTAAAATAAACCATAATTAAAATAAACCATTAAGGGATAAACATGAAGATGTAAAATATGATATCAAAACCACAGAACATGGGAGAGAGAAGTATCTTTTAGAATATATTTCAACTTAATGACTATCAGCTTAAAACAAGTAGAAATAGGTATAGTCAACATATATAAACCCCATGGTAACCACAAATCAAAAATATACAATAACGTAAGAGAAAGGAACACAAGCACACCACTAAAGAAAATCATCAAACCACAAGGGAAGAAACTAAAAGAAGAAGAAAAGAACAGAGAAGAACTATAAAAACAACCAGAAAACAAGTAAAAATTTGGCATTAAGTACATACTTATCAATAATTCCCAAAATTTCATAGGACTAAGTGCTCCAATGAAAAGACACAGTGTGCTGATTGGATAGAAAAACAAAACCCATCTATTTGGTGCCTACATGAGACTCAATTCAGAGCTAAAGACACACACAGACTGAAAATGAGGGGATGGAAAATTATATTTCATACAAATTGAAACAAAAATAAGTTGGTAGCAATACATATATCAAAGTAGTCTTTGTTTTGTTTTGTTTTTTTGTGGTACGCAGGCCTCTCACTGTTGTGGCCTCTCCCGTTGCGGAGCACAGGCTCCAGAGCACAGGCTCAGTGGCCATGGCTCACGGGCCTAGCTGCTCCGTGACATGTGGGATCTTCCCAGACCGGGACACAAACCCGTGTCCCCTGCATCAGCAGGCAGGTTCTCAACCACTGCACCACCAGGGAAGCCCCAAAGTAGTCTTTAAAACAAAGTCAATAATAAAAAGACAAATATGGGCATTATATAATGATAAAGGGATCAATAAGAGAAGAGGATATAATATTTATTACCACATATACATCTAATATAGGAACACCTAACTATGCAAAGCAAATATAAATAGATATAAAGAGAGAAACTGACAATAATAGTAGGGGACTTCAACACCCCACATATGTCAATGAATAGATCATCCAGACAGAAATCAATAAGGCAGAAGTGGTATTAAATGACATAAAAGACCAGTTGGACTTAAAAGGTATCTACAAGATATTGCAACCAAGAATGGAAGAATACACATTCCTTTCAAGTGCACGTGGAAAATGCTCAAGGAGAAATCCCACACTAGGCCACAAAATCCCATGCTAGGCCTCAAATTTAAGAGGATAGAAATTATATCAATTGTCTTTTCTGAACACAATGGTAGGAAACTAGAAATATTGGAAAAACAAACATGCAAAGAGTAAACAACATGCTATCAAAAACCAAATGGGTCAACTAAAAATGAAAAAGAAATCAGAAAATTCCTTGAAAATAAAAACAAAACTTTCCAGAGTCAGTGGAATATAGCAAAAGCAGTTCTAAGAGAGAATTTAACAGTGGTACAGGCCTACCTCAAGAAAGAAAGAAAAAAAATTCAAATAAACAGCCTAACCTACCAAAGGAATTACAAAAAAGAAGAGCAAACATAGCCTAAAGTCAGCAGAAGGAAGAAGGTAATACTGATCTAAAAGGAAATCAATAAAATAGAGGCCAAAACATTTTTTTTTAAATAAAAGAGATCAAGAAACCAAGAGCGTATTTTTGAAAATATAAACAAAATTTGTGAGCCTTCAGTCAGGATCATTAAGATAAAAAGAGAAAGGACCCAAATAAACAAAATAAGAAAGGGGAAATTACAACAATAACACAGAGATACAAAGATTGTAAGAGAATACTATAAACAGTTATATGCCAACAAATTGGACTACCTAGAAGGAATGGATAAATTCCTGAAACATAAAAACTTCTAAGACTGAATCAGGAAGAAATATATAACCTGAATCATTGATTATTAGAACTGAAATTGAATCAGTAATCAAAAAACTCCCATTAAATAAAAGTCCAGGAATGGGCAGCTTCACAGTTGAATTCTATTGAACATGTAAAAAAGTAAAACTATGCTTCTCAAACCATCCCCCAAAACTGAAGAAGATGAAACACTCCCAAATTAATTTTACAAGGCCTCCATTACCCTAATACCAAAACAAGTCAAAAACACCACAAAAAAAGAATTACAGTCCAATATCTCTGATAAAAATAGATGTAAAAATCTTCAACAAAATATTAACAAACCAAATTCAACAATATATAAAAAGGATCATACATGATGATCAAGGGAAATTTATTCCAGGGATGCAAGGATAGTTTAATATTCACAAATAAATCAGTGTGATACAGCACATTAAGAAAAGGAAGGAAAAAAAACACACGATCATCTCAGTAGACACAGAAATAGCAGTTGACAAAATTTAACATCCATTCATGATGAAAACTCTGATTAATGTTGGTATAGAGGGGACATATCTCAACAGGATAAAAGCCATTTATGACAAACCCAGAGGTAACATCTTACTCTATGGTGAAAGCTGAAAGCTTTTTCTGTACAATCAGAAACAAGAAAAGAATGCCTACTCTCAACACTTCTATTTAACATAGTATTGTCAGGTCAGCCACAGCAATCAGACAAGAAAAAGAAATAAAGCCATTCAAAGTGGATGTATAACAGTAAAACTGTTATTACTTACAGATGACATATTATAATATATATAGAAAAGCTCTACATTCTCCACCAAAAAATGGTTAGAATTAATAAATGAATTCAGTAAAGTTGCAGAATACAAGATTAACATACTGAAGTCTATTCGTTTTCTATACACTAATAATGAATTATCAGAAGTAGAAAGAAAAATAAATCCCATTTAAAATCTTATCAAAAAGTTTAAAATACCTAGGAATAAACATAATCAAAGTGGTGAAAGACCTATACTATGAAAACTATAAAACACTGGTGAAGGAATTTGAAAATGATATAAAGAAATGGAAAGATATCACATATTCTTGCATTGGAAGGACTAATATTGTTAAAATGTCCACACTATACAAAGCAATCTATGAATTTATAGTGTAATCTCTGTCAAAATACCCATGACATTTTCACAGAAGTAGAAAAAAGTAATCCTAAAATTTGTATAAAACCACAAAAGACTCCAAATAGTCAAAGCAAACTTGAGAACAAAGAATAAAGTTGAAAGTATCAAGGTTCCTGACTTCAGATTATACTACAAAGTTACAGTAATCAAAACAGTATGTTACTGGCACAAAAATAGACACATAGATCAATGGATATAGAGAGGCTAGATATAAGCCCATATATTTATTCTCAATTAATCTATGACAAATAATCTAATTATATACAATGGGGAAGACATAGTCTCTTCAATTAGTAGTGCTCAGAAAACTGGACAGCTACATGTAAAAGAGTGGAATTAGAACATTTTCTTAAACCATATACAAAAATAAACTCAAAATGATTAAAATATTAAGTGTAAACCAGGAAACCATAAAACTCCTAGAAGAAATGTTAAGCAGAACACTGTTTGATATAAGTCATAGCAGTATTTAATTTAATTTAATTTAATGGATTTTATTATTTTTTGTATTTGCCTTCTCAGGCAAAGGAAACAAAAGCAAAAGTAAATATCTACTGAATGAAGGAAAATCAATATATTATACATGCAAAATATAATATAATATAGTAAATCAAGTATAATATTTTAAGTATAAAGAAGTATAGTTGATTAACAATATTATATTAGTTTTAGGGGTACAGCTTGGTGACTCAATATTTTTATACATTATACTTTAAGTTATTACAAAATAATGCTATATTTTCCTGTGCTGTGCAATGTATCCTCCTTACTTATTTACTTTTTACATAGTTGTTTGTGTCTAATTCCAATACCCCTCTCTCAACCCTCCCACTTTCCCTCTCCCTAATATATGTTAATTTGTTCTCTACATCTGTGAGTCTGTTCCTGTTGCTTTTTAATATATAATCTTTTGTTTTATTTTTAGATTCCACATATAAGTAATAATATAGAGTGTTTTTCTTTCTGTCTTACATATTCACTAAGCATAATACTCTCTTGTTTCATCAACATTGTTGCAAATGGTAGAATTTTATTCTTTTTCATGGCTAAGTAATATTCCATTGCATATATACACCATGTTTTCTTTATGTATCCATATGTTGATGGACACTTATGTTGTTTGCATATCATGGCTAATGTAAATAATACTGTTGTGAACATTGGGGTCCATGTATCTTTCAAATTAATGTTTTCCTTTTCATTGGTTATATACTCAGTAGTGGAATTGCTAGATCATATGGTAGTTCTAGTTTTTAGTTTTCTAAGGGAACCTCCATACTGTTTCCCATAGTGGCTGCACCAATTTATATTCCCACCAACAGTGTATTAAGGTACACTTTTCTCCACATCCTTGCCAACATCTGGCATTCGTAGACTTTTTGATGATAAGCATTTTGACAGGTGTAAGGGGATATCTCATTGTGGTTTTGATTTGCATTTCTCTGATGATTAGTGATGTTGAGTGTCTTTTCAAGTGCTTGTTAGCCATATGTATGTCTTCTTTGGAAAAAATGTCCATACAGGTCTGCCAATTTTTTAATTGGGTTGTTTCTTTTTCTGATATTGAGTTGTATGAGCTGTTTATAAATTTTAGACATTAATCATTATCAGTTAGACATTAAGCAAATATTTTCTCCTATTCAGTAAGTTGTCTTTTCATTTTGTTGATGGTTCTCTTTACTGCTTAAAACTTTTAAGTTTAATTAGGCCCCTTTTGGTTATTTTTACCTTTTTCCCTTCATCTGAAGAGACAATTTATGTCAAGAGTGTTCTGCCTATGTTCTCTTCTAGGAGCTTTATGGTTTACAGTTTTACATTTAGGAGTTTAATCCATTTTAAGTTTATTTTTTGTATGTTGTAAGAATATGTTCTAATTTCATTCTTTTACATGTACCTGACCACTTTTCTCAGCACCACTAATTGAAGAGACTGTCTTTTTCCCATTGTTATTCTTGGCTACTTTGTCATAGATTAATTGAGCATGAGTGCATGGATTTATTTCTGGGATCTCTGTACTGTTCCATTGGTCTATGTGCCAGTATCATACTGTTTTGATTACTTTATCATTGTAGTATAAGTTCCCTTCTATGTGACTTTTGTTTTTCTTTTGCATATTTTAGCACTCTCTTTTTTTTTTTAATATTTGCTATTTAATGATATGTCTTGATGTGGGTCTTTTGGATTCATTTTATTTAGGACCCTATGTGCTTCCTATACCTGGATATCCATTTCCTTCTTCAGGCTTGGGATGGTCCAGCCTTAATTTCATTAAATACATTTTCTACTTCCTTCTCTCTCTCTTCTCATTCTTGGAACCCTAATGTGAATGATGGTATGCTTGATGTTATCCCCCAAATTCCTTTAACTGTTTTTATTTTTTAAAATCTGTTTCTCTTTTAGCCTTCTAATTGTGTTATTTCCATTATTCTATCTTCCAGATCACTTCTGTATCACCTAGCCTGTTGTTCATTCCTTCTAGTGTGTTTTTCTTTTCAGCTATTGTATTCTTCAGTTCTGACATTTTTAAAACTATTTTCTAGTTTTTTTGTTACAATTTCCCCTGTGTTCATCTAGTCCATCCCTTAATTCATTTAACATTCTTATTACTTGTGCTTTGATTCCTTTATCTAGTAAATTGTTTCTGTTTTACTAGTTGTATTTTCAGGGGTTTTCTCTTGATTTTTCAATTCAGACAAATACCTCTGTCTTCTCAGTTTTCTTATTTTTCACTGTCTATGATATTAGGTGAACAGATACCTGTGGTGGTCTTGAAGGTGGGTCCTTATGTGGGAGCATTCCTATATGGTCTACACATGCCCTGTGGCTTTGATGGGAGAGCTGGATTTGATGTGATAAAAAGTCACATCTTTCCCCTGGGTGTGCTGGCATCTATCACCTTGGTAGGAGTAGATTGGAGAAGGAGAGGTTAGGATTATAGCTGGGTGCCTGGGGCTTCTCCTTTTCTTAGTTGTTGTCACCACACTGTGAAGTGCAGTATCAGATCTCAACCTGCTAGAACAGAAGCCCTGGGTGTTGGGTCTAAGTTGGCTCGATTCCCTTCAAGTGTGTTTTCTTCCTTCACCCAGCACTGTCACTTTCAACCCCAGAGGGGAGCAGTGCTGGAGCAAGAGGAGCTGATGTGGGTATTTGGTGAAGGTCAGGTCATGGAGTGTGTCAATCTGGCTGCCATCAGAGATCTAGACTTCCTCTGATGCTCTGATGCACTGTCTGTGCAATCACCAGTAATGGCTACCACCCTTATGCTCAGATGCTGCTTAGGGTTTGAGCCACCTCAGTGTCTCATGGCTGAGATTTTTCCTCAATTGTGGTAGTCCTTGCTCGAGTGTGGAGCTGCAAAATGAAGCAAAGGGTGCTGGAGTGTTCACTAGGTTCTGGCTAGTGTATGTGGTAGCAAGAAACAAGTCAACCAGCTGTGTAGTTTCAAATTGTCCTTTCTACTCTGCTTCAGAGCAAGAAAACCTGCCTGTTAGTCCCACATACTTTCCAACCAGCCAAGGGTGTTCGTCTTCCCTTTGCTGGGCCCTATGGCTGTGGTGCACAATATGGCTCGAATGGCTCACTCCCCAGGGAGGGCCTCTGCCTGTCTAATCTTCCTTTCCTCTGAGTCCCTCCCAGAGGTATAGGTCCTATTCTGATCACTTCTCTTTCCTTCCTATCTGATTCTGCATGTACATGTCTTATAATCTGAGTTATAGAGGAGTCTTTCACCTAGTTTTCCCTTAGTTTTCAATGAGAATTTTTCATTAAGCAGATGTATTTTTGATGTGTTTGTTTGGGAGAGGTGACTTCCACATCCTCTTACTCCACCATCTTGATCTGAGTCTCTAAATCTGATATACTGTTATTTAAATAAATTAATTTAAAATAAATAAAATAGTTCATTCATCTTCCCAAGTGACTTGTGTGTATTTCACTTAGTGGGTGAGAAAATGTCTAAATATGAGAGCACCCAGACCTAATTTCCAAAAGTAAAGGGGATACTGACAATCTGTGTGCATTTGTGTGTTTGTGTATATGTGTGTGTATTATATTGTACATGTAAAATATTTGTTTCCAATTGATGTTTTAATAAAGAAAAACCAAGTTATACTTATAAGTAAGCATTTATATTGTTGGTTATTTTTAATTTTTTTTTAAATAATTATTTTTAAATTTCTCACTGCTAGTGTATAGAAATAAATGTGGGCTTGGGGATTGAATTTGAATACTGCAATCTTACTAAACTTAATTATTAGTGCTAAACTTAATCATTTTTTGTAGATTCCTTGGGGATTTCTACTTAGAAAATCATGTTTGCATATAAGGATAATTTCATTTCTTCCATTCCAATATAGATGCCTAAAGTTTCTTTTGTTCACTTATTACTGTGTCTAAGATCCCATCCCCATTATACAGATGAAAAAATTGAAGCAAAAGAAATTAGGTCTATTACTAAGAACTACACACAATAGAAAGTGAACCACTGAGAATTTGAACTTGGGTCTATCTGGCAGCAAAATCTTAACATTTAACCACATGAGAACCAACAAAGAACCAATTACATTTTCTACACCATTCCCAAGTTGTAAAACTATAGGAATATAATTGGAAAAAATATCTTACTAATGAAGCTTTCATCTTACATACTTTGTAAACATTTAAACAAAGTTTTGAGTGATTCAGCTTGAAAGATTAAAATAAAATCTTGAGATTTTGCCATTTAATCAACTTGGTATAAGACTGTAAGTGAAGTATAAACTTTAATCAAAATGATCATAATAAAGGAAAAACTAAAGATGTGATGATCTCCATAAATTAATGATAAATATAAAAATGAGTGGATTTCACATGGCTGAAGCATAAAAATATCTACAGAGAGCTGTTTAGAAGTGTTTTGTAACTGTTCCTATTTCTGTGTGTCTGATTATAATCCATGCAGATACATATGTAATTAGTTGGTTTGTCTACTACATCTACTCATTCATAATTACCGTGCTCTTCCCTCATCATGTTTTATTACCACACATTTAAATGTGTGTGGAAGTAAAAGGAAATCATTTTGTCATAAACAGCAAAATGCAGAAGTCTGAATGAAGGCAGATTCAGTAATAGAAAGTTACATTGTGTGAACAGCCTAGAAATTTCAGATATGTATAACTATTCACCCTAACATCTGTGCTGAATATTTCCTAAATAAAAAAGTTACTTTGAGAAATGATTAATTGAATATTTCATTATATTTAAACTATTTTACATTCCATTAAAAGAAGTTAAAACAAAGTTACCACCTTGCTCGTTTCATCATTTCCAGTTTGATTTATAAAGCGTTTTATTTTGGTTATCTAAAATTATATTATCATAATATAAAAGTACATATTTAATAATAATTTTGTAATAATAATGACATAGTTAAAATTATAAATAATTTCTATATTCAATTAATAAAGGAATCCTCATACATAAGCAGTTATAACAAGTTTTATGATATATGTGGATGTGGGATCTGAATTATGTGTTTCATGTCAACAAAGAAAGTATTTTGTGTGAATCAGTTTCTTGCGAGTGAACTCTATGAAAAATAATCTTCAGATGCTACATTTTTACAACAAAATGCTATCTTGTCAAAGTCTTAAATCTGTTTTTAAAAGTCCAAAAAGTCCTCAAAGTGACCTAGCTTTCACTGTACTTATTTTCAACCACCAGAGCACTGAGTATTTTTTAGGAAGAAGCTCTTTTCTGCTTGATGGTTTACCTCATGTAGATATCTGGTTGAGAGCCTGGAGAAAAATCATATTACATTGAACTAATTCTTTTAGTATCACTGACAAGTGTATGGTAAATCTCTAATTGGTAGGTTGTTTATATTTGTTCTTACTTTGACAAGATGACTTTACAGCAGTTTTCATGGATTTTAATTCCCAATCTTATTCTTGTTCCAAGATGTTTATGAAAAAATAAAACCTAAAATGAATTCCAGTACATGATAAAGAGGCAGTTGCTTGCATTTTCATTATATTATATTGTGTGGATTATATACAACTACATATTCTGAGACATAGAAAATGTAGGTTTTAAAAGTATCTATAGAAAAGCTAGGCTTATACTGAAAATAAGTCGGGACTTGTATGCTTAGGTTTTCAACACTATTTTCTCTAATATTTACTTATTCATTAACAATAATTTTGTATAGAGTGAGACAAGTTGCTGACAACTAAAAAGAAAAATAATCAGTAAAAAAGAAAAAATGTAGAAGAAAAAAAATTTTGAAGCACCATTAAATTTTTTTCTGCTTTCTGAATATGATCACTCCTCAGATAATTATTTCACGTCTCAAGAAATATATGCCATTTGGGACTTGTCAATATTTCCAACGTGAGTAACCAACATGATCCCTTGATTCTGTCATTGTCCTTGAAATTCTCCACTGGCGTCTTATTACAATGAGAATAAAAATCCCAACTTTTTGTGTTGGCTTAACTGACTTATCTTTTCCTTCATATCCAGCCTCATTGCATACCTCTTTGTCCTCCCCCTCATTCACAATGCTGCTCTTTATTGGGTTGCTTCAAAACACCAAGTTCTTTCCTCCCTTATTGGTGGCAATAACTCTTCTTTCTGCCTATTCCAACTGATCTTTATTTACATAGTTCCTTCTTGTAATTAGGATCTCAACTTATATGTCACCTATTCAGAGAGCCTTCACCCACCATTGATAGTGAGCATTGTGTTTGCTGTAACAATAGGAATTCCTTCTTCTCCTTTAATTTAAATATAATTTCTAATACTCATCCACACATTATGAGTATTTGACTTCACTCTAAGTTAAAGTCATGATTTTTCTCTAACCTTATCATAATTATACAAAATTCTCACCACAGTCATTCTTTATATATATGGATACTAACCTAGGTATTTCTATCTCTTCTATTTAATAATTTCTTAAAATTATGAGAAGACTTTAATTTTCTTTTTCTTTCACTGGATCTTGACTTTGACAAAGTCAAGGAATCATGTAGCCTGAGATGTGCTTGACAGACCCACAACAATAGAAAATCTACTATAAGATGAAGATGATACTATGGGGCTTCCATGGTGGTGCAGTGGTTGAGAATCCACATGCCAATGCAGGGGACATGGGTTCGAGCCCTGGTCCAGGAAGATCCCACATGCTGAGAAGCAACTAAGCCCACATGCCACAACTAATGAAGCCAGAGTGCCTAGAGCCTGTGTTCCACAACAAGAGAAGCCACTGCAATGAGAAGCCCTTGTACTGCAATGAAGAGTAACCCCCGCTCACCGCAACTAGAGAGAGAGACTGCATGCAGCAAAGAAGACCCAACACAGCCATAAATAAATAAATAAATACATACATACATAAATAATTTTTTTAAAAGATGAAAATGAGAATAAATCTGGTAACTTTGTGGTTATCAATAAGCTATTGATTCTAAGTAGCCCTGAAGTCCACCCTGCCTCTGCACCCCGAAGAATATGAACATTAAAAAATAGGGATTATTTCAACTGTTAACATTAAATACAAAATGGAGACTGGACTTGTAAATTCCCTCAGTAGGTGAAATCATTAAGTCAGGTAAGTAAAACTAAATCTAGCTTATGTCATGAACATAAGTGAAACTTAACTGAGGTTATTTCTTGTAAATACCTCTGATAATCATAAGAGAAACTTAAGACATCATCCAAAAAATAGTATAAGATAATCATTTTTAATCTATCTCTGGTCATCTGGGAACTCCCATTGTAATAACCAATCATTGTAAGAGTTAAACAACTTCAGCATTTTCACTTCATAAGCCATCCTGTAACATCATGCCCCTGAAATTCATATTAGTTTTGAATTTGAAAGTTCTCAGTTTACTAAATATTCTTATATGCACAATAAACTCTAACTAAATACTATTTTATTGACCTAGCAGTTTTAATTTTTATATTTCTGGATTTTTGACAGTCTTATTCATGTTTATATTTCTAATAACTATCATAGTGCTTTGCACATAGTAGGCAAAAAATAATTTTTGTTGAATAAATGAATAATAAAAAATGGTTGGAATCAATAAACTAAATCTCAGAGTCAATTTGGTTAACAGATTCTTTAGGCTGTGTCCTCTCATTCTTGACAGAAACCTAGAGATCCATTGAAATCACAGATCACATTGAGCCTCAGAGTTCCAAAAATTACACTGTAATTTTAAAAGTCTAACCCTAATACATATTAAATTAACACTGTTCCTTCTAGTTTATCTGTTTAATTTATGGTCAATTCTATTAAACAGGGTTTTATCTAATGCCTGAAACTTAGCCTTAACTCTGACAGCTATGTTTCTAGTCCTAATCCCTTTCCTGAGTTAACCTAACCATTAACTATTCCCCAAAAATGCACCATAATCATCTCAAACTCAGCATGTATGCTTAAATGAAGACATTGCACTTTTCTATTCTTGTTCCTAATTTTTATTCATTGGAATTTGAGGTGTGAATGCTTGAGCCAAAATAGCTATCTCAGACTATAAGGTGAAGATGAGAGAAAAACAAGATGGAAAGAAGTTTTAAATCTCACACTGTTGAGTGTCATTCAGTTTTTGACTGTTTATTTCTATCTCATCTATTTAAGAGAGATTAAACATCTATTTTGTTTATGGTACTATTATTTTAGGCTGTGTCATTTGTAAGTAAACTTAATTGTAACTGATATATTGTATGTATGTGCATATACACACAAACACACACATGTTTCATTAGTGCAAAATCTATGGCTGGTATATTCCTTTGTATTCCTTAAAGTACATAGCAGAATATTTTGTAGATTAGAGATATCTGGCTTCTGCATAATGGTTTGAGATCAAAATAGTAATGGAAGAAAAGCAGGGATTTTAGAACTAAACAACTTCCACCTCTTACTGAGTGTGTTATTGAAAAATTCACTTTAAATCTATATAAAGCTCATTGAGGATATTAATGTCTAAATTAAAGGAATGTTATAGCATTAAATGAGATAGTACTGCACAAGTTTTAAGAATAGAGGGAAATCAGACAGCCTTATTTGAATTATGTACATCTACTTGCCCATTTTATAATGTTGTTTCTTTAAGCTTTCAGAGTGTTAATGTCTTCATTAACAAATGTATAAAATGAACTTCATAGAGTTGTGAGAAATAAATGAGATAGTGTGTATAAAGAGTTTAGAATAGTTCTTGACATATATTGATACATCAATATTCAATATATTTTATAATTTTATCTATTTTTGCAAAGTTGTTTCGGAGATTTGATTCATGACTATAATGTTCCTAGAACATAGCTTGGTTTATAGTAAGTTTTCAATTAATGGATACTATTTTTATTCCCATTTTTGTGATTATATATAATCAGCATTAACTGATTAAGCTCTAAAATATTATTTACTTAAAAGAGCCTTATAAATTAACTTTAAAAAAAATCTTAGAACACTTTTAGATTTACCCAAAATTTGCAAAGATAGTACAGAATTCCCAATTATGCTGTAATGAATTCCCTTTATTATTAACATCTCTCATTAGTAGGCTGCATTTATCACAATTAATAAACCAAAATTAGTAGCTTATTAATAACTAAAGTCTATATTTTATTTAGATTTCCTTCATTTTTACCTAATATCCTTTTTCTGTTCCAAGATCCCCTTCAAGATACCATATTACATACATTCATCATCTCTCCTTAGGCTCCTCTTAGCTGTAACAATTTCTCAGTGTAACCTTGTTTTTGTTGACTTTAATAGTTTTGAAGAGTACTGGTCAGGTATTTTGTAAAATGTGCCTCAGTTGTGATTTGTCTATTTTCCTCACGCTTATACTGGGGTTACACATTTGGTGGAAGAAGATGACAAAGATAAAGTGTCCTATCAAGAGTACATACCCTAGTATGACTTATAATTGTAGATGTGGAACTTGATAATTTGGTTGAGGTAGTATTTGTCAGGTTTCTCCATTGTAAAGTTATTTTTTTTTCCCTTCCCATACTGTAGTATTTGGAATGAAATTATTACTTGTAACCGACTGGGGTGTCATTTATTCTAGGCCTGCTCAGCTAACAGAGCAAGGTCATGTAATATGATATATATTAGCATGTGTACACATATATATCCATAAATATGTCATATGTAATCACATGTATCTATCTTAAGCTAAACATGAGTACATACTGATGTCCTTAACTGTAAGCCATTGTCACATGGACCATTCTAGTTTTCTCCCCTTGCTGATCTGTAAACTCCTACTTCATCCGGTTCCCACTATCCATTTACTTAATTGTTCAATTTCAGTATGCATGAATGTCGGTGTCAGAATTATTAATCCATAATCCCTTGGGAAAGAAAACTGCCAACTAGTTTACAGAATTATGTAGAGTTATTATTTAGGGTGTTACTATTTTTCCCCAGTCCCTTCAGTGAGTTTATTTCATACATACGTAAAACACTACATTCCATCCTAGGATCCTTTGAACTTTTAATTTTTTTTTTCCTTTTTACATACATTAAAGTTCATCCTGTGTTATAAGTTCTAGAGGTTTTAACACATACATTGATTTTTGCACTTTATTTTCTCCTTCCCCTCTGTTTATACCTAACTCAATAAACTATTTCGTTGAATTTAACCAAGTTTTTCACCACATAGTGATAATACTGGACACAAGATTTTCACTCCTGTGATTAAAATACATTATTATTTTCCTTGGGAAGATCTTTAGTCCACTTAGTCTGCTTTGCTGCCTCCAGCATTAACCCATTTTTCATATTTGAGACAAAGTAAAAATTCCCAAAGCACATTTTTCTATGTAGTGATAAACCAAATTAAACAAAATATTTCTTCAGTTGATAAACCTTAGGGGTAGGAATGTTACAAAAACATGTAGAAAACAAACCCAGAATGTTTCTAATAAATAATCTATGTGTAGGTATAACTCACCTTAAATAATAAGTATATTCTTATAAAGGTCTACTATGAATAATTTTGAAATGAAAACACAATCAAACTGTATTTGGGAAATGGTCACTTAAAGAAAACATTTCTAATGAATATCTTTATGGTCTGAAAAACTGTATTTTACATCAATCCAAAGTTTCACATACTGGGTTTACTTAAACAAAGCATAATTATGTAGTTTAAAAAGTCATAGTTAAGCTAAAACACAAAATGTTTAATAAAATTAATTTGAAAATTATACTTAAAAAGGAGAAGCATTTTAAAAATCAGGCTTACAAAAATATATTTTTCAGGGATGTGTTTATAAGACTAATCAAGCATTATTGTCAACTTATTGATTTACTTCTGAGTATATTTGGAAAGTAGTTTTAACATAAGTGGATGAATTCCACAATAAAATAAAACCTGTCAGGTTTGTATATGTAAAATTAAACCTCCATAATATATGTCAATGGCTATGAAAGTGAAATTATTACTTAAAATTTATTAGGTATGTACTGGGCAATTACTAATATGTTAAGCACACATTCTGATCCTAGTAAAAGTACCCCACCCCCCCCACCCCTTCCTATCCTTCTCCACCTCCTCCACCACATTCCATCCCTGGAGAGCATTAGGTTTGATCAGGCAAGGAAAGTATAAGACCCAGGTGAAAGGTAGCTAAAATTTCTAAAGGAGAGCTAAAATAATTATGTATTTGAACTGTTCTCCTATTGGAGTTTTTGGTAGCACTCTGTACAGAGACTTTCCTCTTGGCACTGGTGTGATGGGGACCAGAACAAGACTTTGTACTGCTTGAGAACTATGTATGGATAGTCTCCTCTTTCCCATTTCAACAGAAAAAAGACAACAGAAATAATTTAGTTAAGGTAGTTGGGAGGAAGAAGCTATCTAAATACTGCCCCCCCCCATTTTGTTCTTTTCTTCCTTTCTCTTTCACTCGTAGCAGTGAGATTAAAAAATCCAAGATCTATGAGATCTGCCCTAGTATTGTCATCTGTATAGTGCATAGATTTTGGTGCAAAATAGTAATGGGGACCCAAATTCAGAGGTAGGATGGAGAATGCACCAAGTTTGTTAGTTGGAATTAGTCAACAATCCAAAGACTGGGATCCCAGTTTTATTTCATGTTTTTTAAAAAATTATAAAATACTTAATACTATAGAAAATTATAGCATATAATAAATCTAACATTTGTTTAACTATTACCATTTTATCAATTCTGGTAATTCTTCCACATTTTCTAGAACATTTTCATGAAATAAAATATTAGTGAAATGATTGAAAACTACACATCCCAAATTTGCATGCTAGAAGTAATTATTACCTTCGATTTGATTTTTATTATACCTACACAAAAATATATATTTCATCACATGTCTACATATTCCAAAATAAAAATATATACTGCATAATAATATTATATTGCATTAGTAAATCAAGGGCCATCTTGTCTGGCTATTTTCATTTTTGCAAATGTTTCTCTGTAATGCTTTTTCAACATGTTAAACTTTTTATTAAGTACACAGAAGTGAGTACAAATTATATATATTCAGCTTGATTTTTTTCACAGCAAGTATATACACCAGGTAAACAGCACTCAGAATATATATTACCATTCACAAAGCTATACTTACACTTTTTCCAAATTGTTTCCATCTCACTTTAAGCCAAAATAACCAGTATCATAATTTCTAATACCATATATTTGTGTTGACTAATCTTAAGCATTAAATGAATGTAATCACATGGGATGTACTCATTTTGTGTCTGGATTTTTGACTGGGATTGCCTTTAATCTATAGATCAATTTGGAGAGAATACTGTTAAAATATTGAATCTTCCAAGTCATTAACATTTTCCAGTTATTCAGCACTGCATAATAAATTACTCCAAATTGTAGTGGCTTAAGACAACAGTAATTTATTTTGCTCATGAATCTGCAATTAGAGCAAGGCTTTGTGAAGAGAGCTTGCTCTTCCTCAATGTAACCTCATCTGGGCCACTTCCAAAGTGGCTTGACCACATTGCTTCCTAGTTGTTGATGACTGTCAGCTGAGGATGTGGCTGAGGTTGTTGGCTCTATTTCCCTCCACTGGGGTGCTTGGTCTTTCTCCCAACAAGGCAGCTAGATTCCAAGAGCCAGTGTTCCATGAGACAAGAAATAGAAGCTGCTGGTCTTTTAAGGCCTGAATCTGGAAACTGGTAAAATGTCACTCCTACCATTTTGTATATGTCAAAGCAGTCACCCAGGATGAAGGGGAAGAGACATAAGCTCACCTAAATGAGAAAAGGATCAACTAATTTGTGGCTATTTTAATCCTTCATAGAGGTCTTCAGTATATGTCTACTAGGTATTTAATTTACTCTTAGGCATGTAATATGTGATGTTCACTAAATTTATTGTCGTGATCATTTCATGATCTATGTAAGTCAAATCATTATGCTGTATACCTTAAATTATACAGTGCTGTATGTCAATTACATATCAATAAAACTGGAAGAAAAATATGACTTCCGGTCATTGACCTTATTAGGTATATTTATTAATTTTGAATGGTTTTCCTTTACATTCTTTTTAGATTTTTAACCCATAGGATAATGCCATCTTTGAATAATTAGATTTTATTTCTTCTTTTCCATTCTTGATATAGATTTATTTACATGTATAGGAATACATGTGCCCCATTTAAGCTATCATTACCTAACTCAAAGTCATAATGAAGATTTATTTCACTGACTCAGATCTCAAGTACATTGTTAATAGCAGCTGTGAGAGTTGGCATGTTTTCTCATTCTGATTTCAGGGAGAAAGCTTTGATATTTCACCATTAAACATTAATTTTTTTTTAGGAGAAAAATTTATCAGATTAAGGACATTTTTTTATATTGCTAGTTTGCTAAGAATATTTGTTAAGAATGGAGGGGGTAGGGCTTCCCTGGTGGCGCAGTGGTTGGGAGTCCACCTGCCGATGCAGTGGACATGGGTTTGTGCCCCGGTCCGGAAGGATCCCACATGCCACAGAGCGGCTGGGCCTGTGGGCCATGGGTGCTGAGCCTGCTCATCCGGAGCCTGTGCTCCGCAACGGGAGAGGCCACAACAGTGACAGGCCCACGTACCACAAAAAAAAAAAAAAAAAAAGAATGGAGGGGGCAAAGAGGGAAGGGATAAATTGGGAGACTGGGATTGACATATACACACTACTATATATAAAATAGATAACTAATAAAGACCTACTCTATACCACGGGGAACTCTGTAATTGCTCAATACTCTGTAATGGCCTATATGGGAAAAGAATCTAAAAAAGAGTGGGTATATGTATATGTATAACAGATTCACTTTTCTGTACACCGGAAACTAACACAACATTGTAAATCAACTATACTCCAATAAAAATAAAAAAAAAAAAAGAATGGATGTCACACTTGGTCAAATCCTAGCTTTTTCTTTTTCTTTTTATAATTAATTATTGATTTTTTTACAGGTTAGTACAAACATATATTACATTATTTCCTCCTTTTAAATTTTTGTAGACAATTTCAAACACACCTACATAGTCTTCAGTGTTAATGAATTGCTATGAAAAACATCTTTCATAACCTCTCTCAGAACCAAATTCAAGACAGAGCATTTTCTGTGTAGTCCTTTCTAGGAAATATTTTCCCCCTATTTCAAAGTATTCCAGAAAGGCATATCCCATCCCACATTCTGTTTTTCTGGAGGATTTTCTAGAAAATGTTCTCTGAATCTGCCCAGAAAGAAACATAAGACATAGAATTTCTTAGCAACCTCCAAGCAGAGAATTTCTCAGTTGCCCCTGAAACATCTGAAAATTTTAGTACTCTTGTTTCCAGATACCTCACTCCTGCTCTTTCCTTAACCTCAAATAATTTTGCTTGCTTTCTTGAAAGTCATCTATACTTTCAAAAGTATATTTTCTTATTATTTTATCTAAAACATTTCGTTGTGGTTTTGACAGAGAGATTTTCAGCATCTCCAATTTGCCATGTCTTAAAGGAGAAGACATATGGGTTCCTCCACTCTTCCTGTTTCTATATTTCAATCTCCACCAAGTTCTTTTTTTCCCCTCACCATGTTTGTTTCCTTTTCTCTCCTTTTCAAGTTAATGTTTTTTATCAAATGTGTGGTTATACTTGGATGAAAGTTTTCTGTGAATATGTCAAGCTTATCAAAGTGCTGAGCCTTGCTGCATTGTGATGTGGTTGAGCTATTTCCTTGAAGGAATCACAGCTCTCTATAATTGTAGGTTTTTCTTGTTGGGCTCATTAGCTTCCATAGACTGGAACAATTCAGTACTTTTCTGGGAAGTACTAGATTGGCCATTTTTTTCAGCATTTTTAATACACACACACACACACACACACACACACACACACAATAGACCAAGTCCATTTCTTCCAACCTTGAGATTACACATTTCTAGGCAAGGGATTAAAAATGATCACTTTTTTCTTTCTGTTTCCTTTTGTTTTTGGTTTTAGTCTTCCAGTCCTATGACATAAACTCTAAACCTAGAGTTAAAAGATCAGAGCGTGTTCTGGAAGACCTTGAAGTGTTATTTATTTCCTAAACTGAAAAAGATTTGTTTCTGAAGGTGCATACATTCATAGATTGACATACCGCTGCTGTTGAGTAGAGAGGATTCAAATATGTCACTTGCTGCCAAAGCAGAATAGGCAGATGTACATGTGGCTATGGCTAATACTTTCTTCTTCTCATCCCCTATTAATATTTTCCCTACTATCCAGATGGTATCCTAGCTGTAATGAAAAAAATAATTATGAAAGGAAAAATAATGGCTTCATAAACAACCTGTAGACCAAAAGCCTGTTGATAGCCATTTTTAATGATTATTACCAAGTATTTTTGTGAATTTTGAATTTGACTTCACTAGTACATTGTTTCGTTCTTGGATGTAAGGTTGATTATGTAGGCCTTTGGTGGACATATAAGATCATCGCTAAGTGTTTTAGTTTTTATTTGTTTGTTTCTGGAGAAAACAGGGCTGAGAGTGAGGTGTCATCTCTTTTGTCACAATATGTGACATTTCAGAGAAGAGGACTCATTAAACTTCAGTATTTCCTAATATAAACATTGTGCTTAAATCAATTTGTTATATGATACTTATTCCTCTTTCTCCTGTACATTATTCTCTCTGTTCATAGAACACCAGTCTATCTCTTTACTTCTTTACAGCCTATATCCTGTTAATTTTTTTTCTAATAAAAGTTTTACTTTTATACCTGTTTTAGGTTCACAGCAAAATTGAGAGGAACGTACTGAGATTTCCCATGCTGATATGCTTTCTTTTAGTGACTGTTACTGAAGAGGTTGGACTACCAGATGTGTGCAGGGCTCTGATCTACAGACAATATCCTGTTACTTTTTAAAGTGATTTTAAAATGGAATACTTAGGGTGAATTCTTGATTACTTGGAAAATATCAAATACTCTTCTGAAATTTCTTCTTAAACTTGTTCCATACTTGTATCACTTGTTTTCCATGTGCCTCATCTAACTTATATTTTAAGAAGCACAAGGACAAGCAAGCAGCATATCCTGTTACGTCCTGTGATTTTTATTTTTTATACATTTCCTTATACAGAGTCTGGTCTATATAGGTGGTCAGTACATATAGACCGAATACATTGAATAGTGAAAACTTTTTGGTAAGGACTATGTAAGGTATTTCAAATATAAAGATATACTGGTTGTTAATGAATTCACCAGTACTCTGTTCTTTCTCTGCATGTTCATACTTCCCCTTTTCAATATTCTAAATTAATGTTTGCTTCAGTTTCAACTCCATTGCTGACCTCTTTGTTGACCTGATTCTCTGGCAGCTGGTCAAGTTTCATGGCCTATGATTTAATTTGTCTCTCCTGCTAAAATTTGTGGTGACTATTTAGAATTTTTGACTTTTTAGATTGTCTCATGTCTCTTGTATGTTAGGTAATCACCATTAGCCCTTCAGTCCATCCTCCAATACTGACCTATGGGTAGTACTAACACACACCTCAGGCGTGATGTTTTCTGAATTCAACTTATTAACTGGTTCACCAGGGGCAATGAGTTATACAATTCATGCACTCAAATAACACAATTTTCTTTGCCATCCAAGAGGATTGTCATATCCACTGTCTTATCAGGCCAGTAGATATGATATTCCATCAATGTTAGATAGGATAATTTTATATGGAATGGTAACAGCATGAATTATGCTGCTTATTTAATGACTTGTCCTCTATTTTGTTCCTGACTCTTAGTTCAGGAGCAAAAGATTAAAATTCTATTTGTTATGCAACTAGATATTCTTGTCTATAAATTTTACATGATGTCTGTTTTATAGCATACATATAGTGAATGAATCTAGTGGGCAAGTTAACAGTTATAAATGTTAGACCGTGGAATAAAAATATGTTACCTATATTCAAGGGAGTGTTTTGGAGTTTATTGGTGATTTTAATTTTTTTCTTTATTTATGGAAGAATTTTGGAGATTTAGTAAAGGTTGGAAAATGAGCCTAGAAAAACAGATGCAAGGTAGTTAACTTATTTACCATGAGAAACAATGTGAAGTGAGTAATATATCTTGAGAGCACCCAGGGCAGGTAAAAGAAGAGGTATCATATGAAGTCACAAGCCAGTAGACACTGGAATTTGGGGCACAGTTTGTGGGGAGTAGGAGAAGGAAGGAGAAATTTTAATTGTTGCATGTAAATTTATCCACACAGACTCTTCATTTACCCAGATTGGTAATAATGTACTGAACACTAGCTTTAATTAAAGACTTACCATAAATTAATGCTAATTTATATCTTGGATTAAACTCACAAAAATATGTATTTTAAATTGTTATACTCAGATATCTTAAGGGAACTTTTCTACATATGAAGCCTGATAAGGGAAGATGATAATCATTTATACTTGCTTCATCCCTATTCTTAAAATATTACACACTGAGGGAGAATTTGAAACAGGGCACAATCCTGTGGAAAATATTAGGCACAGAGAAACAGATCAGTTTTTAAAAAATCTTATATATTGCACTTTTATTTAATATGGCTAAAATTAATTTATTTTGAGCCTTAATCTGACTGCTTCATATTCACAATATTTGTTTTTGGGAGGAGATTTCACAGGCTGCTGTATTAAATATTTATAACATTTTCTCTTTATATGAATCAAAATTATCACTATTCATCTTCTCACTGATTTTACAAATGAAACTGCAGGACTAATCCATAGCATTTTTAGAGAAGAAAAATGACTTGACACACAGCAGGAATATGCTCACCTGATAAGCTATCACTCTAATGTCTCCATTAGCTCAATCAGAAAATGGCTGTACATTAAAAAAAAATGGAGGGCTAGGATTCTATTACTCCCAAAGCTGTAGTTTGACAGGCTTACAGGGAGAAAAAGTCTCATTTTTTTTCTCAGAGTCCTATAATATTTAAACTTTTTCAATCACTTCCTATGGTTAACATTATTCTCTCAGCTTGATAAACAAAGGTAAGACAGAGAAAGGAAGAGATAGAAAAGGTGGAGAGAAAGGCAGAGGAAGAGATGAAAGAGATGAAGGAAAAAAAGAAGGAAAGGATGTCTCCACCTGTTGAGAACTCAGTAATAAAAGGTAACACTGCCAGAAGTGTCAAGGTTTACGTGGTAATGTCCAAAGTCAATCAACAACCTATAGATCATTCTTGGAATTAGGAATGATTGGTGAAATAAATAAATATCATAACTCAGGAAAAAGGGGGAGCAATCCAATAACTACACTGAGATCATGAATTACAACATTATCAAATGGATATTATTTGTAGAGCTTTTTCAGTGGGTCTTCGGTGTTGCTTTATGCTACACAGAGAGGGTAAAATGTGGGGGAAGCAGAAATAGTTACCAGGTTCAGAAAACTAATAACAAGGCATCTGGGTTCATTCTGTTTTACTCTCTCCACATCCTATGAGAGGTTTTATTCCCCTTCTATAGACAAGAAAATTTGTCTAAAATTTCTCAGAGATGTCAGATTGCTGGCTTGTACGTTAGATAATCACAATTAGCCTCTCAGTCCATCCTCCAACTTTTTAATTTTGTTACTTTTAAAGATGATTTATTTATTTACATATTTATTTAATTTTATTGATTTACAATATGGTATTAGTTTCAAGTGTACAGCATAGTGATTCAGTATTTTTACAGATTTTACTTCATTAAAAGTCATTAAAAGATAATCACTATAATTTCCTGTCTCATACAATATATCCTTGTGGCTTATCTATTTTATGCATATTAGTTTGTATCTTCTTAATCCATACCTTTAACTTGACCCTCCCACTTTCCCTCTCTCATCTAGTAACCACTAGTTTCTTTTCTGTATCTGAGTCTGTTTCTGTTTTGCTATATAACTCCTTTGTATTATTTTTTAGATTCCACATATAAGTGATATTACACAGTATTTGTCTTTATCTGTCTGACTTATTTCACTAAGCATAATATTCTCTAGGTCTATCCAAATTCCTGCAAATGGCAGATTTTCATTATTTTATATGGCTGGGTAATAATCCGTTGTGTGTGTATATGAGTATATATATATGTATATGATATATGATATCATATCTTCTTTATTAATTCATCTGTTGATGGACCCTAGGTTGCTTCCATATCTGGGTTATTGTAAACAGTGCTGCTATAAACATTGAGGTGCATGTATCTTTTTGAATTAGTGTTTTCATTTTACTGGTTATATACCCAGGAGTAGAATTGCTCAATCATATGGTAGTTATATTTTTAGTTTTTTGAGGAATGACCAAACTGTTTTCCATAGTGACTGCACCAATTTACATTCCCACAAACAGGGTACAAGAGTTGCCTATTCTCCACAACCTCACCAACATTTGTTATTTGTAGATTTTTTGATGACTGCCATTCTGACAGGTGTGATGTGATATCTTATTGTGGCTTTGATTTGCATTTCTCTAATAATTACGGATGTTGAGCAACTTTTCCTATTCCTGTTTACCATCCGTGTGTCTTCTTTGGAAAAGTCTCTGTTCAGGTCTTCTGCCCATTTTATATTTGCTTGGTTGTTTTTTTTGATTTTGAGTTGTATGACCTTTTTATATATTTTGGATATTAATCCCTGTTGATCATATCATTTGCAAATATTTTCTCCCATTCTATAATTTGTCTGTTCATTTTATGGATGGTCTTCTTTGCTGTGCAAAACCTTTTAAGTTTAATTAGGTCCCATTTATTTATTTTTTCTTTTTATTTTGTTTATCTTAGGAGATAGATCCAAAAAATATTGCTTCAATTTAAAAGAGTCAAAGAGTGTTTTGTTCTCTTGTAGGAGTTTTATGGTTTCAAGTCTTACATTTAGGTACTTAATCCATTTTGTGTTTGTTTTTGTAAATGGTGTGAGGAAATGTTCTAATCTTATTATTTTACATGCAGCTGTCCAGTTTTCCCAGTACCAATTATTGAAGAGACTGTTTATTCCCCTTGTATATTCTTTCCTCCTTTGTCATAGATTCATTGACCAAAGCCTTCAGCTTTGCCCTTCTTTGTAAGACTTGCTTTGGCTATTTGGGGTCTTTTGTGATTCCATACAAATTTCAGAACTTTTTCTTTTTCTGTTTTAAAAATTGGAATTTTGATGTGAATTGCATTAAATCTACTGATGGCTTTGGATTGTATGGTCATTTTAATTCTTCTGTTACATGAACACAGGATATTTTTCCATTTGTTTGTGTGTTCTTCAGTTTCCTTCATTAAAGTCTTATAGTTTTCATTGCCATCTTTGACTTTCTTTGTTAAATTTATTTCTAAGTATTTTATTGTTTTAGATGCTATTGTGAATATTATTGTTTTCTTTATTTCCTTTTTAGATGTTTAATTATTAGCATGTAGAAATTCAGTAGATTGATATATGCTCATTTTACTTCCTACAAATTTACTGAGTTCATTGTTAGTTACAACTTTTTTTTTTTTTTCTTTTTGGTTGAGTCTTTAGGTTGCATCATCTGCAAATAAAGACAATTTTACTTTTTCCTTTCTGATCTGGATGACTTTTAGTTTTTTATCTTGCCTGATTCTCTGGTTGGGACTGCTAGTACTATGTTGAATAAAAGTGGTGATAGTGGCCACCCTGCTCCTATCCATTGCCACAGGGAATTTCCAGTCTGACTCACTTCCATATGTTTTTAATCCTAGTAGAAGCCCCAGTAAATTTTCATCTGGGTTCACTAAACATTTTCTTTTTTTTTTCCTTTTGCAATTGTTGTTTCCTAGTATTCATCTTCTAAGAGCAGTTAAAGTTAACTTTAAAATATAAATCAGTTGATTGATCCATGTCTGCCTATTTTTCCAAACATTGGTAGCTTCAATCACTGTAAGCTCCATCTGTATGCCACGTCCCCATTGTTTCCAGAACACATCAAATTTCTTTCTTATTTCATGGACATTCAGTATGTTCCCAACATCACAAACACCCCCCTTTTTTTGTTGTTAAAGCATCATTGAAAATATCATGATTTCAGGGAGAACTTCTCTGATACCATATCGAAAAGAATGTGCTCATTCTTTTTAACATTGTCGTAAAAATGCAGCACTTGTGTAATGATGCCACATAGATACATACATAACTTCATATTGTCATTTTATTTACTTATTAATAATCTGTCTTATCCAAGAGAATGAAGGCTACAGGAGAAATAAAAAAGGAGTCTGTCTTCTTCAACATTGAATCTTTATTGCTTAGTAGAAAGCCTATCATATACTAAATAGTTAATAATAAATCCCTGCCTCATTGATATTCATAAGTAGAAAGCTTCCTTAAATCCTTCTTTAGTAAAACAATTTCTTCCAAATAAGTAACAGTATCCTCATCAATCTATGATATAATAAACAGAGAATTTTGTGTATTTTAATTTACCATAATTTAAGTGTTTAAATAAAAAAATTTCATGATAGTGAGATATTTATTTGTATACAATGTAATTCCATATTACAATGACAAAAAATTCATATCAAAGTAGTTTGGCTAATTCTTAAAAACATTTATTAAGATCATGATAACATGAAGATCAATTTCCTTCATCATTGTTCAAAGGTCCTCAATTCAAAACAAAATACTACTGTTTAGAGTTATTCATAAATTAGTTGGAATATTCCATTATAAAATCTATTTCAATGATGTTAGGATTAGAAAGAATGATGACTTTGTGCCTATCTGATTTTCTGACAATAAGAAAAAATTGAAGCAATTAGAGAGTAATGAATATAAACACATGTAAGGGTATACTTGGTAAATTTGAATACTTGCAAATTAGGAGATCTAGATGACAGGCACCTTTGGATATTAAGGGAACTGGTAAACATCCTGGACCACTTAAAGTTCTAAAAAAATTTTGAAAGTTCAGAATGAAGCATAACTTGAGAGGAAAGAAAACAACAATCAAATTCATTTTTAATGGGGAAAAAAGTCTGTGTTATGGTAATATTAATGATATTGTAATGCAATTGCTGTGAGCATTACAGTAGTCATTCTAGATGTTAAAATAACATCTACTTCATATATGGTACCCTTAGAGATAGAGATTTGTTCAAAACTTAAACAGAAATAATAAATCCTATACATGAAGTCAATTTAGGAAAATCTTAGGAAGTTGCTGATGAGATAATATGATTTGCAGTTAAAATGATCAAATTTCATGTAATAAGAAAATGAGAAGAATTGAGAACTCTGACATAGACAGGAATATAATGAAAGTAAATATAACAAATATGAGTAGAGGAAAACAAAATGAAATTCATACTGGGAAAGTACAAGTTAATATATCAGGTGAAATAAAATTTTAAATAAGTCTAAGATGAAGGTCAAATGCTGGACAAGACAACATCCAAAGAAATCTAAGTGAGATATGGTCAGACAAATGAGATACTGTGTATGGGAAAAAAAGAAAAAGAATAAAGAGGAACACTTGATTTTAAATCCAATGGGAGACAAGTATCTGTATGAAATCTTTAATTGTTTTAATTTCTAAGATTAATTAAAAAGTCTGTTGAGCACAAATATTTGTTAACTATTGTCCACAAAATCAAAATAAACCAAAAAACATTGATTGTATTCCCCTGAAAATAAGCAAATTATAGAATTTAGTACATAAAATGAGAGAGTCTAAAAGTTTTTATGAGGCAACATTGCAAAGTAGAAAAGAATCTGAAAAGTCTGCCCTAAACTCATTGTGGCAGAAGCTGGATCAAAACCAAGGTGTGTGTTCTTGTTTGTTTTTTTTTTTTAAATCCAGTCATCAGATATTTATTTCCCAAATTAGGATTAAACTGGTAATGGTACAGAAGAAGAGAGAATTCATTGTAAAAATATGAGCCACCTATCAAGTCATAAAACCTAATGTCCCACAATAAAATAAATGTATATGTAATTTTTAACACTTTAGTTTGATATTAATATCAGGTAAATAAATATACCCCTTGTGGAGAGTGACTTCATTTGAATAGCTTATTTTGCAACCTGAAAAAAAGAAAAGAAAATTATTTGTAATTCATCATATACTGTTTCCATATCATATATATATGGAATGAGAGAGAAATTCAGTATTTAATTAAAAGCATAAAATAAGTCAATATTATATGAGTACACTCCAAAAGTGAAATAGTATTATTAGGCTTGCTTTTTTTTGGCACAGTTAAGTTTAATTTTATTTTAATGTGACAAAGCTAGATATATTTTGAGTGAGACAGAAAAAAAAATGAAATAACTAGTCTTTTTATGGCCGTTAAAGATTTGAAAGCAATCTATAAGGGGGGGGGGTGTTTACCCTACATATCTGGATAAGGTCCACTTTGGGTAATTGCATTCCACCTGCCAAGTTTCTCCCTGAACTGCAGTTTCCAGTCTGCAGAGCTATTAGCAGCTGTTATATGTTATCCCAGTGATGGCTGCAATTTCTGTCATGAAGAAAATGGCCCTTTCTTCTTTATTTGTTTGAAGAGTTAATAGGAATCAATACTATCAATAGCTGTCTTGGAAAAAGAAATCATCTGCATATCAGACAATCTTCTGTACAAAACCTGCAACATCTAAGCCATTTAACAGTAAAGTTTAAAAATAATAATAAGTATTTTTAATGAATGATTTCTATTATATAATGAGAATATGTCTCTTTCAAGGCAAAGAGTAGGGGAAAATTTTTTTTAAATGGTTTTCAAAACATAGATGAAGATTAGATAAAAGTGATGGTCAGATCTGCATGATGATGGGCATATTCATCCTCAAGTCATGAAGAGTTAAATTTGTAAGTCTTATCTAGTATTTATATTTTGGTTTCCATCACTTTGGGAGAATTCATTTAAATCATTTAAAACCACCTCAGCTTATATATTAACTTGTATTTTCCCATTGTGAATACCATTTTATTTTTCTCTCCTCATATTTCTTATCTTTAGATTCACATCATAGTCTTGTCTTTGTGAATGTTCTCAATTATTTTCCAATTAAGATTTCCATTTCCTGATGATCTATCTTCCTCTGCTTTGCCTATCAGTCATGAAAATTACTCAGATAGGAAATTTTCTAATTCAGGATTCTTTAACTTTATTTCTGAGTCTGTGTGGATTATGAAAAGTTATTTTGCAGAAAACAAGTCTCAAGTTCTTTCTGGAAAATTAAATAAGTTAAACACACACACATGCACACACGCACACAAACACACACTATCAGTCCCTTATTTATTTAGCTCTTATTCATCTTTATACTTTAATTTGAGCATTACCTCCTAGGGGAAAATTTCTCATTCACTCACACATAGCTCAATTCAGGTTCTTTTGTTATCTTCTATTATAGAAATCCTTTTCTTCTTCTTACATTAAGGTTTTTTCCTTGAATTTATAATTATACATGTGTTTGTATGATTTTATGGTTACTTTCTGTCTTCTTCACTAGGGCTTAGCTTCATGAAAACAGCACATTTTGTGTAAGTACTATATAAATATTTTTGGAGTTAATAAGGAATCTTTCGGAAAATATTACTGTAATTCTATGTTACTTGCTTTTAGCGCTTAGATTTTTTTTAACTTTTGTATACATATTTAATATTGAGCGTTTAATAATTATTAATCAAAATACTAATTTATTTCACATATATCTTTTAGCTTTCACAACAATTAAATGAATGATGTATTCATATTGTCATTTTACAAGCTAGGAAATAAAGATGTAGATATGATAAATACTTTTCCACCTGGAAAGGAACACAGCTGAGTTTAAATAGATTTGTCTGACTCCAAAATCTATATTCTTAGTGATTTTGTTAAATGTCCACTATGTTTTAACCTAAATTTCTGTAAACACCAGCTTTTATATAATAAAAGTTCCATACTTTGTGGAATTTGGAAATAATTATATCCAATTTAGAACATTAGAGTTTAGATTCTGGGTTGGAGTTCTATGAATTTTTTTTTTTTTCTGGCAAGCTCTGTTACAATCAATGTGCATCTTTCAAAATTTCAAAAGCTTAGGAGCTGAAACCAATCTTTTAGCTTTAGGCAGAAAGTACTAAAATAGATTTTTCAGTGCAATGTTTCAAAAGTATATACTGATAGAGTGAAAGACTCTCTTTTTTTAACATCTTTATTGGAGTATAATTGCTTTACAATGGTGTGTTAGTTCCTGCTTTATAACAAAGTGAATCAGTTATATATATACATATATCTCCATATCTCTTCCCTCTTGCATCTCCCTCCCTCCCACCCTCCCTATCCCACCCCTCAAGATGGTCACAAAGCACCAAGCTGATCTCCCTGTGCTATGCGGCTGCTTCCCACTATCTATTTTACATTTGGTAGTGTATATATGTCCATGTCTCTCTTAAATCAATCCAATATAATCCAAAAGAGAAAGTGACAATCTCATTAATCATAAGAACCATTGCATTCTCAGTACACAATAGATCTGGGGTTTCATCTAGATTTGGTTTCTGTAATAATTTCAAAAACACGTGTATTTAATGATTATTTTATTCTAGGCTGATGTTAGATCTTCAGGACATACATTAGTCACTAGGAATGCTCACAATGGTTCAGTGGTTCTGAGATTCAGGCTGTTCCCCAGATAAGTTAAAGCCAGAATCTAAGAATGGGAATCAGACATCATCAGATGATTCAAAGGTACAGTGAAAGTGGAGAACTGCTGTTCTAGTGAAATGACAACAGCCAGGGCTCATCAATTGAATACGATAGTAGGAACGATGCAGGAAGGGCTAGACTTAAGATTCTTTCATCATAAATTTAATCACATCTTCAGTGTCTTAATTGGTGCTTCTTATAATTGCTTACCTTAATTGAATCCTGCCTTTAGTGTGAAGAAACAGGCTCTTCTGAAATCTCAGTTTAGGTGGAATCCATTGATGTCTATACACTTATTTTCTCTCAGAAGCAAGGAGATAGAGTTGACTTATCTTTCCATTCCTCTCCTAATCTGTTGTCCTAAACTTACCTACAATTTGTTTTTTTTATTTTGTACTTTCATATCATTTGCTGCATACTCTCTATCTCATTTCATTTTGTCTATAGAAACACATGGTTCTAAATGTTTCCTCAACTTGTTATTTTGGAAAGCTTCTGTATCTGGGCTTACAATCTTTACAGTCTCCCTTTATATCCTTGGCTCGTGCATCATTATGGGAGCCTTTACTCTCCCATGGATGATTCATTCAGCGTAGAAGCTCACAATCCTTGACTTGCTCAAATTCTATGATCTTCAATTTCTTTCCATTTATATCTCTCAAATGCACATTCAATCAATATTTTGTCATCATGTAGAGGTGCTCTTCCTCATATACTAGAAATTTAAAACAGCATTATTTATCCAGTATTTATTTGTTCACCAATTTATCACTGTATACTAGCTTCCTACTGCATTTAATAATTTTCTAACTATAATCCATCACCTGGACTACACTGTTTCGATCCTTAGACTTTAAACACTTAATTTTTACACTTTATCATTTATTTCAGTTTCTGCATCAGAGAGGTCCCCTTCAAAAAATTGTCAAGGGTAACTTTTCTGAGCATTTGAGAAATAAGAAAAAATATTAAGTAATCAAAGGCAGAAACTTCCTTGTTTGGCATGGTTAAGGGAAAGCCTAGGAATATTTATATTATAATTGCTTTGCTCTCACAAACACAAACCTTATCATATCACCAGAACAAAATCTGCCATTGCCTTTAGAGTTGTGTCATAGATTTCTCTGCACACTAAAATATTAATTGATACACAATAACTAAGATAGATAGATAAAGACATTCACACATATGTGTTAAATTAATATATGGATAGATGAAAGGATGGATGATTGGAATGTAAATCTGCTGAGTCACTTTTATTTTATCCTCTAGGAAAGGAGTTGCCCTTATAGGAAATTGACCTAATTTTATCAACAAATAAACTGAAAAAGGAAAAGAGGAGAGATATATGCAGATTTAAAAGACTTAATATATATTTAAACTGCGTGAATCGTGATTCAACTAAACATTCAAAAAACCAACAATAATGTGATAACAAGAAATTATGAGTACTGCCTAGATATTACATGATATAGTTATTTTATGTATACTAATGATATTATGGCTATCATTTTAAGAAGGAACTATTTTTAGAGGTGCATGCTGTAATATTGTACTTATGTATGAAATGATGTGAAGTGTTGGATTTTCTCTAAAATACTCTGGGGTAGGAAGAACAGATTAAGGATAAAAAGGAGAAAGAATGGCTGAATTTATTGATTACTAAATCTATGTGATGTGTATATGGAAGTTCATTGACCTATTCTTTCTCCTAACGTATATGATTGAAATTTTCCATAACAAACGTTAAAATACAATTTTCTAAAGTAAAATTTTAAGTAATCTTTCACACTTAATTTTGATGCATTCAAGTTATTGGCAACATTAGTAATATATCCTTTAATAAACTCAAGAATTATTACACATCAAATCCTATCATCAAATATTCAAATCTCAAAAAAGGATTGCATAATAAAATACTTACCAAAAGTGAGTCCTTTTTCTTGTCTCCAACACATTAGAGTTGGCTTTCAACCCAAAGGCATTGGGACACCCCTGTTTCATACCAATCATGAGCCAGTGATGAGTCTGCCTGCAGAGAGTGTAGGAATTAGGACACTAGATAGCTATACACTGTGAAGAGAAAAACTGTGAGAAATTGAGAAAAGAAAAAATTTGCTGTGTAAAACTCTGTTTGAAATATCACTGCTCTTGCACATTAAGGTTTATGAAAACGTTATGTAAAAACGACAACTTGAAAATAAATTAACTTCAATATGATTCTGGAAGACATGGCTGTGTAGAGCTAGGTCACATATCCAGCACATAAAGTAAATTGAGACTGGATAAGTAAGAATCAGCAAATAAAATGAGACACTGAATACAATTTATATTTATCTCTATCTCTTTCTATCTCTTTTTATTCCTCTCTCTCTCTTCCTCTTTTTCTCTATCACAGGGCTCCAGTTTAACTGATAAGAAAAAATGCAGTTCTCAGCAATATATTTTACTGGATCAGCAGAGAAGAGGGCCAGCCAGGAGGGGGGCAAATGAGGGATAATTATAATGTATCCTTATTAGCATATTTTTGCTATCCTGGCTCAGAAAGATTTAGTGTTGCTTAAGTAATATCGGAAAGAGAATTCATGAAAACATGATAAATTAAACAATCTTCTGTGCCTAAGACCAGCGGTCCTCAACATTTTTGGAACCAGGGACTGGTTTCATGGAAGACAATTTTCCCACAGACTGGGGGGGCGGTGGTTTGGTGATGATTCAAGCGAATTACATTTATTATGCACTTTATTTCTATTACTATTAGATTGTAATATATAATGAAATAGTTATACAATTCACCATAATGCAGAATAAGTGGGAGCCCTGAGCTTGTTTTCACTTGCCACTCACTGATAGGATTTTTTTTCTTCTTTATTTTTTTTCTAACATCTTTCTTGGAGTATAATTGCTTTACAATGTTGTGCTAGTTTCTGCTGTATAAAAAAGTCAATCAGCGCTCTCTCTCTCTCTCTCTCTCTCTCTCTCTCTCTATATATATATATATATATATATATATACACATATATATACCCACATACCCTCCCTCTTGCATCTCCCTCCCATCCTCCCTATCTCACCCCTGTAGTTGGTCACAAAGCACCGACCTGATCTCCCTGTGCTAGGAAGTGGCTTCCCACTACCTATCTATTTTACATTTGGTAGTGTATATATGAAATTGCTACTCTCTCACTTTTTCCCAGCTTACCCTTCCCCTAACTCTGTGTCCTCAAGTCCACTCTCAACATCTGCATCTTTATTCCTGTCCTGCCCCTAGGTTCATCAGAACCATTTTTTTTTTTTCAGATTCCATATATATGTGTTAGCATACGGTATTTGTTTTTCTCTATCTGACTTACTTCACTATGTATGACAGATCTACGTCCATCTACCTCACTACAAATAACTCAATTTCATTTATTTTATGGCTGACTAATATTCCATTGTTATGTATGTGACACATCATCTTTATCCATTCATCTGTCGATGGACACTTAAGTTGTTTCCATATCCTGGCTATTGTAAAAAGAGCTGCAATGAATATTGTGGTACTTGACATTTTTTTGAATTATGGTTTTCTCAGGGTATATGCCCAGTAGTGGCATTGTGGGGTCATATGATAATTCTATTTTTAGTTTTTTAAGCAACCTCCATACTGTTCCCCATAGTGGCTGTATCAATTTACATTCCCACCAACAGTGCAAGAGTGTTCCCTTTTCTCCACACACTCTCCAACATTTATTTTTGGTAGATTTTTTGATGATGACCATTCTGAAAGGTGTAAGGTGATACCTCAACATAGTTTTGATTTGCATTTCTCTAATGATTAGTGATGTTGAGCATCCTTTCATGTGTTTGTTAACAATCTGTATATCTTCTTTGGAGACATGTCTATTTAGGTCTTCTGCCCATTTTTGGATTGTGCTCTTTGTTTATTTTATATTGAGCTGCATGAACTGTTTGTATATTTTGGAGATGAATCCTTTGCCAGTTTCTTCGTTTGCAAATATATCCTCCCATTCTGAGGGTTGTCTTTTCGTCTTGTTTATGGTTTCCTTTGGTGTGCAAAGATTTTAAGTTTCATTAGGTCCCATTTGTTTATTTTTGTTTTTATTTCTATTTCTCTAGGAGGTGGGTCAAAAAGGATCTTGCTGAGATTTATGTTAAAAAGTGTTCTTCCAATGTTTTCCTCTAAGAGTTTTATAGTATCTGGCTTTATGTTTAGGTCTTTAAACCATTTTGAGTTTATTTTTGTGTATGATGTTAGGAAATGTTCTAACTTCACTCTTTTACATGTAACTGTCAAGTTTTCCCTGCTCCATTTATTGAAGAGGCTGTCTTTTCTCAATGTATATTCTTGCCTCCTTTTTCAAAGATAAGATGAACATATGTGCATGGGTTTATCTCTGGGATTTCTATCCTGTTCCATTGACTATATTTCTGTTTTGGTGCCAGTATCATACTGTCTTGATTATTGTTGTTTTGTAGTATAGGCTGAAGTCTGGGAGCCTGATTCCTCCAGCTCCATTTTTATTTCACAAGATTGCTCTGGCTATTTGGAGTCTTTTGTGTTTCCTTACAAATTGTGAAATTTTTTGTTCTAGTTCTGTGAAAAATGCCATTGGTAGTTTGATAGGGATCCCATTGAATCTGTAGATTGCTTTGGGTAGTATAGCCATATTCACAATGTTGATTCATCCAATCCAAAACATGGTTTATCTCTCCATCTGTTTGCAACATCTTTAATTTCTTTCATTAATGTCTTATGGTTTTCTGCATACAGGTCTTTTGTCTCTTTAGGTAGGTTTATTCCTATTTTATTCTTTTTGTTGCAATGGTGAATGGGATTATTTCCTTAATTTCTCTTTCTGATCTATCCTTGTTAACATATAGGAATGCAAGATATTTCTTTGTATTAACTTTGTATCCTACTACTTTACCAAATTCATTGATTAGCTCTAGTAGTTTTCTGGTAGTATCTTTAGGATTCTCTATGTATAGTATCATGTCATTTGCAAACAATGACAGTTTTACTTCTTCTTTTCCTATTTGGATTCCTTTTATTTCTTTTTCTTCTCTGATTGCTGTGGCTAAAAATTCCAAAACAATGTTGAATAATTGTGGTGAGAGTGGGCATCCTTGACTTGCCCCTGATCTTAGAGGAAATGGTTTCAGTTTTTCACCACTGTGAATGATGTTGGCTGTGGGTTTGTCATATATGGCCTTTATTATATTGAGGAAAGTGAACTTATTGCCTACTCTCTGGAGACTTTTTATCATAAATTAGTGTTGAATTTTGTCAAAAGCTTTTTCTGCATTTATTGAGATTATCATAAGGATTTTATCCTTCAATTTTTTAATATGAGGTATCACATGGATTGATTTGCATATATTGAAGAATCCTTGCATTCCTGGGATAAACCCTACTTGTTCATGGAGTATGATCCTTTTAATGTGCTGTTGGATTCTGTTTGCTAATATTTTGTTGAGGACTTTTGCATCTATGTTCATCAGTGATATTGGCCTATAGTTTTCTTTTTTGGTGACATCTTTGTCTTCTTTTGATATCAGGGTGATGGTGGCTTCCTAGAATGAGTTTGGGAGTGTTCCTCCCTCTGCTATATTTTGGAAGACTTTGAGAAGAATAGATGTTAGTTCTTCTCTAAATGTTTGATAGAATTCGCCTGTGAAGCCATTTGGTCCTGGGCTTTTGTTAGTTGGAAGATTTTTAATCAGAGTTTCAATTTCAGTGCTTGTAATTGGTCTGTTTATATTTTCTATTACTTCCTGGTTCAGTCTCAGAAGGTTGTGCTTTTCTAAGAATGTGTCCACTTCTTCCAGGTTGTCCATTTTATTGGCATATAGTTGCTTGTAGTAATCTCTCATGATCCTTTGTATTTCTGCAGTGTCAGTTGTTATTTCTCCTTTTTCATTTCTAATCCTATTGATTTGAGTCTTCCCCCGTTTTATCTTGATGGGTCTGAATGGATAGTAGTTTATCAATTTTGTTTATCTTCTCAAAGAACCAGCTTTCAGTTTTATTGATCTCTGCTATTGTTTCCTTCATTTCTTTTTCATTTATTTCTGATCTGATCTTTATGATTTCTGTCCTTCCGCCAACTTTGGGGTATTTTTGTTCTTCTTTCTCTAATTGCTTTAGGTGTAACTATAGGTTGTTTCTTTGGGATTTTTGTTTTTTTCTTGAGGTAAGATTCTATCGCTATTAACTTCCCCCTTAGAACTGCTTTTGCTGTATCCCACAGGTTTTGGGTTCTCATGTTTTCATTTTCATTTGCTTCTAGGTATATTTTGATTTCCTTTTTGATATCTTCAGTGATATCTTGGTTGTTTAGTAGCATATTATTTAGCTTCCATGTGTTGTATTTTTTACAGTTATTTTTCCTGTAGTTGATATCTAGTCTCATAACATTGTAGTTGGAAAAGTTATTTGATATGATTTCAGTTCTTAAATTTACCAAGGCTTGTTATGTGACAAGAGATATGATCTATCTTGGGGAATTTTCCATGAGCACTTGAGAATAAAGTGTATTCTGTTATTTTTGGGTGGAATGTCCTATAAATATCAATCAAGTCTATCTTGTTTAATGTGTCATTTAAAACTTGTGTTTCCTTACTTACTTTCATTTTGGATCATCTGTCCATTGGTGAAAGTGGGGTGTTAAAATTCCCTACTGTTAGTGTATTACTCTCAATTTCCCATTTTATGGCTGTTAACATTTTCCTTATGTATTGAGGTGTTCCTATGTAGTGTGCATAAATATTTACAATTATTATATCTTCTTCTTGGATTGTTCCCTTGATCATTATGTAGTGTCCTTCTTTGTAATAGTCTTTATTTTAAAGTCTATTTTGTCTGATATGAGAATTGCTACCCAGTTTTATTTTGATTTCTGTTTATGGAATATCTTTTTCCATCCCTTCACTTTCAGTCTTTATGTGTCCCTAGGTCTGAAGTAGGTCTCTTGTAGACAGTATATATATGGGTCTTGTTTTTGTATCCATTTAGCCAATCTATGTCTTTCGTTTGGAGCACTCAATCCATTTACATTTAAACTAATTATCAATATGTATATATGTATTACATTTTCTTAATTGTTTTGGGTTCGTAGGTCTTTTCCTTCTCTTGTGTTTCCTGCCTAGAGAAGTTCCTTTAGCATTTGTTGTAAAGCTGGTTTGGTGGTGCTGAATTCTCTTAATTTTGCTTGTCTGTAAAGCTTTTAATTTCTCCATTGAATCGTTTTTTTTTTTTGCGGTATGTGGGCCTCTCCACTGTTGTGGCCTCTCCCATTGTGGAGCACAGGCTCCGGACGCACAGGCTCAGTGGCCATGGCTCAAAGGCCCAGCCGCTCTGCGGCATGTGGGATCTTCCTGGACCAGGGCACGAACCCGTGTCTCCTGCATCGGCAGGCGGACTCTCAACCCTCTCCTTTGAACCTTAATGAGATACTTGCTGGGTAATCTTGGTTGTCGGTTTTACCCTTTCACCACTTTAAATATTTCCTGCCACTTCCTTCTGGCTTGCAGAGTTTCTGCTGAAAGATAAGCTTTTAACCTTATGGGGGTTCCCTTGTGTGTCATTTGTTGCTTTTCCTTTGCTGCTTTTAATATATTTTCTTTGTATTTAACTTTTGATAGTTTGCTTAATATGTGTCTTGGCATGTTTCTCCTTGGATTTATCATGTATGGTACCTCTGTGCTTCCTGGACTTCATTAACTATTTCCTTTCCCATATTAGCGGTGTTTTCAACTATAATCTCTTCAAATATTTTCCCAGTCCCTTTCTTTTTCTCTTCTTCTTCTGGGACCCCTATAATTTGAATGTTGGTGTGTTTAATGTTGTCCCAGAGGTCTCTGAGCCTGTCCTCAATTATTTTCTTTTTTTTTTTTTTTCTTTACTCTGCTCTGTGGTAGTTATTTCCACTATTTTATCTTCCAGGCCATTTATCCATTCTTCTGCCTCATTTATTCTGCTATTGATTCCTTCTAGAGAAGTTTTAATTCCATTTATTGTGTAGTTTATCATTGTTTGTTTGCTCTTTAGTTCTTCTAGGTCCTTGTGAAATGTTTCTTGTATTTTCTCCATTCCATTCCCAAGATTTTGGATCTCTTTATTATCATTATTCTGAAGTATTTTTCAGGTTGACTGCCTATTTCCTTTTCCTTTTTTGGTCTGGTGTGTTTTTACTTTGCTCCTTCATCTGCTGTGTATTTCTCTGTCTTCTCATTTTGCTTAACTTACTGTGTTTGGTGTCTCCTTTTCACAGGCTGCATGTTCGTAATTCCCATTGTTTTTAGTGCCTGCCCCCAGTGGGTAAGGTTGGTTCAGTGGCTTGTGTAGGCTTCCTGATGGAGGGGACTGGTGCCCTGGTGGGTGGGGCTGGATCTTATCTTTCTTGTGGACAGGGCTGCCTCCAGTAGTTTGTTTCAAGGTGTCTGTTAACTTAGTATGATTTTAGACAGCCTCTTAGCTAATGGGTAGGGTATTTTTTTTCCTGTCTTGCCAGTAGTGTGGCATGTGGCATCCAGAACTGGAGCTTGCTGGCAATTGGGTGGAGCTGGGTCTTACCTTGAGATGGAGATCTCTGTGAGAGCTCTCGCCAATTGATATTATATGGGGCCAGGAAGCCTCTGGTGGTCCAATGTCCTGAACTTGGCTCTCCCACTTCAGAGGCTCAGGCCTGACGCTAGGCTGGAGCACCAAGATCCTGTCAGCCACATGGCTCAGAAGAAAAGGGAGAAAAAATAATAATAAATTTAAAAATAGAATTATTAAAATAAAAATATCTAAAAAATGTAATAATAATAAAAAACGAAGAGAGCAACCAAACCAATAGTCAAATCCACCAGCAAGAAAAAGAGCTAAAAACTATACTAAGATAAACCTAAAAATCATAAACAAGTCAGACACAGACAGCAAAGCCCAAGTCTACAGTTGCTCCCAAAGTCCACCACCTCAATTTTTTTGGTTTATTCGCTGTCTATTCAGGTATTCCACAGATTCAGGGTACATCAAGTTTGTTGTGGGGATTTAATCCGCTTATCCTGAGGTTGCACGGAGAAATTTCCCTTTATGTTCTTTTTTCGCACAGCTCCTGACGTTCAGCTTTTGTTTTGGCACCATCTCTGCATGTAGGTTGCCCTACATACAGAACAGGCATCTGTTCCCGCCCACAGAAGAGGGGGTTAGAACAGTAGCTGATTAGGGGGCTCTGGCTCACTCAGGCCAGGGGGAGGGAGGAGTACAGAATGCGGGGTGAGCCTGTGGCAGCAGAGGCAGGTGTGACGTTGCAACAGGCTCACGCACGCTGTGTGTTCTCCTCGGTAAGCTGTCCCTGGATCATGGGTCCCTGGCAGTTACTGACTGCACAGCCTCCCAGGAGGGGAGGTGTGGATAGTGACCTGTGCTTGCACACAGGATTCTTGGTGGCTGCAGCAGCAGTGTTAGCATTTCATGCCCATCTTTTGTGTCCAAGCTGATAGCCACAGCACACACCTGTCTCTGGAGCTCGTTTAGGCAGTGCTCTGCCTTCTGTGGGCAGAGAGGGAAGGAATCCCCTCTCCTCATGCACCCCAAAACAATGGTTTCTTGACTCTTAGGCAGTTGTAGACTTTTTCCCCAACTCCCTCCCAGCTAGCTGTGGTGCACTAGCCCCCTTCAGGCTGTGTTCACACAGCTGACCCCAGTACTCTCTCTGTGGTCTGACCTCTGAAACCCAAGCCTCAGCTCCCAGCCCCCACCCACCCTAGTGGGTGAGCAGACAAACCTCTCAGGCTGATGAGTGCTGGTTGGCAATGATCCCCTGTGTGGGAATCTCTCTTCTTTGCCCTCTTTACCCCTGTTACTATGCTCTCCTCCATGCTCCGAATCTTCCCCACAGCCCACCCACTGTCTCTGACAGTGAAGGGGCTTCCTAGTGTGTGGAACCTTTTCCTCCTTCACAGGTCCCTCCCAGAGGTGCAGGTCCCATCCCTATTCTTTTGTGTCTGTTTTTTCTTTTTGCTTTTGCCCTACCCAGGTACATGGGAATTTTCTTGCCTTTTGGGAAGTCTGAGGTCTTCTGCCAGCATTCAGTACGTATTCTGTAGGAGTTGTTCCACATGTAGCTATATTTTTGATATATTTGTGGGGTGGTAGGTGATCTCCACATCTTACTCCTCTGCCATCTTTAAGGTCCTGACTACTGATAGGGATTTCATATGAGTCTGCAAGCAATTGATTTATTATGGTGTCTGTGCGGTCAATCCTCTCTGCTAATAATAATCTGTATTTGCAGATACTCCCCATTGCTAGCATCACCGCCTCAGCTCCACCTCAGATCATCAAGCATTAGATTCTCCTAAGGAGTGTGCAACCTGGATCCCTCCCATATGCAGTTCACAGTAGGGTTCGTGCTCCTGTGAGAATCTAATGCCACTGCTGATCTGACAGGAGACAGAGCTCAGGGGGTAATGCAAGTGATGGGGAGCAGCTGTAAATACAGATGAAGCTTCACTCGCTCACCCACCACTCACCTCCAGCTGTGTGGCCTGGTTCCTAACAGGCTACGGACGAGTACCTGTCCACAACCTGGGGGTTGGGGAAAACCTGCTTAAGATTATGTTTAGAAAACCTCTGTGAGGTTTTCCTCAGAAAATTAGACTTTTCAAATGACAGTTTAGGTGCTTAAGAAACGAGACAAAACCTGCCCATCTTCTTAAATCCTGGGCCTGGAATCAGCAGGGTGTCACATCCACTGTATTTTATTGGTCAAAGTAGTCAGAGGCTACTCCCAGATTCAAAAAGAGGGAGCCTTTCACTTCTTGATTAGAGACACATCAAAGATTTGAGTTCCTTATTTAGCCCACCATAGAAAAGAAAGGGAAGGGAAATTTTCCTTAAAAAATAGACTTGAAAATCAGGATTTTGAAAACATGAAACCCAGTTTTATCAACTTCCCTGTATGGTAGATTCTGTGATGTAGAGGCCTCCTTAAAAATCTAGAGCCTCATTGCTGCTGCAGGGAATTCTGCCTCATGGTAGCACACAGCTGAGTTCCTGTTCAAAAATTGCTCCTAAAGGAATCTTTACTTACTCAAAATTCAACCCGTCCATGGGGCAAATCACAACCTATGACCAGTTAATGTGGGGCACAAAGGCCTGGGTCATTTCTTTGCAATTTGGGGTGATGCTCCAGAGTTCCCTGTGGAACTTCTTAGCAGCTCAAGTTCTCCCTCTGTCCACACCTGCTTCCTTTACATTTTCCATAGTGTTTTGAGAGTACCCCCAAAAAATCTCCTCACACAGAACAGCAGTAGAGTACTTCCTGAATGATTGACCTATGACACTTTTCCTATAGATGGTAAATGGTTATGCATTAATCTATAAATCATAAAACATAGATATTTATTATTTTTTGACACAACACATACTATATACTTACACTTTTTATTTACTAATCAAATCAGTCACAAGAGCTTTATTTGAAATATGATGCATGCAGTTATTTTAATTATTTTAGAATTATTGCCATACGAAGCAGATAATGACCTAAAGTCCTAACTTGGGACTGAATGGCAGTTCACTGAGTGTTTTTAGAGTGATTTAAAAGAAAATAATAAATTCTGCAATCAGACGTTTCCTCCTCTGAAGTTCAAACATATTACAATGTCATTATCCGTAATACTCTGCTGATTTGCTATTTTAAAGGAATTGGGGCTTATCTGAAAACAAAGCCCCCACAGTCAAGCTGCTTAAATGTACAAAAGAGAAAGATGCAATCAGAACTGCAGGGGGGGTTGCAAATCACATTGATTTTAAGATTAAAGGTATGAGATTGAATGAGTCAAAATTAATGCAAATTTCATGCCAAGCTCAACCAGAACAAAGTCATTTTGTTCAGTTAACAAAACTGTAGTTTTATAATTTTTTTCTTCTCTATTTTTCACCACTTCCACTATTTCTAGGTCTTGAAGAAAACAAAAGTGCTGACAGAATGTGAGGTCACACATATTGACACTCAGTATTTTGTGCCCAGGGCAAAATTATTAGAATCATCATATTTGAAATTTCCTTTCCAAATCTTTCTATCCAGTGACTTTCTATTTATATAACTGACCTAATTTTCCATAGAAGCCAAGCAGAACCATTTACTGCTCTCTGCACCTGCCCCATTCTTTCACCACTAATGTTTCTGTCTTCTTTACTACCTTCCTTTGTCTCCTTAGATATTGACTTTCCTCAGTGTTAAGGCCCCTTATTGCTACCAACACTCTCTCTTTTCAGGTATCATTTTCTTGTTAAACTCCACACATTCCTTAATATGTTAAAAAATAAAGCTAAAAAATTTACATTTGTATTTCCAGTCTTACCTCTCTTCTGAAATCCAATCCCGCTTTGTAAGATTTCTCTAGAGCATTTCCACTAAATGTTTCACCATTATCTCCAATCAACATGACCAAACTTGTCTTCAACTCTTCTACCATGAATTATAAATTATTTTTTCATTATTATTATGTAATTTTAATAATATCATCATTCTTATACTTTTCCATATTTTAAATCTAGCACTTTCTTTGGTAAATTCATTTCTTTCAGCTCTCATATCACCTGAAGTCAAATTTCATTATCAAGACTGCCTGGTCCCTCTTGTTTAGTTTGTTACTTACTTTAGGTTCTTATAAACTCACACCTGGAGTACTAGATTTTATTCATTCAACAGTATTAGTTGAGCTCCAATAATTTGCCAGGTTCTATGCTCAGAACTGAGAAAACAGTTATTACGAAGATAGATATAGTGCTTGAAGTCGAGTACTTTACCTTCTTAAAGAAGAGAAACAGTATGATAATATGGCAAGTGTAAGGTCCTGGGGATGTAAAGAAGACAGAACTTTTCTGATTTGTCCTTACCCTCTTATTTTTTAATGCACCCAGAATCTCCATAAAAGGAGTATGTCATCTGTTTTCTAACTAGAATACAATAGGTATCAGTAAATAATGAAGAGGATAAAAGGTAAAGAAAATGAAAATTAGATGAGATTTTAACTACATGACAATGACAGCCTATGTGTAAGCACTTTAGATGGTGCTAGGCATAAATATATATATATATATTAAATCATGGTTAAATTTCAATAACTCATAGATAGTAGTCTATCAATTTAAACAGTTATTTGAGGTACACTTTTCTTAAAATTAAAATGCCTTCTTTTCATTTGTGTGTAGTGATCCCAATTAATCAGATACCATATTATAAAATTTGCTATTGTTTTGAAATAATTTTATGGATATTTGATTTTTCATGAATTCATATCCTTTCATTTGATCTTACTTAAAGTTCTTTGAGAGAGCCATATCTGACACATATTTCTATGTCTTAAGTGATAATTCAGTATTTTGTACTTAATATCATTATATATATATATATATATATATATGTTGATTCTCTTTCTCAGACATTTTAGTTATATCACTCTTCCAATCTAAAATCCCAGCTCCTTTAAACTGTTTTAAATGGGTGCCTTCTAAAATTGAGTCAGAGAAAATGTATTACTGTTCACTGTTTCTACAAAATTTTATCAAGACTCTTCAGCAGTAGGGTTAATTTATTTAAAAGAAGAACTGCAAAGTTTGAACTTTTATAGACAGTTGTCTCTGTAAATCACTTTTCTAGTATCACAATTTAGATATAGCAAAGGATATTCAGCTTGAAGGATGCATCTCAAATCATCTCTTTCATCTTGCCCAGTGTTTTTGATGAACATAGCTCTGCATATCACACCTGCTGTGAAAAAGCTTTTCTTTTTAACAGTGCTGCCTCCACAGTGTTTCCAGGGTTCCCAGGACAGCCTTCCTGCCTTAGGTTCTGGAACCAGCAAACCATTATTTAAGTTAGTTAAGATAATTGTTGCCCCAAAGACTGTTTTGCCGAGAAAAAGTGAAGTCACTAGGGTAGTTTCTTTTTTTTTTTGGATTTATCTCTGTAATGCTATAAGATATTAATTACAGTTCAAATAACTTGAAATTTCTGACTCTATGCCTTACTAAGGAGAGATCTCCTACAGTGAAGAATTGGCCAATTATTCCTATATTTCACATTAAACTTTTTTTTTGTATTTTAGACTTGGAGGGATACTAGGTTCTTTTCTAAACATAATATTTTCTTTAGCAAGAATATATGTGTTTGGGACTACCCTGGTTGCACAGTGGTTAAGAATCTGCCTGCCAATGCAGGCAACACCAGTTCGAGCCCGGGTCTGGGAAGATTCCACATGCTGCAGAGCAACTAGGCCTGTGAGCCACAACTACTGATCCCGCATGCCTAGAGCCTGTGCTCCATAACAAGAGAAGCCACCACAATGAGAAGCCCACTCACCGCAGCTAGAGAAAGCCCATGCGCAGCAACGAAGACCCAATGCCAGCCAAAAATAAATAAATAAAATAAATTTAAGAATATATGTGTTTGAATTATCCATATGAATATATTTGCACAGAAATTTGGGAAAATGAGAGATAAAAGCAAATAGTTAATTTCAGCAGAATTATAAGGATATAAACAATCATTATATAGCCTGTAAATTACTTCTCAAAAGAAATCAAGGGTAATGTTTACATCATATATATATATATATATGATCATATATATATATGTCACATATATGAAATTTTATAATTTCCTATCAGTATTTTATAACATTAAATTGATAATGATTTAGTTAATTTTCTTCCCCAAATTTTCAGCTGGCTCCTAAAAATTCCTTTTCATTTTTTAACTATTCCATAACCTCTAAAGTGTGTGAGAAAAAAAATCTTCATTTTCAAATATATTCTCCCCAACTCGTTCCTTTCACAGCCTCCACATTCCAGCCAAACCTTTTTTTTTATTATTCCTATATGTGAAACATATTATACTGACTTCATACCTTTACAAGTTCTTTTTCCATGTTTTCACATGACCTCATTTTCATAATCTATACCTATCATTCAGCACCCAATACCCAGGTAAAAATTGTCTATCCATAAAGTCTTTCCTCAAACTTTACCCCCCCAATTCATCTTTCCTCTATAGTATTGTTAATTTAACAGTTCTTCTTTTTTGTTCTAATAATGTCCTGTTAATTCAAGAATCAAGGACCATTTATATTCCACACATCATCCTACACATAGATGATAGAATGTTAAGGATGAGTGTCCTACATGTTTTTACAGGCCTCACATCATAGCATGAAAGATAGACATTGATCAAATAATAACAGTGAAGTATGACTGGGATTATGACAATGGAATTGTGTAAATTGTTTAAACATAAACCCAATGTATAAGGTACCAGAGAGACTTCTCTGAGGACATCTCAAGTAAAGAAGGATAAATTTGAGTTTGAGGAGGTAGTGTATATGAAGGAGAAAGGATTTGATAGAAGGCTAGGATTTAGGTGAGATCATGACAAATTTGCAGAATTTTAAGATGTGAGGAATAGTTGGTGCATGTGCTGCTGGAGAAGTAATTGAGTGATTTCATGGAGAACTTTGTATGAAAGAATCTGAAACCTCTGAATAATTTAATGAAATGAATAATATGATAAAATTTGCAGTTTGGGAGATCTCTTTAATTATACTATAAAAGATGAGTTGGTAATTAGTAAGTGAACATTAAGAAGTGTCAGCGATCATGAAGAAAATGACAAGGATTTTGTATATTTGTAGGCTGTGATATGCAAAATATTTTTGGAGGTTTGTAGAATTTGGTAATAGTATAAATGTGAGGGAAAGAGAGAAAAAAAGTAGAGATGTTTACATTTCTCTGTTGGGCAATTAGTGCCACATTCCAAGATATAGATTATTGTGCCAAAAGTGTAGGGAATATTTGAAGTTGATGATTTTAGTAATATTTGTATTGATTTTAAAATGTTTGTTCTTGATCAAAGTGACTATTTCTTGTAGATAGTGGATATATATATATATACATATTACTGTGTGTATATGTATGTATATGTATGGCATGTGTATGTGTGATATATGAGTAGTGAGAGAGATCTAAAGAGAGAATTATATTGGTATATAGTTTCATTATATATAGATTTATATATTATATGAATATATATATGAATACATGTATATGAAGAGTACTATATGATATAGATATATACACACACATATATATATATATGAAGAAATACATAGATATTAAATTTTAGTTACTACAATTAACCTCAAATTGAATATGGAAAAAGAAATCTATGTAAGAGAGTTTCCAGGAAAATTATTTCTAAGATTAAAGTTAAAGGCTGTACCAACTTTATAAAACATTATACAACCTTTTATGAGTTGAATTTGGTCGTATAAACATATGTATAAACTTTATACAACGTTTTATGACTTGATATAAAAACCAAACAAAAGCAATTTCAATTATGGAAATAGATGCAAAAATTCTTAAATTATTAGGAAGCTAAAACCAGCAAAGTATATAAATAAAACAAATTATCATGCCACAAGAATTTGCTCCCTTACCTCTCACCCAGAGACTTAGGATGACTTAGGATTAAAAATATTATACTGGGATTCCCTGGTGGAGCAGTGGTTGAGAGTCCGCCTGCCGATGCAGGAGACACAGGTTCGTGCCCCGGTCCGGGAAGATCTCACATGCCACGGAGCAGCTGGGCCTGTGAGCCATGGCTGCTGAGCCTGTGCATCCGGAGCCTGTGCTCCGCAACGGGAGAGGCCACAACAGTGAGAGGCACACGTACCACAAAAAATATATATATATATTATATTAAGGTTTTCTGACTTGCTCTTTGTCAGATTAAGTATGTGGGGAATCCATCTTGTCCAGAACTATTAAATGCTGAAATATATTACATATATATATGACATATGTTTAACATATATGTATGTAATAATTGTATATTTAATATATAATATAAATTGCACATATAATGGCTGCAATATAGAAAATATTATATTAAATAATATATGCAATATATGATGTATTTTATATTATATATATGATATATATGTTACATATAACATAATATATATACTATGTATTTTTATATTGTTTCATGGTTATTTAATTTACTTTGGTTTAATTTTTCCACTTTTACTGAGATATAATTTATATACAGCACTGTATAAATTAATGTTATACAGCATAATAATTTGACTTACATATGTTGTAAAATGCTTACCACAATAAGTTCAGTTAACATCCATCATCTAAGTACAAAAAAAAGAAAAATATTTTTCTTGTGATGTGAACTCTTCGTATTTATTCTTTTTACAACTTTCATAAATACTATAAATCAGTGCTAAGTATAGTCATCCTATTGTACATTACATCCCTAGTACTTATTTATCTTAAACTGCAATTTTGTACCTTTTGTCCACCTTCATTCAATTTCCTCTCCCTCCATGCCCTGCATCTGGTAACAACACATCTGATGTCTTTTACCATCTGCTTTTTTGGTTCTTTTTTAAAAACTTTTACACACAAGAGCAATGATACAGTGTTTGTCTCTCTCAGTCTCATTTATTTTACTAAATATAATGCCCTTAAGATCCAAACATTTTGGCACAAGTGGGAGGAATTCCTTCATTTTTATGGCAGAAAAATATTCCATTCCATATACACTACATTTTCTTAGCCATTCATCTATCTATGGATACTTAGTTGTTGTTGTTTTCTTGTTTTTTCCATGTCTTGGCTATTGAAAATCATGCTGCTATGAAAATGGGAGTACAGATGTCTCTTTGACATAATGGTTTTGTTTCTTTCAGGTATATTCCCAGAAGTGGAGTTACTGGATCATATGGTAGTTATAGCTTTGATTTTTTGAGGAGCCTCCATATTGTTTTCCATGGTGGCTGTACCAATTTACAATCCCACCAACAGTGCACTGGGGTTTCTTTTCTCCACAGCCTTACTAGCATTTGTTATCATTTGTCTTCTTGATGATAGTTCATGGCTATTTCAAAAACAAAATCTTAAATTTGAGAATAAATAAGAAAGAATTAATTCATTTCATTAATGATTTTTCAATCCCAAATTACATGAAGTTAGAACTTAATAGCATTCTAAATAGGATAAAGTTAGAAAGCAAATTTGGATACCAGTAGGGTGTAATGTCAGACTAACCTCTCTCCCATTTTAATCCTGAGTATCCCCCTAAAGGCCTGTAGAAGAAGCTACTGGAGACACCTTCACCTAAATTTGATTTAAAGGTGTACATTCCACTAAAACCAAGCTTAAAATTTAGTTTGAAATAATCTACATTTTTTGGTGTCTCCCAGATGCCTAACATAAGCAGAGATATTCATCATTTGGATTAATATAAATTTAAAAATGACTTCTACTTATTTATGACAGAGGAATAACAGAGGTCAGATTTACCAACCTACCTGTTAAAAACCTAAAACATAATTAAAATATACCAAATAATGGTTTTACAGAAATTGGTTATCAGGTAGGGAGGACAGTGACCATTGAGAGATAGGACACAAAAAAATGTGAGACTTATAATCGCCCAAGCTTCATGCCTGGAGAGTTTCCAGGCTGCAGTGTAGGAAGATTCTAAGAAACTTGTGTCTTCTCACTGAGGTGATGAGAGGATATGGATACATACTAAAGCCAAGAGATTAAATTTCATAGCGCAGAGTTCCAAAGAAAAGAGAGTTATATGGAAATAAACCTCCAGAGATCTGAAGAGGGTTCTCCTCAATTCTTCAGCTGAGTGTTGATCAGCATATGTATATGAGAAAACTACTACAGTCTGGGGAAACAACTCAAAGTGATTAGAGTAAACAAACTCCAGAGAACACACAGGGAAAGCTATAGTTCCTTTTTACCCTAACCAGTGTGTGAAATCTCATAAAGCAAGGTTCACTGGGCAGAACAGTCAAAAGAATGTTCACTCAATAGTTGGGAAATATTAGCCCTAAAGTAAACTCTGCTCAGCTCTGCCTAAGAAATATTAAAAAAAAAAAAAAAATAGATATCCTGAACTGTACCTGGGGAGAGGGAAAAAAAGGCAAGAGTGATAACACTGGTAAAATTTGAATAACCTCTATAGTTGAGTTAATAATATTTTACAAATATTATTTCAAGTTTGATAATTGTACTGTCACTTTGTAATATGTTAATATTAGTAGAAGATGAGTTAGAGCTAAACAGGATCTCTCCTTATTAACACTGCAACTGTTTTGTAAATCTAAAATCATGTCTAAATAAAAAGTAAACAGCAGTAATAAAAAGACAAGAAGGATGCATACTATTTCCAAGTAATTTAACTGCATCCCTTAACAAACCTCAACAATATTTACAGAAACACAAAAATATTTTACATCCGAGAGAGTAAAACAAAAATTACCAGACATGAAAATGAGTAGAAAAATACCAGAAAATAACCCATACTGAGAAGAAAAAGTAATTGATTGAAAGATATTCAGAAATTTCACAAATAGAATTATTAGACAAAACATTAACAGTTGTTATAACTCTATTCTACATGTTTAAGAAATTAAAGGAAAAATGGAATGTTACACTGAAGATAGAACATTTACACATTTCCAGTTCTAAGGATTAAAAACTGGCTTATTCAGGGCCACTGTAAAAGAATATACCATAGGCTGGGTGGATCAAACAAAAAACATTTATTCATCACAGTTTTGGAGGATAGGAAGTCCAAAATAAAGGTAATGGTAGATTAGGTGTTTGGCCAGGGCTTTCTTCCTGGTTCATAGATGGCTATCCTCTCACGTGGTGGAAAGGAGCAAGCAAGCTTCCTGGGGTCTCTTTTAAAAGTTTTCTGACCCTCTTCATGACAGCTCCATGCTTATGACCTGGTTACTTCCTAAAGGCCCCTTCTCCAAACACTATCACAGTGTGGATTAGACTTCAGCATATGAATTTTAAGAGAACACATTCAGTCCACAGCAAAAGCTAAAATGTATCAGAGGAAAAATGTACTGAATGTCATTAAGAAGTGATTAGATATTGCAAAAGAAAAGATTACTGTTAATGAATACATAGTAAGAAACAATCCCAAATGGAAGCCAGAGAAAAAGATGGTTAAAAAGAAAAGTTCATAGAATATTGGTGAGTGAACCAAAAAATTCAAGCATCCTAATAAATTTGTAATGTGAGGGAGGACAGAAAAAACATCACAAAAATAATAGCCAAAATTGCAAAATTTGAGATTAAGGAGGCTCAAAAAATATGAAGCACAAGAAATAAAAAAATAATAATGATAGCAAGACATACTATAATTGAATTCTTCAGGACTAGTGATAGAAGAAAATCTAAACAATAGCCGAAGTAGGGCAGGGCAGGGTAGAAGGAGGAAACATACACCATATATAGAGTCACAGAGATAAGAATTATAGTTGACTCCTGGCTAAAAACAATACAAAACAAAAGACAATGGAGCAAAACCTTTAAAGTGAGGAAAGAAAAACAACAACAAAAACCTATCAACCTTGGATTCTATACACAGTTAAAATATATTTCAAACAATCAGGGGAAGTATTTTCAGTAACGCATTTTCAGAAGTGTGAAGTCTGAAAGAAAGAATCTCCAGCAGAATCACACTACAAGAAGTAAAGGAAGTTCTTTAGGAAGAAAGAAAACTGATAACAAATGAAAATCAGAATTTATGCAGGGGAAAGAAGAACAAAACAAAATGGTTACTATGTGAATACACATAAAAGATTTTTAAAAGATATCATTTAAACCTCTTTAAGAGACCATTGACTGTTTAAAGCAAAACTAGTAATAGTGTAGCATTGGGTTTATAAAAATGTTGAAGTGATACACATGACAACAATAAAATCATACTGTTGTAAAGCAGATGTGGTGCATATATGCAATCGAATGTTACTCAGCCATAAAAAAGAATGAAATAATGTCATTTGCAGCAACATGGATGGACCTAGAGATTATCATATGAAGTGAAGTAAATCAAAGACAAATATCATATTATATCAGTTATATGGATTCTAAAAAATGATACAAATGAACTTATTTATAAAACAGAAAGAGACTCACAGTCTTCAAAAACAAACTTATGGTATGTTTTCTTTGGAGAAATGTCTATTTATATCTTTTGCCCATTTTTTTGATCGGGTTGTTTTGGTTATTTTTTTGATATTGACCTGCATGAGCTGTTTGTATATTTTGGAGATTAATCCCTTGTCAGTTGCTTCATCTGCAAATATTCTCCTATTCTGAGGGTTTTTTGTTTGTTTGTTTGTTTTGTTTATGGTTTCCTTTGCTGTGCAGAAGCTTTTAAGTTTAATTAGATCCCATTTGTTTATTTTTGTTTTTATTTTCATTACTCTAGGAGGTGGATCAGAAAAGATCTTGCTGCAATTTACCTCAAAGAGTGTTCAGCCCATGTTTTCCTCTAAGAGTTTTATAGTGTCTGGCCTTAGATTTAGGTCTTTTTAATCCATTTTGAGTTTATTTTTGTGTATGGTGTTAGGGAGTGTTCTAATTTCATTCTTTTTTATGTAGTAGTCCAGTTTTTCCAGCACCACTTATTGAAGAGACATGGCCAAAAAGCACATGAAAAGATGCTCAACATCACTAATCATTAGAGAAATGCAAATCAAAACTACAATGAGTTATCACCTCACACCAGTCAGAATGGCCATCGTCAAAAACTCTACAAACAATAAATGCTGGAGAGGGTGTGGAGAAAAGGGAACCCTACTACACTGCTGGTGAGAATGTAAATTGCTGCAGTCACTATGGAGAAGATTATGGAGGTTCCTTAAAAAATTAAAAATAGAACTACCATATGACCCAGAAATCCCACTCCTGGACATATACCTGGGGAAAAGCATAATTCGAAATATACATGCACCCCAATGTTCACTGCAGTACTATTTACAATAGCCAGGACATGGAAGCAACCTAAGTGTCCACCAACAGAGGAATGGATAAAGAAGATATGGTACGTATATACAATTGAATATTACTCAGCCATAAAAAAGAACAAAATAATACAATGCTCTTTGCAGCAACATGGATGGACTTAGTGATTGTCATACAGAGTGAAGTAAGTCAGATACAGAAAGACAAATATATGATATCACTTATATGTGGAATCTATCAATAAAAAAAAGGTACAAATGAACTTCTTTACAAAAGAGCAGTAGGGCCACAGATGTAGAAAACAAACTTATGGTTACCAGGGAATGGGGGGGAGGGATAAATTGGGTGATTAAGACTGACATATACACACTACTATACATAAAATAGATACCTAATAAGAACCTGCTGTATAGTACAGGGAGCTCTACTCAATACTGTGTAATGGCCTATATGGGAAAAGAATCTAAAAAAAAAAAAAAAGAGTTGATATATGTATATGTATAACTGATTCACTTGGCTGTACACCTGAAACTAACACAACATTGTAAATCAACTGTACTACAATAAAAATTTAAAAACAAACAAACAAACAAACAAAACTTATGGTTCCCAAAAGGGAAAGGTGGGGGGGTGTGATAAATTAGGAGATTGAGATTAATATATACACACTACTATATATAAAATAGATAATCAACAAGGAGATACTGTATAGCACAGGGAACTCTACCCAATATTCTGTAATAACCTATATAGGAAAAAATCTGAAAAAGAATGGATATATGTGTATATATAACTGAATCACTTTGCTGTATGCCTGAAACTAACACAACATTATAAATCAACTATACTCCAATATAAAATAAAAATTCCAGTAAGTCTCCTATATACAAAATATTGTGGAACTACCATATACACAGGGAACTATATTCAGTATCTTGTAATAACCTATAGTGGAAAGGAATCTGAAAAAGAATATCTATATATACCTATCTATAACTATATCTAACTGAATTACTTTGCTGTACACCAGAATCATTGTAAGTCAACTATACTTCAATAAAACATATTAAAAAAATAGCAGCAAATTGAATCCAAAAATATAGGAAAATTATAATACATCATAAGCAAGTGTTGTTTATTGCAGGTTGCAAGTTTTGTTTAACATTAAGAAATCAAAGTAAATCACCTATCACAAAATTTAAAAAAAATTGACTATGTATTTACAGTCACCTGAATTGATGCAGAATACCATTTAATAATATTCAACATCTATTTTGTGTACAAAAATTTAAGAAACCTAGGAATAGGAAGCAACTTCCTCAACCTGATAAATAGCATCTACAAAAAAACTAGAACTAGCATCACATTTAATGGTAAAACACTTGATACTTTACTGCTAAGATCAAGATCAAGGCAAGGATATTCACTTCCATACAGTGTTTCACTGGAAGTTCTAGCCAATGCAGTAAGGTAGATACTACCTGATACCTACTTCAATTGCAAGTTTCTAAATAAAAATGATACAATTCAAGAAAAATCTGTATAAACTGAACTCTCTTAGGAGAGAACAGAAATAAATAAATAAATCCATAGCATTTATATACCTTTTTCTTTCGTTTTTACACTTGCTGTATATGAAATTTTGGGGCCAAGAAAACAAAACAAAACCAAACAAAAACACCTTTTCTGATTTCTTTGGAAACCAGGTTTGAAATGCCATAGGTAAGCCATATACTGCCAGCAGTGAAAGGGAGAAATAGCACTTGGAAATTTCAGTTGCTGTCTACCTGCTGAAAGAGACAGGTGCCAGTTTCTAGGCCTATTATATTACCCTCAATTACCCAGATGAAAAGCAATGTATTTAAAACAATGTATCTAGTCTTCTTTGGAAGATACTGGATACCTTTAATTTCAAAAGTAAGGTAATGTCACAGTTAAAGTGCTGTTTCTTCTTTGACTATTGCAACTTTTTAACTACCAGAGAAATAGCAGGCTTGTAAGAGCACAGTATCCATGGCAACAGTTGCTTCAATATTTTCACTTTTACCAAATTTGGAAAGGTCATCCTTTGTTTCATCATTTTGTGGTTCACATTAACTACTTTTCAATAAATCATTTAATAGTTATTAATGATAAGCTGGGTTCAATTACTTTGGATCCACTCTGAATCTTTACTTTGTTATTATATAATAATACAAAAGCTGTTTTAAATGTTTTAATTTTACTTGAAACAAATGAAGATAATGTAAACATTTGTTGTCCAAGGTATATACTTCTCTTCTGAGGTAATTGTTTTTGTTTGGATTATGCATTTAGCCCCACTTAAAAGTTAGTTTAAAAATATCCACAATAACACACTTTAAGGACTTGTAACCTATGGTCCAAAAATGAAATAACATGACTGTTATAAACTATTAATAGGATATTAAGGTATATTGAAAGCTCTAACTTCTTTTAAGTCAAAAATGTTCACATTATTCAGGGTGAAAGAAATGAATAAGGTATTACTCAGATATGAACAAGTCATTATCTTTCTGGAAATTTATGTTTGCCTTAAAAATTACTTATTTTTGAGAGGAATATTTTGGAATCTTATAACTACCATCTATTGAATACTGATTAATCAGTAGATGCTTTAATACACGCTTTAGGAACATTTGCTCATATAATCCCTACTGCAACCAACCTTGTTAGGTAGATATTTTACCAACATTTTACAGATGATAAGGCTTAGAGCAGACAAGATGGACCAAAGTAAAAAACAAAAGTTGAGAGTGATGAAACTATCATTTACAACTCTAATCCATAAAGATAGAATCAGCACCTTTTGCCCCTCTGCTTTGTTTACTCAGTTTCTTTTTGTGAGTAATCTTTAATTTTTATTCTTCCTTTCCTTTTGACTCCCACTTTCAGTTTCAAAATCTTAATTCAACCTTAGTATTATTTTTCACTCTGATGATTTCTATAATATTCTCTACTACTAAATCAGCCTTCATTTCTTTTTCCTCAACTATTGAAGTGTCTTTCTAAATTATTCCTGGTATTTATTTTTTTCCAATTTATCTAACCTATTGTCTACATATTTTAAGGTCTGTCTTGATCATTTCTCAACACACACACACACACACACACACACACACTCAAACATGTACTTCTTTTGATGTAATAAAAGACAAAGAAAATATCAATAACAGTTGTGGGAAAGAAGTCAGGAGAGAATATTGTGGTGGAGAAACAGAAATATAAATTTTTAAAACTAGATTTTTGTCTGAGAAAAAGGAAGCCTATTTCATAATTTGAGATACTGTAGGTATGTATAAATTACTGACATATATTATGACTACAGAAGGTTGTTGCTGGTCTCTTATTCCTAGTCTCAAATATAAAGATTTTCCAACTTTTTCCTATTTTAGTATCCTTATTCTTCTATTTATTATTTGTGTATCTTTTACAGTAGAGCTATAGTATCAACTCATTTCTAGTTAGTCTGTTAGCATAGAGGTATAGACAAAGAAAAAGAAGGAGGAAGATTAGTAAACTAATGGTATTACACAATCATTTTATTTTGATTAGGAATAAAATCTTAGGTGGCCATTATATTTTCAAAAGGAGACACTTTTTATAGATTAGACAATGATTATGTATCTGGGGAAAGAAAGGGAAACATTGATAGGATTATGGGGAAAAAAAAGTAACTGTCAGCAAACATTTGCATTTAGCATTTGAAAATTTAAATGTATAATTGTGTGTAATTATAATGTTGAAAAAATAGATAATTTTAATTACATTTAAAAATTTGGTAAGCAAAAATGTACTTGAAATATTGATAAGTTTTAAATAGAACTTAAAAAATCTATCTGTATGAAATATACTATAAAATATCCATTTAGGTAACATACATTGGAGGAAATAATAGTATTGATTATTCAGAAGCATGGTCATAAAACACATTCTACCCATCAATGAAAGATTTCAGCTTTCACTGATAGTATTTATTTTAAAATTTGGGGCTTTCCTGGTGACACAGTGCTTAAGAATCCACCTGCCAATGTAGAGGACACGGGTTCGATCCCTGGCGCAAGAGGATCCCACATGCGGTGAAGCAGCTAAGGTCGTGTGCCACAGCTGCTAAGCCTGCACTCTACAGCACACGAGCCACAACTACTGAGCCCACGTGCCACAACTACTGAAGCCCATTCACCTAGAACCCATGCTCTGCAAGAAGAGAGGCCCACGCACCACAGTGAAGAGTAGCCCCTGCTTGCTGCAACTAGAGAAAGCCCACATGCAGCAACGAAGATCCAATGCAGCCAAAAATAAAAACAAATAAATAAATAAATTTATAAAAATAAAATAAATAAATAAAAGTTGGGAGTTTTTTGTTTGTTTTTCTCCTTTTAGAATTTGTCTTTTTCCCTGAAGCTTTTGTGTCTTAATTTCTGCTTGTCATCTATGCCTTTTATACACAGTGGGATGTTTTACTACTTATCTTTTTCAAGTGCCCTGCACTAACATTGATCATTCACTTCTTTGTTTTCTTGGTGTCCTCTTCATCACTAAACTACTTAGTGAAGGTGGTCACTGACCTGCTGAAAGACAGAAATTAATGTAGGCTTTCAGAGATTGATAAGAATAGAAGTTATTAATTTTTCCAACTCCTCCTATGATGTCAAAGAAATATTTGCAATAGTATTTTTCTTAAATGTTCTATAAGTGTGTGTCCCCATAAGACATCAAATAAAAGTAAGAAACTAGAGTAACCTAGCCACACAGATAATACCCCCTCTGTGAAGACACTTCTTGAATGTACTACCAAGAAAAGGCAAAAATGAACTGCCTTTGAAACATTCAGACGGGTATTTTGTTGCTTCTTTGATTATTAATATCATCTTCAGTTTACATTAGAGCAATTGTAAAAAAGATAGTCAGGTGTTATTGGTAGTTAAATTTTAGCTGAGGAAACTGAGACTCTCAAACAACTAGATTGTCTATGCTCATAAAACTGGATTCAGAGTTGTTACTGATATATCAATCTTTTTTACCTCAAATTATACTATAAGTAAAATGTAACTTAATTTTTTAAACAAATATTGAACTCTAGTTATTAGATTTGCTTATTCCAGTGGTATATGAGTTAAATTGGCAAGATAATTTCTGCATTTCTTATGTTTGAATAAATGAGCAAATGTATGAAGTTAAAGTTAATCATTTTTCTCACTGCTGGAAAGGAGTATTATAATTAAGAAAAGAAGAAGACTAGAATTTACGTTTTGAGGTTGAAATGGAATTGGAGATATTAGTAAGAAATCAGTTTTTGACAAAGAAACTTGTGTACATATCTATATACCTTAATCTGTCTGTTTCTGTCTATCTTTATTTTCTAGAGGCTTTGGAATCAATGTCATGCCACCAGTAAAGAACGTATCCAGAACCAATATCTTGGTTTCTAAATATAATTTTTCTTGAAAAGGAACCAAAATTCCTTAAAGAGAAGGCTGATTTCATGCCTGGGCCAATGAAAGAATAAGATGTATCTGGAACAAACTGTTGTAACATAAATAAGGAAGTGCTCACAGAATGATGGGTATGTATCAGAAGTACACAGGAGCCAGACTGAAGTGCTTCCTGTTGCCCACATCTGGAACAATTTGAGCATCAAAATAACAATGATGGCAATGGATTTTAACTTATTGAACAAAATAAAACTCTGTAGTGATATAAATAAGTACATGAATCTATAAATACATGGAGGAAAAATAAAACTAAAAATTAAGGAATAAATGATGGAGTTAAAATATTATTAATGAATGCTAAAACTTGTGGTTGAAATTTTGATAAAGAATGAAATATTTACATAATACTAATGTATCTGCCTGCAAATTACTGATTATTGACAAATGGAAAGGAGTAGTAGAAAAAATTGAGAGAAAAGAATAGAGAGAAAGCAAATAAGACAAAATGTAAACAACTGATGAATTCTGGGAAAAAAAGGGATTACTATTGCTAAAATGTTTTTTTGTGTGTTTATATTGAATAAAATATTAGAGCAACCACTTCAAAGAGGACAAAATTGCAAGCTGCAAAGAGAATAGTGGAGTTAGAATAATATTTTTAATTGCTAATTAACTTAGAAAAAAATTAAAAAGAAGGACAGAAAAAGAAGGAAGCAAAACAATAAAATTTTAAAGATTACTTGGGGAAAATAGAAAAAAAATGCAAGATGTTAGATTTAAACCTAAATATATTTCTAACTGCATTAAAGGTAAATAGAACAACCATTGCAACTAAAAGATAGAGATTATCAGATAGAGGAAATTACAAGATCTCGAAAATATGATGGCTACAAAATTTGCATGTTAAATACAGAGATATACACAAGTTGAAAACAAAAAAAATGGAAGATATTACCATGCAAATATAAAAAATAAGAAATTTGAATGGCTCTATTAATATTGGATAAAGTGGACTTCAAGACAGTGGTTAGTATCAAAGATAAAAGAAATAACTCATAATGATAAAATAGTTAATTTATCTAGAAGCTAGAACAGGCTTAATATGAGTACGTCTCATAACAACTTCAAAATATATGAAGTAAAAGTTGAAAGCTAAGCAAAGAAATAAAAAGATCCATTTTCTCTCAGTACTTAATATAACGAGTTGACAAAATTCAGAAGAAATATAGAATATTTGAACAAAACTAGAAATGCTAGCAAAATTGAGGCAGATAATTGACTAACTAAATAAATAAGTAAAAGAGAATGGTAGAACTAAGCACTATAGAGAAAATGTAAAGAAAGAATGGGGCACAGTGAATACCAGAGTGACTGAGGAGGAGCGATTTTTAGAACAATTGTCAAGAAATATTGAAGGTAAGATTTAAGCAAATCTTTAATGAAGATAAGGAGGTAGCAATATGAGTATTTAGAGAGAAAGCATTATATTCAGAGGAAGTAGCAAGTACAAAGATCTAAGGAAAGAGTATGCCTGGTGTGTTTCAGTAGTAGCAAGAAGGCCAGTGTTACAGGAGTGAATGAAGGAGGGGAGACTAGTAGCTTTAGTCAGAGAGGCTGGCTCCATAAGGTCACAGATTATCTGAAGGACTTAATCTTTTAAGTGAGGAAAATCCTTGGGGATGTTTTAAGCAGAGGCGATGTCTGACTTCCATTCCTAGAGGATCATTCTGTCTACAGTGATGAGAACATATTATAGGAAAGCAAGAGTAGAACACAGGAGATAATTAGGAAGTGATTATATTAATGCAGGTAAGAAATTATTGTGTCTTGGACTGGTGCATAACAGTGAAGAGGTTGAGAACTGGTCACATTTGGAATATTCAGGATATGAAAGAAAAAGGAATTTTAATCCAGGCAGCTGTACAAATTAATTTGCTAATTACTAAAATCAGAAAAATTGTAAAGGAATCAGGTTGGCAGCTGGATCAGGAGTTCAATTTTGAACAGGTTAAATTTGATCTGCCTATTAGGTATTAAAATGGAAATTCAATCAATGGCATTGGATTCACAAGGAAGGATGAAACAGGTAGTAGTATAAGTTTGGTATACATATGCAGAGGCATGGTATTTAAAGCCATGGGCTGGGGGATGATAGAATCCACAGAATGAGTTTATGTAAAGAAGAAAAAATAATTTGAAGGTTATGCAAGGGAGTGAATATAAACAAGGATAGTGTAAACTGAATAAGAATGGAAGTGAGGGGATTGGTTATGAAGTCAATAAATTGTAAGTCCTAGTAAGATTAAAAATTTTTATTGGACTATTAGAAACAGTGATATAAATGGGAGGGTTTGTTAGTCCAGATGGACATGCAAGACAGTTATTATGGGAAATGTCTGTGATTGGAAATTTGGAGGGACCTGGGGGAGGCTGAGAGAATGATCACATCACCATGCAGCTCTAAAACAGGTGAAGGAAAAAGGGAAGAAAAGAAAACTGGATGGGAGTGTATTAAGCAGCAGTGCCATCTTAAGAACATTTGACTGAGCTGATGGGGAATCTTTGGAGTTGGTTCTGGGACAGGAATTTGTCTACTCCCCAGGTTGATGACCTCCCATATAAAGCAACCTTTCCTTTTCCAACCAGTACTTGTCTCTCAAGTATTGTCTTTCAAGTGGTGAGCAGCTGAACCTGAGTTTGGTAACATGCCTCCATTTAAGATGATTTGAAGGAATATCCCAGCTTCAGAGCTCCCTGTAAGATCAACTGGGCTCTGTTCTAAGTGTATAGCAATTCAACTACCCTTTCTGCCCAATCCTCACTCCTTATAGATTAGATTCCCTAGAGTCCTCCCCAGTAAGCCTGCTGTATTCAAATTTCTGCCTGAGAATTTATTTGCCAGAAAACCTGTCCTATGACACTTCATGCTCTTTATCTGTATTTCTGCCCCACCACAAGAGCTTCTATTCTTCTGCTTCTTTAAAAGCCTAGATGTCTCCCTTTTGATTCTCTTATTTTGTGTTGCTATGAGCTTCATATAACGTGAATATTTACCACACATAATTTTAGAGTCATAGTGTCTGAAAGGTGATGACTGCCTAATGAGCTGGCTACTTGTACCACTGACTGGTCTGCAGTAGAAATGTTTCTCTTCCAGGCCTTTTTAAAAACTGACTAATTTCCATACAACTTGACACATAGGTTAAAAGTGCCCAGCTAAGTGTGGAATGTGCCACCTTCAGAATCCAAAAAGTTCAAGATGGCATTTTATTATATCTTATTGGTAGGGACTGAGAAATGCAATAATTAGGTTTTGTTGTTGTTATTGTGTTTCTTTAGATACAATGTTTCTTTATTCCCCATTACTCATATGACTAAAAATGTGTACAACTCAATATCAAAAAAGCAAACAACCCAATTAAAAAATGGGCAAAGGGCCTGAATAGACATTTTTCCAAAGAGGATATACTGATGGCCAATAAGCACATGAAAAGATGCTTAACATTGTTAATTATCAGAGAAATGCAAATCAAATCTACAATGAGATATCACCTCACGCCTGTCAAAAAGGCTATTATCAAAAAGTCTATAAACAATAAACATTGATGAAGATGTGGAGGAAAGAGAACCCTAGTACTCTGTTGATGGGAATGTAGATCAGTGCAGCCACTATGGAAAATAGTATGGAGGTTCCTTAAAAACTAAAAATAGAACTACCTTATTTTCCAGCAATTCTTGGGTATATACTTGAAGAAAAGGAAAACAGTAATTCAAACAAGACATGCACTCCAATGTTCACAGCTGCATTATTTACAATAGCCAAGATATGGAAGCAACCTAAGCATCCATCAACAAATGTATATAATGGAAATAATACTCAGCAATAAAAAAAATGAAATTCTGCCATTTGAAACAACATGGTTGGGTCTAGAGGGTATTATGCTTAACGAAATCAGTCAGACAGAGAAAGAAAAACACTGTATGTTATCACTTATAGGTGGAATCTAAAAACATAATGAATATAGCAAAACAGAAACAGACTCACGGGTATAGAAAACAGACTAGTGGTTACCAGTGGGGGGGCGGTGAAGGGAGTTGGGATGGGGGTAGGTGATTGAGAGGTACAAACTACTATGTATAAAATGGATAAGCTATAGGGAAGTATTTTATTATTGCTGATTATTGTACAGCACAGGGGAATATAGCCATTATTTTGTGGTGACTTTAAATGGAGTGTAATCTATAAAAATATTGAGTTGCTATGTTCTACACTTAAACGAATATGATGTTGTAAATCAACTGTACTTCAATTTTAAAAATAAATAAAACCTAAAAATGTAGTTGAAGTGGTAGATGCCCCCAAAGTGTCATAGAGCTTAGTTCCCACCCTATGAAGCACATATGTAATTCAAAAGACTCCAATTTGCTTGCTATTTCTTGCTCATATAACCAGATGTTATCATCCAGCAAATTATGTTACCCATATAGTCAACCAATGGATGTGTGTAGAATGTCTAACTGGTTGAATTTCCCTTAGTGCTAGAATTTTACAGAGGGTAGGACTGAAAATGTGTACTGTGGACAATACCAAGTGTACTAGGTTGAATAATTCCCCCCTAAAATTCATGTCTACCCAGAACATCAGAATGTTACCTTGTTTGAATCTTTGTAGATGTAATTAGTCAGTTAAAATGAGGTCATAAGTGGATTACAGTGGGCTCTAATCCAATGACTGCAATGCTTATAAAAACAGCAAGCAGAGAGAGTTAGGAACTCCATGTGAATACCAAGGCTCTATAGAAGTGACCGCATCTACAAGCCACGGAATGGCAGGCACTGCGGTAAATACCAAAATCTAGGAGAGAGGCATGAACCGATTCTCCCTCAGAACCTTCAGAAAGGACCAACCCTGCTGACATCTTCATTTCAGACTTCAGTCTTCCAGAACTGTGAGAGAATAAGTTTCTGTTTTAAGTCACCGAGTTTGTGGTAATTTGTTAAAGCAGTCCCAGAAAACCAATACACCATGCAGATGCAAACTGCTTCCTCTTCTGCTCAATCACTTGATTGCAATGAAAAAGGACACATTTTCCCAATTAATGACTGTATACAAACTATCAGAATCTGTGTTAATATTCTCTAGTTGGTATAACACAACTGGGGCAGGTACTGTAATTGAGGCTGCTATTTGTTTGAGTTTGTGATAGTGCACTTTGATATCTGTAAGGATATATCTGTCTTTTGTAGGTGCCAGACGATTGAATGAAAGCAAATATAATAAGGCCACAATTTCAGCATCCATTAGGCCTAAAAAGTAGCTTTAATCCCTGCCATTCCTTCCAGGATACTACAGTGCTCTTGATTTACTGTCTTCGTGAGAAGAGGGTTAGTTTCTAAGGCTTGCACTTGGCTTTTTCCATAGGATCTCTTACCTCACAGATTAAGGAAGCAATGTGGGGTTTCTGCAAAGGAACAGCGATAAAAACCACCAAGCATTATACATATGGATAGCAAGGAAATCACCATCAAGTAGTTCTGTAGACCTATCAGCCCCTGTGAGTCATACCTGTTCCAGGGTTTCATTTATTAAGTGGTCTGTATGCCTTTGGCAACGACCTCTGGCTATCTTAATGGGAAGGATGGCTATAATGACTATTCAATATAATTGAATTGTCAGGTAACAATTGTTACCTTTTCCAGGTAACAATGTCAACCCACTTCCTGCATCTAACAGTTTTTGCAATGTTTGGGTAATCTTCTTTCCTGGATTATAGTTAAATAGTTAAACAGCTATAAGTCCTTTGAGGAAGAACCAGATTAATCATTATTATATATTCTTGCTAGGGTGTTGTACTTTTCTTCCATATAGTGATCCAGCCTCTCCTTCACTCTAGAGCTCTAAGTACTAGGGTCTACAGTTCCTTTGGTGTAGAGTCTATGGGCAAAAATGTCGCCTCCCATATCAGTAAACAAAGGCTGTAGCAGCCATCAACACATCAGCCACTGCAGTTGCCTACTGTGGCGTACCCTGAGGGGATTCAGGATGAGAAGAACTGGATACTGGCCCTAGATAGTTAAGGTGCATGTCAAAGGGAGGATTTCAATGAGCCCAGACTCTTGCATCTTCCCACACATAGAAAAGTGCTAAATTTATTAACCAGAGGTGTTTTCTTTTCTTTAATTAACAGTAATCTTTCCGTGTTCCAACTACCTGGTTTTGGTTGCAAAAATTCCTATATATCCTGGCTTCTCCCTTACCTCTTCAGAGCAGTCCCGCAGAGCTACTTACTGAGAGGCTGCCTCATGGGCTTGAGTATGCAGAAAGTCCACCGAGTAAAACATAATTCTCAGCTTTTAGGTTGTGCATTTTGTTTTCAGTTGAAAGGCCCCTTACAAACTTAGGATATCTTTCACTTTCTCAGCACGGTTATGTTGTGACCTGACTCTAGTTATTAGTCTTGATCTCAGAGAGGCAGTGGCAGAGAGTGGTGGCTTGAAGTGAGATCTTAGTTCCCTGCCCAGGAATTGAACCTGGGTATCCTGAATGAAAACCATGAATCCTAGCCAATAGAACAGCAAGGGCTAGAGTCTATAAACAAAATTTCCCTGGTTCTTGCCCCCATTGAAAAATGCATTTCTCAAGGAGGCAAAAATTGTAAAAACAGGTACAAAGTTTATTATTAGAGACACAGCACCACAAGTGGGAGAGCTCACAGAGAAACAGTTTGTTTAGTTAAGACAGAAGCAAGGCAGAGATGTGCCCCTAATGAGGAGGAGTGCAGTAAAGAGGCATTTAAATCATTTATATAGGACAGTTCTTCCGGGTCTTTGTTTATTTTGGCCAATTATCTGGTTTCATCTTCCACCCCCGACCTACCCTAGGACCCTCCCCAACATACTTGAGGGAATTTTTCCAAGATGGATTCCAGCCCAGAGGGCTATGGGAGGGGGATGGGGGGGTTAGCATCACATATTATGGGGTGGTAATCCCTCCTTTTTTGACCTCCAAGGAGCCTTTCTGCACATGTGCAGTGTCTCCCTTGCCTGAAGGATGGGAAATATGTGACCTCTTGATCTTTTACTCCAACAGGGTTTAGCCCCTCACTGTTCCTGCCATGACTGTTATTTAAAGTGTCCTCAGGAGACAATGCCTGGCTATTTACCCTGTTTTTGTTGTTATTTCTATTTCAAAGGGCAAACAGGAGGCTGGTTGTAAATATCTAACCTGGAGCCCACCTATCTCCTATCTCAGGAAATGCACACAGGAGGCTAATTGTAAGTGTCCAGCATGAAGCCCATCTTTTTCCTGCCCCAAGAAATGTAAACAGGAGGCCAGCTGTAAATGCCTAGCCTGGAGCCCATCTATGTCCTGCCTCAGTCTGATGGCCAAGAGGGAGTGGTATTATCATGAGGAGTCATGTGTTTTCTTGGAAGGAAGGAACTTCTGTATGGTCTTCAAGCAATGGAGTGTATTATCTTAAACAGGGAGAAGTAATTTCTGAATGGCCAAAGTATTTTGACTAAACCTGGGAATTCAGAATTTAAGTTCATGAAGCCATATGTGACCATATTGATTCTAAGAATCTAAGCATATCCTAATCAGGTTTATGGTCTTGGCATAATGCATTTTCTGCGGTTGAGAATTTAATCTTTGCTGGAGCTCTACCACCTTGATAATCATTTTTTCTGGTCTGTAGTTATAGGAGGTAAGACTCCTTTATATGCTGTTTACCAGACTTTATGGCTTATTAATTACTCAAAACCTTTCTGCAATGAATCAATGACATCCAGCAAGTGTCATAGCAATTCCATATTCTTTATAATTACTGCTTTTATTGAAACTCCCAAATGGTTGAAATGTCCCTGAACACACCTTGTCTTCCACATCTATCTCATCTCAATTCACCACTGGAAGAAGAATTTTAACAATTGCATCTCCATAGCATGCCAAGGGAAATTACTACCAAAATTTGACCAGTGATGGGCTCCTTTATTAGGCTATAAATCTGACTGTTTTGCTTCAAAATTACATTTTAGTATCAACTTCCTAGGATCATGTTCAATATCAACAGATTTAGGGTGATCAGGCAACCCTCCAAGCAACTGCAGGAATCAGTGACAAGGTCTTTAAATGCTAATCTTGGCAGTACTCCTACAGCATTGACCAGAAAGTAATTGGTCTTGATGATCTTCAAGCACAGGAATGTGACTATTAAGAGAGAGGACACATTTATCTGGATAACCTGGAATTCTGAGATCCCTCTGCACTCATACAACTGGAAGTGCAAATGTCAAGGATGAGGAGTAGTAAGACACACTTTTCTCATAAGGAAATGCAGATGCAGAGAAACAACTCAGGAAGTTACTGCTCTAATTCAGGAAATCGTGAAAATAGTATACTAAAATTAGTCCATAAATGTGATGCTGTTTCTCTTGGTTTAAAAGAAAAGGTAGATATAATTCTGTATCAAATTTAAATTGTCCAAGGAAATAAAGCTCATTAACTTCTCAGAGGCAACAATCTTTTCTCAACAATTAAATCCAAAATAATTCTCAGAAATATACATAGAAGCAAGAAAAAAACATAAACATATCATTCAATCTGCTGAAATTTCATGTCTATCTAAAGTAGGTTAGAGTACATTTGTCAGCCAGACAATGGTAAGGAAAATATGTCCTACAGCTACTGCAAGGATATATTTTTACTAGACCATCTTCTGTTTTGTTTTGTTTTTAGAGATGTGAGACAAAATACGCTTTTATTTTCTTATATACCAATCTTCCAAATTATTGGTAAGTAGCCAAGATTGTAGATTCTTGTTGACTGAAACAAGTGAGATGTCATTTGGTCGTTTATATTATATTTTCTGTGTGTAACCTTAATTGTAAGTTTAATGCACCAAAATACCTGCTTCTTATTTTGCCTTTAAGTTATTAGAATGCAGAAGATAGTAGCTGCCTCAAATGCAGAGTGATAGTCATCTCATTTATTACTACTTTGCTAAAGTACTATACAAATTGTGTTTCATTTTAAGCTCCTTTTATCATTCAAATAGACAGGAGTTATTGTGGATTTGTTATGTCAGCATGTTTGGAATGCTGTTATATATGTTATTATCTATGCTACTTCATTAATTATTTCCTTATTGGGGCCAAGAATGTTGGCATGTATTCATTCCATTTGATGTTTCTCAGTGCTGTGCATTGTATATGAGTTTGTGATACATTTTTATTTTTTGTTAATTTATTTTGAGACTTGTTTTGCTTGTGACGTTTATTCTCTATGAATTGTTTGCCCTGTTGAAATTTGATTAATATGTGCTTCTGATGATGGGCCAAATTAAACAAAATGAAATGCCAAACTAATAAATATATAATATACATTGCTGGGAGACCAGTAAGTACTCTGCCTCAAACTACATTATTAATAGATGAAATTAAAGCTAATTAAAGTATTGATTTTAGAATGAGAACTGTAATTTATTATTTGTGGATCTTATATAAGGGAAAAGTTCTCAAGGTCATTTTTTTCCTTTCTTTAAACAACAAACCAAATCATTTCAGAGGATAATAGATTGCTTCAAATAATAAAGCACAAGGAGAGAGGTAGGTTTTCGGGAAGCTAATGAAGTTTAGGCCTCAAGGTCCCTAACATGCAAGAATGCTGTCTGAGGCCCTGGAAGGGGTGCTAGCAATGTGTTTTAAAACACATATTTTAATGCATTTTCCAAAAGCGAGATATTTTAAATTCTGACTATTTTTATTCTGACTTCTCCAACATCACACTTTCCTCAGAGTTAGCTAGGATGAGGCATTAAGGTAATTTGAGGGATATGGCTAAGGGGAAGTAAGTTGAAGAAACAATTAAGTTTATGGGATATTTTATTTGGTACATGGTCACTTATAATTACAATATTGTTGGCCACCCATGTATTTTAATGGCTTCCAAGAGTGATCCTAACACACTGCTAATTCACAAAGATGTGGGAGTAGAAATGCTCTGGACCTACTCTAGAATCTTTTTCTGTTCTGACACTAAAGGTTGCAGCTTTTCACGTCATCCAGTATACGGGTCAGAAAAACAAAAATTTCCATATGTGAAATTTGCTGTATCCAGAATCCAAACACTATCACCAGGCACTGTACTTCCTTGTTTGTGGTAAGAGAATCAAAATGCAACAATTATTCTGACACTCTGGACATGATATTTAAGTATGTCCCTGTATACTTCTCCTATTCGTTCTGTTTCTCTGGGGAACCCAGGCTAATGCAAGGTCTGGTTACTTTGTAGTAGAGAGACTTCTATAAGGTCAAATCAGCCAACACAAGTGCTCATATTAGGTATGGGTGGTCTGCTTCTGCAAATTTTTAGGATTTACCAATAACTGCACTACCAAAATCCTTAAGAATATTCATCCAGATATCCTCATCACATTCTGTGTATTCATATTTTATAGTGCCTTTAATTCTCTTTATTTTCTTATATAACCATTCATTATTGTTTTTATTTTTCATCAAAAACCATTACATTTGACAACCACCTGTTATGCATAGAACAACTGTTATTTATTGTTTTAACAGGGTGTTTCTAAATGAGATTAACATTTGACTCAGTAAACTGTGTAAACAGATTGTCCTCATCGATGTGGGTGGGCCTCATCCAATCCTGGAGGGGCTGAATAGAATAAAAGGCTGAGTGAGAAAAAATTCTTTGCCTTTGTCTCTGAGCTAGGAAGATGGTCTTCGTCCTTCAGATTTGGACTCAGACTGGAACTTGGACAGTTAGCTTTTCTAATTCTTAGGCCTTTGGACTCAGACTAGAGTACATTTTTGGTTCTTCTGTGTCTCCCACCTGCTGACTTCAGATCTTGGACTTCTCACCCTCCATAACTTCATGAGCCAATTCCTTAGTAAAAAAAAATATATATATATATATATATATATATATATTCCTTATTTCTGAGATGGTTTTGTCTTTTTTTTTAATAAATAATTTTTGTGGCTTTGATCACCTCTCTTACTTCTTCTAGTTTATTAGTCATGTCTGCTCTTAGTTTCTAAATTTCTAATTTCACTTTTACTATATAACACCAAATAATGTTTGAAAATATTTTATTCTGTTTGGAGTGCTACGGCATAGTTTTCTTCTGCTGCATTATTGTTACTGGAAGAATGGAATTCTGTAGCTTGTTCCAATTCTCATTTCCTAATACTCTTTTCTCCTTTTAATTGTGTATAAAATTTCGCTTTTTTGTTGTTGTTTTTTTATTTTTATTTTTCTAATTTTAGTCATTGCATGGGCAATGTTCTTAGTTAAGAGCATTTTTTTGTTTGTTTCTGTAGTGGTTGATTTTCATAGTGATTTTCATAGTGATTTCATAGAGAGTGGGAGGTTTGGGTTTGTACAATGAGTCTTTTTTATTTGTGCAGTATCCTTACTTTTCTCACCTGATTTTATTTTTATTTTTCCCCTCCACTGAAAAATCTCCAAGTGACACATCCCTTCTTTACTTATCCCTTTATCCTCTCAAAGTTTCCTTGAATTTTCTTTTTTCAGTCCCACTTTCTTTCAAGGTCTTCCCTGTATTTAATGCTATGAAATGCCTCACTCATCTTAGCACTGACTTTCTCTTTCTTTAAATGGTTTTGTTTACATTTCATCTGTAACCTGATCTCTTGTCTTTTCCACGAAGTATCTTCAAACTTCCCCTCCCCTACTTTCTACACCCACAAGTTTACAACAGCAGTATTTCCACTGGCAGCTCTGTTGTAATTGGGTATACATCATTCTACTTATAGGTAATTTGAGGACTATGGTATTTTCCGAATTCTCATGTGCTGATGGTGTTGTCAAATGGTTTTATATGCAATTCTTATTTATCATAGTTGTTTTTTTTTTTTTTTTAAAGCTGTCTGAGAGATTCAGATAAAAGCAGCCACTATTATCCTAGGGTCAATTTAGTCCTTTGTACATTTTTAAATGATAAAGGTCCTAAAAGAAGTTTTCTGGACAAATATATCTACATCTGTACTTATACTTACATGTTTATCTATGTCTGACTAATATGATACTCTAAGAAATTTATAATTACGTTTTCTTAAGAATTAAGAAGAAGTTTCATTAATAAAAATATTTCACATGTATGTGCTATACACACATGTGTGTGTTTGTGTATATACAATATGTACACACATCTAATATTACATTCTTTCAATATATAGGTGCTTTCCCCTTCTTATTGTCCTCTATGATGTGGACAGAGAGGTGTGAGTAATATTTTACATATTATGTAAGTAGGTCCAAAAGTAACTAAAACAGGTAAATAACAGGATTATGTATCACCATTCACCAACATTAATTTTACACAATAAAATTGATAAAGCAAATGATAAAAGTCTCCATCTGCTGTTTCATTGAATATGTTTGTGTGCTGTTTTTCTTCTGCTAGATAATTATTCCATGGAATTATTTATCCTCAGAAATTTAAGTTTGAAACACAAAGATCCAAAGTGAATTTTAGTTAGACTTGTACAGGTAATGTATGAAATTTTTCTTATATGCCTATTTTTTCAACTTCCCTGAAGCAAGAGCATATTATGATATATAATTCCTAAAGGATTTACTCTGATGCAATATTTGCCATGCCTGCCCTTTTATAAAATATGAACCTCTCCCAGTATAAATCAGTTTTACTAAAAGTAATATGTGCATCCTAGTAATTCTGCTCTTGAAGATGATCACAATATACATTTAACATATTTCATTCATAATTTCACATTTATTTAAATACAGGTTCTTGAGATTCTAAGTCAAAATTTCACTTACCCCATAGAGAATCACAAAGCTGAGAGGATCTTAAAATAGTGTGCTGTCCAGAGACCTGGTTGGATCCCATTTTATATGCTGTTGCAGAAAATGTATGAATTACAAATTAAATAACTGCATTTCACCTTTAATTAAAGTAATAGTACACATAAAATTAGATTGATTAATTTTCTTTAATATAAATAAAATATTAAAACACTATAAATGTTATTTCCCCAAGTTAGACAGCCACTTAGATTCATGAGCTGTCTTCACCCTTATTTAAACCTCATATTGTAGCATTTGGTTTAATCCTTAACCCTTAAAACTGTAACTCTTTAAGGCTGTTACTGAGTAAAGAATCCAAATAATGCTGTTTAGTAGCTTATGATTTTTGATTCATTGCATAATCGCATATTGCTTAACTTTTACTTGATAAGTTAAGAGCTTTCAATGTGAAGTAGAATAAACTAGTCACATCACCAAACATGAGGCGGTCAGAATGAAGGTGAATAACAGACATAAGGAGCTTCAACTATGTTGAATACTCATTAATTAATTATCCTTTTGTCATAATTATCCCTTCCTGAGTTTAGATCAGAAATGTTCAAGCTATATTATTCCATCTGGGCTGTTTTTACAAAATTCCACACACCAGATAGCTTATAAAGTACAGACATTTATTTCTTACAGTTCTTGAGGCTAAATGTCCAAGATCAGGGTACCAACATGGTTGCTTTCTGGTAAAGGCCCTCTTCCTGCCTCACAGCCTGCACCTTCTTGCTGTGACCTCACATGGTGGAAAGGGCTAGGGAGCTCTGTGAGGTCTCACTTACAAGGGTATTAATCCCACTTATGAGAACACCACCTTCACTACTTAATCACCTTCAAAAGGCCCCAATTTCTAATATCATCATCTTTGGGAGCTAAGATTTCAATATACGAATTTAAGGGAGATATCATAACACAAACCAAATACGTAATGAACATGCTCTGTTACAGCTGTCCAGCTTTCTTAATAAGAAAAAACTGCCTTATCTTACATTTACTAATATTCTCATTTCCTCACATGATTTCTATTGAAAAGAAAGAGCAAAAAAGTTTATTACTAATCATGTAAACATTATATAAAATTGAAATAACAGCAAATGTTTGCCTGGATTCATATGACTAATGAATAATTAAGTATAAATTAGTGAATAAGGGATTTTTAGTCATCGTTTACTGTCAGGCAGAAGATATGTGATCTAGGCTCAAGTTGCATGACAAACTAGGATTTTTCCTTTAGCAAGTCAGTGATTTCTCTGTGCTTTATTATTATTATTAATCAAAAAAATACATTAATCACCTGACTAGGTTTTACATTGTTCACCTGTAAATACAAGGATAAAGAAATTTTTTTCTAATTTTTATTTTAAAAGCATGATTTTTTTAGAATCAATTTTATTTTATTTTGTTTTATTTTATTTTGTTTTGTTTTATTTTATTTTTTAACATCTTTATTGGAGTATAATTGTGTTACCATAGTATGTTAGTCTCTGCTGTATAAAAAAGTGAAAAAGCTATACCTACACATATAATCCCATATCTCCTCCCTCTTTCATCTCCCTCCCACACTCCCTATCTCACCCCTCTAGGTGGAAACAAAGCACAGAGTTGATCTCCCTGTGCAATGCAACTGCTTCCCACTAGCTATCTATTTTACATTTGGTAGTGTGTATATGTCCATTTCACTCTCTCACTTCATCCCAGCTTACCCTTCCACTTCCTCTTGTCTTCAAGTCCATTCTCTACATCTGCATCTTTATTCCTCTCCTGCACCTAGGTTCTTCAGAACTATTTTTTTTTTTTTAGATCCCATATATATGTGTTAGCATACAGTATTTGTTTTTTCTCTTTCTGACTTACTTCACTCTGTATGACAGTCTCTAGGTCCATCCACCTCACTACAAATAACTCAATTTCATTTTTTATGGCTCAGTAATATTCCATTGTATATATGTGCCACATCTTCTTTATCCATTCATCTGTCAATGGACAATTAGTTTGCTTCCATGTCCTGGCTACTGTAAATAACGCTGCAATGAACATTGTGGTACATGACTCTTTTTGAATTATGTTTTTCTCAGGGTATATACCTAGTAGTGGGATTGCGGGGTTGTGTGGTATTTCTATTTTCAGTTTCTTAAGGAACCTCCATACTGTTCTCCATAGTGGCTGTATCAATTTACATTCCCACCAACAGCGCAAGAGGGTTCCCTTTTCTCCACACCCTCTCCAGCATTTATTGTTTGCAGATTTTTTGATGATGGCCATTCTGACGGGCGTGAGGTGATACCTCATTGTAGTTTTCGTTTGCATTTCTCTAATGATTAGTAATCTTGAGCATCCTTTCATGTGTTTGTTGGCAATCTGTATATCTTCTTTCAAGAAATGTCTATTTAGGTCTTCTGCTCAGTTTTGAATTGGGTTGTTTGCTTTTTTAATGTTGAGCTGCATGAGCTGCTTTTATATTTTGGAAATTAATCCTTTGTCAGTTGCTTCATTTGCAAATATTTTCTTCCATTCTGAGGGTTGTCTTTTCATCTTGTTTATGGTTTCCTTTGCTATGCAAAAGCGTTTACGTTTCATCAGGTCCCATTTGCTTATTTTTGTTTTTATTTCCATTTCTCTAGGAGGTGGGTCAAAAAGGATCTTGCTGAGATTTATGCCATAGAGTGCTCAGCCTATATTTTCATCTAAGAGTGATATAGCATCTGGCCTTACATTTAGGTCTTTAATCCATTTAGAGTTTATTTTTGTGTATGGCATTAGGGAGTGTTCGAATTTAATTGTTTTACATGTATCTGTCCAGTTTTCGCAGCACCACTTATTGAAGAGGCTGTCTTTTCTGCATTGTATATTCTTGCCTCCTTAATCAAAGATAAGATGACCATATGTGTATGGGTTTATCTCTGGGCTTTGTATCCTATTCCATTTATCTATATTTCTGTTTTTGTGTCAGTACCATACTGCCTTGATTACTGTAGACTTGTAGTACAGTCTGAAGTCTCCAGCTCTGTTTTTCTTTCTCTAGATTGCTTTGGCTAAATGGGGTCTTTTGTGTTTCCATACAAATTGTGAAATGTTTTGTTCTAGTTCTGTGAAAAATGCCTTTTGTCTATTTCTTCCAGGTTGTCCATTTTATTGGCATACAGCTGCTTGCAGTAATCTCTCATGATCCTTTGTATTTCTGCGGTGTCAGTTGTTACTTTACCTTTCTGGTTTCTAATTCTCTTGATTTGAGTCTTCTCCTTTTTATACTTGATGAATCTGTCTAATGTTTATCAATTTTGTTTATCTTCTCAAAGGACCATATTTTAGTTTTATTGATCTTTGCTATTGTTTCCTTCATTTCTTTTTCATTTATTTCTGATCTGAACTTTCTGATTTCTCTCTTTCTGCTAACTTCGGGGTTTTTTTTGTTCTTCTTTCTCTAATTGCTTTAGGTGTAAGTTTAGGTTGTTTATTTGAGATGTTTCTTATTTCTTGAGGTAAGATTGTATTGCTATAAACTTCCCCCTTAGAACTGCTTTTCTGCATCCCATAGGTTTTGGGATGTCATGTTTTCATTGTCATTTGTTTCTAGGTATTTTTTGAATTCCGCTTTCATTTTTCTTCTGTGATCTCGTGGTTATTTAGTAGTGTATTATTTAGCCTCCATGTGTTTGTATTTTTTACACATTTTTTCCTGCAACTGATATCTAGTCTCATAGCATTGTTGTAGGAAAAGATACTTGATACGATTTCTATTTTCTTACATTGACCAAGGCTTGATATGTGACCAAAGATATGACCCTGTTGGAGAATGTTCCATGAGCACTTGAGAAGAATGTGTATTCTGTTGTTTTGGGATGGAATGTCCTATAAACATCAATTAAGTCTATCTTGGTTAAGGTATCTTTTAAAACTTGTGTTTCCTTAGTTATTTTCATTTTGGGTGATCTGTCCATTGGTGAAAGTTGGGTGTTAAAGTCCCCTACTATGATTGTGTTGTTGTTGATTTCCCTTTTTATGGCTGTTAGCATTTGCCTTATGTATTGAGGTGCTCCTATGTAGGGTGCATAAATACTTACAATTGTTATACCTTCTTCTTGGATTGATCCCTTGATCATTACGTAGTGTCCTTCTTTGTAATGGTGTTTATTTTAAAGTCTATTTTGTCTGATATGAGAATTGCTACTCTAGCTTTCTTTTCATTTCCATTTGTATGGAATATCTTTTTCCATCTCCTCACTTTCAGTCTTTATGTGTCCCTAAGTCTGAAGTGGATCTCTTGTAGACAGCATATATACAGGTCTTGTATTTTATCCATTCAGCCAGTCTATGTCTTTTGGTTGAAGCATTTAATCCATTTACATTTAAGGTAATTATCAATAGGTATGTTCCTATTACCATTTCCTTAATTGTTTTGGGTTTGTTATTGTAGGTCTTTTCCTTCTCTTGTGTTTCCTGCCTAGAGAAATTCCTTTAGCATTTGTTGTACAGCTGGGTTGGTGCTGCTGAATTCTCTTAGCTTTTGCTTGTCTGTAAAGGTTTTAATTTCTCCATCAAATCTGAATAAGATCCTTGTTGGGTAGAATAATTTTGGTTGTAGGTTCTTCCCTTTCATCAGTTTATGTCCTGCCACACCCTTCTGGCTTGCAGAGTTTCTGCTGATAAATCAGCTGTAAACCTTATGGGGATTCCCTTGTATGTTCTTTGTTGCTTTTCCCTTGCTGCTTTTAATATTTTTTCTTTGTATTTGATTTTGAATAGTTTGCTTAATATGTGTCTTGGTGTGTTTCTCCTTGGATTTATCCTCTATGGGACTCTCTGCTCCTCCTGAACTTGATTATTTCCTTTCCCATATTAGGGAAGTTTTCAACTATATTATCTTCAAATATTTTCTCAGACACTTTCTTTTCCTCTTCTTCTTCTGCGACCCCTATAATTTGAATGGTGGTGAGTTTAATGTTGTCCCAGAAGTCTCTGAGACTGTCCTCAATTCTTTTCATTCTTTGTTCTTTATTCTGCTCTGCCATAGTTATTTCCACTGTTTTATCTTCCAGGTCACTTATCCGTTTTTCTGCCTCAGTTATTCTGCTGTTGATTCTTTCTAGAGAATTTTAAATTTCATTTATTGTGTTGTCCATCATTGTTTGTTTGCTCTTTAGTTCTTCTAGGGCCTTGTTAAATGTTGCCTGTATTTTCTCCATTCTATTTCCAAGAATTTGGATCATCTTTACTATCATTACTATGAATTATTTTTCAGGTAGACTGCCTATTTCCTCTTCATTTGTTTGGTCTGGTGGGTTTTTACCTTGCTCCTTCATCTGCTGTGTATTTCTCTGTCTTCTCATTTTGCTTAACTTACTGCATTTGGGGTCTTCTTTTCACAGGCTGAAGTTTCATAGTTCTTGTTGTTTTTGGCATCTGCCCTCAGTGGGTAACGTTGGTTCAGTGGGTTGTGTAGGCTTCCTGGTGGAGGGGATTGGTGCCTGTGTTCTGGTGGATGAGGCTGGATCTTATCTTTCTGGTGGGCAGGACTGCATCCGGTGGTGTGTTTTGGGGTGTCTGTGAACTATGATTTCAGGCAACCTCTCTTCTAATGGGTGGGGTTGTGTTCTTGTCTTGCTAGTTGTTTGGTATGGGGTGTCCAGCAATGTATCTTGTTGGTGGTTGAGTGGAGCTGGGTCTTAGTGCTGAGATGGAGATCTCTGGGAGAGCTTTCACCGTTTGATATTACATAGGGCTGGGTGGTTTCTGGTGGTCCAGTGTCATGAACTCAGCTGTCCCACCTAAGAGGCTCAGGCCTGACAACCAGTCAGAGAACAAACACCCTGTCAGCCACATGGCTCAGAAGAAAAGGGAGAAAAAAAGAGAAAGAAAGAAAAGCATACAATACAATAAAATATAGTTATTAAAATAAAAATTAAAAAATATTTTTTAAAATAAAAAAGTAATAAATTTTTTTTAAAAGAGAAAGAAAGAAAAAGAGAGCAACCAAACTGGTAAAGAAATCCACCAATGATAATAAGCACTAGAAACTATACTATAAAACAGAAAACAAAAAAAACAGACAAAGCCCTAGGACAAATGGTAAAAGCAAAGCTATACAGACAAAATCACACAAAGAAGTATACACATACACAGTCACAAAAATAGAAAAAGAAAAAAAAAATATATATATATATAAAGGAGCAACCATATCAATAAACAAATCTACCCATGATAATAAGCTCTTAATACTAAACTAAGATAAACATAAAACCAGAAATAAATTAGAGGCAGAAAGCAAATCCCAAGTTTACAGTTGCTCCCAAAGTCCACCACCTCAATTTTGGGATGATTCATTGTCTATTCAGGTATTCCACAGATGCAGGGTACATCAAGCTGACTGCGGAGATTTAATCCGCTTCTCCTGAGGCTGCTAGGAGAGATTTCCCTTTCTCTTCTTTGTTCACACTGCTCCTAGGGTTCAGCTTTGGATTTAGCCCTGCCTCTGAGTGTAGGTCATCTCAGGGCATCTGTTCTGTGCCCATCCAGGAGGGGGTTAAAGGAGCAGCTGATTAGAGGGTTCTAGCTCACTCAGGCTGGGGGGACGGAGGAGTATGGAATGCGGGGTGAGCCTATGGTGGCAAAGGCTGGCATGACGTTGCACCAGCCTGAGGCACGCTGTGTGTTCTCCTGGGGAAGTTGTCCCTGGATTCTGGTACTCTGGAAGTGGTGGGCTGCACAGGGTCCTGGGAGCGGAGGTGTGGATACCGACCTGTGCTTGCACACAGGCTTCTTGGTGCCTGCAGCAGCAGCCTTAGCATCTCATGCCTGTCTCTGGTGTCCGCACTGATAGTCGCAGCACGTTCCTGTCTCTGGAACTCGTTTAGGCAGTGCTCTGAATCTTCTCTCCTCACACACACCGAAATAATTATCCCTTGCTTCTTAGGCAATTCCAGACTTTTTCCCAGACTCCCTCCCAGCTAGCTGTGTTGCACTAGCCCCCTTCAGGCTGTGTTCATGCAGCCAACCCCAGTCCTCTCCCTGGGATCTGACCTCCGAAGCCCGAGCCTCAGCTCTCAGCCCCCACCTGCCTGGGCTGTTGAGCAGACAAGTCTTTCAGGCTGGTGAGTGCTGGTCGGCACTGATCCTCCAGGTAGGAATCTCTCTGCTTTGACCTCTGCACCCCTGTTGCTGCACTCTCCTCTGTGGCTCTGAAGCTTCCACCTCCCCCACCCCCCGCCTCCAACAGTGAAGGGGCTTCCTAGTGTGTGGAAAATTTACCACCTTCACAGCTCCCTCCCTGAGGTGCAGGTCCCGTCCCTATTCTTTTGTCTCTGTTTTTTTTTCTTTTGCCCTACCCAGGTACGTGGGGAGTTTTTTGCCTTTTGGGAAGTCTGAGGTCTTCTGTCAGTGTTCAGGTGTTCTTTAGGAGTTGTTCCACATGTAGCTGTATTTTTGATGTGTTTGTGGGGAGGAAGGTCCCCACACCTTCCTCCACGTGGAGATCTCCTCTGCCATCTTGAAGGTCCTCTTCTGATTCTATATTAATTAGTGTTTTGAAGGTAACCTGAAAAATAATGAAAATATTTAAACAATTTTCAATGCAATCTTTTGGTCTTGGTAATTTTTTTTATGTTGAATTTAACTTAATTCTTTGAGAGTAAACATTAAGAGAACATAGAGTTCTGGTTTTAACCATTTATAGTAAATTTCATCTAACATAGAGTGTTTAGTGGAGGATGTGAAGAAAAATTAAGGATAGTCATCATTCAGTCTTACAGAAAATTTATTCATTTACTAGGAAATTGTTAGAATTATAAACAATAATTAATCTACTCCAATGCTTTTATATAAACATAGTGTACTTCGCAATTTTGTGGAAAACAGTATTTAAATGAACAAGAAATATTAAACCAAAAGAACGTTGATTTAGAAATAAAAGGCAATTAAATTTGGACTAAAAGATGTTGAAATGAAAATGAAGAAACTCTGAACACTACACCCTAAACACTAAATTCTAACCCCTACATAATATTGTCCTTCCTTCCCAACCCCAACTCTCAAAGTTCTCCATATTCTTGAACCATCGTCTAATTCATTAGTTAGTTGATATATTTTTCTTTAACACAAGTAACTTGTCTGTGAAACTGTACAAATAAAAAATATGTGAATAAAACCTAGGCAATTAAAAAAGAGAGTGCCTGAAAAATTTTCCATCCCAATTTCAAGTCAAATCCTTTACAAAATATTTCCTTATATGCTTATTGTCATCCTCTCTAGATTCTAAACTCCCTGAAAATTCATTGTTTTGTTTGCATTTATATTGCTAACAATTATAAAAATAAACATACATTTCCCCCAATCTCACCAATCTGCATTTTATACAAAGAAGTTTTAACCTTTAGAGTCACTCAGTAACTTCTCTCATCATTTTGCATTTCATTTTATATAAAAGGAAAAAATATCAAATACAGTAAGAAATTTAGTGTCCAACATTACATAACTACATGGTGCATCCAAAATTTTAATTCTATTTCAAGATACATTTTCCCTGTTGGTCACATTGCCTACCTTATTCTGAGTCAAGGTAGTCAACAGGGTAAACACACACACAAACACATCCACACACAATGGTACACAGAGATGTTAAAACCAGTTTTATGATAGATACAGAACAGATTTGTAGATGTTATTTTTTAAATTGTCAAAAATTATATATTGATAAAAATGAGCTGTAACTCAAATAATTGATTCTACAGAGGTATATGCTATTGGTGTACAGGTCAGTGGCATTCAGGTCCTCTGAACTAATATAAGGAAGAAGTTATAATTCCTAGAGGAATGTATGAAATCACACTCATTAGATCAGATGTCTGAAACATCCATTCTTTTAGTCAGAAATTTGAAATTTAAGAAAATGACATTCTGTTCCTGCTTAAATCTCTACTGAGAATCTGAAATGGAGAAATTTTGTCTCATGAATGAAGACTTTTCATATCTTTTGTAATTAAGAAGTGATCGCCTGCCGATGCAGATCCCACATGCCACGGAGCGGCTAGGCCCGTGAGTCATGGCCGCTGGGCCTGCGCGTCCGGAGCCTGTGCTCCGCAACGGGAGAGGCCACAACAGTGGGAGGCCCGCGTACCGGAAAAAAAAAAAAGTGCTAATGGGACTTCCAGAATGGCAGAAGTGGTCCAAAAGACCATTCCTCTAACAAAGAACCTAGAACACTAGCAAAAAATTCAAAATTATCTTCTACAGAACTGTCCAAAGTAAACAAAAACTTGTTACAACCAGAGAAGTATTTATTCAAGAAAAAGCTGCTAAATCTTAATAAAAACAGTGAGCTTTGTGGCAGTTAAAACTGCCCTACTCTTTTTTAGCTTTTCAATAGCCTTGAAAATCAGCAGCCTCACAACCATTATTGCTGTGAAAACAACAGTTTAGAAGCCACTGAAGGGAGAGAACCAGGTTTGGAGCTGTTCAAAAAGTCCCATCCCCAGAGCATTGTCATTATTTGACCTACTTGGAAGCATCCAGGAGAAGTCTCATACACAGGACTTCTTTCTATTGGACTAACTCAAAGCTCCACTAATGGGAAGAGCCTTACTTCCAGGAGTTCTTTTATTTTTATTTTTTTAAAAAAACAACAAATGCCAACTGTTTAACACTGCAGCTGCCTGAGGCATAATCCCAGGTAGGGCAAACAAAAGCCTGACCGAAAAACAAAAGGAGGATCTATGGAGTGAGATACCCCTAGGGCACTTCAAATAGCTCTAACATATTTCTGAGGATATAGAGGGCTGGGCATATGCCAAGGAAAGACCAGAAGAGGCCCTAATATCTCACTTCTAGCTGACATTGAGACCCTGCATACACAAGAAGTGAAGGTTAAGTCAGAAATATAAACTGCAGGAATGTTAAAAGTATGCCTTAACACAGGCACACAATCCTGTGTGGAAGACTTATTTGTTCAAGTCATTTATGGAAATCTCTGTCCAGTTAACTGACTACTAAACTAACCAAGCACAGATGTCATTGGCCACAAATGATAGACTTTACAAAATTAATCCTACAGAGTTACTGAACACAAGATAGGAAGAACAACTACAAATTTTGGGGGAAGGATCAGACTTCCAGAGTCATCATATATTACTCAAAATGTCATTTCAAAGAAAAAAAAATTGAAGACATACAAAGAAACAACAACAAAGCAGCTAGGAGAAACTGTCCCTACAGAAAACCAGAAGTCAAATTTAGCAGAGAATAATGCAAATCAACTGTTATAAATTTGTTAAAGAACTAGAGAAAACCATGTCTAAATAATTAAAGATAGTGGGGGAACTATGCTCATCAAATAGTGAATATCAATAAAAAATACATAATTTGTATATAATGATTTTATTATAATATATATACTATATAATTACATATACTCTATAAATATTAAATAATTGAAACCCAATTATATGCTGTTTTAAAAAGACACATTAAAATAAGGAAATACAACAGTTGAAACTACAGTGGTTAAAAAATTTTATCATTTAAGCACTAACCAAAAGATATTTGGTTTGGCTATATTATTTAAAACATGGAGACTTTAAATAACAAAAATATTATGCATGATATTTCGTAATGATAAAATGTCAATGAACAACATATAAAATCTAAACTTTATGTACCTAATATTATAGTTTAGAAATACATGAAGCAAAATTTGACAGATCAAAAGATTCATATATCAGACATTCTTATAAATTATTTTAAACATTAAAAACAGTTGAGGGACTTCCCTGGTGGCACAATGGTTAAGAATCCACCTGCCAATGCAGGAACATGGGTTTGAGCCCTTGTCTGAAAGATCCCACATGCCGCGGAGCAACTAAGCCCATGCACCACAACTACTGAGCCTGCACTCTAGAGTCTGAGAGCCACAACTACTGAGCCTGTGTGCTACAGCTACTGAAGCCCATGTGCCTAGAGCCCCTGCTCTGCAACAAAGAGAAGCCATCACAATGAGAAGCCTGTACACCGCAGCAAAGTGTAGTCTCCGCTAGCTGCAAGTAGAGAAAGCCCGAGCACAGCGACAAAAACCCAACGCAGCCAAATAGAAATAAATTAATAAATAAATTTATTTTTTAAAAAGTTGAAAATACATGTTACATATACAATTCCTAAAAATAACACAAAATATATTTGCTCTTAAAAGTTTCTAAACATAAACCTAATCTGTGAGTTAGGAAGTATTTACCACTAAGAAACCACATGTACTTGGCATGTTTTTATTTCCATTTCAAGGATAGTTATTGCATATAGAATACATACAAGTTTTTTAATTGGTATGTGAGGTATTTAACCAAAGACATCTGAGCTCATTCTTCCTGATTTTCTTTTATAATCACTCTTATAGATACACATGCACTATAGAGGATTTTGGTACCTCCTAGTTTCACAAACACTATCTTACTTTTAGCAGCTTCTAAACTTTATTATATTATTAATTCCTTCATTAGTCGTATTTTAGTTGTTTTAATTTTATTACATAGTTTGAGATCCTAGAATTTAGTATATTTTTTTAATATATTTTCCTTTTAAGAATGTTAACAATTATATATTTATGATAATATAGATATTACCATAACTTTCTTTCTGATTCTATGAATATTCCATGACTTTTTCTGGCTATATGTACATACATATGTAAAAATATTTTCATATATATAAACACATACATGTATTACTGTATATTATACATCATAGTGCCTAAGGAAACAACTCTAAAAGTAGCAATACTTAGGTTTGAATCCCAGCACAGCTCTTGTTCCTTTAACTATAGAATGAATATAATAGCAGTACCAACTCATGGGTGTAACTGTGTAATAAAATAATCTATTACACATAATTGTTATTAAATTTTTACTGCTACCATACTATTCATACACACACAACACCCACACACACATCCATACCCATACACACATATAAATGCACACACATATATGCTGTTTATATATATATATGTACACATATATTAATATATACTGTTTTTATTCTTAAAAGTCTACTGGGTAGATTATGCATCATTTAAAAAATAAATGTAACTATTGTAATGATTAAAAATTATGATGATTTCAAAAATATTACTTCAGAGATGTACAGGATTTAAAATTTGATTGGAATAATGTTGAAAGATCTGAAGATAACTTGTATAAAAGATAACTGTGCTTAATTAATAAATTCTTCCACATGTTAATAGTAATAAGCCCTGCAGACAAAACCAATATTCTTAAAAACAAAGAAAATTAGAGGTAATGAAAGGTAGAAACGCCATAAAACCCACCCCTATGCATTCCCCCAAAGAATTTTCACCTGAAGTTTTCAGAGCCTTTTGAAAGGCTTTCTTCTACCACAGAATACTGGGTTTGACATATACACACTATTGATTCTATGTTTAAAATAGATACTAATGAGAACCTACTGTACAGCACAGGGAACTCTACTCAGTGCTCTGTGGTGACCTAAATGGGAAGGAAATCCAAAAAAGAGGGGATGTATGTATATGTACACCTGATTCACTTTGCTGTACAGTAGAAACTAACACAACATTGTAAAGCAAATATATTCCAATAAAAACTTAAAAAAAAAGAATTTTCTACTCACAAGTTACTTTTTTTCCATTCCCTTGATAAAAGAACATGCTACAAAACTCCATAAACTATAATAACCTATCAAGATGTTTTACATTCTTTAGCTATGCCAATCATTTTATTTTTTCATATTTACCATTGTATACTAAAAAAATGACAGCTATAGAAACAGTAGAAGTACATTGTGATGCTACTCACACTTCACCCAGTTGTGAAGCAGTTATACTCCAATAAAGATCTATTAAACAATATTTTTTTAAATAAATAAAATTAAATTAAAAAAAGAAGAAATACATTGTAAAACTATTTCTATTCTAACAATGAATAAAATATCTCTTTTCATACTAAGGTCCACAAACATGAGTTTGCCATTCTTTGTAATTACCATGACTGATATCAATTTAGTAGATATCATACATGCATACTTTTTTACATTACCATGGATAAATTTTCCATATTTTTATTGGAACTAATGTTTGTTTTCCTGTTTAGGACTGGAAGTATTCTATCTTTTTCCTTTTGATCATCATCAGTATTGAGCAAGTTAATATTTGCGTGATTTCTGTGTATTAAAATGTCTTTCAGCTCCAACTCCTCTTATTCTTACTCTTATAATTTTAATTCCTGTATGCTCCTTGGTCAAATTGTTCCAACTATCCAAATGTGTCACTGTCTTACAGTCTTTCTCTCCTCTATCTCATTTCCATTTCCTAGAGAGGGATGTGCATACTAAAAAAAAAAAAAAAAAAAAACGGAGACAATTTTCTTTTGTAACTTACATTCTTGCACACAGAACATTATATTCTTTATTCAGACAAAAGTAGCACTATTTATTTAAAATATCTTAAAATTTTATTTTAGCAGTATTTTAGAAAAGATGCTTAATTCAAGTTGAAAAAGTAAGGAAATGTATCATATTGCCCTGGGATAGGGCACAAAGTAAAATATTTGATGAATTAATGTATGTAATTATAATTGGTAAATGCCTTCAAAAGATAAAAGTAATAATTGAAAAAATTCAAAAGGAAGAGTGAGAGACAAAAACATTCTAAGTAGAATTTTCCCATTTTTAAAAATGGCATTTTCAGACTGTGTAGACATTCACAGTGATTACAATGAAGAATTATAATTATTTAAATGTTCAAGATGTTGTCCAAGAAGTTACTATATTTATTTATTATCTTATTTTAGATGTAGACTTTCTTAATTATGTGAACTGAACAATTTCTAGAGGTTCTCTCTTGGTTGTTGAGATTAACAGTAATCTTCACAAGAAAAAGACTCAAGTTTATTACTTCTGGCTCTTCTCCCATGGAATAATATCCTCAATGAGGACAGCTAAACTAGCACTCTCTCTCTCTCTCTCTCTCTCTCTATCTATCTATATACATACACACACACATATATTTACACACACACACACACACACACACACAGTGTATATGTTCTCTGTTGTTTCACTATATTGCTTTATTCTCCTTTGAGATCATCAAAGGGAAGTAAAATCAAACTTTGGTTTCTCAGTTACACATAAGGTCAGAATCCATTGTCTCAGAAATGAATCTGTTACACTTTGAAGGAATGATGTGGTAGAAGTTTGCCTTCTGGGTATAGGCTGTGTGTGGTTCCTTAATATTTTAATTTAAATTTGTATTGATCTCTTAACCCAACATCTTGCTTTAAATTATTTTTTCTCAGATGCCACACAGATTACATAAACATTTAGCTAATGCCTCACTGATAGAAGATTGCATATAAACCCTTGAAATGTATTCAAGTGCTTATTATAATGAGAGCAAAAATGATGCTATATATTGTGTGCTAATATATTATGTTTCATTTATGAACAGTACAAAAATTTTCTAATATAAAGAATTATTAGACACACTTTTTAAAAATTGAAGTGTAGTTGATTTACAATACTGTATTAATTTCAGGTATATAGGAACACTTTTATTTCAATCATTTCATTATTGTTGATGTTTTTGCTGTTTTTAATGATAGGTCCTTATTAACAGATTTAGAGAATTATTCAGAGTGTGTGAAAACTTAAATCCATTTTAGTAGATTATTACCTCTGCTATTTGGCAATAGTTATAAGAATATCATCTATATTGGTTAGAGCAATACTGACTTCTATTGGTTAGAGCAATACTGACTTCAACTCATGGGTATTTTACCACGTCTTGTAAAAAACATCTGTTGTAGAAGTGGTTTGCAGGGGCTCATCCACCTCAGTTATTCCCCTAATATGAGTTACTGCACTCTGCAATCCTTCTCAAAAATTCAAAAATGTATGTCCACTTCAAAATATGGCCCATTTATACATACTCCAGGGCATCCATTGTGCATATACATTGTGCATACATATACACACACATGCACACACACAAATGCAATTACACACACAGAACACACACACAAACAAGTCTGAAAGTACACCTATTTTGCAACCACAAAGAAAGAGCAGGTGAGTGGATGTAGACATATAATTGTATGCTGATCAGAGAAGGCAGAGCAGAAACCAAGAGTATCCTTGTCATTGATGAAAATATTTGAGAAGATGGACCAAACCTTGCCTGAGCCAGATTTGCCTCTGGATTTTTCAGTTATGAGGCACAAAACTTCCTCTTACTATCTAACAGACAATGAGATGGATTTTGTGTCAGTTAAAAGAAGATTCATAAAAGATATGGTATTGTCCAGAGCTTTTTGTTTTACAGAAAGACTAAAGATAATAGTATCATCATCTGCACGAACAAGTAATGCAGGAGATGGAATCACAGGTAACAATAATTTTATCGTTTTAAAATTTGAAAACAGAGTTGACTCCATTGGAAAGGCTTGCAATGTTATATTCATAAGCTAAGAGTATATAATATCCAGACTCTAAATTCTTGGGAGACTACTCCATGTGGTCACTAATGTTGATTTTTATCTTTGGAAAAATTTTCACTCATCAAAGGCCCTGTCCATACTTCTGTTTAGGCCTTCACAATATCAACTTTGAAAATTGCAATAGTTTCTAACTACTTTTCTTTATTATATTTTATTTTTTACTTTATTTTTTTGCTACATTGGGTCTTTGTTGCTGTGTGCGGTCTTTCTTTAGTTGAAGCAAGTGAGGTCTACTCTTTGTTGCTGTGCGTGGGCTTCTCATTGCAGTGGCTTCTCTTTGTTGCAGAGCATGGACTCTAGGCACGTGGACTTCAATAGTTGTGGCAGTGGGCTCAGTAGTTGTGTCTCCCGGCCCTAGAGCACAGGCTCAGTAGTTGTGGCACACAGGCTTAGTTGCTCCACGGCATGTGGGATCTTTCAGGACCAGGGCTTGAACCTGTGTCCCCTGCATTGACAGGTGGATTCTTAACCACTGCGCTACCAGGGAAGACCTTTCTAACTATTATTAACTAATAGTTTTCTATTATTAACTAATAGTTTCTATTTAACTTTTCTAACTCTGAAAGAGTGAGAATGGAAGAGAAAGATACAGATATAGGTCTCCAATTACTTTCTGTTACTCTGGAGAATCCAGACGAATACATTGGTTATGATGGCTAAAAGCCAATATAGGTACTGATAAATTTCTGACAGTTGAATGCAGGCACATGAGCCTACATGTTCCTGTTTGTCACTTGGAAGGCACCTAGTCAAAGACAGAATACCATCTGCATTAGTTCCAACACGATGGGGTTCCTATCTGCTCTGAGAAACGTTTACTTATGCAGTAGCCTGCAGGAGTAAGTGGATCTACATGACTGCAACAGCTTGGCATATGCCAAGTTTTCAGGGGAGGCCCTTGCAAAGACTCTTAAACTCCAAATGTAATGTAACAGGTATGTTAGGCTCTCAGCTGTGATCTGAGCATGGCTCCAATTGTGGCAGTGATATCAATGTTGGTGGTCTGTATACAAATTTGTGACTCAGTAGGCACTTCTATCTCTGTGAATGCATGAACTGGTTTAAACCTACACTAGAAATTGAAACTTGGTATCACAGACTGAAATACTATGAATTGAAAGCTAAAATTAGGACACAGAAAAAGATAATGTCTGCATTTTGTAATACTTTAACCCAGAAGAATACTCTTGTTCTGTTTTGTGTGTATATCCTCAGGTTGGATAAAAGCCCCAGATTAACTTATGGTTCATATAAAAGGCACATTTTCTTCTAAAAGGGGTAAATAGTATTACAGTATTACATGTGTGTTAAACATATTTTGTATTTACAGTTGTCCAATATATAACCACAAGTCACATATGACAATCAAGTAATTGAAGACTGGCTAGTAAAGCCACTTTTGAAGTTTTATGTATTTAACAATACACTTATTTATATTTCATATATGTAAATTAATTTAAGTCTAAATGGCAATAGCCATGTGGCTAGCGACTACCAACTCTAAGTACCTAAGTGGATAGAATATCTCTAAATAACTAAATTCTAAATTCTACCTTAGCATAACTTACCATTTCACAATTAGTATTTCCACTTTTATTTTCATTTCATGTTCAAGAGTTTAGTAATTTTTCTTATGTTTCATTTATAATTAATAGATGATTTAGCAATATATTATGACATTTATGAATTATAATATTTTTGTCTTTATAATGTTATTTTACTATTTATAGCATTCTTTTCAGATCATTAAATGCACCACAAGTCATGATAACTTTAACCTTTATTCTGAAAAAGGTGAAGAGCTGTTAAATAGTTGTTCAGCAGGCAGTGATATAGCCAGATATATTTTTTTAAACATGTCATTTTGGCAGTTGTATTATTGGACTAGGATAAGGATGGAGTCAGAGAAACTAGTTAGAAAGCTTCATCTCTCTCTCTCTCTCTCTCTCTCTCTCTGTATATATATAGAGAGAGAGACAGAGGGTGAGACACAGAAAGAGACACAGGAAGAGGGATTGACTCACAGGATTATAGAGTCTGAAACGTCTAAGATCCGCAGTCATCAAAGTAGAGATTCAGGAAAGCCAGTGGTATAGCTCCAGTCTGAATCCAAAGGCAGGAGAACCAGGAAAGAAGACAGTGTTAGTTTCAGTCCAAGTCCAAACCCTGAGATCCAGGACTGATGATAGTATAAGCTCCACTCAGAGTCCATGTTATTTAGGATAAGCTTATTTATATTACATTAATAAACAAGCTCACAAATTTCAAAAACTTTAAGAATCAAGTTTATTTCACTCATTGCATGTCTTCAGTGGGGTTCTGTCATCATGGACATTTAAGAGCTCTGTCTAATAGAGATGTTGATCAGAGCAGCAGGGAAAAAGAGAGCATGGCATACCATGCTTTGGGATTTAAAAGTTCTGCCCAGAAGGGCATATATTACTTTGGTTCACTTTTCATTGATCCTAGTGAGTAACAGGTCCATGCCTGAGTTTTGGTTGCAGAGAGATTAAGCTTAATGTTTACATAGAGTGAGAGTGCCAATCATTTTAAATATGATTAGTGAAAAACACAATCATTTCCTCGTTAATCCTATAAAGCATCTAATCATTTCATTTTGTTTTGCTCACTTCTGTAATTCAAGTCCTCCATGAGCCCTTATTATATATCTTTTATCAGTGTTTTGTCCTGCCTACTCTTCTCTGTCTTGTTTTCAAGTTAGCTTTTATTTCTACTATAAAATATTTCTCTCAATTTTTTTGAGCTCTATCAGCTTAAATTCACTTTGCCACATAATTTCTGAGCCCTTAGGTCTATACATTGAGTTCATATTTTTAGATGGGTGATATGCTTGTTTTGTAAATACAGTCACAATTTTTTTTGTAACTCCTCCCTTCAAGAGGTGGGCTCTGATTCCTCTCCTTTTGATCATAGGCTGAACTTAGTGACTTGCTTTTAAGAAATAAAATAAAGTGGTAGTGAATGATGGTATACAACTTCAAAAACTAGGTCATAACAAGGCATTGTGACTGCCTTTCTCTCTCTCTCTCTCACTCTTTCTCTCTCTCTCTCTTTCATCACTTGTTCTGGGGAAAGCAGCTACCATTTTCTTAGCAGCTCTATGGGAAGCCCTCATGGCAAAGAACTGAGATATCCTGACCTCAGCCACCTGAATAAAGAGGGAGGTGGATCCCTCACCTGCTGTCAAGCCTTCAGATGACTGCACCATGGACAGACATATTAATGACAACTTCATGAAAGGCCCTCGGTCAGAACCACACAGCTAAGCTTTTCCTGAATACCTAACCCACATAAACTGTGAGATAATAAATGTTTGTCATTTGAAACTACTAATTAATTTCTTAAGCCACAATAGGTAACTAATACAGATTATTACTTTGATACTTTGTTTTTCAAATTCTTGTGAAAACTTTAATGATTTTCACCAGCTGCCTTTGACAATGACATTTGGAGGGTTTACTTTCTGTTTTATGTTTATTTTTTCCATCAGTTTGCTTATTTTTTAATTTTGATTTTTTAAAATTAATAACTAATTTTAAATGAGGCTGGTAATCCTTGGCCATTTTGTTCATGCTAGAAATAATTATCTCTGGTTTACAATAAGTTTACAATATGAGCATCTAAATTATTTTGCATTTTACTGCTCTACAGAGATTAAAGCTTCATTTCTTCTCACAATATAGAGTCTTTCCCCTTTAACATATTTTAGTAACATATTGCATGTTTGTGTAAATTCTACTGCCATGATGTTCAACGTATTAATCAAATTCCTTTGGAAGAATATTTTTGCATTTCCAAATTTTTCTGAGCATCCATTGCCAGACTGTGTTTCCATTCTTATTATAAACAATGGACTGGTACCATTTTTGAAAACACTGTCTTGGTCTGGGGCTGGCACTACTATCATCTTTTCTCCCCTCTGTTTGACTTTCATTGTATGTAGCAGCCTTTCCTGTCCCTATTTGGAGTTACAGAAGCTCTTATTTGTGTGGAAAATGACAATTGCTCTTTTGGTCCTATTTCTCTTTGTTGTTGTGACGTGAGTTCTGAGCAGGAAAAAAGCAGTTCTATTTTAGCTCAGACATATTAATATCAGAAGCTTTCCAGTTTTAAGAAACTCCTTATGAAGATATAGATGGTAAGCTCCAATAACCATATACACTTACATAATTAACCACTTTAATCAGGAGTCTCCTTTCTTTTTTCTTATTTGTTTCCATCCAATTCAAAAAATTGACTAAAGTTCTATTCCACAATGGAAGAATAGCCAGTTATTTATTTAACAATGAATAGTAAGTTTGAGAAGATTGAATGAATCATTTTTATTATTTTATTTTACCCATCTCAAGACTAATCAAATTGTAGAGTTTTGCACTGAAAGAAACCTTGGGTAACTTCAGTCTCTTTCTCTCTCTCGGTCTCTTTATTAAGCTCCTTTAGAGCATCTTTATTTTAGTAATGAGTGCATTGCCATATTTCCTAAATACAAAATGTAATTGTCCAAATTTTTAAAAAATGATACAAGAAATCTCTCAGTTAATACTATTATTATTTTATCCTTTGTACATATAAGAATTGTCAAAATGACAATTACCTCTCAAATGTGTCAGAATACAGAAACTACTAGTAATAAAAATGGCACATATATATTTATTAGTCATGCACTAACCCCAATTTTAAGTGTTTTATATTAGCATTCAGTTTTTGCAATCATCTTATGCAATAAGTACAAATATTATCACCATTATACAAATTAGGAAAATGATGCCCAGTAATTTACCCTAAGTCACATAGTTAATAACTGGCAGAGCTAGAATTAAATTAGGCAATCTAATTCCAAAATTCATATTTTCAAATACTGCTCTTTTTTCTCTGTAAGCATCAGGCTAAATGCTTTAAAGGAAACATGGACTCTGATCAGTTACAGTGGAACTGCATTTTACAGATAAGGCAACTAAACTTCAGAGATGTTAAGTGACATATTTATAGTTACACAATTTGGAAGTGAAACATTTCATATTCTAACCGAATCTCATGTTCCGCTGTTCTTACTGCCTCTAGACAGACTGATGTCCATACCTCTTTGTAAATGGATTGTTTGAATATTTGGATGTAGCTTGCTCAAATCTAAGGAATAATTTGTATTTTTGATTAGATGGCCCAGATTTTTATTTTGAGAGGGAACAGAGAAAGGACTGTATCATGCTGTCCAGATAACACTATTAAGTGCTAATGATAAAATGTTTGTTAGAGATTTCAACATTTGTGTACACTGCATTGCCACATATATTTTTTAACATATGTAATATATCTGCCTTGTGAAATGGAACACAACAAATATTGATAATTTTATTTAGAAGATTATATTTTTTTCTTAGATTCTTAAAATAGTCCCTTTAAATCTCATATTTGGTAAATATTGAACACTCACTTCTTCAACAGTATAATTAAAAGTGTTTTATCAACAGTAAAATTATGAATTATTTTAGGCATTAAATGAGAGAGACCAAACAACCTTTTCACAAGAGAGAAAAAAAGGAAAAAAAAAATCACCATTTTCACTTTCTGTGAGAAATTTTCTAGCAATATTTATTTTCTGACATAATAGTTACAATGGCAGGTCCTAAAATATGCTTAAAAACCACTTAAACATTTCACAGCTGTATGAAAACTTCATGGCTCACTATAGACATCATAAATTAGAAGAATATCACATAGTTCCTATTTTTGATTTTAGCCAGACACATGGGTTCAGCAGATGCAAAAGAATTGAAATAATGTTTCATATTTCTGTAAAACAGAACAAAACAAAAAATTGGACACTTGACCAATCAATAGGATTCCCCTTATTTAAAATATACCAAAATGTCATCTTTGCTAAGGTTTAGAATTGAAAATATATTAAACAAAAATAACTCTATTAGTTATGAAATTTAATGTGATAATCTGATTCAAATGTGAACAATCATTGTGATTTCCAAAGCATATTTTTAGGAGGTAAGAACTACAATGATCATACTTAATGAACCACATTTTTACTGAGAGTTGTACTGTTATCATAATCTCTTTACCACTGTTACAGTCTTCTCTTTAAAAAGATAATTAGGTGTCAATACACAGCATTCCATTATGGAAATAAAAATGATGGGTTTTTTGAGTTTTTTCCCATGAAAGAGTTTTTATATTTTTATGCAAGCTTTAGTAATCATGATTCATATTTAACTATTATTTTTTTTAAAAAAATTCAGGCTTGATATTCATGAGAATGACTTTTACAATATATTTTCAAAGAAAATGTTATCTTAGAATGTTTTCAGCCTCTAATATTATGCAACCCTATACTAATTTTTAAATTTTATTTATTTATTTTTTATACAGCAGCTTCTTATTAGTTATCTATTTTATACATATTAATCCCAATCTCCCAATTCATCCCACCACCACCAACCCCCCTTCTGCCCACTTCCCCCCCTTGGTGTCCATACATTTGTTCTCTACATCTGTGCTCTATTTCTGCCTTGCAAACCATCTGTACCATTTTTCTAGATTCCACATATATGCATTAATATACGATATTTGTTTTTCTCTTTCTGACTTAACTTCACTCTGTATGACAGTCTCTAGATCAATCCACGTCTCTACAAATGACCCAATTTTGTTCCTTTTAATGGCTGAGTAATATCCCATTGTATATATGTACCACATCTTCTTTATCCATTCCTCTGTTGATGGGCATTTAGCTTGCTTCCATGACCTGGCTCTTGTAAATACTGCTGCAATGAACATTGGAGTGCATGTGTCTTTTTTAATTATGGTTTTCTCTGGGTATATGCCCAGTACCCTATACTATTTTCATTTTATGTATAAATGATTCAGGTAGTAGGGGAAAAAGTCATTCCCATCTATCCAAGATATCTTGACATGCAGTGAATAGAACAAGGAAGAGGGAGTTCTTGGTACAGGTGAGCCTGCATTTTTCCCCCAGATGCAATGATATACTTTTTTTTGCCAGATGAATGTCTGGCACTTTGGAATTCAACCTCTTAGTGAGTTGCTCCTTTCCAACTAATCACTGTCACTGAGAATGGCACATTACTGAAAGTATGATTCAAGTCATAGCTGGGAAAGGTTAAGGTACAGCAACAACTGGGAACTCTAGGATACTTTGGGGATAGAGATGGTTAATTTGAAATGCTTAAATTAATGTTTATTAATTTAATAAACTGAAGTGTCTTCACTGTTAAAAGTAGATTGCATTACTTTTCTTTCACCTAATAATGCCTGTTATTCATTTGAGAAGATTCATTTTAGATATGGAAATGAATAAATACATAGGACTTAAAAAAAAAGTGAGAGATAAAGAGTTTCCAAAGTAACCTTTGAACTCCTTTCTAATTCTAGAATAAATAATTCATATCTATTTGATAACTGGAACCCATACTATATTAATAAAGTGTGTTTTCAGAGTCTAATTATTTGACAGTGTTAAACACATAGCAATTATTAGCAATATTGCACATTCCCAAAATGTGCTCTCTACAACACTTTTTGTAAAACAAGTTTCTGGGGTCATAAATTTGGGAAACACTAAAATAATATCTTTCTTGTAAAGATTCATATTGCTCATTAGCATTCACATAAACTATATTTAACTCCAAATTTCTCAACCTTTCACCACTGAATATGTTTTCCAAGTAACACCTATTAAGAAATGATGAAAATACAATTTGACAAAAGCTGGCCTTAGATTATTCAAGGTAACTCAAATATTCTATCCTTATTTTTGTTTTTGTTTTTTAAGATAAATCTCTTCAGAGAACAGTAGAGGGAACAAAACAAAATATTTAAAACTATAAAATTTTGACTAATTTTCACATAAAAAGAGGACAAGATATTTAGATTGGCAGCATTAAAACTTTGTATAGGTTATGTATGTTTGTTTCCATTTTAATCAAATTAAGACAGATATGTAAAAAATCTTATTGACCATTCAACTTATAAAAAATATTTAATTTATATTTGGAATCAAGACCAGCTAATTACATTTTAGTTTGTTTTGTTTGTATTTTATCATTTGATATTTTCTTTGTCCAACCCCTTTAGGTTTACTCCCTAGACATTCAGTTGATACTGGGTCACCATAAGAAAAAAGATTCATGTCAAGGTTAATCAAGGCATAATTTCAGCAAATCCAGGGTTATAAATGCATTTTTCTGTCTTTACTTGTAATATCTTTGAAGTTTGGATTTTGTATAAATAGTGACAAATAAAAAATGATTTAAAAGTTCCCCCAGGTGTCCCAAACTCACTTACTGAATTATTCATCTTCAGGTCACATATGTGAAGTTTCACAGCACATTAAATATCCCTATATGTACATGCTTATTTCTGCACTCCCTAAATTCTCATTTTTATTTTCTGCTCTTTTGTATATTCCTGTGGTAATAAATACATTTTTAATCACAGATGAATAGATGCTTTGACATCAGAATAAGAAAACCCTCATATCTTTGTTTCTAATTTCCATTACTATTTTTATTTTTAGGTATATATTTTCCATATCAATTTTAGGATCAAATTGAGAAGCTTCAAAATATCCTGTTTGGATTTTGATTGAAATATCATTGCATTTATCAATTAGTTTGGGCAAAATTTACCACTTAACAGTACTGAAGCAATCACAGAACTGAAAAGATCCGTAGGCATGATAGCAATCCTTTTTATTAAGATCTACTTTACATCTTTCTGTGGAGTTTGCCTGAAGAAACTGTGATTCAGATCATTCTGAGTTTCTTCAGGTTTTGATTGTTATTATAAATGAGCTATACTTTCCTATTTTATACCTTTTGTTTATTTCTGATATAAAAAATCTATTGATTTTACTGTATTTTATCTTTCATTCATGAATATTTTATTCATATGAAGGCTAGAAATCCATATAAATTATGACATAATAGCTTTCCAATTGAGTTTCTAGTAAATAATTAAATATTAATATCAATATTTATAATTTTCCCAATAGTTAATACATTTTAATTATTTTCCTTATTTTATTGTTTTGTGATGTTTCTCCACATAAAATTGAAAGGTTAGAGATAAAATTAATTATCCTTGTTCTGGTCCAGATTCTATGGTCACTAATTTAATGCATCATCAGTAAGAATGATGTTTGCTTTAGATTTGGAGTATCTAATCTTTGGTGTAGTGAGAAATTTCTTCTTCCTTTTCCTAATTTCCTAAAGTTTTAAATAGCAATAGAAGCTTAATTATAGCAAATTATTTTTGGTAGTAAAAAGCATTGTTTATTTTTCCCTACTCAGTCCAGCATTTTAGTAAATTATATTGGTGTATTTTCCATGTTGAAATATCCTTGTGTGTCTAAGTCTTACTTGCTCAAGGAATTTGGGTTATGTTATATTATAAATTTGAGTTCTGTTAGCCTCATAAAGACATTTGATAGTTGCTTGTATTTTCAGTTATCTGCTCTCTTTGTGTAAATAAGAAATAACAAGTTTGACAAATCTTGATACAACTCACATAAAAGAGTTCTGTTTCAGAAGTTAGATCATTAATTTTCTCTGTTTATTGTATATTTGGGGTTTCTATTTATATTTAAGTCAATGTGGAATTTTGTGTGTTCCTAAGAAAATGTCCATTTCATCTTTATTTTAATATTTATCTTAATAGAAATGCTATTTAGAAATAACCTCTATATGTGGTTATATTCCTCTTTTTAATAAAGACAATTTGCACTTGTCTTATCTTCTTTATATTTGTGGTAGGACAGCCAATTATTTGAAGTAGTCAATGGAGTTTTGTCTCATCGATCAACGCTATTTTCTTTGTTTCGTTGTACCATTAAATTTACTTCTGCTTTATATTTATAATCCTCCTTAATTTAGAGGATTTAAAAAAAAATTAAACTTTGCTATTTTCTTCAGTCTTTTTGTTTTTGGCTTTATTGTTGTTTGTTTTTTTAATAAAGGCTTTTAAGGTTATGTGTATTTAGAAATTTCTGTAGTTTTTTGCTTATATACTTTCATTGTGTGCAGGGTTATTTTGTAACAACTTGTATTAATTTATATATTTTATATATAGTTTTTATTGTTGTGGTTTAGGATTGTGTATTTTAAGTATGGTCGGGCCTTTACATATTTTTCCACGTTTGAACTGATGTCTTCGGAAAGAGAATGTCAGTTATGCCTTAGGTTTTATATCAGTTTTTGAATTATGTATTTTGAAATTATATTGTAAGGAATATTAATGTTTATTACCAAATGCTATTTTTCCTTATGGATATTTTATCGGTATGAAATAACCCATTTTGCCCTTTCTAATAAATAAAATTAATTCTGCATCATTTGACAGTATCATTGTTTCACTGGAATTTATATTGTTACCATTTTCTCTTCTATTTTCAAATTTGCAGTGATATTTTTATTTTAAAAATACTTCCTTAAAGAGCACACAGCTGATATAAATATGTCTAATAATATAATATAATTTAATTTTATAATATACATACATATTTACATGCAGATATTATCAGAATTTCTATGATTTTTATTTTTTAACATTTTTATTGAAGTATAATTGCTTTACAATGGTGTGTTAGTTTCTGCTTTATAACAAAGTGAATCAGTTATACATATACATATTTTCCCATATCTCTTCCCTCTTGCATCTCCCTCTCTCCCACCCTCCCTATCCCACCCCTCCAGGCAGTCACAAAGCACCGAGCTGATCTCCCTGTGCTATGCGGCTGCTTCCCACTAACTATCTACCTTACATTTGGTAGTGTATATACGTCCATGTCACTCTCTCGCTTTGTCACAGCTTACCCTTCCCCCTCCCCATATCCTCAAGTCCATTCTCTAGTAGGTCTGTGTCTTTATTCCCATCTTCCGCTAGGTTCTTCATGACCTTTTTTGTTTGTTTGTTTGTTTTTGTTTGTTTGTTTTTGCAGTACGCAGGCCTCTCACTGCTGTGGCCTCTCCCTTTGTGGAGCACAGGCTTCGGACGCACAGGCTCAGCGGCCATGGCTCACGGGCCCAGCCGCTCCACGGCACGTGGCATTTTCCCAGACCAGGGCATGAACCCGTGTCCCCTGCATCAGCAGGAGGACTCTCAACCACTGCTCCACCAGGGAAGACCATAACCTTTTTTTTTTGCTCTTAGCTTCCATATATATGTGTTAGCAAACGGTATTTGTTTTTTTCTATTTCTGACTTATTTCACTCTTTATGACAGACTCTAGGTCCATCCACCTCACTACAAATAACTCAGTTTTGTTTCTTTTATTGCAGAGTAATATTCCATTGTATATATGTGCCACATCTTCTTTATCCATTCATCTGTCAATGGACACTTAGGTTGCTTCCATGTCCAGGCTATTGTAAATAGAGCTGCAATGAACATTGTGGTGCATGCCTTATTTGAATTATGGTTTGCTAAGGGTATACGCCCAGTAGTGAGATTGCTGGGTCATATGGTAGTTCTATTTTTAGATTTTAAGGAACCTCCGTACTGTTTTACTTAGTGGCTGTATCAAATTACATTCCCACCAACAGTGCAAGAGGGTTGCCTTTTCTCCACACCCTCTCCAGCATTTATTGTTTGTAGATTTATTGATGATGATCATTCTGACTGGTGTGAGATGATATCTCATTGTAGTTTGTTTGCTTTTTTTTTTTTTTGGTATGCAGGCCTCTCACTGCTGTGGCCTCTCCCGTTGCAGAGCACAGGCTCTGGATGGGCAGACTCAGTGGCCATGGCTCACGGGCCCAGCAGCTCCACGGCATGTGGGATCTTCCCAGACAGGGGCACAAATCTGTGCCTCCTGCATCGACAGGCGGGCTCCCAACCACTGCGCTACCAGGGAAGCCCCATTGTAGTTTTGATTTGCTTTTCTCGAATGATAAATGATGTTCAGCATTTTTTCATGTGTTTGTTGGCAATCTGTATATCTTCTTTCCAGAAATGTCTACTTAGATCTTCTGCCCATGTTTGGATTGGGTTTTTGTTTTTTTGATATTGAGCTGCTTGTAAATTTTGGAGATTAATTCTTTGTCAGTTGCTTCATTTGCAAATATTTTCTCCCATTCTGAGGGTTGCCTTTTCATCTTGTTTATGGTTTCCTTTGCTACGCAAAAGCTTTTAATTTTAAATAGGTCCCATTTGTTTATTTATTTGTTTTTATTTCCATTTCTCTAGGATGTGGGTCAAAAAGGATCTTGCTGTGATTTATGTCATAGAGTGTTCTTCCTATGTTTTCATCTAAGAGTTTGATAGTATCTGGCCTTACATTCAGGTCTTTAATCCATTTTGAGTTTATTTTTTGTGTATGGTCTTAGGGAGTGTTCTAACTTCATAGGGAGTGTTCTAATTTCATACTTTTACATGTACCTGTCCAGTTTTCCAGCACCACTTATTGAGGAGGCTGTGTTTTCATCACTGTATATACTTGCCTCCTTTATCAAAGATAAGGTGACCATAGGTGCGTGGGTTTACCTCTGGGCTTTCTATCCTGTTCCATTGAACTATATTTCTGTTTTTGTGCCAGTACCCTACTGTCCTGATTACTGTAGCTTTGTAGTACAGTCTGAAGTGAGGGAGCCTGATTCCTCAGGCTCAATTTTTCTTTTTCAAGATTGCTTTGGGTATCCAAGGTCTTTTGTGTTTCCATACAAATTGTGAAAATTTTTGTTTTAGTTCTGTGAAAAATGCCAGTGGTAGTTTGATAGGGATTGCATTGAATCTGTAGATTGCTTTGGGTAGTAGAGTCATTTTCACAATGTTGATTCTTCCAATCCAAGAACATGGTATATCCCTCCAACTATTTGTATCATCTTTAATTTCTTTCATCAGTGTCTTATAATTTTCTGCATACAGGTCTTTTGTTTCCTTAGGTAGGTTTATTCCTAGATATTTTATTCTTTTTGCTGCAGTGGTAAATGGGAGTGTTTTCTTAATTTCACTTTCAGATTTTTCATCATTAGTGTATAGGAATGCTAGAGATTTCTGTGCATTAATTTTGTATCCTGCTACTTTACCAAATTCATTGAATAGCTCTAGTAGTTTTCTGGTAGCACCTTTAGGATTCTGTATGTATATTATCATGTCATCAGTAAACAGTGATATCTTTACTTCTTCTTTTAGAATTTGGATTCCTTTTATTTATTTTTCTTGTCTGATTGCAGTGTCTAAAACTTCCAAAACTATGTTGAATAAGAGTGGTGAGAGTGGGCAACCTTGTCTTCTTCCTGATCTTAGTGGAAATGGTTTCAGTTTTTCACCATTGAGGATGGTGTGGTCTATGGGTTTGTTATATATGGCCTTTATTGTGCTGAGGAAAGTTCCCTCTATGCCTACTTTCTGGAGGGTTTTTATCATAAATGAGTGTTGAATTTTGTCGTAAGCTTTCTTTGAATCGATTGAGATGATCATATGGTTGTTCTCCTTCACTTTGTTAATATGGTGTATCACATTGATTATTTGCATTTATTGAAGAAACCTTGCATTTTTGGGATAAACCCCACTTGATTATGGTGTATGATCCTTTAATGTGCTGCTGGATTCTGTTTGCTAGTATTTTGTTGAGGATTTTTGCATCTTTGTTCATCAGGGATACTGGTCTGTAATTTTCTTTCTTTGTGACATCTTTGTCTGGTTTTGGTGTCAGGGTGATGGTGGCCTCCTAGAATGAGTTTGGGAGTGTTCCTCCCTCTGTTATTTTTTAGAAGAGTTAGAGATGGATTGATGTTAGCTCCTCTCTAAATGTTTGATAGAATTCGCCTGTGAAGCCATCTAGTCCTGGGCTTTTGTTTGTTGGAATATTTTTAATCACAGTTTCAATATCAGTGCTTGTGATTGGTCTGTTCATATTTTCTATTTCTTCCTGGTTCAGTCTCAGAAGGTTGTGCATTTCTAAGAATTTGTCCATTTGTTCCAGATTGTCCATTTTATTGGCATATAGTTGCTTGTAGTAATCTGTCATGATCCTTTGTATTTCTGCAGTGTCAGTTGTTACTTCTCCTTTTTCATTTCTAATTCTATTGATTTGAGTCGTCTCCCTTTTTTTCTTGATAAGTCTCACTAATGGTTTATCAATTTTGTTTATCTTCTCAAAGAACCAGCTTTTAGTTTTATTGATCTCTGCTATCACTTCCTTCCTTTCTTTTTCATTTATTTCTGATCTGATCTCTATGATTTCTCTCTTTCTGCTAACTTTGGGGTATTTTTGTTCTTCTTTCTCTAATTGCTTTAGGTGTAAAGTTAGGTTGTTTATTTGAGATGTTTCCTGTTTCTTAAGGTAGGATGGTATTGCTATAAACTTCCCTCCTAGAACTGCTTTTGCTGCATCCCAAAGGATTTGTGTTGTGTTTTCATTGTCATTTGTTTCAAGGTATTTTTTTGATTTCCTCTTTGATTTCTTCAGTGATCTCTTAGTTATTAAGTAGTGTATTGTTTAGCCTCCATGTGTTTGTATTTTTTACAGATTTTTTCTTGTAATTGATATCTAGTCTCAGAGCGTTGTGGTCAGAAGAGATACTTGATATAATTTCAATTTTCTTAAATTCACCAAGGATTGATTTGTGACCCAAGATACGATCTATCATGGAGAATGATGCATGAGCACTTGAGAAGAATGTATATTCTGTTGTTTATGGATGGAATGTCCTATAAATATTAAGTCCATTTTGTTTAATGTATCATTTAAAACTTGTGTTTCATTATTTATTTTCATCTAGATGATCCGTCCATTGGTGAAAGTAGTGTTAAAGTCCCCTACTATGACTGTGTTACTGTCGATTTGCCATTTTTTGGCTACTAGTATATGCCTTATGTATTGAGGTGCTCCTCTGTGGGGTGCATAAATATTTACAATTATTATATCTTCTTCTTGGATTGATCCCTTGATCGTTATGTAGTGTTCTTCCTTGTCCCTTGTAATAGTCTTTATTTTAAAGTCTATTTTGTCTGATATGAGAATTGCTACTCCAGCTTTCTTTTGGTTTCCATTTGCATGGAATATCATTTTCCATCCCCTCGCTTTCAGTCTGTATGTGTCCCTAGGTATAAACTGGGCCTCTTGTAGACAGCATATATATGGGTATTGTTTTTGTATGCATTCAACCAGTCTGTGTGTTTTGGTTGGAGCATTTAATCCATTTACATTTAAGGTAATTATCGATATATATGTTCCTATTCCCATTTTCTTAATTGTTATGGGTTTCTTATTGTAGGTCTTTTCCTTCTCTTGTGTTTCCTGCCTAGAGAAGTTCCTTTAGCATTTGTTGTAAAGCTGGTTTGGTGGTGCTGATTTCTTTTAGCTTTTGCTTTTCTGTAAAGTTTTTAATTTCTCCATCGAATCTGAATGAGATCCTTGCTGGGTAGAGTAATCTTGGTTGTAGTTTTTTCTCCTTCATCACTTTAAGTATGTCCTGCCAGTCCCTTCTGGCTTGCAGAGTTTCTGCTGAGTGATTAGCTGTTAACCTTATGGGGATTCCCTTTTGTATTATTTGTTGTTTTTCCCTTGCTGCTTTTAATATTTTTTCTTTGTATCTAATTTTTGATAGTTTGATTAATATGTGTCTTAGCGTGTTTCTCCTTGGATTTACCCCTATGGGACTCTCTGTGTTTCCTGGACTTGATTAGCTATTTCCTTTCCCATATTAGGGAAGTTTTCAAATATAATCTTTTCAAATATTTTCTCAGACTCTTTCTTTTTCTCTTCTTCTTCTGGGACCCCTGTAATTTGAATGTTGGGGTGTTTAATGTTGTCCCAGATGTCTGTGAGACTTTCCTCAGTTGTTTTCTTTCTTTTTTCTTTATTCTTCTCTGCAGTAGTTATTTCCAGTATTTTTTCTTCCAGGTCATTTATCCATTCTTCTGCCTCTGTTATTCTGCTATTGATCCCTTCTTGAGAATTTTAGTTTCATTTATTATTTTGTTCATCATTGTTTGTTTGTTCTTTCGTTCTTCTAGGTCCTTGTTAAATGTTTCTTGTGTTTTCTCTCTTCTATTTCCAAGATTTTGGATCATCTTTACTATCATTATTCTGAATTATTTTTCAGGTAGACTGCCTATTTCCTCTTCATTAGTTAGATCTGGTTGGTTTTTGCCTTGCTCCTTCATCTGCTGTGCTGTTTTCTGTCTTCTCATTTTGCTTAACTTACTGTGTTTGGGGTCTCCTTTTCACAGGCTGCAGGTTTGTAGTTCCCATTGTTTTTGGTGTCTGTCCACAGTACCTATGGTTGGTTCAGTGTGTTGTGTAGGCTTCCTGGTGGAGGGGACTAGTGCTTGTGTTCTGGTGGATGAGGCTGGATCTTGTCTTTTGGTGGGCAGGTCCACGTCCGGTGGAGTGTTTTGAGGTGACTGTGGACTTATTATGATTTTAGGCAGTCTCTCTGCTAGTGGATGGTGTTGTGTTCCTTTCTTGCTAGTTGTTTGGCATAGGATGACCAGCACTGTAGCTTGCTTGTCATTGAGTGAAGCTGGGTCTTGGCGTTGAGATGGAGATCTCTGGGAGATTTTCACTATTTGATATTACATGGAGCTGGGATGTCTCTTGTGGACCAGTGTCCTGAAATTAGTTCTCCCACCTCAGAGGCACAGCCCTGACACCTGGCTGGTGCACCAAGAGCTTTTCATCCACACAGCTCAGAATAAAAGTGAGAAAAAATAGAAAGAAAGAAAGAAAGAAAGAAAGAAAGAAAGAAAGAAAGAAAGAAAGGAAGGAAGGAAGGAAGGAAGGAAGGAAGGAAGGAAGGAAGAAAGAAAGAGAAAGAAAAAAAATACAATGAAATAAAATAAAGTTATTAAAAGAAAAAATAATTATTAAGAAAAAAATTTTTAAAAGTAAAATTAAAAAAAAAGACAGACAGACAGAACCCTAGGACATATGGGAAAAGAAAAGTTATACAGACAAAATCACACACAGAACATACACATACACACTCACAAAAAGAGAAAAAGGGAAAGAATATATATATCTTTTCTCCTAATGTCCACCTCCTCAGTTTGGGATGATTCGTTGTCTATTCAGGTATTATGCAGATGCAGAGTACATCAAGTTGATTGTGGAGATTTAATCCAGTGCTCCTGAGGCTTCTGGGCAAAATTTCCCTTTCTCTTCTTTGTTCGCACTGCCCCTGGGGTTCAACTTTGGATTTGGACATGCCTCTGCGTGTAGGTTGCCTGAGGGCATGTGTTTTTCTCTCAGACAGGACGGGGTTAAAGGAGCAGCTGATTAGGGGGCTCTGGCTCACTCAGGCCAGGGAGAAGGAGGGGTACGGATGTGGGGCGAGCCTGCGGCGGCAGAGGGCAGCATGACGTTGCAACAGCCTGAGGCGCACCGTGTGTTCTCCTGGGGAAGGTGTCCCTGGATCACGGGACCCTGGCAGTGGCGGGCTGCACAGTCTCCCAGGAGGGGAGGTGTGGAGAGTGACCTGTGCTTGCACACAGGCTTCTTGTTGGTGGCAGCAGCAACCTTAGCATCCCATGCCCGTCTCTGGGGTCTGCGCTGATAGCCGCGGCTCGCGCCCATCTCTGGAACTCCTTTAAGCAGCACTCTTAATCCCCTCTCCTCACACACCAGTAAACAAAGAGGGAAGAAAAAGTCTCTTGCCTCTTCGGTAGGTCCAGACCTTTTCCCGGACTCCCTCCCGGCAAGCTGTGGTGCACTAACCCCCTTCAGACTGTGTTCACGCAACCAAGCCCAGTCCTCTCCCTGGGATCTGACTGAAGCCCGAGCCTCAGCTCCCAGCCCCCGCCCGTCCTGGCAGGTGAGCAGACAAGCCTTTTGAGCTGGTGAGTGCTGGTCGGCACCGGTCCTCTGTGCGGGAATCTCTCCACTTTGCCCTCCACACCCCTGTGGCTGTGCTCTCCTCCGTGGCTCTGAAGCTCCCCCACCTCCACCACACACAGTCTCTGCCCACGAAGGGGCTTCCTAGTGTATGGAAACCTTTCCTCCTTCACAGCTCCCTCCCACTGGTGCAGGTCCTATTCCTATTCTTTTGTCTGTGTTTTGTCTATTTTCTTTTGCCCTACCTAGGTACTTGGGGAATTTCTTGCCTTTTGGGAAGGTCTTCTGCCAGCATTCAGTAGGTGTTCTATAGGAGTTGTTCCACATGTAGATGTATTTCTAATGTATTTGTGGAGAGGAAGGTGATCTCCTCGTCTTACTCTTCAGCCGTCTTGAAGCTCCTCCTTCAGCATTTTTTATTAATAAGATGGGGTTATATTGAAAAATGTCATGCATGGGATTTATTTAATACTATCCACATGTAAGATGTATCCCATCTTGTTTTAAATCATAGAGTTTTGGGCTGTTTTTGTTTTTGTGTGTGTGGTACGTGGGCCTCTCACTGCTGCGGCCTCTCCCGCTGCAGAGCAGGACTCCGGATGCGCAGGCTCAGCGGCCATGGCTCATGAGCCCAGCCACTCTGCGGCATGTGGGATCTTCCCGGACCTGGGCACGAACCTGTGTCCCCTGCATCAGCAGGCAGACTCTCAACCACTGCACCACCAGGGAAGCCCTGGGCTCGTTTTGTTATGCAACACTAGCCTACTGATTCAGTTTCCTTTACTTGGTCTGATAGTAGCAAGACATTTTCATCAACAGCTTCCTCACTTCATGCAGGTCTCTATTCATATGCCACCCCTTCAGGGAATGTTTCTCTGATCATATAAAATTACTATTTTCTTATCCTGCTTTAATTTTCTTTATTGCACTTATTAATTACCAATATATTATATTTATATTTAATTTCATAATCTTTCTTTTTGGTATGAAAAGTGCAATGAACATATAGTATTTAATAGATCATCTGGCACAATGGAGTGGATCTATAATGTCTTATTTTCTTTCACTATTTTGCATTATTTAAATCTACACGTTTCATCTCTTTGATGAATTATTTATCAGGTTTTCCAGTCATTCAACTAAATAGGCCTCTGACCATTTCACATGGTTTATGACATATCAAGATTCTAGTGCGACAACACCTTAAGAAATCCAGCTGAGCTACCTCCTCATTTGGTGAATTACAGAGGAGCAATGTTCAATGGTCAATGTGATTATTACTTAAATACCTCTTAATTACACAATTGAACTTGGTGAGGTCAAAAAGTGTTGGTCTGAGTTGAAACAGTGGTTAAAATTATGCACTTTTGATGGTTGAAGTTGTTCACACTTCAATATATCACCAATTCAGCAAATGAGCAATGCAATGATTAATTTTTATTAAGGATCCCACATTTGCTTTTTAGTTTTTCACAAAGTGTCTGAAGTGGTCAATAAAGACTGAAAGCCAATAATTCACTATCCTTTTTGCACTTAGTTGACATAAGTATCACATTAGCACTCAAGGTTCCACATCCCACTATAAAATGACATGCCTGTTAAGGTCCTCACTTATCTATATACTCTATATTTTTGCATTGCTGGTCATAAATCAAGGTTTGCTATGATCTTCCACAGAAATTATTACAATTTTTATAAACAAAGCCAGGTTTACTTACTTCTGTATATCCTTAAAGGAATGTATTCTCATTTATGGTTAGGGATAAATGGTCTGGAAGAGATGAAGCTTTAGAGCAATTTAAGTGAGAATAGTCCATTTGATTTCTAGTGAAATGGGATAAACAGGCTAAACTATTAATATATGACCTTTTACAATAAAAGTTAAGCAAGTCCCATCTTTTAAAACATCTTTTTAAGTTTAAGTAAAAGCAAGATGAGACTTGCAAGTAAATACAAGATGAGATAAAACAAAAAGTCTGTTTCAGTTCATAGACATATAAACCAATTAAAGTCTTAGACAGGGAATATAATTCTTGATGGTGGCAGACTTTATCCCTTACATAGGTAAACTCAGCTATGTTCCTGAATTTTTGGGAAAACTTAACAGCTTCTGATAAAGAGCTGTGAGGATTCTAGCACAATGATGTGAAGGCCTTTGCTAAATCACTCACCAGTGAAACTGGTGGGAAATATATATATGTGTGTGTATGTGTATATATATACACATATATATATACACATATATATATATACATTATGTACTATACACATGTATATATATATACACATTATGTACTATATATTATAATGTATATATTATATAATATGTATATTTATATTCACTCACACAAACATTTAAATGTTCTGGAAATGGTCCTAAGAGCTAACAGCAGATTAAAAAATCGATTCATTATATCTATTGACAATTTAATTTTAAAGGGGTAGACTGTTGTATTTGAACCTATAATCCTCCACTGTCTCAAACTGTCTTGTGCTCTTTTCCTTTCTAGCTTAGTTGAGAAATTAAGGTCTCCTTGTTAGTAAAATTAAAACATGTTATTACAGCTTAGTTATACTATCCAAGTAAGACTAACATATAACAAATATTTTAAATACCTAAACCATGGTGTGATATGGGAATTAGGAATATCCCTATAAGTCTAACAGGATAGAAGTAAACTAGCTATCATATAGTAATTTTAGGATGAAATAAAAATAAGTCCAAATATATGAACCTTCTTATTTTGTCTAAATTGTACTATCCTTAAACATAGGAATAAAAGCAAAAAACAATTATTTAAGCAAAGGTTTAAATTACCTTTAAAGCAAAAATAATTTTAAGGGCCCAGGAAAGATATCTATATTATGGTTAACTTTAGTTAAGTGATAGCTAGATAGACTGCAGTAAATCTGTGTCAAGGTTTTGTTTTGCTTTGTATTGTTTCATTTCTTTAACTGCTATCCTAAGGCAATACTTCTTGAGAGCAGAATCTTCCATCTGCATTCTTAATAATAATGTGTTTAATCCTGGATAGCTAGTATATCATTATAGTAGTATAGTATTTGTACTCAATTATGTACTTTAGCAAATTGTTAGATATAGTAAATATTATAAAACAATTTCTCCTGTGCTTGCTTTTCTTTGTATCCAATAAGTGATTCAATTATTTTAAATTTTGTTTTACTCATTTAAAGAAATAAGTAACTCAGTGTTATGCTTTGGATTACTACAGAGATCAGCAGCAGAGAAAATAAAAATGGAAATAATTTCAACAATTTGCTTTTTTCTGGGTGGGAAGAAATATCGATATGTCACTGATAATTGTGTTTACTCCTAATATACTCTTGTGTTAGCACTGAAACGTACCCTATAATCATTTATAATATTTTAGAATTCATCAAACTGTGTTGCATATACAGATAAAACTTCTTTTCTGATTCATAATAAATTCTTCTTGAGTCCCAAAGCTCAAATACCCATGCTTTTGAGTTATTGTGAGGAAACTGAGTAGGAATTTAATTTGCCTGATAAGTGATCCCCTCCTGCTGAAACAGCATTGTATCACCAAAGATAAAATGAATCCTATTAAAAGGAGGCATAACCAAGCAGTACAAAATGTCTGGGGTTTCTAGATTAAAGTAAACACTGCATTTCGCCAGCGTGTTGGCATCCATCATAAGCACATAATTTCTAAGAGTTACTCATTTATATAACATGGATGACTAAATAGGTCTCTTCATTGAAATGTAACTATTATTTCATTGGTTACTTCTCTTACAGTGTCTGCACTATTTGTATTTTGTATTTGTAACGTATGCTCTTATTATAGAGTTTATTCAATTCAGCTAGGTAGACTTTCAAGAACAAATGTAAAGGGTTTATTTCTTACTTATATCCATGGGGTTTATTACTCTACAGTATTTGAGATTTGAAAGAATGACAAATACTTAGATTAAACTGAATTTCATGAGGTATTTCCATACAAAATATTTTTAGAACATGTGGATGAAAACCTTGGCTCTGTGTGTGTGTGTGTCTGTATGAGAGAGAGTCTGTGAGTGTGTGCATATGTGTGTGTGTGTAGAAATACATACACATATATACACCCTTGCACATATGTTAGTGTAGAAAGGTGGTTAGGTAAAGTAAATATTGAAAAAGTTATTTTATGGGTAATCTCTCTTATTTAGAACTATGATACCTGACAAGTTGGGACACCTAATTGATTGAAAAATATAAAGTTGAGAAAATGTGAATCAGCATGTAAGATAACAATCATGCATACGTTGTTAGTGAATCTATTTCAGATACCTCCCCTCATTTTTCATTTCCTTTACAGAGAAACAAATTACCAGCTTTCAAAATATCAAATAATTCCATGTGTAAGTATAATTGAAATGTTTCTGTAGTTTCTTATACTTGTTACATGAATATTTTAAAGAGTTTTCAATGAAATAATGAAGTATATATAACAAAGAGAAAATGTCCCCTTAATGATCACATTTTTGGCCTAAGTAGAATACCTCTTTTTAATGATAGAACTTTCAGAGATGGCATGCTAAATTGTGTTGGTATAGTCTATTAGGGACCAAAGGAAATATGATGTTTATGATCAATATTGTATTAATATTTTGTTATTTATAGGCATTTAACAATATATCTCTATTTGACATATTCATAGACATTATATAAATAGTTATGCAAATGCATATAATAATAAAAGTTATGACAAGTACTAGAATGAAGATATTACCTAATTTACATTGGGGGTCAGGGAATACTCCTCTGAGGAATAATATTGAGTGGAAAGAAAGTGAGACAGTTTTCATTCCTTTTCTGTGCTCTGTCTCTAGATGATTTGACCCATTTCCTCCTATACACTGAGAATTTACAGTTAGTACCTAATATATAAACTTTGGGCAACAACCCCCCAAAACTATTTCCTGTATCACTGGCAAGACCTGAAGGCATTCTAAACTCAATATGTCTAAAACTGAACCCTTGATTTCCCTTCCTACATCATATTTTCTTCCACTTTTCAATATCTTAATATATGGAACAACTAACTACTGAGTTTTTCACACCAAAACTTCAAAGTTGTTTTTGAGTCCTCCCTCATATTGAGACCTCAACTCCAGGCCATAAGCAAGCATGATGTTTTTACTACAAAATTCATCTTCCCCTCTCATCACTCAAGTTGAATTAACACCCAAGTTGAACTACCATATTCTTTTGCCTAATCTCTTAAAACATTTCTTAATATCACTTCAATCCAATATACTCCCAACACAGCAGCCATGTTAGTCATATCAAACCATCTTAAGAAATTTCAAATGTTAAATATCCAAATATTTGGGTGTTTTTGTAGATACGTTATCTTACTGATTTTATTTTTAATTTTCTCATGTTAAGGAAATGTACTCTATATGATTTTAACCCTTCTGAATTTGTTGAAACTTGTTTTATGGTTAAAATATAGTCTATCTTATTGAAAAACTCCATGTGATCTTGAAAATAATGCTTATTCTGTAATTGTTGGGAGGAACATTCTAGAAATATCAAATAGCTCATTATATTTGTTAGTGTTATTCAGTTCCTCAATGGTTTTAATGACTTTTTTGACTTTTTTAATCAATTCTTGAGACAATGTGTTAAAACCTCTTATTATGTTCTTGGAACTATCTGTTTCTCCATTTATTTTTGTCAAATTTCTTCATATATTTTACATTTCTATTATTTACAAATTCTGTTGTAATTGCTCTGTTTTCCTGATGATATGACACTTTAAACAACTTGGGCTAATTATATTTATCTCTGGTGATGATCTTTGCTTTAAAGTTATTTTTCCTGATATTAATATAACCACTCAAGTGTTTACAAGGAATTTATTTTTCTATCCACTTATTTCAATCTATATTTTATTTAAATGTTATTTTGTAGGAAAGCATGAAATCAGCTCTTTTTAAATCAACTATAGAAATCTCTGCATTTAAAACATGAACATGTGGAGACTAAGCAAAATCCTACTAACAGAATTGTTTAATGAAGTGTTCAAAGAGAAAAATCAGAAAATACCTCAAGACAAATGTAAATAGAAACAAAACTTCCAAAATCTATGCAGCAGAAGCAGTTCTAAGAGAGAAGTTTATGTTGAAACAGTCCTACATCAAGAAAAGAAAAATCTCAAATAAATAACCCAACCTACAATTTAAAAGAATTAGAAAAAGAAGAAGAAAGTCCAAAGTCAGCAGAAGGAAGGAAATAATAAAGATCAGAGAGGAAATAAATAAAACAGAGACCAAAAAAAACAATAGAAATGATCAATGAAACCAAGAGCTTTTTTTTTTTTAAAGATAAGCAAAATTGATAAGCCTTTCAGGGTCATCAAGACAAAAATTGTGATTTATTAAATTATACATTGCATGATTTGTTTTTATTTTATTAAAATGATTTATTAAATTATACATTGCATGATTTGTTGTATAATTTTCTGAATAATGTAGAAAACTATAGTTTACTCATTTATTGAATCTTTCACCTGCTGTTAGCTGTACCGTTGTCCCTTATTTTTAAAAATTAATTAATTAATTTAATTAATGTCCCTTATTTTTTTATTGAAGTATAGTGGATTTAAAATATTAATTTCCAGTGTACACCATAGTGACATCGGTATCCTATATGATACTCTGATTGGATATTGGATATTTTGATGTTTACATCACTGGGCCCAAGATCTTAATGTAGTTGTAGTTGTAATGTAGTTGTTTAAAAGTTGTTAGGCTTGTTGGACTTGTTCTAGCACACACTTAATTGTAATCAGTTTGCTCAAATTGAGATTCAATTACAGTGTGTCCAGATCAGAATTTATTGTAGATTTAATTTAGTCTCATACTATAGAGAGAACTTTTTGATGACTCTACCCAGTGGCCATGTATAATAAGGTCTCTTCCCTCTGGCTGGGTGGGAAAATGAAATATTCCCAGCCTTGCATGAACTCCTGGAATTATTCACTCTACTATTTTCTAGTGGTTCTTTTCCACTCTCCTACAATTTCACCTTTCACATAAGCAGATCAGTAATCAGACACAACATTTAAGGGAGAGCCCTTCTCTGCATGAAGATCTTCCAAGCTCTCTCTCTATGCAGCACCCTCTTTTTTTTTTTTTTAACATCTTTATTGGAGTATAATTACTTTACAACGGTGTGTTAGTTTCTGCTTTATAACAAAGTGACATATACATATGTTCCTATATCTCTTCCCTCTTGCGTCTCCCTCCCTCCTACCTCCCTATCCCACCCCTCTAGGTGGTCACAAACCACCGAGCTGATCTCCCTGTGCTATGCAGCTGACACTCTTTTGCATTACTCTGTTACGAAAACTCCAATTGGCCTCCTTAGGAAACAGAGGTTTCCTAAACTCAGTGACTGTAAGACTTTGTTTGGCTTTCTATTCCTACTCTGTGGCCTGCAAACTGCCTCCAAGCCTTGAAATTAATAATAAGTTTCACTTTATTTACCTAATTCAAGGATCACAGTCCTTCATTGTCTATTGTGATGTCCAATATCTAAAAAGAGTGGATTCCTATATTTTGTTTGTTTTTTTAGTTGGTTGTGATGGGAAGGCATTCCTTCACAGTTATAGTCAAGGCAGAAGTCCCCTCATATTCAGTCTGAAAAGAAGCAGTATGGGAGACATTAATAAAGACATTTCTATGAAACTAGGCAACGTAATTGAGTCATTCATTAACGAGTAGTGTATCCTTTTATGATATCAATTGACCATTCTGTGTGTATTTCTTATTTGCCATTACCTGGTTTTGATTTAGTTGGTCAGAGAGGCCCTCTCCTAGATAACAGTTAACTTATAATGATAGTTGAAAACACTCAATAAACTCAATCCTTTGTTTCCTATCAAAAGTTGTGGTTTCTGAAAGGGAAGTCTTCCCTGTAAATCAGAGAGAATGTCCAGCCTGCTACCATACTGAGAACTGTGTCTTCAAGCTGAGCATCTAAGGATTGCAAACTATCTGGTTATTTTGTTAAATTGAGTTTTAAAAAACCCAAATCAGAAAATAATTGTATTTCAACAAACAGAGAATTGATGCTTTTCTCCAAATGAATTTTTTTTAAAAAGGAAAAAAAAATTTTTTTTCGGTCAACATTTTATATTAAAGAATGCTAGATTTTTACCAATGTCTCCCTTCTCCACCTCTCCCTATAGGCACAGCTACATTTCTCACACTCTTTGCATTTGAGTAGAAACAAAGAACTGATTTCTGAACAGTGGAACTGTGGACATAGTGATGTGTTCCACTCCAAGCTCTGGATGTTAAAGACATTTTGGATTATGCTGTGCACTTTTTTTTTCTATCTACTCTTCTTGCAGAGGATATAGTTGAGGATCTGAAGATAAATGATAAAGCCACTCATGGAAAAAGTCCAGTTCTCCGACTGATGCAGGAATAAATCCTTTGTCCCCCCAGTAGTTCTTGTCCTTTGCAATCTCTGCATACTGGCTAATACGATGAGTAAGACGTGAACATTTATTTTGTTAAGCTACTGAGGTTTTGAGCTATGTGAGTACAAGTTATGCCACCAAATGCATGTGGTAGTAGCATCAACTTTTTTATATCACACACACACACACAAAATTGATTGAATAATTTACTAATTAATGTGGTAAGTAATACTGTGATAAATGAGATTTTTTTATCCTCTCAAAGAACGCACAGTGAGAAAGGCATATATGTTAAATGTGGTATGCAGAATTATATGCACCATAATAGATATTTTTGTAAGCTCTGGTGAAAGGAATACATGATTAACTCTACTTTTTAAGGACGACAGAAATACGACTAAGGAGAAAATAAGTGAGCTTGATGGTAAATAATAAGGAGCTACCAAAGAAGAAAGATACAGGAGATATTTCAATACAAAGGGAGCTTTTTGTGCAGAGTCACAGAGTCACAGAGATGAAACAGATGTTGGGAAAGTATTTTGCCACAACTAGAGCACAGTGTGTATACAAAAGAGAGTTAAGCTTGAGAGACAGGCAGAAATACACTCAAGATACATTCAATGAGGAGGTATCCAGTATGTGTTCTTTTCTTTATTCTTACCTTAATTTGAAGAGATACAAAGTTTTTTGATGCCAGCTTCCTAAAGCAGCATGAGTAGAAAGAATGAATGTAGTTAAAGCCATCTTGTTGTCAACAACACTAAAATTTTGTTTGAGTGACTCAATTGAGAATCATTAAGCTCCATGGAATTAAGCTTTTCCAAAGTAGTCCATGGCTCTTTCACTAATACATTCTTCCCCTTCAACTCAATATATTCTTAATACTGAAATTATAAAAAGTAGATATTTTCATAGCACCTAAAGAGAAATGTCCTTAAAACTGGTGCTTTGTTTGCAGTTTAAAATCAGACAAATTATTTCTTGAAAGGGTTAAATAGGATCCAAATAGAAAACATCTTTTAGCAGCATATATCAAGTTCCTTCCACCAGTTATTACTATGCCAGTTCTTCTGAAGGAGGAAAATCTTGAGATTTTGATTGCTCATATACAGTTGTTTCTTCTCTTTATTCAGTTAGCTTTTGATTTCTCTACATCAGAAAGAGATATCATGGTCTTTTTAACTTCTTTAGCTACAGAATCTTATCATAAGTGATTCTAAAATACAGATTTTCTTAACTATTACAGAGACCTAGTGGACGTTCATGAGACAGCTACTGATATTGAAGTTAGGAGATCAGAATTTTCACAGAATACTAAGGGATATATAAAGATTATGACACAAGAAGCCACCACAATATGATCCTTACACTTTACTCCCTATGAAGTGAAAAGAGAAAAAAATCTTTTAAATAGGAGACATTATTTCAAGTGTCATTTTCACCCCTTATTGATTGTTCAACTTTTAATCAGTTAGTCTTCTTCACCCACGAAAGGAAGATAATCAGATTATTCTGAGTTTCTAGAACAGATATGTATTAAGCTGCCTTGTAAAATAACATTTATGAGTGTTAGGAATATTGTTGCTTCTAAATTTATCTATTCATATGAAAACATTTAGGGAATATTCTTTTGGAAATACATGAGAATACAAAAGTTAGGAGACTTTTGACTAAGCATATCAGATATTGAGATATATAGAGAGACAGAGATCAAGATAGAGAAATACAGAAATAGATGGATTGATGGAAAGATAGAGTAGATGGATAGATAGATAGATAGATACATATATACATACATAAGTACATAGATACATACATACATAGGTACATATATGGAGGTAATTTTTTTGGTCCATCTCACAATTCAAATTAAGACCTCTGTGAGCTTGCAGAGAAGTCAGCTTTGGGCATCTATTTTAATAACTTGATTTGTATGATAGGAAAGAATTAGCCTTGAGCAAAAGTTAATACATTCGCTCAGAGAGGGAGATAGCATTACCAATCTTAAGTATGAGATCCCAGGCCCAATTCTATATAGTTGTGACTAAGATCCATGGAGAGAGACATTTCAGGATGTAGCTCAAGAAATTATTTTCATAGAGACTTGCTTACAAACAATGCCGTAGTTTTAAGATTTAGGTAGCAGTTTAATTTTTATAATTGAATGAAAGATTCTAAATTCTATAGTGCTTTACAAATTTCAAAAGAGTCATACACACGATTTCATATAACCCCATAATAACCTTTTATTCCCCTCCCCCTACATTGCCCCTCCCCCTTTTCTTTTCTCACTGGTAACAACTAAGTTTGTTCTCTATATCTGTAAGTCTGCTTCTTTTTTTATTTTATTCACTAGTTTATTGTGTTTTTTAGATTCCACATATAAGGGATATCATATAGTATTTGTCTTTCTCTGTCTATTTTCCCTTAGCATAATGTCTTTCAAGTCCATCCATGTTGTTGCAAATGGCAAAATTTCATTCTTCTTGATGGCTGAGTAGTATTCCATTATATATATATATATACATATATATATATATATATATATATATATATATATATATATTCCATGCCATATCTTCTTTATCCATTAACCTGTCAATGAACACTGATGAACACTTAGGTTGCTTCCACACCTTGGCAACTGTAAGTAGTGCTACTATGAACATTGGGGTGCATGTAACTTTTCAAATTAGGTTTTTTGTTGTGTGTTTTTTGTTTTGTTTGTTTGTTTGTTGTTTTCAGATATACACCCAGCAGTGGAATTGCTGGGTCATATGGTAGTTCTATTTTTAGTTTTTTTAAAAACCTCCATACTGTTTTCTGCAATGGCTGCACCAACTTACATTCCCACCAACAGTGTATGAGGATTCCCTTTTCTCAACACCCTTGCCAACATATGTCATTTGTGTTCTTTTTGGTGATGGCCATTCTGACTGATGAGAAGTGATATCTCATTGTGGTTTTGATTTGAATTTTCCAGATTATTAGTGACATTGAGCACCTTTCCAGGTGCCTGTTGACCATCTGCATTTCTTCTTTACAAAAACGTTTATTCAGTTCTTCTGTACATTTTTAATCAAGTTGTTTATTGTTCTGATGTTGAGTTTTATGAGTTGTTTATATATGTTGGATTTTAAACCCTTATCTGTCATATCATTTGGAAATATTTTCTCCCATTCTGAGGGTGCCTTTTCATTTTGTTTTGTTTCCTTTGCTGTGTAAAAGCTTTTAAGTTTAATTAGGTACCATTTATTTATTTTTGTTTTTATTTTCATTACTCTAGGCAGTGGATCAAAAAACATCTTGTTGTGATTTATGTCAAAGAATGTTCTCCCTATGCTTTCCTCTAAGAGTTGCATAGTATCTGCCCTTACATTTAGGTCTTTAACCCACTTTGAATTTATTTTTTTGTATAGTGTTAGGGAGTGTTCTAATTTCATTTTTTTACATGTAGCTGTCCAGTTTTCCCAGCATCACTTATTGAAGAGGCTGTCTTTGTTCCATTGTATAGTCTTGCCTCCTTTGCTGTACATTAATTGACCATAAATGTCTGGTTTAATTTGTGGGATTTCTATCCTGTTCCATTGATCTATATTTCTATTTTTGTGCCAGTACCATACTGTTTTGATGACTGTAGCTCTGTAGTATAGTCTGAAGTCAGGGAGCCAATTCCTCCAGATTCGCTTTTCTTTCTCAGGATTGCTTTGGCTATTTGGGGGTCATTGTATTTCCATACAAATTTTAAGATTTTTTTATTGTTGTTCTGTGAAAAGTGCCATTGGTAATTTGATAAGGATTGTGTTGAATCTTTAGATTGTCTTGGGTAATATAGACATTTTGACAATATTGATTCTTCCAATCCAAGAACATGATATATTCCTCCAACTGTTTGTGTCATCTTCAATTTCTTTCATCAGTATCTTATAGTTTTCAGAGTACAGGTCTTTTGCCTCCTTAGATTGGTTTATTCCTAGGTATTTTATTTTTTTGATGCAATGGTAAATGGGATTGTTTCTTTAATTTATCTTTCTGATCTTTTGTTGCTTGTGTATAGAAATGCAACACATTTCTATGTATTTATTTTGTATCCTGTAACTTTTCTGAATTCACTAATGGGCTCTAGCAGTTTTCTGGTTGCATATTTAGGGTTTTCTATGTATAGTATCATGTTATCTGCAAACAGTGACAGTTTTATTTCTTCTTTTCCAATTTGGATTCCCTTTATTTCTTTTTCTTCTCTGATTGCCATGGCTAGGACTTCCAAACTATGTTGAATAAGTGGTGAGAGTGGATATTCTTGCCTTGTTCTTGATCTTAGAGGAAATGCTTTCAGCTTTTCACCTTTGAGTGTGATGTTAGTTGTAGGTCTGTCATTTTTACCTTTATTATGTTGAGGTATGTTCCCTGTATGCCCATTTTCTGGAGAGTTTTTATCATAAATAGGTGTTGAATTTTGTCAAAAGATTTTTCTGCATCTATATTAGTGTATTATTGGTTTGCTAATTTGGTTTGCTGATATTTTATTGATAATTTTACATCTATTTTAATCAGTTATATTCACCTGTAATTTTCTTTTTTTAATATATTTATCTGGGTTTGGTATCAGGTGATGCTAGCCTCACAGAATGAGTTCAGAAATATTCCTTTCTCTGAATTTTTTTGGAATAGTTTCAGAAAGATAGGTGGTTAACTCTTCTCTAAATGTTTGGTAGGATTCACCTATGAAGACATCTGGGCCTGCACTTTTGTCTGTTGGGATTTTTTTAAATTACCGATTTCATTTAATTAGTGGTGATTGTTCTGTTCAAATCTTCTATTTCTTCCTGATTCAGTGTTGGGAGTTTGTACTTTCTAAGAATTTGTCCATTTCTTCTAGGTTGTCAATTTTACTGGCATATAATTGTTTGTAGTAACCTCTTATTATTCTTTGTATTTCTGTGGTGTCAGTTTTAACTTCTTTATCATTTCTGTTTTTATTTTTATGCCTTCTCCCTTTTTCTGTTGATGAGGCTGGCTAAAGGTTTCTTAATTTTGTTTATCTTTTCAAAGAACCAGCTTTTAATTTCATTGATCTTTTCTATTTTTTTTTTTAATTTTAGTCTCTATGTCATTTATTTCTGTTCTGACATTTATGATTTCTTTCCTTTTACTAACTTTGGATTTTGTTTGTTCTCCTTTCTCTAGTTTGTTTAGGTGTAAGGTTAGGTTGTTTATTTGAGAGCTTTCCCATTTCCTGTGGTAAGCTTGTATCACTATAAACTTCCCTCTTAGAAGGAAGAGGTATCAGGGATCATCTGACCTACCACTCTGGACAGCAAAAATGCTTTTTACAGTGAAACTGAAAAAAATATAATACTGTCATGGCACCATGAATGTTTGGTAAAATCCAGAAAGATCTGACTTTACATGGGAAGCTGTGGTGTCACTGAGGCATTGACACCAAAACTTGGCTGTGATGACATGGTGCCTTTATAGTAATTCAAGTATAGTTTCCCACTTGGAGGAGTCTACATCAAAACATTTGAAGAAACAAAGAAGCAAACAAACCAGAAACTACTTATGATTTTTTGAGACACACTCAATAAATTCAGTTGCTACTTACAGGCTGATGAGGCCTGTGAAAATCCAGAGATTGTAAAGCCATCATTTTCAAAAAACTTAATTACCATTTTCTTTTTCTTCCAGATATTTATTGTTTAATAATCTGAAAGTTTTGTAATAATTTTAAGCTTAATTATACTTATTTAATTGGATTTCTTCAAAGCACTTCAATTCAGTAAGTAAATATTGATGCACCTAATACAACTCTTGCCCTGTAGGAGCTTATTACTTTTATAATGCAGAATAATTCAAATTACAATTACATTTTTTTTTTTTTGGAATGGCTGAAGTAGGACCCAGTCTGTTTTTATTAACACAAGAGCTGGGGGACAGTTTAGCGATCTGAGGCTCAACGCATTTCATTGAAGTTTTAAAAACAACAGTAACAAAAACCAGGCAACAAACAAAACTGACCTTGCCTCATTTGACCCTCAAAACAGTCCCACAATGGAGACACTGTTAATATCCCACTTACAACCAAGGAAAGTGAGGCCAGTGAAGGTGAGTGATTTATTCATGGCCACCCAGCCAGACAGTGGCTCAGCATTGAACGAGGTTCCCCTGGTTCCAAGCCCAAGTTCTCAGCCCTCTGTTGTTGAGTTGGGGAGGGGCTGGAGTCTTAGATTCTTGAGATCCAGACCCAGGGAGACAGACAAGGACAGAGGCATGGCATGGTCCAGAGAGAAAGTCCAGACACAACCATAGATATACTTGCCACTTGTGCCAGAATGGGTCTTCATCCTCTGCATCACATCTGTCCCCCTTAGGGTCCCCTGTACCCTAAGTCTGAGAACATTTCCCACAGCACCAGAGACTTCTGAGCTGTGCAGCACAGTTTTTGTGTGGCTACAAAGTAACTTTTATTCAATATTCCAGGAGGTGTTCTTTGCCCCAGCATGGTTTGGAGGTCGGCTACTTGCGGGGCCTAAGCCTTTATTTAGACCTTCTTCTGATGCTCGGCAGAAAGCCTGGTATAAATTCTCACACCATATCAAAAAGGGAGGAAGACATGTTCAATTTTTAAATTATTCAAAAATAGATCTGAACAGAGATACAAAACAATAAATCATATTACTCTGAAAACAAATAATATATATTAATGCTATTTATTTGTCCTAATTAACCTTTGAAATTTAATTATAATTATTCCAAATTTAGAAGATCTCAGACATTTCCTTGAAAAACAGTCATTAATACTTTTTAATTAGCCACCTATTTCTAGTGTGTATGACTTTGTTTAAATGCAAGCCAAAATCCTATGCTAGACAAAAAATAAATCCATAATATATGCACATACTAACTTACTGTGAAATTAGAAACTAAAAAAGGAGATACACCTATACATAACATTTCCTTATATATATATATATACTTTTTTTTTTCTTGGTATATGATGGCAGGAATTAAATTCAAAGTGTATCTTTGATTGACTGGAAATTCTTATTGCTTAAAAGTCAGAACTATTTTTCACTGTTTTTTTAACTTAACTATCATTGCAAAATACCATACACTTTCAAGTATGTCTCTGGACATTTAATCAATTTTAATTCCTTAATATAATTGAAAAATGGCTATTATCGAAAACCATAACAAACCCTATAGTCTGCTCTTGTGCTGGCTGTTTTGTACACAACACTTCAGATGTCACTAGGCTAAATACCACTATCATAATCCAAATTTCTAAAAATCAAAGATAAAAAAATTCTCAGAGCATTCTGAGAAACATGTAACATTACATTTAAGGAAACAACTATTTGAATGAACTTGTTTTCTCATCAGAAAGCATCAAGTCCAGAAGATAGTGGGTGGGGGGGAACAGAGATAGAGGGGGAGAGAGAGAAAAGAAGGAAGAAAAACAGGTGAAGAAGATCAAGAGGTACAAACTTCCAGTTATAAAATACATGGCATAGGGATCTAATATACTGCATGAGGAATATAGTCAATAACGTTGCAAAAACATTATGTGGTGAGAGACAGTGACTACACTTACAGTGGTGATCATTTCTTAATGTATAAAATCTTGAATCACTAATGCTGTACACCTGAGCTAATATAATATTATAAATCAATTATATTTCAATAAAAAAGAAAGAAAGAAAACATTTCATCAAATAATTCTATAGTTAAAATGCTAAATGATTTTCAGGCTGAAGGTAAATTAAAAGAAGAAAAAGTATCTTCATGAATGTAATAAGAGTAAAATATATGATAACTAAGTATATATAAAGGACTATATTTTATGTTTAAGCTTTTTAAAATATATATATGATGGCTGAAAAATTGTGTAATATCTGGTGACGTTTTCAATGTACGTAGTTAATGAGTACTTGAAATATATCTACTGAGGTTGAGAAACTAATTTTTAAATTTTTATTTAATTTTATTAATGCATTTAAATAGACGTGTAGCTAACAGCTCAAATATTGGACTAATAGATCTAAATACTCTGCTTAAAAAGGCAGAGATTGGTAACGTAGTAAAAAAAAACGAGATCCTACTATATGCTTCCTATAAAAGTTACACTTTAAATACAAAGATAAAAAGTAAATGAATAAAAAAGTGTTTACCATGCAAGAAGTAAGCACAAAAGTCTGGAGTGATATTTTAATATTTAATATCAGAATAGTTTAGGATTTACAGAAAATTTGCAAAATTAGTACAGTTCCCATATACCCCGCAACCAGTTTCCTCTATCATTAACATCTTACCTTAGTATGGTATATTTTTTATAATTAGTGAATCAATATTAATACAATTTTATTGCAAAAGCACATGATTTAATCATACTGCCTTAGTTTTCTAACCTAATATGTTTTTCTTTTCCAGAATCTCATCCAGGACATCACATTACACTTAGTCATTATAGCTCCTTGGGCTCCTCTTGACTGTGACAGTTTCTCAGACTTTCCTTGTTTTTGATGACCTTGACAGGTATTCTGTAAAACGTCCCTTGATTGGTATTTGTCTCATGTTTTTCTTATGATTAGTCTGAAAAAAATTGTGTTTTGAGAGGAAGATCACAGAGATAAAGTGGTACATACTATCAACATGACTTATCTCTGTTGAAGTGGACCTTGATTACCCAGCAGAAGTAGTGTTTGTCTGATTTAACTGCTCTAAAGTCAACGTCCCTCCCTTTCTGTACATACTGTACTTGTTCAGAGGAAATCACTATATGTAGCCCACACTTAAGGAGTGGAGGATTATGCCGCACCCTCTTGAGGGAAGAGTATTTACATAAATCATTTAAATTCTCCTGCTTGGGAGATTTGTTTCTCTTCAAGTGTTTATTTATTTATATCATTCATTTATATCAGTATGGACTAATGGACATTTTATACTTTGATCAATAATCCAATATTATTTCATTTATTTTGTTTCTCAAATTGTTACAGGTTTGATCACTGGGAGATCTTTCAGTTGGCTCAATGTGTCCCTATGAAATAATGCCCTTCCTTGGAGATTGAGTTGTTGTTACTGTGATTGTTTAGTACTACATTCTAGCACCACAAATTGTTCTAAGCTCATCTTGCATATTTCAGGCACTACTCTTAGAAATAGCTTTCTCCAAAGATCCCTGGTTTCTTTCATTGGAGAATTATATTAGAAACCAAGATCAAGGAATTAGATGGGCTTGTTGCTGCTGGGTGTCCTTTATTCTCACAGAGAGTCTCAGGTGACAGAGCAAAAAATATGAATATACATATATACACATACATAAACACTTCTGTAAATATTTCTATATGTAATATCTTTATATTATGCTAAACATGAGTTTATACTGATGTCTTCAACTTGAATCCATTAACACATGGATCAGTCTAGTACTTATATTATTTTTGTATTTTGGCTTTCTATGGTTTTAATGGTGCATTTATAGGATTACATTTTATTGTTGTTCTTAGCAAATCAATTATACTTTAAAAATATTACTATTTTCCTGGTTATCCTAATGTTTTTAATGTGAATTTTTAACTGATCTAAGTCCACCTTCAAATAACAATATAATGCTTTATATGCAGTGTGTGCACAGCTTGTAACAGATTATACACAATTCATCCTTCTCATCCATTATAATATTGCTAGCATTCACTTCACTTATCCACTTGCTATCATCACCTAGAACATTGCTACTACTTACTTTAAATTCATTATCTTTCAATCAATAAAACATAAGAATTTTTTTACAAATTATTCTCATTTATTCTTTGTTCCATGTTCCTCCATTCTTTAGGTATATTGAATTTTTTGTATAATATTCTTTTCCTTCTCCCTGAGAAACTTTTTAAAACATTTCTTGCAAGGCAAGTCTGTTGATGATGAATGAGTGACATAAATGTCTGACTGTATGAGAATGTCTTTATTTCTTTTTCAATATGAAGGAGAAATTTACTGGATATAAAATATTAGACTGGTGGACTTTGTAAGAGGTCTTGAGCTAGATGAACCTAGCTAAGTAGCAACTGAATTCCTGAATCACAGAAGCTGTGAAATAATATTTTTTTTTAAAATTTTAAGCCACTAAATTTTATAGTAATATGTTTTGTAGCAATAAATAATTAAAATACCTTTCTTTTGAGATGCCAAATGGTTTTTATTGATTTTCTTTTTCCTCAGCCACAGTTTATTGGTTTACCCATTTGCTCCTGGCATAAGACTAAGGATGATTTGCATTAGCTAAACTAGCATCAAACTTACAATCAGAGTGTGGCAAGAAACATTTGAATGATTTTGGACAATGCCACACTCAGAATGCCATAGAGAAAGAAAGACAGAAAGGGCTGAAATTCCTGCTATTTTAAGGGTTGAATGCCTTTTTTCTAATAAGAAACTTATGATGTGATCCCATATAATTTCTATAATGTAGATCTTTTCTAATAGGTTTCTGTAGAAGCTAATGTATACACTTAACAGTTTCCTGGGAAAAGAGTTTAACTGCTTTAACGGAAGGGGATATGTGTTAGTTTGCTAGGGATGCCATAACAAAATCCAACAGATTTAGTGGCTTAAACAAGAGAAATTTATTTTCTCTCAGTTTTGGTGGTTGGAATTCCAATATCAATCCAAATTTTAAATATTTTACTCACTATTTCCTTTCTTACCTATTTTCTGATAAGAAGTCATTGTAATTTTTATCCTTGAACTTCATGTGTAAGGCTTTTTTCTTCCAACTTATTGTATGATTTTATCTTTTATTTTTTTATAGATTGTATTGTATAATATGCCTAGGTGTAGACATTTTGTTGTTTAACCTACTGTGGTTTTCTGAGATCTGTGTTTTGGTGTCTGTAATTAATTTGCAAAAGATCTCAACCATTATTAGTTCAAACTTTACTTCTCTTTCTCCTTTTCTTTTCTTTCTGATATTCCCATTACACAATGATACACCTTTTAAAATGCTCCACATTCCTTGAATGGACTGTTCTGTTCTTTCTTTTTTGTCTCTTTGTATTTCAGTTTCAGAAGTTTCCATTGATCTAGCTTCAAGATAACTGATTCTTTCCTCAGCTGTATTAAATACACTGAGGATCCTATCAATGGTATTTTTCATTATTGTTACAAAGTTTTTTATTTCTGTCATTTCATTTTTATTTTTATTGTTTCCATCTTGCTGCTTTCATTACCCATCTGTAGTTGCATTTCTACTTTTTCATTAGAGTCTTTAATATGTTATTTATAGTTAAATTCTTTGATAATTCCAACATCTGTGTCACTTGAGTGTTCTGTCTCTATAGACTGTATTTTTTTATGTTTTCTCATGATTTATATGCCTTATGACTTTTGTTAAAAGAAAAAAATAATGTACTAGGTAAAAGACATTAAATAATTAAGATTTTAGTGTATGTTTTTTGTTAATCTGGCTAGGAATTAGGCTTTGTCTACTCTTCCCTGTAGTTTTACCTGCTATAGGTTTTAAGTTCCTTTATTGTCATTTTTTGGTCTCCTTTGTTGATTTTGGGCCTCCATAAATACTCCTCCCTGAAGACTCTGTGTCTTATAGTTCTTTAGGCTGTAGTCTACTGTTATTACACAGAAGCTTTGTTTGTGTATTGGAGAGATGTTAGAGAGGAAAACTGTTCTATAATCTTATGATTAAATCCCAGTCTTCCAATGGGACTGTGTCACTGGGATGTAACCTGTACAAGTGTTTCTGAGGTTTTTGTTTCCACTTTAACTGAGACAGTAAGAAGAGGGTGGTGGAGGGCAATATTGCTCTACCTCCAGGTGGGATAAGGCACCTGAAAAGTAAACCTTTGTTCTGGAGACTAAGCATGTTTCACAATAGTTACTTTTCTCCTTTTCCCGCCAGAGTCTTGAGAAAAATTATTCTTGGCTTTTTAATGTGAGATCCTGGTTGTATTTCCGGAGGTAAAACCATGAAGTGGTAGGGTTCCACTTAGACTTAAGCACCCAAGAGCTCCTTACTCATATTAGCCCAGCTATTCATCAAAATTACACGTTAAGTGGTCCTACCACTTTAAGGTTCCCGTCATTTCTGCTCCAGGTAAGCTGATGTTTGCTGTGAGTCTGCTTCGTTCCAGATTTCAAGTTTGTCTTGAAACACAGTTATATGACTGATCCAAGAAAGGTAGTTGATTTTTTGTTTTTGTTTTTTAGTTTTTCCTGTATAATACAAGATTGTTGATTTCCCAGCACTTTATGTATTGGAACGGAAACCAAAAGCCCTGGAGTAGTATTTTAATATTGGATAAAAACAGACATGTACACAAAGAATATTACCCAAAGTTGAGGGACATTTCATAACAAAACAGGGGACTCATTTATCAGAAAGACATGTTAATTGTATAATTTTATACACGAATATCCAACATTCCAAATACATGAGGCAAAAAATTTGACAGAACTTAAGAAATAGACAATTCTACAATCATGGTAGATTTTAATTCTTTGTCTCAATAATTGATAGAATAACTAAATAAAAAGTTAGTAAACATAGAGAATATGTAAACAATAATATTAACAACCTTGATATAATTGATATTTAGGGAGCACTACATCTAACGATGACAATATAACCACTCTTCTCAAGTGAACATGGTACAATCAATGAGGAGGAACATATTCTCTGAAAAAAACAGCCTCAATACATATAAAATTTTTTATATTGATCCAAAATGTAATTAAATTAGAAATCAATGATAATAAAATATCTTGGAACACTCTAAATTACAGAAAAAAAGGTCTAATAATTCATGGGTTTAAGATGAAATTATGGTATTTTTTTTCAAAAATTAAATCCATAATAACAAAAAAATACATGTAAAACTTATAGGATACTGTTAATGCAGTGCTTGTAGGAGAAATTGTAGCTTTAAACATTTATATTAGAAAAGAAAAAAGTCCACAACCAATGACCTAAGGTTCTACCATTTTAGGCTAGAAAAGTAAGAGGAAAATAAACTCAAGTAAGAAAAGCAATGAAATAATAAAATTTAACAGCAGAAGTTCAATGAAATATAAAATAAAAATGGAATAGAAGTTAGCAAAGCAACAAGTTTTTATTTTGAAAGAGCCACAAAATTGAAAAGCCCAGTTAACTGGTCAAGTAAAAAAGAGAGGGAACACAGAGCACCAATTTCAAAGTGGAAGAAGTTATCACCAGTAATTCTAAGAGAAATTAAATTGTTAAAGAGTAATAAAAACTATAAATAAGTTCATGACAACAAATTTGACACTTCCAATAAAATAAACATTTTTCTTGAAATATATCTTGTCCAATTAGATATATGAAAAAATTTAAAATCTGAATATCACTTTATTAAGGAAATTAGTGTGTTACTTAATTGACCAATTAATACATGAAAAAAAATGACAAACATCAGAGAAATTCAAATTAAAACCACATCTGCTAGAATGACTACAATTAACAAAGCTCACAATGCCCAGGATTGTCAAGGACATGGAACAGCTTGTATTCTCAAATATTACGAACTGAATGAAAAAGTGTACCACCAATTTGGCAGTTTGCCAATTTCTTGTAAAGTTAATATTCAGTTACCATGCAACCCAGCCATGCTATTCGTAGGTATTTACACAAAATGAATCAAAATATATATCCGTACAGATGATTGTTTGAGTGCGTTTTATCAGCACTAACCATTCTAGCAAATAACTGGAGACAATCCAAATATTAATTAGTTACTGATAACGTTTTGTATATCCATCCAATAGAACTACTCAACAATAAAAAACAAAATATTAAAAGATGCAACCAACAGAAAGGAACCTAGAATACTATGCTGCATCAATGAACTAAAATGAGTACATCCTATATAATTTCATTTATACATAAATTTAGATAATTCAATTTATATATAAATTTAGACAATGTGAACTAAATTTAGTGACTGAAGTTTGTTGCCTGATGACAGAGTTGAAAGGTGAGCGGGATTGAAAAAGAGCATGGAAAATTATTTGCTGATCATAGAATTGTTCTGTTTCTTGATTGTGGAGATGGATTCATGGGTGTATGCATATGTCAAAAATCACCAAAGTTTACTCTTTGATTGCGTGTCATTCCTTGTATGTCACTATACGTTAATAAATTTGAAAAAATATATAATTCATTTTTGTGGGAAATTGCATTTTTCAAAATATTCCCTGGAATTCCATTTAAGAGGAATATACCTTCCTAACCTATTGTCATCAATTTTCATCATGCTTTGGCCATGTTCATTGGCCAGAGAAATGTGGGCAAAAGGAATGGGTACCACTTCTGAGTATAAGTTTTAAGACTATGTTTGATTTGTAGTAATGTTTCAAGTTATATTTTCATTAAGAGTCCTATATATTGAAACTATACTTAAAGCTTTGAGAAAATATTCATAATTCATAAACATTAAAGAATTATATGTCTAATTTATTTTCTTAAAACATATCCTTACCTATGATGAGTTCTATCTAGACAGGACACCATCCTGAATTATGAGCTCTATAAGAGAACATTGAGTAGAGCAATAGAAAATCCATAGGGGGCATATAATACACCAAAAAAAAAAAATAGCTTTAGTATTATACATCACTGATAATTGGTCATTTTTTTTTTTAATTTTTATTGAAGTATAGTTGATTTACAATGTTCTGTTAGTTTCTGTTGTACAGCAAAGTAAATCTGGGTCATGTTTTTATTGCAGCATAAACTAGAAAAATGATAAACATATTTTAATATTTAATGTTTTATTATAGTAGAAATACACTCTCTACAGTGTAGGACATAAAAAATTTTAAATATGAGATGCCAAAAATTTAAAGAGGTATATTTTGTGGTAGGAAATATGATTTCACTGGAGTACATGAGATTCAGATTCTAATCCTCTTTTATACTTGAATAAATATCTAACTTGAGTAAATCTATTAATTGTATCTAGATTTCAGCCTCTTCACTTACAAAATATGTCGATTAAGGGAGCTAATCTCTAAAATTCCTGTGTACTTGAAATTTTAAAAATATATAGTTCTTATAGACAAAATGAAATATCTAGAGGAATGATGCTTGAAAAATGAACACAGCTTTCTTTATATTGAAATATAATTAATGCTTTATGTCTTAAAGTCTGTCTTGGCTCTTTCTCATAAAGATCAAGCAATTTTCGAAAATACCAAGCAGAGATCAAATAAAAAATTGTATACTAAGCACTAAAAGAACATTTACTATCAATTAATATGTCCTGAGGAGCATGAGATTGGATTATATTTCAATTTAACATGCATGATTAAAACAGTTGTTATTGTTCACCATACTATATTTTTCTCTCCACAGCTATTTTGGGTACTAACTTCTTAGAAGAGTAAATCATAGTTAATATTACATTGGGTGAATATTGTGTATATGTGGGTATGTTTGATTTATAGTAATTTTTCAAGCTATTATTTTCATTAAGAGTCCTATATTTTAAAATTATCCTTAAAGCTTTAAGAAAATACTCATAATCCATAAACATTAAAGATTTATATGTCTAGTTTTTTTTCCTAAAACATGTCCTTGAAAGATTACACTGTTTTAATTATTTAAGACACTAGAGCATATTCCTATGTATTAACCTAATCCTACTTTACAAATTGATTTGTTTCATCTAATATCTCCAAATGCAACAATCTTCTTCAAATTTCCTCAGAGTTTCCTCTATCTCAAAGAAAGCTTATGGGTACTGAAAATATGGAAAACTGTGGGGAAATATTACTTGGAGTCTGTTTTCATTTGGCCAAGTAATGGCACAATTTTCTCTGATCAAGATGGAATCAAACCTATAGGAAAGATACAGATAGATGTTTATGATAAGTAGAATTTAGGACAAATTTTAAAAAAAATAATTGAAACTTAAAAGCTATTTTATTCAAACCTCCTACTGGAACATCAGTATTTTGTTTGTTTGTTTGGTTGGTTTATAAAATGGGGGATTAAACCAAACTGTAAAAAACATCTTTTGTAGAAGGTAGGAAAAGACCTTTTCATTTATAAAATAAAAAATATAATCAATTCCATTTCACATGTTAAAAGGCAATTAGAAACAAAGCTAAGGGTCCAGAAAGACAAAAAAAAAAAAAAAATGAAGATAAAGTAGAAACTGAATGAATTACAAAATCAAATAGTAACCAAATCAATTCTTAAGAGACAAAGGTGGTTCTTTACAAATATCAAAATAAAATTTATAAATTTCTAGCTAGCATAAATATAAAAAAAGGATAAGGAAATACATATTAGAACATTATTTTCTCTAATAAACTTTGTTATTGAAGTATAACATACATACAAAACCATGTAAAAACTTAGGAGTACATAGTGTCCTTCATGACTGTCTAATCATAGCTCTGTCCTCTTATGCAGAGAGGAACACTATGCTGACTTTCAATACAGCCAATTAATTGTTCATAGATTACAACTAAGTGCTATGATCATAGCACTATGTTTATAGTTATTCTTTTTAAAATTTCTCATTGAAATATAGTTGAATTTCAATGTTTTGTTAGTTACAGGTATACAGCAAAGTGATTCAGTTATACATATATATAATATATATAAATATATATATATATTACTTTTCACATTCTCTTCCATTATAGACTATTACAAGATATAGAGTATAGTTCCCTGTGCTATAGAGTAGGTCCTTGTTGGCTATCTATTTTATATATAGTATATATTTATTCTTTTTCAATTAAAAGTAGTCTTTATTGCTGTATAATTGTTCCATTGAAAGACTATATGGCAGCTTAGTTATCTAGTACTTTTTGTTAGTAATCGGGTTTTCCCAGTGTTGGGTTACCATGAAGAGCACTGCTATGAGCATTCTTTTTATGAATTTTGACACACCTCTGTCACACATTTGTTTTATTACTATTTCTAGGAGAGGATTTGATGCACCGTAAAGTATGGATATGTATGCACAAAAGTTATTAGATTTGTATCTTTTTTCCTTTCAATAATTACAGAAAATTCTTGGCAATTATCTCTTTCAATATATATTCTACACCATTCTCTCTTACTTCTGGGACTCCAGTTACATACATACTAAATTGTTCAATAATATTAAACACTCTTGAAAACCCCTTCCAAATTTGTAATTAGTTGAGAAATATGACAGTGGAAATACAGTGACTTTATTGCTGATAAAGCTTACTGGGGAATTTGATTCTTGAAGAGTATTGTCAGAAGGATATGCTAACATTGCTTACTTAGTCTGACCCACCTAGATTAATCGGATCTGAACCACCATAATCTTTCCTCACAGGGACAGAGCTTGCATGATTATAATTTCTTATTACAAGCAGAATACTATATTTGAAAACAGGCAGTCACAAAAGACACTGAAGTTCCCTAACTTACATGTTTTCCCCATTATTCTCGCTAGAAATGGGCAAGATATATAGGTAGGCTAGGAATGGTTCTCAAAATGTGGTCCCTGGACTGTCAGCATGAAAATGACATTAGGAAGTTTTTAGAAATGCCAGGTTTCTAAATGTCTCACCTCACACTTGCTGAATCAGCTCTCCATGATTCTAATGTACACAAAAGTTTGAGGAACAATGGTTAGCTTTATAGATTCTCAACCCTGCCTGCATACTGGAACTTTAATAATATCCAGACCATCCCAGACCAATACAACCACAAAATCTTGGAATAGAGCCCTGAACATATATTGTGTGTGTGTGTGTGTGTGTGTGTGTGTGTGTGTGTTTGGTTTTTAGAAGCTTCACAGGTGACTTTAATATTCATTCAGAACTGCAAACTACTGACTCTAGTCAAAGTCTCTCCCAATGTAAACATGAGGCAAGGGGATGATGATTGACCTAACAAAATTATGAAATAATCTCAGTGTATAGAAGGTCTTCTTCAACATAATATTAATCTCGAAATCTAGAATATTTTTTAACTTTGACAACTTGAATCTTATCATTTTAAAAATTCTTTATGATAGCATTTATCTTAAAGAAATCAAATGGCATTCTTGTGTGTGTAGAAAATCAGAAGAATATATAGTTGAACTAATTGACCGAAGTGAACTAAGTTACAAGATAAGACATAAATATGAATTCCTGTATACAAGCAACAAAGAAGATAGGAAGTAAAAATTTTAAAATAGTACAATTTACAATAGCATCATAAAATGTAAATAGGTAGTAATAAATATAAGATCTTCAAAACCTACAAGATATTTTTGAGAAAAAGACAAGCACAGGGATATATTACATTCATAGGTTAAATGACAATTCTGTAAATAAGCCTATTATCTCTAAGTTTATCTATAGAGTAAACATAATCCACATTAACATATCAACATTTTAAATTTTTAATTGGAACATGATTCTATAATTCTCAATTATATATGTACATATATTTATATGTATATAGATAAATATACACAATGTTAACCTAAAACAAATACACTGTCAGTTATTTCTCCAACAAAATTTTTTTTATTTGGGATCAGAAGAGAATTGCATTTCAGGGTTTGCAACCAAGTCAGACCATGTGCAAGGGGAAGGAGAACACTTACAGAGGGGATAAAGAAGTTGGGAGGGCTATAGTAAACAAAGAGTCTGTGGCTTTTCATTGGCTGAGTTTTTGTCAGAAAAGGAGTTTTCTTCCTGTTGGGCTTCTTGGGGTTGGGAACATTGTGACAGCAGGGAGGCCAAAAAGGGTTTCTGGGGTGTTGATAATGTTCTGTTTATTGATGTGTAAGCTTGTCACATGTAATTATTGAACTGTAAATTGTATGTTCACTTTACTAAATGTATACCTGTTCAAATAAAGTTTCCAAAACAGGCAATTCTAACTTCTACTAAAAATTACAGCGGGTCGGGGCTTCCCTGGTGGCACAGTGGTTGAGAGTCCGCCTGCCGATGCAGGGGACACGGGTTCGTGCCCCGGTCCAGGAAGATCCCACATGCCACGGAGCGGCTAGGCCTGTGAGCCATGGCCGCTGAGCCTGTGCGTCTGGAGCCTGTGCTCCACAACAGGAGAGGCCACAACAGTGAGAGGCCCATGTACCGCAAAAAAAAAAAAAAAAAATTACAGAGGGTGAAAAAACATAGGGCACAATTGTTAGTGTATTATCCTTTGCTCATTTATGTACACATAATATTTGCAAATGTCTAAAAGATATCTCCTTAGTATTATGATGTACTTCAAAGTGTGTGAGAAAAGGCATATTAATTTTTAAAGACAGCTTTATTGAAATATAATTTACATATCATAAAATTCACGCATTTAAATTGCACAAACACCACAGTCAATTCTAGAATGTTTTTGTCACCTCAAAGAGAAATGTATCCCATTAGCTATTACTTCCTATTTTATTGTCTTCCTTTTGCTTGCTTTAGGTTTAGGTTGCTCTTCGTTTCCTATTTTCTTATGAACTTTCTTTTGGAAACTTTCTTTTGGAAAGTAAGTTTGTTGATTTCAGATGTTTCTTCTTTTCTAAGGGAGGCATCTACCAGTATAAATGTCCTTCTAGCTGCATCTCATAAATTTTGGCATGTTGTGTCTTCATTTTTACTCAGTTCAAAATATTTTCTAATTTCCCTTTAGATTTCTTATTTGAGCCATTGGTTATTTAGGATTGTGTTGTTTAGTTTGTGTGTATTTATGAATTTATCAAATTCTATTTGTTATTGATTTCTAAATCAATTCCTTTGTGGTTTGAGAACATATTTTGTATGTTTTTTTCTATTTTGTTGAATTTGTTGAGGTTTGTTTTATGTTCTAGGGTATGATCTACACTGCAGAATGTTCATTGTGTACTTGAGAAGAATGTATATTCTGCTGCTAGAGGGTATAGTGTTCTATTGATGTCTGTTACATCATTTGGTATATATTTAAAGGTGGTCAAGTCTTCTATTTCTTGCTGGTCTTTTTTCTTGTTATTCTATTTATTATTGGAAGTGAGGTATTAAGTCTTTGACTATTATTGTTGAAATGCTGAATTATCCATTTTCTTTTCATTTCTTCCAGGTTTGCTTCATGTATTTTGGTGGTCACTTATCAGGTGCATATATCTTTTTAATTGTGTCGATAGATTTCTCCTTTTATTTTTATAAATGCCTTTTTTAACTTTAGTAATATTTTTTGTACTAATTTCTCTTTTGTCTGCCATGAATATAGCTACTCCAGATTTTTTGTGGTTGCTATTTACATGACATATCTTTGTTTCTATCCTTTTACCTTCAATCTATTTTTATATTATATCTAATGTGTGCCTACTACAGACAAAATACAGTTGGGCCTTGTTTCTTCATTCAGTCTGATAACCTCTGCCTATTAATTGTTTAATCCATTACATTTATCATTAACCACATCAAATTTATGAGCCTGATTAATTGGTGAAATTTCATGGGCTCTAGTGTGTTGATGTATTGGGATAGCCTCTACAGGTGAAGAAAGAAAGCTGGCGGGCATTGCTGCACCAGATACATAGAGTGAGATATATTACTTGATGGGTTCCTTTGAAGGAAATATATATACCACATTTTCTTTGATGGTCTAACTGAGGGTCAACATTTTTTTTTTTTCTCAGCCACATAGAAAATATTTAAAACTTGTTGGCTTAACTTATTGTTAGTAGTTTCTGTCAGTACTACTCAACTCTGTCATTGTAATGTGTAAGCAGCCATAAACAGTGAATAAACAAATGGACATGACTGTATTCCAGTAAAACTTTATTAACAAGAACAGATGGTCAATCCATGGCTCATGGTGTGTTGAAACCTATTCCAGCTCATTTACTGTCTAATCTTTAAAACTTTCCAGAGTAGGACAATGGTTTGAAGCTGGTCTAAAGTGCCCTTTTGGGTTTAATATCCAAACAGATCAATGGTGTAAGAAGTGTGTCTGCACATGGGGATACTGTGTGGACCCTCTGACACTCCTCAATAATAGAAGTCAGGGTATAAAAACCAAGATATTTTGGGCTTCCCTGGTGGTGTAGTGGTTGAGAGTCTGCCTGCTGTTGCAGGGGACATGGGTTCATGCCCCGGTCCAGGAAGATCCCACATGCCGCGGAGCGGCTGGGCCAGTGAGCCATGGCCATTGAGCCTGTGCATCCAGAGCCTGTGCTCTGCAGCGGGAGAGGCCACAACAGTGAGAGGCCCGTGTAATGCAAAAAAAAAAACACAAAAAAAACAGAAAAACAAGACATTTTGTGGTGAAATCATGTTGTCTTCTACAAGCAACTTTTATTACTTTGCATAATAGCCTCTTACTGAACCACAGGACACCAAATAATCATGTGAACTGAAATGCAAATCCTGAACTGGGGAATATGAGCCAGAAAACTATTTAATTAGTTAGTTGCATCATAATCATGATCAGTATTCCATGATTAAGCATAAATTCTATCTGTTTATTTATGTACTTATCTATCTATATTATCTGAGCAAAATTAGAAGGCATAATAAGTTACATAGCAGGTGTTTCACAGTTTCAAACATCTATACCTCCTGAATTACATCCTATTTGTCTATGCACGCATATGGATTTATGGACAATCCCCTTATGGCTAAAGCATTAAAAGATTTTGGTTTTGTTTTTCCTATGATTTGGTGTAATATGCTAGCATATTATAGACTCACAGAAGGTTTCTTCTGGATGGCAGTGTTAATGGAAAATTTTCCCAGTGGGAAACAGTTTGAACAATATATCTTATTGCCCAGATTCCTGAATGAAAAAATGGCCAGTGGTATGAATTTATACTGACTTGTAGACAGTGGCTGAATACTGACAAAGGAATGAGTATGGGAATGGCTCTCTTACTATACTCAGTTTTAGAACAGAATATATGAAACAATTTTAGATAAAATTTAAGAAAAATTTTTTTTGAAAATAGAAAATATACAGAGGAATGTGAGTTTTGAGAAAAGGAAAACATGAGGTGAACAATACAGGCATACCCCAGAGATATTACAGGTTCACTTCCAGAATACCACAATAAAGCAAATATCATAAAAAAGTGAGTCAAAAGCATTATTTCTGGGCTTCCCTGGTGGCGCAGTGGTTGAGAGTCTGCCTGCCGATGCAGGGGACACGGGTTCGTGCCCCGGTCCGGAAAGATCCCACATGCCGCGGAGCTGCTGGGCCTGTGAGCCATGGCCGCTGAGCCTTCACGTCCGGAGCCTGTGATCCGCAACGGGAGAAGCCACAACAGTGAGAGGCCCGCGTACCGCAAAAAAAATAATATAAATAAAAAAAAGCATTATGTCTAAAAACAATGTACATACCTTAATTTAAAAATATTTTATTGCAAAAAAATGCTAACCATCATCTGTTTTCAGTGAGTTATAGTAGTAGTAACATCAAAGATCTCTGATCACAGATCACCATAACCAATATAATAGTGATAAAGTTGGAAATATTGTGAGAATTACAAATATGCAACACAGAGACATGATGTGAGCAAATGCTGCTGGAAAAATGGTTCTTATAGATTTGTTGAATGCAAGATTGCCACAAACCTTCAATTTGTGAAAAACACAATATCTGTGAAGCACAATAAAGCGAAGTGGAATAAAATGAGGAACACCTGCCTATTCGTTTCATCTTTATGCTTAGGGCACTTTATGAATCACTGAACAGAGAGATGGAGCCTGAAGAAAGAGCAGTGGTACACTGAGCAAAAGGAATATACAAAAATTTGATGACAAGGAAACTAAAATTTGCAGGGCAGGGTATTAAAAAGAGAAACATGGATAAGAAGTTTCAGAAATCTGCAGGCAGATTCCTTTGATTCTTTTGGAAAATAATAAATTCTAAATGACAAGAAGAAAACTCTACAAGCTCTGGCAGAGAAACACACTGGAGATTGTGAGCTGAAGACAGATGCCAGTGACGGAAATGCTGTTAGAGATGGTGAAGTTCTACCAACCAGATAAACCTTGTTAAACTCTCCAGATATTCAGTTAAAGTCCCTGAAAGGCTATCTACCAGTAGTAAAGCTACCCATATAGTAAGGACTGTACAGAAATGTCCTAACAAATCTAGAAATCAAGGCTCAGCAGGATCAAGATGAAATACCTGGAAATTAACTGTCTATCAAAACAAACTCAACACTCGCTTAAGGAAGAAAACACAAATTAAACTTTGAAAACTGGAGCAACCATAATGTCTCCCATAAAATCAGATATTACTTGACATATGAAGAAGCAGAAAAAATATATTGCATTAGCAATTTAAAAAAAGAGGTCAAGCAATACTACGATACTAAGTATACTACAAGGATACCTCCTTTTAAATAAGGTATTATTTATTAATCATCAAGGTGAACAAAAAAGTTAATGTCTTTGTGGATTAATTCAGTATAAGTATCAAGATATCCTTGACATAAATTCAGCATCTTCGGTGACTTGACTGGCAAAATAATATCAAATTACACCCAGATTGTCATTATTTTTTAAAGTTTTACTGAAGATTTTAGAAGTAAAAAAAGTGCATATAATTTTATTTAAACTCTATCATTAGGTATATTTTTTTCTCAAGGCCTGTCTCCGCCTTAACCCTCAGTTTTTCTTTTTCTTCTTCCAGTCTTTGGCTCTATTCCTTCTGATCTCTTTATTACTTAGCAAGCTAGATTCAGTCTGCCTTGTAAAACCTCAAGTCCAACCTACTGTGAATAGAGACTCCATTAAAACTAGCTGGTACTTAAAACATATTCCAAACAAAACTCTTTACTGATTAAATATAATAATTATACCAGCGGCTAAGAGTGTAAAAATATTCCAAATATAATTATATTTGGATAAATTGACCAGTTGCTCTGTTATTTTGAAAATTCATGATAGAGGTACTTACTTAACTGATGGGTACCTTTATTAGTCCTCACCTTCTGGTGTCTTTCGAGTAGCAGCAATAAGTGTCATTTAACATTACTACTAATCTAAATAAGGGCATTGCATTTGTTATCTACTTCTGTGTAACAATATTGCTGCAAACTTAGCAGCCTGCTTGCTTTCTCAAATCCAGTAACGCAGAGAGTCTCACCTAGCAAGATCGACATTACAATCTATGTAATATAATTTTATACAAATCATCACATTTATTATATTCTACTTGTCATAGGTGAGTCACAGTTCTCACTTACTCAAAAGAAGAGAATAATACAAAGACATGAATATCAGTAATTTGGGATGATGGAAACCAACTTAAGAGTCTGTCTGGGGGGGGGACCTTGAAGATGGCGGAAGAGTAAGACGCGGAGATCGCCTTCCTCCCCACGGATACACCAGAAATACATCTACACGTGGAACAACTCCTACAGAACACCTACTGAAGGCTGGCAGAAGACCTCAGACCTCCCAAAAGGCAAGAAACTCCCCACGTACCTGGGTAGGGCAAAAGAAAAAAAGAAAAAACAGAGACAAAAGAATAAGGACGGCACCTGCGCCAGTGGGAGGGAGCTGTGAAGGAGGAAAAGTTTCCACACACTAGGAAGCCCCTCCGCGGGCGGAGACTGCGGGAGGCGGAGGGGGGGGCTTCGGGACCGAGGAGTAGTGCACAGCGACGGGTGCGGAGGGCAAAGCGGGGAGATTCCCGCACAGAGGATCGGTGCCGACCGGCACTCACCAGCCCGAGAGGCTTGTCTGCTCACCCGCCCGGGCGGGCGGGGCTGCGAGCTGAAGCTCGGGTTTCGGTTTTGGACGGAGCGCAGGGAGAGGACTGGGGTTGGCGGCTTGAACATAGCCTGAAGGGGTTAGTGCACCACGACTAGCCGGGAGGGAGTTCGGGGAAAAGCCTGCACCTGCCGAAGAGGCAAGAGACTTTTTCTTCCCTCTTTGTTTCCTGGTGCGCGAGGAGAGGGGTTTAAGAGCGCTGCTTAAAGGAACTCCAGAGACGGGCGCGAGCCGCGGCTAAAAGCGCGAACCCCAGAGACGGGCGCGAGCCGCGGCAAAAAGCGCGAACCCCAGAGACGGGCGCGAGCCGCGGCTAAAAGCGCGGACCCCAGAGACGGGCGGGAGACGTTAAGGCTGCTGCTGCCGCCACCAAGGGGCCTGTGTGCGAGCACAGGTCACTCTCCACACCCCTCTTCTGCGGAGCCTGTGCAGCCCGCCACTGCCAGGTTCCCGGGAACCAGGGACAACTTCCCCGGGAGAACGCACGGCGGGCCTCAGGCTGGTGCAACGTCACGCCGGCCTCTGCCGCAACGTCACGCCGCCTCTGACGCCGCAGGCCCGCCCCGCACGCAGTGCCCCTCCTTCCCCCCCCTCACCCCCGGCCTGAGTGAGCCTGAGCCCCCGAATCAGCGGCTCCTTTAACCCCGTCCTGTCTGAGCAAAAAACAGACGCCCTCCAGCGACCTACACGCAGAGGCAGGGCCAAATCCAAAGCTGAGCTCCTGTGAGCTGTGAGAACAAAGAAGAGAAAGGGAAATCTTTCCCAGCAGCCTCAGAAGCAGAGGATTAAAGCTCCACAATCAACTTGATATACCCTGCATCTGTGGAATACCTGAATAGACAAGGAATGATCCCAAATTGAAGAGGTGGAATTTAGGAGCGAGATCTATGATTTTTTTCCCTTCTCCTCATTTTGTGAATGTGTACGTGTATGCTTATGTGTGACATCTTGTCTGTATACTCTTGCTTCCACCATTTGTCCTAGGGCTCTATCCGTCCATGGTTTTTAAAAAAAAAAAATTTTTTTCTCAATAATTAATTTTAATTGTAATAACTTTATTATACTTTACCGTCGTTCCTTCTTTCTTTCTTTCTTTCTTTCCGTCCTTCCCTCCTTTAGACAACGAATCACCCCAAATTGAGGAGGTGGTCTCTGAGAGCAAGATTTATGATTTTTCCCCCTTTACCTCTTTTTGTGAAGGTGTAGGTGTATGCTTCTGTATAAGATTTTCTCTGTATAGCTTTGCTTCCAACATTTGTCCTAAGGTTCTATCCGTCCCTCTTTTTTTTTTTTTTTTTTCTAAATATTTTTTAATTCAATAACTATATTATACTTTATTTTATTTTTACTGTATCTTCTTTCTTTCTGTCTTTTTTCCTTCTTTCCCTCCTTCCTTCCTTCCTTCCTTCCTCCCTCCCTCCCTCCTTTCTTTCCTTCTTTGCTTCTTTCTTCCTTCCTTCCTTTCCTCCTTTCCTTCTTTCTTTCCTCATACTTCTACTAATTCTCTCTACTTTTTCTCCCTTTTATTCTGAGCCGTGTGGATGAAAGGCTCTTGGTGCTCCAGCCAGGAGTCAGGGCTCTGCCTCTGAGGTAGGAGAGCCAACTTCAGGACACTGGTCAACAAGAGACCTCCGAGCTCCACATAATATTAAACGGTGGAAATCTCCCAGTGACCTCCATCTTAACACCAGCACCCAGCTTCACTCAACGACCAGCAAGCCACAGTGCTAGACAACCTATGCCAAACAACTAGCAAAACAGGAACACAACCCCACCCATTAGCAGAGAGGCTGCCTAAAATCATAATAAGGCCACAGACACCCCAAAACACACCACCAGACGTGAACCTGCCCACTAGAGAGACAAGATCCAGCCTCATCCACCACAACACAGGCACTAGTCCCCTCCACCAGGAAGCGTACACAACCCACTGAAACAACCTTAGCCACTGGAGACAGACATCAAAAACAACGGGAACTACGAACGTGCAGCCTGCAAAAAGGAGACCCCAAACACAGTAAGATAAGCAAAATGAGAAGACAGAAAAACACACAGCAGATGAAGGAGCAAGATAAAAATGCACCAGACCTAACAAATGAAGAGGAAATAGGCAGTCTACCTGAAAAAGAATTCAGAATAATGATAGTAAGGATGATCCGAAATCTTGGAAGTAGAATGGACAAAATGCAAGAAGCAGTTAACAAGGACCTAGAAGAAATAAAGATGAAACAAGCAATGATGAACAATGCAATAAATGAAATTAAAAGTACTCTAGATGGGATCAATAACAGAATAACTGAGGCAGAAGAACGGATAAGTGACCTGGAAGATAAAATAGTGGAAATAACTACTGCAGAGCAGAATAAAGAAAAAAGAATGAAAAGAACTGAGGACAGTCTCAGAGACCTCTGGGACAACATTAAACGCACCAACATTCGAATTATAGGCGTTCCAGAAGAAGAAGAGAAAAAGAAAGGGACTGAGAAAATATTTGAAGAGATTATAGTTGAAAACTTCCCTAATATGGGAAAGGAAATAGTTAATCAAGTCCAGGAAGCACAGAGAGTCCCATACAGGATAAATACAAGGAGAAATACGCCAAGACACATATTAATCAAACTGTCAAAAATTAAATACAAAGAAAGCATATTAAAAGCAGCAAGGGAAAAACAGCAAATAACACACAAGGGAATCCCCATAAGGTTAACAGCTGATCTCTCAGCAGAAACCCTACAAGCCAGAAGGGAGTGGCAGGACATACTGAAAGTGATGAAGGAGAAAAACCTGCAACCAAGGCTACTCTACCCAGCAAGGATCTCATTCAGATTTGATGGAGAAATTAAAACCTTTACAGACAAGCAAAAGCTGAGAGAGTTTAGCACCACCAAACCAGCTTTACAGCAAATGCTAAAGGAACTTCTCTAGACAAGGAACACAAGAGAAGGAAAAGACCTATAATAACGAACCCAAAACAATATAGAAAATGGGAATAGGAACATACATATCGATAATTACCTTAAATGTAAATGGACTAAATGCTCCCACCAAAAGACACAGATTGGCTGAATGGATACAAAAACAAGACCCTTATATATGCTGTCTACAAGAGACCCACTTCAGACCTAGAGACACATACAGACTGAAAATAAGGGGATGGAAAAAGATATTCCATGCAAATGGAAACCAAAAGAAAGCTGGAGTAGCAATTCTCATATCAGACAAAATAGACTTTAAAATAAGGACTATTACAAGAGACAAAGAAGGACACTACATAATGATAAAGGGATCGATCCAAGAAGAAGATATAACAATTGTAAATATTTATGCACCCAACATAGGAGCACCTCAATACATAAGGCAAATACTAACAGCCATAAAAAGGGAGATTGACAGTAACACATTCATAGTAGGGGACTTTAACACCCCACTTTCACCCATGGACAGATCATCCAAAATGAAAATAAATAAGGAAACACAAGCTTTAAATGATACATTAAACAAGATGGACTTAATTGATATTTATAGGACACTCCATCCAAAAACAACAGAATACACATTTTTCTCAAGTGCTCATGGAACATTCTCCAGGATAGACCATATCTTGGGTCACAAATCAAGCCTTGGTAAATTTAAGAAAATTGAAATTGTATCAAGTATCTTTTCTGACCACAACGCCATGAGACTAGATATCAATTACAGGAAAAGATCTGTAAAAAATACAAACACATGGAAGCTAAACAATACACTACTTAATAATGAAGTGATCACTGAAGAAATCAAAGAGGAAATAAAAAAATACCTAGAAACAAATGACAATGGAGACACAACGACCCAAAACCTATGGGATGCAGCAAAAGCAGTTCTAAGGGGGAAGTTTATAGCAATACAAGCCCACCTTAAGAAGCAGGAAACATCTCGAATAAACAACCTAACCTTGCACCTCAAGCAATTAGAGAAAGAAGAACAAAAAAACCCCAAAGCTAGCAGAAGGAAAGAAATCATAAAAATCAGATCAGAAATAAATGAAAAAGAAATGAAGGAAACGATAGCAAAGATCAATAAAACTAAAAGCTGGTTCTTTGAGAAGATAAACAAAATAGATAAACCACTAGCCAGACTCATCAAGAAAAAAAGGAAGAAGACTCAAATCAATAGAATTAGAAATGAAAAAGGAGAAGTAACAACTGACACTGCAGAAATAAAAAAAATCATAAGAGATTACTACAAGCAACTCTATGCCAATAAAATGGACAATCTGGAAGAAATGGACAAATTCTTAGAAATGCACAACATGCCAAGACTGAATCAGGAAGAAATAGAAAATATGAACAGACCAATCACAAGCACTGAAATTGAAACTGTCATTAAAAATCTTCCAACAAACAAAAGCCCAGGACCAGATGGCTTCACAGGTGAATTCTATCAAACGTTTAGAGAAGAGCTAACACCTATCCTTCTCAAACTCTTCCAAAATATAGCAGAGGGAGGAACACTCCCAAATTCCTTCTACGAGGCCACCATCACCTTGATACCAAAACCAGACAAGGATGTCACAAAGAAAGAAAACTACAGGCCAATATCACTGATGAACATAGATGCAAAAATCCTCAACAAAATACTAGCAAACAGAATCCAACAGCACATTAAAAGGATCATACACCATGATCAAGTGGGGTTTATTCCAGGAATGCAAGGATTCTTCAATATACGCAAATCTATCAATGTGATAAACCATATTAACAAATTGAAAGAGAAAAACCATATGATCATCTCAATAGATGCAGAGAAAGCTTTTGACAAAATTCAACACCCATTTATGCTAAAAACCCTGCAGAAAGTAGGCATAGAGGGAACTTTCCTCAACATAATAAAGGCCATATATGACAAGCCCACAGCAAACATCATCCTCAATGGTGAAAAACTGAAAGCATTTCCACTAAGATCAGGAACAAGACAAGGTTGCCCACTCTCACCACTCTTATTCAACATAGTTTTGGAAGTTTTAGCCACAGCAATCAGAGAAGAAAAGGAAATAAAAGGAATCCAAATCGGAAAAGAAGAAGTAAAGCTGTCACTGTTTGCAGATGACATGATACTATACATAGAGAATCCTAAAGATGCTACCAGAAAACTACTAGAGCTAATCAATGAATTTGGTAAAGTAGCAGGATACAAAGTTAATGCACAGAAATCTCTGGCATTCCTATATACTAATGATGAAAAATCTGAAAGTGAAATCAAGAAAACACTCCCATTTACCATTGCAACAAAAAGAATAAAATATCTAGGAATAAACCTACCTAAGGAGACGAAAGACCTGTATGCAGAAAATTATAAGACACTGATGAAAGAAATTAAAGATGATACAAATAGATGGAGAGATATACCATGTTCTTGGATGGGAAGAATCAACATTGTGAAAATGACTCTACTACCCAAAGCAATCTACAGATTCAATGCAATCCCTATCAAACTACCACTGGCATTTTTCACAGAACTAGAACAAAAAATTTCACAATTTGTATGGAAACACAAAAGACCCCGAATAGCCAAAGCAATCTTGAGAACGAAAAAAGGAGCTGGAGGAATCAGGCTCCCTGACTTCAGACTATACTACAAAGCTACAGTAATCAAGACAGTATGGTACTGGCACAAAAACAGAAATATAGATCAATGGAACAGGATAGAAAGCCCAGCGATAAACCCACGCACATATGGACACCTTATCTTTGATAAAGGTGGCAGGAATGTACAGTGGAGAAAGGACAGCCTCTTCAATAAATGGTGCTGGGAAAACTGGACAGGTACATGTAAAAGTATGAGATTAGATCACTCCCTAACACCATACACAAAAATAAGCTCAAAATGGATTAAAGACCTAAATGTAAGGCCAGAAACTATCAAACTCTTAGAGGAAAACATAGGCAGAACACTCTATGACATAAATCACAGCAAGATCCTTTCTGACCCACCTCCTAGAGTAATGGAAATAAAAACAAAAATAAACAAATGGGACCTAATGAAACTTCAAAGCTTTTGCACAGCAAAGGAAACCATAATCAAGACCAAAAGACAACCCTCACAATGGGAGAAAATATTTGCAAATGAAGCAACTGACAAAGGTTTAATCTCCAAAATTTACAAGCAGCTCATGCAGCTCAATAACAAAAAAACAAACAACCCAATCCAAAAATGGGCAGAAGACCTAAATAGACATTTCTCCAAAGAAGATATACAGAATGCCAACAAACACATGAAAGAATGCTCAACATCATTAATCATTAGAGAAATGCAAATCAAAACTACAATGAGATATCATCTCACACCAGTCAGAATGGCCATCATCAAAAAATCTAGAAACAATAAATGCTGGAGAGGGTGTGGAGAAAAGGGAACACTCTTGCACTGCTGGTGGGAATGTGAATTGGTTCAGCCACTATGGAGAACAGTATGGAGGTTCCTTAAAAAACTACAAATAGAATTACCATATGACCCAGCAATCCCACTACTGGGCATATACCCTGAGGAAACCAAAACTCAAAAAGAGTCATGTACCAAAATGTTCATTGCAGCTCTATTTACAATAGCCCGGAGATGGAAACAACCTAAGCGCCCATCATCGGATGAATGGATAAAGAAGATGTGGCACATATATACAATGGAATATTACTCAGCCATAAAAAGAAACGAAATTGAGCTATTTGTAATGAGGTGGATAGACCTAGAGTCTGTCATACAGAGTGAAGTAAGTCAGAAAGAAAAAGACAAATACCGTATGCTAACGCATATATATGGAATTTAAGGGGAAAAAAAAATGTCATGAAGAACCTAGGGGTAAGACAGGAATAAAGACGCAGACATACTGGAGAACGGACTTGAGGATATGGGGAGGGGGAAGGGTGAGCTTTGACAGGGTGAGAGAGAGTCATGGACATATACACACTAACAAACGTAGTAAGGTAGATAGCTAGGGGGAAGCAGCCGCAAGGCACAGGGATATTAGCTCGGTGCTTTGTGACAGCCTGGAGGGGTGGGATAGGGAGAGTGGGAGGGAGGGAGACGCAAGAGGGAAGACATATGGGAACATATGTATATGTATAACTGATTCACTTTGTTATAAAGCAGAAACTAACACACAATTGTAAAGCAATTATACCCCAATAAAGATGTTTAAAAAAAAAAAAAAAAAAAAAAAGAGTCTGTCTGCCACAGTCGGGTGGTATATTCTAGTATTAGAATTGAGTGCTTCTAAGAAGCAAATGTATTCCAGTAGAGATTTACCTAATGGCTTTGATCCATGCTATTTCTTGAAGGGTTAATTTGTCCCAAGTATTGTAATAAATAAATATCACATGTTTTGAAAAAAGAAGAAAACAAATTTAAGCAGGGATTTCAGAGAGCAAATAAAAAGAGGTTAGTTATGAAGTGGAAATGAAAGTCTCTGTTCTCTTATCCAAATCTAACTGGCTTCATAAATATTAGCATCATGGATACAGAATAGAAAGATATTAAATAAATGTATTAATTTTCTAGTATTGCCATATGAAATATTGCCACAAATTCAGCAGTTTCAAGAAATATTCACTTATTATCTCACAATTTGTAGGTCAGAACCCTGGGCACAGTATAGCTCAGCTGTTTCTCTGTTACAGGTTTCACAAGGAAGAAATCAAGTTATCAGCATAACTGTGTTCATTTTAGAGTTTCTGTGGATGAATCCTCTCCAAGCTCTTTCAGATTGTTGGCCTAATTCAGTTCCTTAGGGTTGTGAGACTGAGGTTTCCATTTCTTGATGGTTGGTTATGGGTGATTCTCAGCTTCTAGAGACTATCCACATTCCTTGGCTCATGTCCACCTTCCTCTACCTTCAAAGCCAGCAGCAGGTGGTCAAGTGCCCCATATTCTTCAGCTCTTTCTGATCTTTCTATCTGCTTCGTTACTCCTCTGCTCTGAGTCAGATAAAGTTCTTGGATATTAAGGGCTCAGGCTACTGGATTGGGCTCACCAGGATATCTCTTTATTTTAAGGTCCCAAACCATAATTACTTCTGCAAAGTTCCTTCTGCAGTCTAACCTATTCAAAGGCTGTAAGGATTAGGGCACTAGCATCTTTACTGAGGGCATTTCTCTGCCTATCACAATAAGCCATAAAATGACATTAAAGTCATAATGAAATTTCTTTTTCTATAAGAAAAAAGAAAGTTTTAGTATTTTGCTGTCTCAAAAGATGGTATAAACTGATAATCAAAATGTGTGGCAGAAATTTAAGAGCTTTTAGCTATGCTCACTTTTATCCAAGAAAATACAACTTCTCCAGAAGTACATTTCATTGTAACTAATCTCAACAATAGCATTATTTCTAGAGCAGTGAAATCTAAGATGATTATAAAACATTTTGACATCTCCTATACAATATAAGTAGTTCTTGGGTTTATGAGAAAATTGTGGAGGAGGACAAAATCTTTTTATGCACAATTATCTGTTGGTTTGGCAACACAGCAATAGTCAATATTTCACAAAAGTAATGCCAAATTTTTGGCTTAATGGAATTGAGACGTTTTTGTTCTTCCAGGCATCAAATGGTCCTGAAACACTTGATACACTTTGTACATTTTATATGTTTGTATTTGGTGAACTCTAAGTATGCTCAGCAACTGTATGTCAAGTCAGGATATGCTTCACAGAACAAAGTTAAGCACTAACTGACCCTGAGAAGAATTTCAACTAACATAGCAATAATAATGGCTGATGTTGTTTTCTTCCTCTATAAAACACTGTGCTAAGCCCTTCCATGAGCTATCACATTTAATTCTGGTTGAATGGTAAGCTTCATTGTTGTCCCAAGTTCAAAAATGAGAAAAACTGAGGTTAACATTAAAACTCATACTGCTAGTATCTTATAAAGTTAAGTGTCAAACTATGAATGTCTAGTTTTAGGACCTAAGACCTTCATTTTTACTTTGCACTCCCTACACACACACACATACACACTCACACACACACACACTCATACACACACACACACACACACGGTATATGCCTAACATTTTAAAAATGACACACTTCCAGTATACATTTTAAGACTTCAGTGTTTGTCCCTAGCTCAAACCATGGTGCCCTGGTATTAAGAGTCAGCAAGATGCTAGAAACATTAAATGTGACTGCTTTTAGAAATTCTAAAACTATTTTTTTATAAGACATTCACATTCATGATTTCCATTGTATTATTTTCTAGATTTGAAGTGAAGTTGTGCTGCTACTTTTGGCAGGACCTCTTATTATATCAATTTAGCTTGAAGTGAAGCCACGAATAAGTTACGTTGATAAGGCAAAACACAGTAAATTACAAATTAAGTTATATCACCAGTTCTATAGATTCTGGGTGCCCTAAAGGGCATTATGTTAAAAGAGATGCTAAATGAGTTCCTGAAGGTTTGAAATATTTGGGACAAAATACACTGGCTGAAATCCAAGATATCAGATAATTGAACTTAGCTCCTTTACTGGGAGCAATTAGGCCTAATTTGCATAGGTAAGGTCATTTGAACAACTTTCTGGTGGAAAATAAAGCTAATTGAGATTAATGACTTTTAAACACATTGCTTCTCTACTTAGCATATCAAGGCAATATTACCTGGAGAACAGAAAATGCTTCAGGAATTCTATTAAGAAAGTTAGGGTGGGCTTCCCTGGTGGCGCAGTGGTTGAGAGTCTGCCTGCTGATGCAGGGGACACGGGTTCGTGCCCCGGTCTGGGAGGATCCCACATGCCGCGGAGTGGCTGGGCCCGTGAGCCATGGCCGCTGAGCCTGTGCGTCCGGAGCCTGTGCTCCGCAACGGGAGAAGCCACAACAGTGAGAGACCGGCGTACCGCAAAAATAAATAAATAAATAAATAAAGTTAGGGTAATAGGCCTTTTCATTCTTTCACTCATTTTGTCATATAACATTGTTATAGGTTTCCATAATACATTATTTTACAAAACAATTTTAAAGGTAGCCTTAAAGAAATAACAAATTTTGGATTTTCAGTAATTTTCCATCTGTTCACCTTAATTTTTCTACACTCATTCATTTCTCAGTATATTCACAAACTATTTTTCCACATGTAACTGCCACAAATTTGGCATAATTTTTCTTCTCTTTTAAAGATGAAGACACTGATATTTAGAGAAATAAGTTAGTTACTAAAGATGACACAGCTAGTAAATAGTCAAACCAGGATCTCAAACCAGATCTCTTCAACCTCGCAAACCATTTCAAAACCTAAATCACGATAAATAGAATGAGATGCACATAATTTACCTAAAAATGTACAATTCTCAATTTATAGTCTCATTATGTGTTTCATATCAAATAAAAAGTAGAAGATAGATGCACGTATTTGTTTTGAGCAGCATTGTGTTATCTATAGACATACGAACTCACAAACTAGAATAATTTTAAAAACTGTATTATGACATCAATTTTGTCAAAAAAATCAATAGTGATTATTTAGAAAGATAGAGTAATACATTTGATCTAGACACAATGTTTGGCTAAGTATGTACTTTAAACAAACTTGGTTCTATACAAATGCTTGTTGACTAATTGACCTGTCACTAATTCATCACACTGTAAAAATAGCTGACAAGTAAGACAAATTAGGTCTCTGGGTTTTTTTGCTTTTGTTTAATTTTATTTATTTATTTATTTTTGGCTGTGTTGGGTCTTCGTTTCTGTGCGTGGGCTTTCTCTAGCTGCAGCGAGCGGGGGCCACTCTTCATTGTGGTGCGCAGGCCTCTCACTGTCGCGGCCTCTCTTGCTGTGGAGTACAAGCTCCAGACGCGCAGGCTCAGTAGTTGTAGCTCACGGGCCTAGTTGATCCGTGGCATGTGGGATCTTCCCAGACCAGGGCTCGAACCCATGTCCCCTGCATTGGCAGGCAGATTCTCAGCCGCTGCGCCACCAGGGAAGCCCAGGTCTGTGGGTTTTAACTAGGACTACAATTTCTCCCTTTTCATAGAAACATATAGGCAAGCCCATGACCCGAATGCCTAAGTGTGACCCAACTACTGAAATCAAAAAGAAAACTGAATTTTGGCCCTGTACCCACTAAAATTTCTATGTTGAAGTTTTAACCCCCAGTACCTCAGATTGTGACTGTATGTAGAGATAGGGCCTTCAAAGAGGTAATTAAGGTAAAATGATCTCATTTATGATAAGTCCTAAGGCAGTATGACTGCTGTCTTTATAAGAAAGGAAATTACGACACACAGAGAGAAAGACATCAGATATGTGCACACAGGCCAGGGGCAAGTAAGTATGTGAGAACACATCCTGAAAGCAGCCATCTGCAAGAAAAGGGGAGAGCCTTTGGAAGAAACCAAACCTGCTGACACCTTGATATTAGACTTCTGACCATCAAATCCAAGAGAAAATAAATTTCTCTTGTTTAAGCCACCAAGTCTGTAATATTTTGTTATGGAATCCCTAGCAAACTAACACATGCTCCCTTCCATTAAAGCAGTTAAACTCCTTTTCCCAGGAAACTGATAATTGTACACATTAGCGTCTATAGAAATCTATTAGAAAAGATCTACATGATAGAATTTAAAGGGGATTACATCATTAGTTTCTTAGTAGGAAAAGGCATTCAGCTCTCAGAATGGAAGCATTTTAAGCCCTTTCTTTCTCTATGGCTTTCTGAGGTTGGCATTGTCCAAATTCATTCCTGCTTTAGGCATCAAAATGTTTCCTGCCACACTCTGATTCTCAGTTTAATACTGGTTTTGGCTAGTGCAGACCATTCCTACTCCTGTGCCAGGAGTAAATGGGTAAACCAAGATATTGTGACTGAGGAAAGAGAAAATAAATGCCATTTGGCATCTCAAAAGAAAGGCATTTTAATAATCTATTGCTATATCATACATTACCATAAATTTTAGTGACTTAAAATAACAAACATTTATTTCAGTTTCTGCAAATCAGGAATTCAGGTTCTACTGAGCTAGATCCATCCAGCACAAGACCTCTTACAAGGTCATAATTTAGGTTTTGCCCAGGCCTTGCAGTCATCTCAAAACTCAACTGAGGGAGAATATACAACTGATCTTGAAGTAGTTGTTGGCAGGACTCCTGTCCTCACTGGCTACTGGCAGGAGACATCAGTCCTTGCCATGTGAGTGTCCCTGAAAGACTAGATTATAGTCATAATATTATATTATAAACTTCAAAGTACCAAAGAGACTAGATCTCATTTGTTCTCACTACATAAAGGAAATGATGTGATGTGATAAAGGTATTAGCTAACTCTATGATGGTAATCATATTGTAGTATATAAATGTATGAAATCAACACATCATACACTTTAAACTTATACAATATTATATGTCAATTTTTAAAAAACACAGGAGCTAACGTCTCTCACAACAAGTAAAAATTGAGACACAATAAAACAGAAGTCACAGCTTTTATGTAAATCAATCTAAGTTGCATCCCATCACTTTTATTATATTTCATTCATTATAGTCAAGTCACTAGTTCCAGCCCACACTCAAAGGGAGGGTATCACATAAATTTGTGAATACCAGGAGGTTGGGATTACTGAGACCCTGCTAGAAGCTACCTACCACAAGGGTAATATTTACGACAGAATTCTTAGAACTTTCTCTATCCTACAATAATATTAACTCAGTTCCTTTTTTTAGAAGTTAGAAGTTATTTCACTTAGAAAAATTTTCTTCATTATTCTTAGTTGTTAAAAATGCTAATAAATATCTAAATTATCCAAGTTATAATCAATTGCTCTACCAATGCATCAAGGTAGGACATACAGGTAAGGGGCAGGGATTTCCAAAGTAATACAAACTTAATACTCATTCTGACATTTTTCATAGGAATTTCAGTGAGTAGAAGGCTTTTTTCCTGCATATTAAGGCAGAAATTCCTCTCCAAATTTCAAATAATTTGAATAAATAAAATAATGTCAGGATTAAAAAAAATCCTTTATCTTTTCCTTCCTTCCTTCCTTCCTTCCTTCCTTCCTTCCTTCCTTCTTTCCTCTTTCTCTTAAGTAAAAAGACTTAAACAAGTTTCACAAGCATCCTGTCTAGGAATACTAACCAAAACTCTAACCAAAACTCATTAATAACAACAAAAAATTCACAAAGACCTAAGTATGGTACAAACTACCTTCCACCTACCATTCCAACTTCATCTCCTGCAGCACCTTCTTCTTTATTCATGGCAGAATATTGTATAAGGAGTCATAAACTTTTATATCTCAAGGCATTGGGTATGCCATTTGCTCTGCTTAAAGTTTTTCTCTTTATCTCCTAATTGCAACAAGTACAAAAACAAAACCCCACAAACTTACTTAATGTTTAAGGCTTAGCTTAAAAGTCCACACCTGACTTAAAGCATTGCCTGACCAGGACTTCATCTCAAGCAGAATTAACTACTCCCTTCTTTGTTAACTAAAATAATTTTTATCATAGTCCCAATTAAAATGTAGTCCTAGTTAAAAGTAGAAAATTTTAAAGTTAGTTCAATTATGTGGCTCTGGATGGCTCTGGATACCATCATCTACAGTGTTGGGGGAGTGTTATTTCCCATGGTTTGACTATGACACTGCAATGCCTATACAAAAGAAGGAAATTTATTAAGGAAATATAAAAATGGCCCTATGCAATTCGGAAGATCACCTGCTGACATTGGTACTGGGAAGAAAAGAGAGATTTGAGAGGGAAATTTTATTTCATGTCATGAATATTTTTCAAACTAACTTTCCCGCTTCGTTTATTAACACAAGATGTTTTTTGATCTGGTCAGCATCTTTAGAAGAAATTGTCCCCCCTTTCATGTCATTTGTTTTAAGTGAGTCTGATCACATCTCTGGATTCCAAAAATGGGACTAGGGGTTTTACTTGACTAAAGTTTGAGAGCCAGCTACTAATGAACTTGCCAGAATAGAAACGAGAGTGAGGTAGTGAGCAGATGAAGGACTGATTTATTTTTTTTCAATGAAGTGGCTAAGCACCTAGATCCATAGGTGATTGAATACAAAACTACCCTTTGATTTTTCAGTTTTTGTGAGCCAATTAATTATATTTATTAAATTAGTCTAAGTTGAGATTTTGCCACTTCCAATAAAAGGAATAACAATGAGTCGAAAGGTTAGTGAAATTCCCAAGCACTGATTTCTCCATGAATACTTTAAAAGAATTTTCCAAAGGACTATCTTATAATATAGGGTAAATATGTTTCCCCACCCACCATGTATTTGCTGTGTGACTATGGGAAAATTAGATTAGACAAACTCTTTATTTTCCTTATAGTTTTCATCTGGAATATTGGCATAAACACAAAATAGAAATATAACAATGCTGTTATATTCATATATATATATATATATATATAATTTGTGTGTGTTTATGTGTGTGTGCAGTACATTGAAATGCAATATAAGTAGTGGCCATTTTGTACCAAAACTTGTTTGAATCCATAGATTATTCAGAGGGTGGCTACTATATGACAAGCTCTATGCTATATATTTTGGTTGTAATAATTCATAAGATGTGCTGCTTGCCCTAAAATTATTTATGACCAAAGGTAGAAAAAAACCTGAAAACATGTAATTGAAATAATATAAGATGATCAGTAATGCATGAATGCAGGCAAAGAACTCTAGGGAAATCAGTAGTGCCATGAATAACTGAGTCTAGAAGTAACAGAATAAAACAACAGAATAAACACATATATGTGATATAATGCTTACTAGTAAGACCTCTTTTCTTTGGTAAGACAAATTGGAGAAATTATCAAATTTAATGGAGATTTAGAAGAAAATATATGAATCTAGATGCAGTTTTTTTTTCTCTCTCTCTCTTTCTCTCTTCCCCCTCCTCCCTTTCTCATTTGTTTAAGGTTCCAAGCTCTATGAGACAACTTGTTGCCTGGGAACCTCAACTTTCCCAGATGAATATCACAAATATACAGATGCTACTTATCAACAAGAGGAAAGATTAAAAAAAAATCAAATGAGGAGAACACAGGATGTTCTTCTCAGGAGTTCCTTTTTAATATATAAGGAAATTCAGAGGGCAGTAATATACTCAATGAAGAATAGCAAAAAGCTGATATGCTGGAAGAACTTTGAGTACCAATATCTAAGAGTATAGTGGAAAGCTCAAGATATATTTTAAATTCTCTGTGAAGGTTCCCCTAACAGGCCACTAAATATAGAATTCAGCAGAGAAGTGACTGTTTAATGCATGCAACATTTTTAATTTTTAATTTTTTTGTAAATACATAAAATATTAACTTAAAGCCTATACATGTTCAGTAATGTAAAATTTTACAGATGAAACCTTAACTGTAACACCTGTCCCACACACTTAATTTAAGGTCAATATGAGCCAGTAAGTCAGTTAAATAATAAGTGAATGATTTTCAATTATCTTGCATATTACATAATATTATAGTTAGAAAATACTTACAAATCTGAAATAGATTTTCTCTGAAATTTATACTTATAATGAACTTTATACACTTTATTTTAAAATTAAAAAATAATGTTATTTTATTTGTGAGGTTCTAAAGCTGTTTAATTAAAGAGTAATCAGATATTATAAGACAAACTATTACAAGAATATCATCTGCATTTACTTATTAGTATAAATTCATACTTTTATCTTAAATTTCAATGAAAAATACATATAGAATACATTGGATACTGAAACTGATTTTAAAAAACACTGTTCTTCATGAATAACGCTATCAATAATTTAAATGTTAGCCTTCTAGATTTATTGACTCACCATTAAGTAAATATTATTAACTCAAACTTTTAAAATACTGATAAAGTAAAGGTATTAAGTGACTCAATACTCTGACTTAAATATAAGTTGTAAATTTTTAAAAGAATTATATTTATCATAAAGTAAATATTTTGTTTCTTAAAAATTCATGTTTCTGTAGTAACACTATTCCATCATTATTTCTTTCTGAAAAGAGTTACAATAACTAGAAAAATGTTATAAAAATAAACAGTCTGGAATGGGAGATCAAGATGACGTAGTAGGAGGATTGAGCTCACCTCCTCCCTGAACATATCAAAAATACATCTACATGTGGAGCAACTCTCCCTGAAAACAACCTGGAGACTGGCAGAAAGTTTCTTCTACAACCAAGGCTATAAAAACAAAGATCCACACAGAGTTGGGCAGAAAGGGAATAGAGGTGATTGGGTCAGGACCCATCTCCCTAGCAAAGGACACAGGAGGAGATATCAGGGGTTCAGGAATCTTTCCTGGCGAGCAAGGGGTTCCAGCCACATATTGGGCACCCCAGCCCTGGGGTCTGACCCTAGGAAGATGAGCCCCCTTAGCTGGTTTAAAAACCAGTGGGACTTACCAGAGAGTTAAAGGAAACTGAAAGTCTGCTCATGAAGAGTTTGTGCACATGCCTGCTTACTCTAGGGAAAAGCATGGAGGAAGCAGATTGAAAGCTGCCTGAGGCTCTGACTGGCTTCCTGTGACTGCCCCAGACAAAGACACTAAAAAAACAAACAAAAAAAAACCTACAAAAAAAGACACTACAAAAAAAAGTTACAGGCCAATATCTCTGATGAATATAGATACAAAAATCCTCAGTAAAATATTAGCAAACTGAATTCAACAATATATAAACAGGACCACACACTTTGATCAAGTAGCATTTATTCCACAGAGCAAGGATCTTTCGATAACAGCAAGTCAGTCAATGTGATACATCACATTAACAAAAAAAAGGGTAAAATCACATGATCATCTCAACAGATGCAGAAAAGCATTTGAAAAAATTCAATGTACATTCATGATAAAACCTCTCATCATAGTTGGTTTGGAGGAAGATGTCCAAACATAATAAAGGCCATTTAAGACAAACTCACAAGTAACATCATACTCCATGATGAAAAGCAGAAATCCCTCTCTTTAAAAATCAGGAATAAGAAAAGGATGCCCACTTAACATTTAACATAGTACTGGCTGTCCTAGCCACAACAGACAAGATATTTAAATAAAAGGCATCCAAATTGGAAGGGAAGAAGTATAACTCTCACTATTTGCAGTAGGTGTGATACTATATATAGAAGATCATAAAGTCTCCACCAAAAAATGATTAGAACTAATAAAATGATTTCAGTAAATTTCCAGGACATAAGATTAATAGAAAGAAATCTGTTGCTTATCTATACACTAATAATCAACTATCAGAAAGAGAAAGAAAGAAAACTATCTCACTTAAAATTGCAACAAAAAGAATAAAATGTCTAGGGATAAACTTAACCAAGGAAGTGAAAGACCTATCCTCTGAAAACTATAAAACATTGATGAAGGATTTTGAAGATGACACAGGAAATGGAAAGATATCCTGTGTTCATGGAGTGGAAGAATTAATATTGTTAAAATGTCCACACTACACAAAGCATTCTACAGATTTAATGAAATCCATTTCAAATTACCCATGACATTTTTCACAGAAGTAAAACAAATATTCTTAAAATTTGTATAGAACCACAAAAGACCCCAAGTATCCAAAGCAATTTTGAGAAAAAAGAACAAAGCTGAAGGCATCACTCTCCTTCAGACTACATTACAAAGATACAGTAATTAAAATAGTATGGTGCTGGCACAAAAGCAGACACATAGATCAATGGAACACAATAGAGAACCCAGAAATAAACCCAGGCACTTATGGTCAATTAAGCTACAACAAAGGAGGCAAGGCTATACAATGGAGAAAAGACAGTTTCTTCAATAAGTGGTACATGAAAAACTGGACAGCTATGTGGCAAGAATGAAATTAGAACATTTTATCACACCATCTACAAAAATAAACTCAAAATGGATTAAAAAAAAAACCCTAAATGTAAGACCAGAAACTCTAAAACTTCTAGATGAAACATAAGGAGAACAGTCATTGGCATAAGTCCTACCAATATTTTTTTGGAACTGTCTCTTCAGGCAAAGGAAACAAAAGTAAAAATAAACAAATGAGACCTAAATAATCTTAAGACATTTTGCACAACAAAAGGAATCATTGACAAAACCAAAAGTATCTCTACTAAACAAGAGAGAATATTTGCAAATGATATGACTGATAAGGGGTTAATAGGTAACATGTATAAACAGCTCATACAACTGAATATCTAAAAACACACAACATCATTAAAAATGGGCAGAAGAACTGAATAGACATTTTTTCTAAGAAGACTTACACATGGCCAACAGGCATATGAAAAAATGCTCAACATTACTAATCATCAGGAAAATGCAAATATAACCAAATGAGATATCACTTCACACCTAGTCAGAATGCCAATAGCCAATGGTTAGAATGGCTATTGTCAAAAAGACCACAAATAACAAATGTTGGTGAGGATATGGAGAAAAAGGAACCCTAGTACACTGATGGTGGGAATGTAAACTGGTGCAGCCAATTATGGAAAAGAGTATGAAGGTTTCTCAAAAATTAAAAACAAGGAACTTCCCTGGTGGTGCAGTGGTTAAGAATCCGCCTGCCAATGCAGGGGATACAGGTTTGTTTCCCGGTCCGGGAAGATCCCACATGCCGTGGAGCAACTAAGCCCGTGAGCCACAACTACTGAGCTTGCGTGCCACAACTACTGAAGCCCGCGTGCCTAGAGCCCATGCTCCACAACAAGAGAAGCCACCGCCATGAGAAGCCCATGCACTGCCACTAAGAGTATCCCCCGCTTGCTGCAACTAGGGAAAGCCCACGTGCAGCATGAAGACCCAACATAGCCAAGAAAGAAAAAAAAGGAAAAAATAAAAATAAGGAAATTAAAAACAAAAATTAAAAACAAAATTTCCATAGAATCCAGTGAATGCTACTTCTGGGTATATAACCAAAGAAAACAAGCAAACGAACAAAAAAAAAACCCTACTTCAAAAAGATATATGCATCTCAATTTTCATAGCAGTAATATTTACAATACCCAAGATATGGAAGCAAGCTAAATGTCAATCAAAAACTCAATGTATAAAGAAGATGTGATATATATACAATTGCATATTACTCAAACATAGAAAACAATGAAATTGTGCTTGTTGCAACAATATAGAGGGACCTGGATTGTATTACCCTTAGTGAAATAAGACAGATGGAGAAACACAAATACTCTATATTATCACTTATATGTGGAATCTAAAAATTAAAACATATGAATGAATATAATAAAACAGAAACAGACATACCAATATAGAAAACAAACTAGTGGTTACCAGTGGGGAGAGGGATGGGGGTAGGGGAAATATAGGGAAAGGGGATTAAGAGGCTATCTATACACTATTATGTATAAAATAAAGAAGATACAAGGAAATATTTACAGCACATGGAATATAGCCAAAATTTTATAATAACTTTTAATGGAGAATAATCTATAAAAATATTGAATCACTATGTTGTACACCTGAAACTAATATAATATTGTAAATCAACTATTATTTAATAAAAATATAGATCAATAAGTAAATAAATTAAATACAGAGTAATAAGTTGGAAAATTTTTGATTTACAAAATGCATATTAGATACCTTATAGCATTACTGTTAGTACATATTTCAATAACATACTTACCTTTTAAAAACTTTGTTGCCATGGGGAAAAACATCAAAATATCAAGGAATCTGATGTGGATTATGTAGAGCAGCAACTCATTGGCATTGTAGAAAAGGGGCAAATGAGAAGGAAACAGAAATCGAATTATTTGAGTTTCTTCCCCTTCATTACTGTATTGTTCAAACAAATGCCACTCAATCCTCATATTAATGAGCTCATCAATGTCCCTAAGTTAGGAATAAACTCTATGTTATGCAGGAAAACTTCAGCAAAGATTTCTCACTAACTTGGCAAAAGAACACTTGGTCAGCACTACTTTTGTCCCCTCTCTGACTGAGTATGCTGTAAGCCCTTGCTTTGCTTTATTCCACACTTGTTCTTTCCCCTGCCTTCAGATATTGACTCCCTGACTTCCTGCTTCTACCCGCATACTGAAGCGTTTGTTCCTGACCCTGCCTTCAGTGCTAAAGCCTAATTGAAAAACCATACAAAAAGAGCTATAGCTGAAACCAATAACTCAATTTCCTCTGAGAAATCATTCTGATTAATCTCATCATGTTTTATGTACTTTTTAAGATAAATTACCATCCAAATTATAAATGTCCCATGTCAGCCATCATTATCTTATCTCACATCAAGATACTTTTTATTTATCTTTTGACCAGACATTATCTCCTACACTGCTCTTATCCACCCCCACCCCCCAATCACACTACGTCCTAAAGAACTTATAAATATCACCTGTAAAATATCGGTCGTCTATTCTCCAAAGTTTCCTACATTGTTCTTGCTATAACTTAATCCAAGTTGCCCACTGAAGATACTGGGTCCATCCAGCCTTCTCAAGGTGATACTTATATCCCCCCACCATTACATACTATACAGCTTGAAGATGTGTCAGTTGTTCTTTATGTCCCTCAACTTTTTATTATCCAATTCCATAGGTTCATTTCTCCCTCCAACCTCAAAATATCCAATTCGGTTGAGCTCATTCTTCATGACTTCACCTCTATGGAGAAGATATAACCACCTCTATGGAGAAGATATAACTAGTGTCTCTGTTCCTTTCACCTCATCACTTCTGAAGATCTTTTTCTTCAGCTTACCTCAGCCTCTCATTCTTGCCTTGGTCATTTCCTAGACATTCAAAACAAAATGTAAGTACACCACCTCAGAAAATAACATTTCAAGTATTTCATTCTCTCAGTGTCATCTCCTAACTTTCCAGGTATTTTTCATTTTTCTCACATCAAGATTCCTTTAAATTCTTGGTTACGTTCAGTCATTATCGACCTCAAGCCTCTCTTCACTCATTGAACATCTTGTTTTTCATAGTCTTACTATAGCCATTTCATTGCAAATAGTCTTTCCTCATTAGCCCTTTCCCTTCTTCTTGTCTAAAATTCTGTTTAAACTAAAGTCTTTTTCTTTAAATTTAGAATAGAGCAACTAGGCCTACACCAACTCAGATGAATTTATTTGAAGGAATACACACCGATGCAGACCACTCTCACTTCACTTTTAAAGCCACAGATTTCAAGTGAGCTCTCTGAACTTACAGTACTATTTTGCCCTGATAGATTAACTTTCTCACTCAGGTCAAGGAATATTTAACATGGTCTCAATATCTTATTCTTAGTCAATGACTTCCCTTCTTACTTCTTTATGAAAATAAAAGCAATCTACTTATGCATAAAACATTTTCACTTTGTATACTATATCCCCATATATTTGCCCTTTCCTCCTTTTTCAAAGTCAGAACTCTTTTTCTGTCTCCCTGAGTCCAAATTTAAAAATGTTCACTATATCTCATTGCATCTTATAAGTAAAAACTTTCACTCTTGCACTTATCTCCGTTCCTTTTGCATCACTGTATTTATTCTCTCCTGCACACAGTAAATTTAGCATAAATACAAAATAATTCTTCAATTTTATAAAACATTCCCTCAACCTTACACTTTAAGTAGCTCTAACAACTGACCAGTTATCTGTTCCATTTTATAGGCAGTTTCCGCAAAATCTGTTTACATTTCCTGTTTCAAATTCTCCATGTCGCAGTCTGTCTTTAATCCTCTCTAATCAGGTTTTCATTTCCTTGTGACGTCTTTCTCTAAGTCTATGAATGACTACTATTTTGACTCTAAAAGAGCCATTCTTATCAAGGTCACCAATGATTTGACTCTATAAACAGCATCTTTTCAAGTTTACCAATGACTTTTCAAATTCAATCATTTATATATTTTAATCTTATTTGAACTCCAAGCAGCTTTGAAAAATCATTACTTCCACCTTATTGAAACACCTTAATGTCTTGGCTAAATGACCTCATTAAACTCACAGAACCTTAGTTTCTCATTTATAAATAAAGATAATTGTCTTGCAGGATTATTATGATAATTCAATTAGATAATATATGTAAGACATCTACCACTGGCTGGCTTTTAGAATGGATTCAATCAAAATAAGCAGATGTAATAATAATTCCTCAAGTATTCTAATCTTGTCTCTAGGTCATAACCATGCCTTATGAGATGCTGGTTGGACAAAAGCATTGTTATTTCACATACACTTAGGAGCTAAATCTGAGCACAAACATAGCAAAAATATGGAACATAGCAGTAAATATTTATTAAATTAATAAATGAATTCCACTGTTGGCTCAACTTGTTTTCTAACAAAGAAGAAGTAAACTAATCAATTCATGATTTTCTATCCTAGCAGGATAGCTAGGAAATTGCCTGTGTTCTCATTTTATGCAGAATGTAGCTCCATTCTTGTCAATGCAGTCCAAAATATATTTCACCATCCACCTGATAGTTGATATTGAAGACTTAATTTCTTCAGGGAGTGGAGGTACAACTTAGTGCTGAGGAGGAAGTAATGAAGTCCCTGGATACATACATAGGCCTCTACTCAAACTGTGCTATAACACAAATCATATTTTCTTTCTATATTGTAAAAGTTAGAGACTTAATTGTAGACATTGTTAAATTGGTTCTTCATGCATAGATCCATTTCCCTAAGGGTAAAGATACAAAATCCATAGATATCAAGTTATTATGTTCTTTCATTGGCATAGTCCAGTGCAAATCTCTCAAGATAACCCTAAATATATATTTATAATAGTTTATATCACTTATATGTATCATCGATTTTAATCTCTATGTGTCAGAGTTATGGATACTTGAAGTCTTCTGTAAACATCTATTTCAGCCTTTATTATTTCTTATTAAAGGTAGAACCCATAGACACAACCCATTATAAGAAACTATGCCTGTATTTCCTCCATCCCTTTCAGTCAATTCATGTGATGTTCACCTCAATGCTGAAATAGGAAATTATTTTTATAGTAGCAAAGTCATTATATGATAATTGTTTCTTATGAGACTATAACCTTGAAAAGAGGATATTAGAAAGGAATTTTATTGCTTTAAATTCCAACATATGTATTATTTTTTACAGTGACCAATCTGTATCTTAGCTACCTCCTCATTCTTTTTTATAAGCTTCACTTTTATTCACTTAGCCTCATATATAACAAACTCTCTTAAATTTTCTTTTTATTTCACTGGCAACACTTTCTTGATTTTCTTTGCTAAATATTCCTTCATTTTCTGAATTTTATGCAGTGGAAAACTCCAGACTGGTCATTTTTTTTTTTTTTAAACCACGTCCACTCCCTAAGTAAGCTGATTTACCTACTTCTATTACTTTAAAAACTATCCAGATAATGGTGACTTATAAATTTTGATTACCAACTCTGCCCTCCTACCTGGATTTCAGACCCTTATATTCAATTGAAGACTTGACATCTTCAGTTTGATTTTTTCATAAGAATGTCCAACTTAACATGTCCAAAAGTATGCTATTGATTTTCCTGTTTCTTCAATTATACCTCTTAATCTAGCGACCCCCATCTCCTTAAATTGCAAGACCATTCATCCCATTGCTTAGGCAAAGACATTTGATTTCACCTTTGTTTTTACAACCAGTGCTCTTCATCTCAATAAATAATACCACCATTGGCTCAGTAAATTCATCACCATACAACATTGTTTTTTGCAATATCTTAAATTAGTCTCCCTGATTCCTCTTCTGTCCACCTTCAGTAACCAAAGTTATCCTTGAATGGAGAGTTGCTCCTACTTTTCCCTCTCTTATTATATTCTGACTATAGTGGTTTTCTTGAACATATAAATACATTCTTACCTCAGAGTATTTCCTAAATTTTATACCTAAAACACTCATCTACTAGATCAAGGCAACTCAGTGCCAGTATCAATGAAATAAGGAGCTTGAGCTGGAATGAAACTCAAAGCATTGCTTCCTTAATGAAGATATGTTGCCAAGTATCTTTTTTGATTTACATTGTGATGAAAGCTCCTTCTCTTATTGTTTATGTTGGGTAGCATATCTTCAGGTTAGCAACCATCATGAGGGCCAAGGTTTCTTGTTGATAACATAACATAATGAAGCTCTTCTGCTCAGAAGAATAGAATAATTACTTATTGGGGGTCAGGCCATTCACGCAGTTGATGCTTGAAAGCAATCATGCGAGTAAGATAAAGGTGAGGCAGGGCTTGTACACAGAGCAAGAGAGCAGCCATCTTGTGGGGCCTGATATCAAATGGTCTTTTATACAAAACAAAGTTCTAGCATGCACTATTAAACAAGTTCAACTATACTGACCATAATCAATTGTACCAGTGATCAATAAACAAGTAAAAGTCAACTATTTATGTATTTGACATGTCACAAACTGCAATTATGGTATCAGGAAATATTCTAAAATCTATGTCTGATAATTATCCTCCCAAATGAACACCATCCAAAGAATAAGATGCTCTTTTCATTCCTATCTCCTCTTTGCAATTCTAAATCACATAACTAATTCAAAAGATTGACAAAGGCCTGCAAGAAAGAGAATAAAGTTAATGTTTCACCAGGAAGCTTCTGGGAAAAACTGATCTAAAAACTGATCATACCTTTTTCTCAGTGCCACTACTTAATTTCTATTTTTCATTTGGATTATCCTTGCAGTCGAGCAAGAGCTATTATGAAAATTATTTCTAATGTAGAAGAGCAATAGTCCTTCATAGAAAAAACATAATATGATAATCCACAGAATAGTAATACGCACGGACATAATTAAATATACAAAATGCATTCTAAATCATGTTGTAGTGTTTTTTATTCTAACAGTTAAATTTCAATTCTAAATGACCTGAAATTCCTCTTAAATGCAGAGCAGCGGTTCTCAGTCAGGGATGATTTTACCCCTCCAGGAGACAAATGTCTGGAGATATTTTTAGTTGTCATGGCATGGCAGGGGGCGGGGGAACTGTTACTGGCATCAAATGGATAGAGGTCAGGTATGCTGCTAAATATCCTATAATGCATCCACACACAAATAATTATTTGGCCCTAAATGCCATTAGTGCCAAGGTTCAAATATCCTAATCCAGATATTTGAACCTATACCACAAAGTTCACTAGTAACATTCCCTTTTGGAAATGTTATCTTTTTCACTGTTTGTTTTTTCCACTTGCATAAGTGGATACAACAAATTTAACTATAAAACTGAATTTATTTTAAAGTAAGACATCATAGTGACACACAATTGAAGGTTACATTAAAAATTACTCTAATATAAAATGAAATGTTCTATATTTTAGAAAAAGGTAACCATGAAGGATAACTTGTAGGTTTTTTCCTTAAGATCTTTATATATCTTTTTTAATGAATTTGTCTCAATTTAAAGAAACTGTATTGTAAAATAAATGGCAATTATAAGCTTTTTATTATATGTCTTCAAAATAATACAATGTACTTTAAAGAGTCATAAGTATTCATATATTTTAAAATAGTCATTTTCTAAGATCTTCATGAAAATATTAAACAGTTAAGAGACTATCTGAAAATATGACTAAATTCAAAACTAAAGGGAATTTTGAATTAAAGTTTGTCAATAAGCAAAGCCAATAAGAGGACCACAGGCTAGGGGAGAAATATTTTACTGAATATGACACTGATTTTTCTACAGTCACTGGGGAATGAATATTATCCTCAAGATTCTTCTTTAGATTTTTTTCCATTTTTATCCAACCAAATTCTTTCAATGGAGATTTTATTCACTGGTTGTATGCTGATTTCTGGCTGTATGCTGTTTTCACTAAAATATATAGCCCTCCTTGTTTCTCTTCTCCAAAATTTTAGACGTAAAAATTCAACCGGCTGGGTGACAAATCTAAATACAGGAATAACTCCAAAAGGGCCAAGACTTTCCCAAGAATAAATTTTTGGTCACTCAATCTTGTAAAGAACCCTGGAAAGCTGATGTTCTGGTTGAGAGCAAAGTAATATTAAATAGATAATGAAAGAAAAAAGTTAAAAACAGCCAGTTGCAAAAAATGAAGACTAATGTAAAGTCCTATGTTTTCCACCTTTTTGTTTATCCCCTTTCCATTTCCTCTATTTTATAGTATATTAAGTGGTGATGGTGGTTATTTTTATAGTTTATTCCATAGAGTACATTTTATCAAGTTGGGATTTTGACTGAACCAGCAAGGAATGAATATGTTCAACATGGATTTCATGTCTGAAGTGATTTTTGTTTTTTCCGTTTAGGGTGATTGTCAGATATTTGTGTTTGTGCACAAAGGAATAGTCGCATTCTGTAATATAGGAACATTTGGTGACGTTGGGAGTTTTAGATGGCTAAGTATGGGAAGGTGTGTGTGGGCGTATGTGGATGAGGAATATCATAGAGGTTGACGGAGGTGGATATGGAGAATTGACACAGATAAGATTTGAAAGTCAGATATGTCAGATGACACACTTTGACTGTTTTTGCATTCCTGGTGGCAAACAAAATCACAAAGGAGTTTAGATTTTTTTTTATTGTTTTCTGTGACACTGTTCACAAATGTTTTAGTAACTAGAGTCGTCTGTCTGTCGCTAAGGAAAGATGGTTCCAGAGCTCATAGTTGTACTGATAACTTTACAATTGAGGAGTCAGAGATCTCAGATTACAAAAAAAGCTCCTTTGATTACCTGATTTTATGAGTTGGTATAATAATTTTATATGTCAACCTGACTGTGCACAAGATGCCCAGATATTTGCATAAATTTTATTCTGAATGTGTCTGTTTGGGTATTCATGGATAGGACATATTTGAATTGGTAGACTGAGTAAAGTAGAGTGCCCTTCCTAAAGCCAGTGGGCTTCAACAAATCAGTTAAAGGCCTGAATAAAACAAAAAGCTGACCCTCCTCTGAAGGAGGAAGAATTTCTTCTGCCTGCCTGATTTTGAGCTGTGATATTGGCTTTTCCCTGCCTTTGCACTTGAACTGAAACCCTGACTTTTCCTAGGTGTTGAGTCTGCTGGCCTTCAAACTGGAACTACACCACTGCCTCTCCTGGAGCTCCAGCTTGCTGACTAACGCTGAAGATCTTGGAATTTGGCAATCTCCAAAATTGAATAAGTTATGCGGGTTTATACTTTATTATAAACCTCTTGTGTATATACATCCTATTGGTTCTGTTTCTCTGGAGAACTTTGACTAATACACGTAGATTTAGATATTATTATTTAAGGGCAAACATTAATTTTTTATCATCAATTTCAATATCTTTTAGGCAGTTTAGTAATCTGCCATTAATCCCTTCATGCCTAAACTAGATAGAATAGATTTTCTTCCGTGAATCTAAATTCCGAATGATATAACAAGCATGCCTAAAATTCTTTTCTTTCTAACTTTATGCTTGATTAAATGTGTGGTTAAATGATTGTATACTTTTTGGAAATATTTTTTCCTCAGAATTTTGAAGATTTTCCCCATTGTTTTCTATGTTTCTGGATTGGTCTGTTGTAAGAATTAATAGACACCAGTCCAATGTCAATTAATTTATAAGTAATTTTTGATATACCTTCATTCATTCTCTGGAAATAATTAGGAATTTTTGGTTCTTTTTTTCCTATTATTTTGTAAAGCAAACATGTGCTGCTGTTGTTACTTTATTGTCCAAGTTGAACAATGGAAACACCCATTCAGTCCACAAATTTGGGTTCTTTGGGTTCTTTAGTTCTGGTCATTGTGTTCAGTTACTTCACTGAAAAAATTACTTCCCTGAGTTTCCTGTTTTCTCTATTGTATGTTTCTAGACTTCCTATTAATTGCATGCTGTATCTTTTGATTTATGCAAAACACATTGTGCGTGTTGCTCTAAGCAGTTATTACATCTTAAGATTTTTTAAAGTGAGAAAAAAGACTTTTACATTTATCTATATATTTCTAACTTTGAGACCTTCTCATTTTTGTATATTAGATGTAAGTTTTCAGCTGTGCAAACTCTGAAGAACAACATTTCTTACAGCACAGTACTATAGATAGAAAATCTTTCAGTTTGTGTTAATTTGGAAATATCTTTATATTGGCCTGGAAAGCACCTTAAATTGACTTCCATTTTTGAAGGATATTTTCATTCAATATAGAATTCTAGACTGATCAGTTTTTGTTTGTTTATTTGTTTCTCTTTTAGTATGGTAAAAACATTATCCCATTGTCTTCTGTGTGGCGTCTTTTCTGATGAGAAATTAGTAATAGCTCTTATCTTTGTTCTCCTGTATGTAATGTCCCAATTTTCTCTGAGTGATTTTAATGCTTTTACTTTCTCTGGTTTCATTAATTTAATTGTAGTTTGCTTATGTTGTATTCTTTGTTTTTATTTTGCTTTGGGTTGATTGACCTTCTTAAATCTATGGGTTTATCATTTTTCATCAAATTTGGAGAACTTTAAGCTGTTATTCTGCAAAAAAAAAAAAAAATTTGTTTTTTCTTCCTTCCAGATTGCTATTATCATATGGTCCCATAGTATACTGATGTTCTGATCATTTTTTTTCATATTTTTTTCTCTCTGTTCTTTGTTTTGGATAGTTTCTATTTCTATGTTACTAAATTCACTATTTTTTCTCTTCTGCAGCTTTGTTTTGGATAGTTTCTATTTCTATGTTACTAAATTCACTATTTTTTCTCTTCTGCAGTACATAGTTGACTGTTAAGCAAATCCAGTGACATTTTTTATTTCATATATTTTGCTTTTTATTTAGAAGTTTCATGTTTCACTATTTAAATCATCAAATTCTCTATTTGAAACTCTCTATCTTCTAATTCCATTATCTTAGTCATGTTAATATTATGTTGCTGAATATCTGAATAATATTATTTTCCCTTAAGTGTACTAAAAATTGCTTTGGAAAACACTTAATATTATTGAAGATCAGCTTGGTTGTTTCATTGCTTCTGTTATACAGTAAGCTTTACTCTAGAAGCTGTAAACTGCTAAGAACTCTGCTATCCACTGAATGTCCCAAGTGTTCAATGTGAGTTCTCTAATTTGATGGGCTAGAACTTGAACATCTCTTGGCCTTGAGTGTGCTCTTGTAACTGTGGATGTAACAGCTCCATGGTTGTTCTTTGCCCAGTCTTATTGAATTTCACAAGTTGCAGGCACTAATTTTTATTCAGGGAAAGAATTAAAAGGAATTGTGCCAATTTCTACTGTGTTATCTCTGTGTTGTTCACTCCAATGATAACACTGTATACCACAAATTCAGTTAACTACTTGCCCCCCACCCAAATTCCAATATCTCTCTCTTCACGTGGTCCATTTTCTGTAGTAATAGTTGTAAATATTTCTTTTTTCTCAATTGAAGTTATTTGCCTTTTGAGATTGTGTAATTTTTCCCTGTAAAGATGCTTACACTTGTAATTTTTGGTTGAATTCATTACCTTTGTTACTACCTCTAATTTCTGAATTTTAAAAAATCTTTTTCCTTTCTAAAATAACTAAAAATTGTTATGTTTATTCTAATATATTTTGATTTATTGCTTTAAAATATATTTATGACTTTGATTCTTTGGAATTTTTCATAATACTCTTTGTGAGACATAAATCAAACAATTTCCAAGATTATTAATTGCCTGGTCTAACACCATTTTTTAAAAAGCTTATTATTTCTTCCTAAATGTGAGAAACCTCTTTTTTCTCCTACTTACATGCCATTTAACACCTACACTTGTGTGATCAGTCTTTCTCTTTCCAAAAGATAAGTTCCTAATTAAATACTAATTTATTCTATATAATTAATTCTACATATTTATCCAAAACAATGCATAGTATATAGAAATCTCTCAATAATTATTTACTAAACAAATAAATGCTTTTATACTTATTTATATAAACAGAAAAGCAATCTATTATGGATCTAAGTACAATTCATCAATTCTAAGACATGATAGGAACACAGAGCATCTTTTTCTTCCCAATTTTATTGAGATATAATTGACATACAGTGCTGTATGAGTATAAGGTGTACAACATAAGATTTGACTTGCATACATCATGAGATGTTTATGACAGTAACATTAGTGAACATTCATCATTTCATATAGATGCAAAATTAAAAGAAAAAAATTTCCTTTTGATGAGAACTCTTAGGATTTACTCTCTTAACATTCATTTATAACATACGACAGTGTTCACTATATTAATGTTGTTGTACCTTACACCACTAGTACTTTATCTTATAACTAGAAGTTTGTACTTTTTGACTGCCATCATCTGATTCCTCCTCCTTCACCCCCATCTCTGGTAACCACAAATCCAATGTCTTTTTCTATGAGTTTGTTTGTTTTTTGTTTAAAGGAACACATAGCAATATAAACTCTCATAAAAGAAAAATGTTAAGCAAATTACCCATATTTTCTTTTTCTTTTATTCTTATTGATATTTTTTATTTAGACTTAAGTTTTTATACATATATTTTATCATTTGTTTTCAAACATAAAATGGAAAATATAAACAAAATAAATTGCTTAAGGCAGAGGCTAGCATTTTCTGTAAAGAGCCAGATAGTAAATATTTTAGACTTTGCAGCCAAAGGTTCTCAGTACAACAGCTCAAAGCTGCCATTGTAGCAAGAAGTAGCCATAGACTAAATGTAAACTAACAGACAGTGCTGTGCTCTACTAAATATTTTTTTTCACGAAAAGTATAAATAGCTGGAATTGGATTGCTGGCCATACCTCACAAAGTCTTGGGGGGAAAAAAAAACCCTCTCAAACTAGATACATTCATTTTCCAAATCTTCAGAATTATTTTTGACTCAGGGTCATTAATATTTGTGTTTTCTATACAATATCATCTTCTGGTCCATCAAAATGCTTTTGATGCAGCATTGTTCAAAAAAATGTTCCATATGTTCTTAAGCAACATGTTCAACAGAAATGTAATGTGAGCCACGTATGTAATTTTGTTTTCTTATAATGCACTTAAAATATAAAACATTCAATTCAATTCAATAATATTGTATTTTATTTACCACAATATAACCAAAATTTTCTCATTTTATCATGTAATAAATATAAAAGTTATAAATGATATATTTTATGTTCTTTTTACATACTAATTTTTGAAATTTGGTGAATATTTTACACTTATATCATATCTTAATTTGTGCTAATTACATGGAAAATGCTCCATATCCACAAGCAGATAGCGATTACAGTCCCCTAGAGCATGTGTCTAAAGGATATTCTTTGAAGCCTCTAATACAAATTCTGCAAATTTTGAACACTTTATTTTTCCCCAAAGTGTCCAATGGGAGGTTTTTAAGAAACAATCTGGACTTCTTTTTGTTCCTCAAATGGTTCTTAAATGCTTCAGTGACTGAATTCTTGAGGCATGCAATTGCCTGGTCATGCCATCAGGAATTAAAATTATGATACAACAGCCATCTGGCTAACAGCTATTTTAACATGTCATATGGAGATCTAAAATGTGAAAAATTCTACTTCTTAAATTGATAAAATACTGTTGTTATTCCCCACCCAAAAATATAAGACTGGTAGTAAGTAATTTTAGAGACTGGCTTTTAATCTCTCCTTTCTTTTCTCTCAATATATGAAGTGCATGCATACATAGTGTGTGTGTTTGTGTGTGTGTGCCTCCGTGCACACATGTGCATGCATGGCTAATAAAGAAGGAGAGAGAAAGAAAAATCTATTTTCTCTTTGGTATAGGTTAACCAGGAGATAACATTTTGGAAAAATTCTAGTTTGCTCTTTCAAAAGGGACGATTGTGATGAAATTGTCTCTTTTAATCACCATATTATTACCAGTCATTTTCCTGTCCTTAGGTCTCACTTCCCCAAGCGAAAAGTACTGTATTTTCAATGTAAGGATCATTTCCTAACACATGGTGACTATTTGATAAGTTAACTGCATGAAACACAACACCATTCATAGAAGGTCCTCACACAAAACTAAAATTAAAGGCTCTAATTCAGTGTTAACAGGGGTTCCTAGAACGACAGGATGTTATATCAGCTAGAGCAAATAACTCTTTTGCTAAACAGGAACTCCAAGTGTTTTTTAGTCAAATTGTGAGTTTATGCTCGAACTGAGAGTCATATATTTAAAAGCTAATAGATGCTAGGAACTTCTTCAACAGTGCAGGCTTGAATGAGCATTGAGATTTGAGCTCTTTTTTGTTTGTTGCCATGTTTATTATAAGGGCTAAGGGAGTAGGAGAAATGTTAATGTAAAATATCTTGGTTCTTTCTGTTCAAGCAGAACAATGGACTTATTTTGTTTTTTTTCTGCTTTACATTTGGACTCTTTTCCTTGACATCTGAGGCTTTATTTTTGCTCATGATTCAGCAAAATCCATGTAGCATACAGTTAAGCATCAACAGCAAATTGCTTGATATACATATATACATTATTTCTTTTTCTTTCAGATTTTAGGACCTATATTCTAGTGCACAAAAGTGTACTTTCTGTAGTCACTTATATAAGAATGTGATTAACTATTTGTCTTTTGGGTGAACCAATTCCTTTGCCTTTGATTAGAAGCCATTATAAATGAAGGCAAAAAAGGTATCCTGTGAAAATTATTATAAAATAATGATTAAATTGTTCAAAAAGAAGCCTGAGTACCTTACCTTCTACCCACCAAAGAGTTTGTACCAAGGTCAACTTTCCAGGAAAGTTATGGCGGCTGTCATGCCAGAAGAGGAGAATAAATCTTACCCTTGGACCCAATGTCTCTTAGTATTTGGAAGCTGACATTTTAATTAATTAATTTATTTATTTTTGCTGTGTTGGGTCTTCGTCTCTGTGCAAGGGCTTTCTCTAGTTGTGGCAAGTGGGGGCCACTCTTCATCCCGGTGCGTGGGCCTCTCACTATCACGGCCTCTCTTGTTGTGGAGCACAGGCTCCAGATGCACAGGCTCATTAGTTGTGGCTCACAGGCTTAGTTGCTCCACGTCATGTGGGATCCTCCCAGACCAGGGCTGGAACCCATGTCCCCTGCATTAGCAGGCAGATTCTCAACCACTGCACCACCAGGGAAGCCGTGGAAGCTGACATTTTTAGACAACCCCTATCAATAGCTTTCATCCATATCCAGACTTCCTGATGCCAGAGTGTGAGATTTCTTCCACTGTAAGTTGACTTCTATGCCTACCTTATGAGACAGGACACCAATGAGAGAGTGTGAAAGATTCCTCTACTTGAACACAAAACTACCCACTAAATATACCCATCAAATGTCCCTGGGCCTGGCGTGCCCATAGAATAATGAGAGAATGAGGGACTCATCATATCTCTTTATATATCATCATATTTCTTTTCTAGCTGATCTATGACTTGTAATTTTATCTATTACACATTAAAATCTCTCCCTAACTTAAGTTGTGAAAATTGTGGAATTCTCCCTGAGCCACAGTGCACAACAGGTGGCAGCCTACAAGAGAGCTATGTTGCAGCATTGGCAATCCCACCAAAGAGGTACATGATACCTTTCCAGACCAAAATACCTTTGAAGGAAACAAGAATATTCAATATTTTGAATGTGAAAGCATTAAGGATATAGATACGTTTGTTTGGCATTTCTAATTCTTCAGGTACTTTTTAAAAAATTGAGCATATGTTTCATGTGCCAATCAATCAAATTGTTTGCTGTTTTAATTTGAGCTTGATGTTATTCTGTTTATATATATTGGAAGTTGTGAATTATAAAAATTATGCTAGCCATCTGGAACATTTTGTGCTTAATCCTTATGACATCTGTCTATTTCCTATGCTTGTATAGAAGAGTATAAAAGTGGGAAGCCATTTTTTAAAACCCTTTAAGGTAAGTTCAAATTATTTATGTCAGGAATTAAGATATACATAAGGTGTATGTATTTTTATACATATATAACACCTTATGCTTCTTGAGGTTAAATAAATGTCTTAAAATTCAGTACTGATGTTCTTCTCAGAAGTATACAATAGGTTTTGCCCTAGGCTGTACTTTTATCTTATGAAGAAATAACAGTCATGATAATATTCAAGTCTTTAGGAAATTAATAATAGCAAAAAATCTTATCTTCTCCTCTTTTAAATATTTTGTAATTGAGAATTGTCACCACCACCTCTGCTAACAATAATAACAACAAATATTAATGAATCCTTGGGTTGTCAATGACCATTGCATAACTGATTTAAATTCAGCAATTGTGTAAGAGAATATGTCTGGCCCTCACCCAGGAGATCACAAAAAAGCAGCATCTGGTTGGAAAACACCAGTTTTTGCCAACTGGTTAGAGAAAGTTTGCAAGCCTAATTTTCTGTTCCTTTATATTGCTTGATCAAACACAGATTCCAAATCAGGGCTTTGCCATTAATTTCAAAGGCTTTAATGAGAAAATGCTAGTTAGTTTGACAATCTAGTTTCTTATTCTTTGCATTTGATTAATCAGCACCTGCAGCCACAGGAAGATTTTTAGGATATTCAGATATTGGAAAAAAAATTATGAAAACCAAAATAAGACAAGATTGCAGTAGAGGTGTTTAGTGATAATTTTGGTCTTGCAGTAATAACTATTATTACATTTGTTGATCAAAATGTTTGTGTTTGGGTTCACCTCCTTGCTTGAACATAATTTCAGAGATGAAAATAAATTCTATTAAATCTGGATTTGTATAACTGACAAAACAGTTTTTTAAAGCACTGTGTATTAAATCCCCAAGAAAAGCTACAACCAGTGTTTTTCTATCTTACCTTGGATCAGTTAAGCTGAATATCAACTCACTTATAATGTGGTCTTCTGGGACTGTAAAATTAAATCACAGAAGCAAGTTGATGTTACTCAAGGTTCACCCTAGTTCTTTACTTGTTTTATTATTTTTAATTATTTTTCAAATTATTTTCCTATTTAGGTTGTTACATAATATTGAGCAGAGTTCCCTGTGCTATACAGTAGGTCCTTGCTGGTTATCTATTTTAAATATAGCAGTGTGTACATGTCAATCCCAAACTTCCTAACTATCCCTCCTCCCCGATCCTTCCCCCCGGTAACCATAAGTTGGTTCTCTAAGCCTGTGAGTCTGTTTCTGTTTTGCAAATGCATTCATTTGTATCATCGACTTGTTTTAATATCTGCTTATTTTCACAAGTTTTGGCCCTTGGTTCCGTACTTTTATCTGAATCCATAACTTTGGTCCCACCAGGAGTATTTATTTTACCTGACATTTTGGCCTCAAATTTTTGCACAGTCAGTGTATCTTCAGTTGCCTTAGGCAAGAAGTCTTCACTTAGGGTCTTGCCTAAACCTTATCCTAATAGAACCCTAATGCTGCTTGGCTTCTGATTAATCACAAAAGCTCTAGTCCCACCCGAAGCCTCTGTTAAGCATGAGGAGAAGAAATTGCTGTTTTATTTTTAAGGTTACCAAGATGAATTGATGTAAAATACAAGATGAATAATAAATATTTCCTGCATTCATAAATAATTAGTTTCAACACTAGGCAGAGTGAGGAAATGTTTATTACTCTTTGTGTCAGTGTGGCTACAAGCATTTTGTGAACAGGCCACCCATAATTATAATGAAAAATATGTCTTCATGTAATTCTATTTATTGGAAAACCTTATTTTCTATCCAATTTTTCCATACCAGTAACCTATTAGACAAGGGAACTTATGCCATGCCAGGGAACTTTCTTCCTCTGGATTCCTGTTTGTCACTTTTTCATGACATGAAAAGTCATGTTATAAATCATGATAACTCACCTGAAAAATGAAGACCTTTAAGATTTTAGTGCACTTTATTACCAAAATGGCTCTGTATTTTATGAGTGTTCAGTATCTTAAATTTAAATTTACGATATTATTATGCTATAATAAACTATAGGAAAAACTATATTCTTCAAGCTCATTATTTTGATCTTTATATTGTTCACTTAAGCTGGCCATGAAGTTGGGCACAAGACTCTTTAATTGTGAAGAAACAGTCCTTAAGTTTAGCTTGTACAGTTTTTGATTTGTGTCTTCACTTTCTTTTTTCTCTGCCATGTCTACCTTGGGAATTTCTAAGTATGAAATTATGACCTTATTTGTTGTCATGGCTTCCTAATTCTACCCTTTCACGATGGCTACTGAATTATACAGGGGACAAAACCACAGAAATGATCTGAAAGGATCTAGAATAAATTTATTTTATACAACTTTGACTAGGCCTTTGAAAGCACTGTAGCTTTTAAATTAATATTTAGTTAGTTCCTTAAAACAATCCTTAGAATAAGTGGGACAAAACATCCAAATTTCCTCAACTCCACTACTTTGATTCTCCACAGATTCTTTAACTGCAAAGTTTATGGAGAAGATAGAGAATATCTAAAAGTTATACAAGTTCTAACTTCTTTATTTTATTTTATTTATGATCTCTTCTTTCTAGCCTTTATCAGAAAACATTTTGTAAATGATTCTTCATTCACTGTCTACACCTGTAGATCATCTATCTGAGACACAAAGTATCATACCCAAGCCTTGGCTTTTGTGATCTTTTAAAACTTTTCCTGTTTGAAGTCCATGAATCTAATTTTTGTTTGCTTGTTTATTTTTCCAAATCATTTCCTACAACATTACAAGCCTGAGTTTCAGATGCCAACAACCTCTGTATGGCAATATTGCAGATCTGATATTCTAAGATGCACCTGTTACAGAACACATAACAATGTCAAAAAAAATATTGTAACAATTCCTTTAATGTGTGGATGACCTGACAAGAAGATAAGTCTTCTAAAACCAGGAGATTTATAAGAGAATAAGACTAGAAAGGTCAGCAGATATCAGGGTTATTAATGCTTCACCAGTACCCTAGAATTTCAGTTTTAAAGGCTTATTAAAGAAATAGCTGTGGGCCTAAGATCAGATGTTTAACACACTCAGAGAAAGGAGAAACAAATAAACAAAAATAACAATAAATCTACCACAGGCAAATATATTTGTGTCAGATATCAATCTGAATATTTAGGAGAAAACATAAAATTTTTTCTAAGAATTTGAATAATGGCAGTATCACACATTAGTGTGAGGCTGGAATGCACTCTAGTTTTATGTTCTGAGAAAACAAAACAAAACAGAAATCTATAAAGTAAATTAGACCTGTATAAACAGAAGTTCACTGGTAAATTAAAATGGTAACCCAATAAACTTACTTCCAAATATATAAGGAAAATAATACAATTTATTAATAAAATGAAATAATAATGTGATAGTGGTATCCTGACTTAATAGAAGTCCTTCTAAAATTTCACTACTAAGCAAGCTGATGGCTTTTTATTTATACAAACTTGCACAGTCATCATGATAAAGCAGTTTCCATCTATTCATCTGTTTATTTTTTTGCTAGTAATTTTGGTAGTTGTCATTTTTGTCTTTGTGTTTGTTTTATTTTGTTTCACTTGTGAATGTGAGTTTTTAGCAATAATGGCTATTGAATTTTATGAAATGTCTTACCTGCAATTATGGACATAATCCTTATTTTCTTCTTTGACTTACCAACATTATGATTTATATTTATAGAATTCCTAATCAACTATTGTTACAAATCTAGAATGAACGACATAACTCATGATATTGCTATGCTACAAGACTTCCTTTTCTATTTGTTTAGACTTTGGCAAAATATATATAGTGTATTGAGTTCTAGGGGTTTTTTTTAATACTAGTTTTGTAATATTTTAGGCATAGACCTGCCTTGATTTAAAAAATGAATTTTGAACTTTTTCCTTGTTCTCTTTATTGGTGTGTTTCAGGGGGTATTGAAATTGTGTGATTTTGAGTGTTTGTTAGTATTCCTTTATGAAATCAACTAGGTTGGTGAATTTGTCAAGATAGGAGATAAAATGGGGCCTTTCAATAACTTTTTACATTTTTTCTATAATTGGTCCATTTAAAATTTATATAACTTCATGGTTCTAGTCCCTATCCTAAAATACATTCTTAAATACTCTTAATAAAAAATATTTTTCCCCTGGGGAAAAAACAAAGCAAAACAAAATAAAAACCTCATCAAAATTTCCCAATGCAAACTTCACTAATGATGATCTTCCTAGTGTATTTAGAATAAAATACCTACTACCAAGCACACTTGGTCCTTCATATTCTAGTTCCTGTCCTCACTTCTAGTCACAACTTTCACCAGTCCCACTCAGGCCTTCTAGTCATAAGGAAATACCTGTAAATTCCAGAGGCATAATGTTGGCCCATGATCTTGTGTATTTACACTTGTCATTTCTTCAGGCCAAATTTAATCTTTCCCTGGCCACTTAGGAGATCCATCTAGTTTCATTTCTTTTCCTTAATATTTTTCTTAGCATTTATCAAAGATTTCTATCAAGCAATTGTCATACTGTTCATGATCATTGATTAGTATTTCTGTCCCTCTCTCTCTCCTATGCTTCTAGGACTAATGCCAAGTAATATTTTTCTTTCTGTCTTTAGCACTTTGCCTGTCATACAGCACAGTAGTCCTAAATGAGTGTAGAATGAATGAGTTCAGTTGATAAATGTAGAAAAACTTGGTAAACATTAGAGCTAAACTAAGACTTGCTATAATGTGGAAAATATATTATTTTAAAATTTTCTTCTTTCATTCCACAAGTATATCTTCAACTTTTAGTGTTATCGGGTATTATAATTAGCTTATAAAAGAACTTTAAATAATGACTATGCTCCCCTCATATCAAACCAAGCCAAATCAAGCAAAATAAAACTAAGTCACTAATTTCTCAACTACATGGAAATTCTAATCACTCCATCCATTAACTACCTAGCAATTCCATGCTAACCTAAAAAAGAAGACAGAGACAAGATACTATTATCTCCATTTTATAGGTCATGAAAAATATTCAAATATCTAAAATAGTTAAGGTTACTTTGTAAGGCAAAATTAGAAGTTGATATGCTTGTTTTTGAGTTTGAAACATTAAAACTGAAGATCGCTATTCAGCTCATAATTTTCTGATTCCAATATTTCAATTTTTTAACCTAAGATCCTGAGAGGTTGCTTGGATGCATAATGGAAAAACGGAACCAAAAATCTCACATTTCAATCTCTGTTTTACTTAAAACTGAGGGAAATGTTAACCAGGAAACTTCTCTCAGAGAGTCAAAGAAAGGAAACATCTATTTTAACTATCAAAACCCTCCAGGAGAGAAAATAGAATTTGTACTCAAGGAAATAAAGGTGCCACTTTAAGGAAAAAGCAGTTTTATTCTTTCCCAGCAATTTGATTTACTCAGTGAAATGATACAGTGAAAATGATTATCCTTTTTAACATATTGACAGTGACCTGTACTCTGAAAGGAAGACATTTTCATTTCTTACCACAATGCAATTTATTTTCTAGGTTAGCCCTAAGTCTCCTTTATCTTCAGTAGTTGAGCTAGATATATTTTGATTTAGTGTAATACAAATTATTTTTTCAATATTATCATACGTATATCTTTACACCAGTTGCTACATTTCTCTCCTTTAATTTCTCATCTGCCTGTAGAAAGAGCAGAAGAAGGGATAAGGAGAGGAAAGAAAAAAAGAAAGAAGGAAAGAGATATATTTACTTAAAAAGTGAAAATAATTCAGACCAGTATCTAAAAAGTCTGGAGAACTCATGTAATTATTTTTCTTTACGTCAGCTATAGTATAAGTTGTAAACTATTGGAGACAGTCAAATAATTTTGTGTCTTCTCCCTAGTAATACCTTCTTATTCTTCATTTGGGAATTGTTAAATGCATACATAAAATGATATGTCTTATTTATAATATTAAAAAAATATATTAGATATTTTAATTGCTATAATGCATTAACCCTGTGTTAGTTTTCAGTATTACTTAACCATGAATATATTCAAAGTGCTAGACTTACCCTTTGAGATTTCAACATTCTAATCTCTGGAGAACAAAATAGTTGTTTTCCTAATAGAGGCAATTCTGATGCTTCACATGCCACCAGCAAAAACAAGAAATTGATGTAACTTGGCTTTTTTTCAACAATCACAAAAATGGAAATTATTAGAAATTTCAGAGCCCATTTAGAAATCAGTTGCAATAAGATCTTCAATCCATCTTGAGTTTATTTTTGTATATGATGTTAGAGAATGTTCTAAATTTATTCTTTTACATGTAGCTGTCCAGTATTCCCAGCACCACTTATTGAAGAGGTTGTCTTTTCTTCATTGCATATTCTTGTCTCCTTTGTCATAGATGAATTGACTGTAGGTGTGTGTGTTTATTTCTGGGACCTAAATATAAAACTGGATAACATAAAGCTCCTAGAAGATAACATAGGCAGAACACTCCGACATAAATGGCAGCAATATCTTTTTGGATCTGTCTCCTACAGTAATGGAAATAAAAACAAAAATAAACAAATGGGACCTAATTAAACTTAAAAGCTTCTGTACAGCAAAGGAAACCATAAACAAAATGAAAAGACAATTTACAGAATGGGAGAAAATATTTGCAAATTGTGTGAGCCACAAAGGATTAATTTCCAAAACATACAAACAGCTCATACAGCTCAATATCAAACAAAAAAAAAACCTAATCAAGAAATGGGCAGAAGATCTAAATAGACATTTCTCCAAAGAAGACATATAGATGGCCAACAAGCACATGGAAGAATGCTCAACATCACTAATTAGAGAAATGCAAATAAATACTACAATGAGGTATCACCTCATACAAGTCAGAATGGCCATCATCAAAAAGTCTCCAAATAATAAATGCCATAGAGGGTGTGGAGAAAAAGGAACCCTCTTACACTGTTGATGGGAATGTAAATTGGTATAGCACTATGGAAAACAGTATGGAGGTTCCTTAAAAAAAACAAAAATATAGTTACCATATGGTCCAGCGATCCCACTATTCCACTCCTAGGCATATATCCAGAGAAACCTCTAATTCGACAAGATACATGCACCCCAGTATTCATAACAACACTATTTAAAATAGCCAAAACATGGAAGCAACCTAAATGTCTATCGACAAATGAATGGATAAAGAAGTGTTATATACATATATACAATGGACTATTAGCCATAAAAAAAGAATTAAAGAATGTAATTTGCAACAACATGGATGGATCTAGAGATTATCATACTAAGTGAAGTAAGCCAGACAGAGAAAGACAAATATCATATGATATTGATTTTATGTGGAATCCAAAAAAAAAAAAACACAAATGAACTTATTTACAAAACAGAAATAGACCCACAGACATAGACAGCAAACTTATGGTTACCAAAGGGGAAAGGAAGGGAGGAATAACTTAGGAGTTTGGGTTTAACATATGCACACTACTATACATATAATAAAATACATAACCAACAAGGAACTACTGTATAGCACAGGGAACTATACTAAATATTTTATAATAACCTATAAGGGAAAAGAATCTGAAAAAGTATATATATATATATATATATATATATATATAACTGAATCACTGCTATACACCTGAAACTAACACAACATTGTACATCAATTATACTTCAATAACAACAACAAAAAGAAATCAGTTGCAAGAACAGTCTCCAATTATTTTCCTTTCTTTTATTAATAAATTCTCTGTACAGCAAAAATAATCTGAAAATGGATAATTTTAATCTGTTTTTCTTATTTAAGCCTAATAAATTTGTCTAATATTATGAATCATACCTGAATTTTCAATACAAATAATTTGTATTCTTACTTTTTTTTCTGGTACTGATAAACTGATGACACAGCAAAAAAATGAAACTGTGATTGTAAAATAAACAAATACAGGTCATTCCTTTTTCACTATTATACCAACACAATTGTTGTGCATCACATAATAAATAGCTTTATATGCACATTATAGAAAATGCTTAGCATATAGCTCATTTGCCATTATAAACATACCAGGAAGATAATTCCCAAATATGATATCCAATGCTAATTGAACCAGGATGAACTAGAAGAGTAATAAGAAGTGATTTCACATTCTGCTAACTTTCTGAATTGCACATAGTATCTTCTCCCCAGGGAGATTTATTGTGGCAGTCTTAAACTAATAAGACCTATACATTGTTATTCCATGTCTCAAGAAAGAGGGATCTAACATCACAGCTTTCCATTATCAAGTAAATATACCAGGGAAGAGAGAGATAATTGGAAATGAAAGAGGCTACAACAGCAAGGATAAATAAGACTTTGTGCCCTGTTTTTATTATAACTTCTGCTCTTCTGTTTAAACTGTACAACTTAATAAACAGAAATTTTAATTAAAAGAAGTTGAGAGAACAGAAGGGGGTGCTCTTATTCCCTGCATTTATAGCAGAGACCAACAACACGAAGACTCCTTTTCTTTCCTGTAAGGACTCAGCCAGAGAACAGCCATAGACTCTTGGTTTACTATAGGGTTCCCCACTTCCTTTTCCTCTATAAAAGCTTTCTCCTTCCCTTGCTGAGCAGGGATTTACAGGTGGCTCACCTTGGTTGCAGACTCCTAACTGCTAGTTTCTGCTGATCTCTAATAAATCCATCTTTGCTGGAGAAGTATCTGACAGTCTATTTGTTTCAGGTCAGCAAAACTTATTTACATATTATTTTGATAGTTTCTCTCAATACTCCTGCCCAATTTTTTTCTCCTGGACAACTTTTCCTTGATAGATATTTCCCATAAATCCATAAACAGTGCTCCATGACTTTTGGTGGGTAATAATGTTGACATTTTTTTTTTCTTTGGAGTATATTTGCTTTACAATGTTGTGTCAGTTTCTGCTGTACAGCAAAGTGGATCACCTATGTATACATGTACCCCCTCTTTTTTGGATTTCCTTCCCATTTAGGTCATCACAGAGCACTGAGTGGAGTTCCCTGTGCTATACAATCAGCTCTCATTAGTTATCTATTTTATACATAGTAGTGTATATATGTCAATCCCAATCTCCCAGTTCCTTCCACTCCCCCACTCCCCTTGTTATCCATACATTTGTTCTCTATGTCTGTGTCTCTATTTCTGCTTTGCAAATAAGTTCATCTATACCATTGAATTCTCTTATTTCATGCTGTGCACCCTAATACAGACATTGCTAGTACTTAAAGAAATTCAAAAAACCATCCACCCATGATTGAGGGTGTCTTTACTAAAAATCATACATATTGCAAAATTAAAGGCAATCTTTTTTTAATATTTTTTATTTTTATTTTTGCGGTACGTAGGCCTCTCACTGTTGTGGCCTCTCCCGTTGTGGAGCACAGGCTCCGGACGTGCAGGCCCAGCGGCCACGGCTCACGGGTCCAGCCGCTCCGCGGCACGTGGGATCCTCCCGGACCGGGCACTAACCCGTGTCCCCTGCATCGGCAGGCGGACTCTCAACCACTGCGCCACCAGGGAAGCCCAAGGCAATCTTTTTTTTAAAGAGGAAGGAAATATTGAAGAATAAAATTGCTAATTATATTCCCTCACCCTCAATCAAGACTGCTTTCTGATGAAGATGACAAGTGGCTCTTTCCTTCTTTCATGATTTTGAAAAATATTAAAGAACTGTTCTAATTTTCTGAATAATATATTTTAAAGGAGTGACATCTGGAAGTTTTGTCTCACTTAATAAAAGGATAGAAGAAACTGCATTTTGTAAAGCGTGTGTAAGCAACTTGCTTTTTTTCCCACATCATGCAATACAATTAGCTATTTTAAATAATGAACCTATATTCAATTAAAGTGAAATATCATGCTTGCTATTTCTAGGATATTATTATACTACCTAATTTCCCTTTTTTTTTTTTTTTTTTTTTTGCGGTACGCGGGCCTCTCACTGTTGTGGCCTCTCCCACTGCGGAGCACAGGCTCTGGACGCGCAGGCCCAGCGGCCATGGCCCACGGGCCCAGCCACTCCGCGGCACGTGGGATCCTCCCAGACTGGGGCACGAACCCGCGTCCCCTGCATCGGCAGGAGGACTGCCAGCCACTGTGCCACCAGGGAAGCCCCTAATTTCCCATTTTTAAGAGATAATCTATGTGAATTAAACATTTCCAGAAGACTTTGGCATGTTATCTTATTTCTGGGCATCTGTCTAATGTCTAGTTTTATCAACTCCTCAATTGCATATGGTTGCAATGGTGTCAATCAAATAAACTTAATCTTCCTAGGAATCAAGAGGGGGGTATCTTCCCATAACAGAAAGTACTCAGACATTAACGTATTCAAACACTACTTTTTATTTAAGTATAATGTAAAATTAAATATAGGTCATGAGATACAAATGAGAATTATCTGACTGTTAATTGATTTATATATAATTGATATCTAAGTGTGAAGTAGCTCATTTCAGAGGACACTGATATGACATGGGGCACATATTCAGAAACAAGACATATTATAACATAGCTTTACTAACTAATAGACTATACCAAAGCATAGGAAGAAATTTTGTGTATTATGGAGGGAAGTAACAGAAATAAGCAATGGATTTCATTACTGGGTTTAACCATAATTCATGTCCTAGAACAGCAAAAATTAGATACATGCTACTTGCTAAATGCAAAATCTGCATATAGATGATAAAGAAAAAAATCCATTACCTGCCATCTTGGTACTTACAGTCTATTTGAAAAATAAATATTAAATAATGAATATATTAATAAAAATGATATATGTGCATGCATTTCAATAATTCAGTAAATGTGCAAGCTGATATGAAATATTATGACAAGAAGTTTTAATTTAGGTTAAAGACTTTCTGTGGAAGTGCTATTTAAGCTGACATCCAAAACATAAACAGGATTTATCCATGTGAAAGGCAGAGAAAAGAAAGATGAAAATAAAATTTTCTAAGATTTCATGCTTCTCAGGAGCTAGAAAGGGATTTTATGGATGGAGCTGGGTAAGAAAGCTGGAGTGTGATTCAAAGTAAGGATGGACAGATGAGCAGCTATCACATCATACGTGCCTTGTAGGTCACTATGTTGAAAGTGTTAAGGTTGGTTTTCATGGGGATTTCCCATCGTCTTCAAGATTAGGCAATTCTGTTGTTTTGATTTCTTTATCTACTAAATAATGCTATGCTGAGATTAACTGCCCTAGCTTTGTATTAAAACCTTTGAACTTTTAACTAGTTAATATACAGGATAACAGACTTGGGTTATTTGCTTGACCTATTGATGATGAACAAGAGAAAGACAAACATGTGTGGTATCCAGACATATTGCTGGCTATAAGATTGTAGTAGGTTAAGAGAGAGCTACAAATAAAAATGGATTGTAAAATTTACAATGGAATAAGTAGTTTATTGCATGTACAGAGCTCAAAATGCACTACCTTAAATTTGGTGAAGTATGTACCTAACCTACCATCTATTGCCACATGGCCTTAGGAATGAATAAAATTTTCTAAAATTCTGTACTACAGATCTCCTCAGACTTGACTTTATTATCCCTAAAGCCAAAAGATGTGCCATATTTAAAATGGTAATACCAGTAACAACAATTAAATAGTACTTTTGAGAGAGTGGTGTATGTTGGCATATTTTGAAGAACTCTTTAAACTAACAGATTAGTTGTATGGCAGACACACAGAAGAATGACAAAACTGAAGGATAACCAAAAGTGTGGTTAAGATCTTGGATACTGAATTCATTTCAGTGAATAACCAGATTTGTGACCTGGGCAGGTTACACAACTTCTCTTGGTCTTGATTATAGTATTAGAAAATTAAATTATTGGACTAAAATTGAATGACTTTTCTTATACCTACTTACATAATTTATTAAGGTTATTGGTTGTAAATATCAAACCATAATGTAATAATATATATTGGCCAATTAAATCATTGAGAACACTAATTTTTAAATTCAAACTCATTTATTCAAATGAAGGTAGTACTAATTAAGGTATTAGAAAGTTGAGTTGCTATTACTTGAAATAAAACAAAATAGCACAGATTACATTTTATTCATCAGGCACAAACATGATAGTAAAATTGAGCATACTATTAAGAGAAGAGGGTTTTAAAAAATTACGATATAGAACACAATATATATTGTAATTAGTGATTGTTTCTACATTAGGGAATAATGCTGCCTTTTGTCTATTCTTTTTAAGATTCTGTAGGATTTATAAGGTTCATTTTATCCTCAGATAATGTGGTGTTTCAAATAAATCCAGGCATATTTGGTGATATTATTTATTAAGCATATTGAGCATGTTGCATGTTGAATATAATTTTTTTCTTTGCCAAGCTTCATAAAATAAATACAACCTGTATAAAAATCCCCTGTATGTGTAACATCAAAACATAAACATCTGAGTGAAAAGGAGCAATTAGTTACAATTAAGAATATTGGTCATTGAAAATTTAATAACTTAGTATTCGTTTTGTGTGCTTATTAGTCGACAAATCATAGTCTGAATTTACATATTATGTTTGGAGTTGAATGCTAAATGCAATTAATGCATGTAAAAATTTGATATGGAAAGACTTGGCAGCAACCAATAACCAGGATATCAATTTGCAATGTGTGATTTTAAAATGGAAGCACTGTACAACATTAAGTGAAATAATAAAAATAATAAGAAACAATTTGTTCATATTGTTTTTTTAATTCAATTTTATCAAGGCTTTTAGAATATCCATTTAGGAAAAAATAGGTTTGAACACAAAAATATAAATCAGTATATATTTTACCATACTTCTACATACTTAACACACACTTTTTCAGTTATGAAAACAGATATAATTGATGCAATTTGTTAATTTCTAGTGAATAGTAACCATAATACATATGGATATCAAAATATATATATTCATAAACACTTTATTTTTAATCCCAAATGTGAGTAAACTTGTTCTTAATACCCTCGCTCAGTGTACATATTCTGACATACTGCCAAGATTTGAATGGGTTTACTAATCTCAAGGTCAAAAACCTCAGTAGATTTTATCTATTAGGCTTAGCCTCAAATTATGAACATTCAAGAAAATGTTATAAATCGTCATGAAATGACCTTCTTGCTAGAGATGGGTCCTGGCAGTCTTCTCTGGGCCAGGTCAATGTTGACGTTTGACGAAGTGTAAGAAACTAGCCAGAAATGTGCAGTGAAGATTTTACAAAGAGGGAAACTAATCTGCCCTCTAGTTGTAAAGTAAGAATCTAGGATTGAGCCTTGCCCCTTAAGTACTTAGAGAGGTATGTAAGGAGGTGTGTCTATAAAGGCAGGACCACCAGAGTGTCCTGTGATACAGTTAAAAACTAAAGAGTGTGCATTATTGAATTCCACAGCAAAATTGTTTCAATAAGTAAGCAGGGAGGGTCAAAGTTGAATTATGCTGAGAAGTCAAGCAAGATAAAAAGTAAGGAGAGGTTGAGTTTAACAATATGGATTGTACACGGTGACATACAAAAGGGAAATTGGGAGTGGCAGATTCGGGAAAAGAGCTAATTAGAATAAGTTGAGTGTATATAAAGTCAATAAAATAACTATCGATTGCTCTTTTAAGTTATGTTTTTATTTGCAAAGAGTTGTAGACAATTTTTCTTCACCACAGTTAATGTGATATCTCACTGCCTTCTTTCTTCCATTGATTTTAACTTTCAAAAACATTTTAATTTTAAGGAAGTCCAAAATATCTTTTCTTTCAGCTCTTGTGGTTTTCTGACCGTATCTAGAACCACTGCAATAATTCAGGGTCACAAAAATTTACTTTTATGTTTTCTTCTACAATTGTTACAGTTTTGGCTCTTGCATCTAGGTCTATGATACATTTTAAGTTAATCTTTGTATATGATGGGAGGCAAGGGTTTTACTGCACTCTTTTCCATGTAGACATCAATTTGTCTCATCATTAGTTGAAAAGACTCTACATTTTCTCCATTGAATTGGCTTTGGATACTTGTCAAAAATCAATTGATCATAAAGGTAAGGTTTTATTTCTGGACTCTCAATTCTATTCTATTCATCTGTATGTCTGTCCTTGTTCTAGTATCACAATATCTTCATTACTATAGCTTTGTAGTAAGTTTAAAAAATGAGAATTATAAGTCCTCCAAATTTGTTCTTCTTTTTCAAGATTGTTGTGGCTATTCTTCATTACCATTTTATTTAATTATCAGCTTGTCAATCTCTGCAAAATTTTATAGGGAATGCATTAAATCTGTATGAATTTTAGTAGTATTGTCATATTAAGAATATTGTCTTTCAGTTAATGAAAACAGAATACCTTATCATTTATTTAGGTCTTCTTCAACGTCTTCTACCAACGTCAATGGTAGTTTCTTCTTTTTGGGTATATACTTGAACTTCTCTGATTAAAGTTATTATGAAATAGTTTATACTTTTTAACATTATTATAAATGTCATTGCTTTCTTAATTTATTTTTGACTATTCATTGTTAGTAATAGAAATATAATGCAATGCCTTTTATTGATTTTGAATTCTGTGACCTTGCTGAACTCATTTATTAATTTTAATAATTCGTGTGTATATGTGTGTTTGTGTGTGTGTACGTGTTCCTTAGGTTTTTTATATACAAGACCATATTATCTCTAAGTAGAGGCAGATATTCTTGATCCTTTTCATTCTGTTTACCTTTTTTTCTTTTTCTTGCTAAATTACCCCATTTATATTTTCCAGTACAATGTTAAAAAAAAGTGGTGAGAGGAGGTACCTTTGTTTTGTCCCTGACCTTAGGGGGAAAGCTTGTAGTCTTTCACTATTACATATGATGCTAGCAGTGGAATTTTGTAGATGCCTTTTATCAACTAATCGAAGTTCACTTCTATTCCTAGTTTCTTAAGTTGTTTGTTTTTTTTTTAACCCTGAAAGTGTTGAATTTTATCAAATGCCTATTCTGTACCAATTGAGATGATCATGTGGTTTTGACATGATCATTGACAAAAAATATATATATTTTTAAACTATACAATATACAGTAATGATTTGATATATACATACATTGTGAAATAGTTACTACAGTTAAGTTAAATAACATATCCATCACCTCACAGCTATCTTTTTGTATATGTGTGTATGATGAGAACACTAAAGATCTACTCTCTTACAAATTTCATGAATACATACAGTATTATTAACTAGAGTCACCATGTTGTACAGTAGGTCTCCAGAACTAATCTTATAACTGAAAATTTTTACCTTTGAACAACATCTCCCCATTTCTCCTACTTCCAGCCTCTGGTAACCACTTTTTCTACTCTCTATTTCCATGAGTTCAACTTTTTTCGATTTCAAATATAAGTGAGATAATGCAGTATTTCTCTTTCTTCTGTCTGGCTTATTTCCCTTAGCATAATGTTCTCAAAGTTCATCCATGGTGTCAATGACATTGCCTTCTTTTTTAAGACTGAATTATATATCTTATATATATATATATGTATGTATGTATAAAATGTATATAAAATATTGAATATGTATGTATATATCTTTATATTCTATATTTTTTATCCATTCATTGGTTGATGGACACTTAGGTTGTTTCTATATCTAGGCTATTGTGAATAATGCTACAATAAATATGACAGTGCAGCTATCTCTTTAAGGTAGTGATTTTTTTTTCCTTTGTATGTATACCCAGAAGTGGGATTGCTGGATCATATGGTAGCTTTATGTTTAATTTTTTGAGGAACTACCATACTGTTTTGCATAATAGCTGTATCAATTTCATTCTCATCCACAGTGGATAAGGGTTTTCTTTTCTCCTTACCAATTCTTATTATCTTTGTACTTTTTGATACTAGCCAGCCTAACAGGTGAAGTGATATCTTCTGGTTTTGATTTGCACTTCCCTGATGAGTAATGATGTTGAGGACCTTCATAACTTTGGCTCTTTTCTTCTTTGGAAAAATATCTCCTCATGTTTTTTGCCTATTTTTAAATCAGGTTATTTATTTATTTAGCTATTGGATTATGTAAGTTTGTTATATAATTTGGTAACTATAATTTGAAATTAGGAAGTGTTATGCCTCTAGCTTTGTTTTTCTTTCTCAAGATTGTGTTAACTAGTTGGGGGTCTTTTGTGGTTCCACACAAATTTTAGGAGTGTTTTAATCTATTTCTGTGAAAAATGCCATTGTAGTTTTGAAAGGGTTTGTGCTGAAACTATAGGTCACTTTGGATATATGATCATGTTGACAATATTAATTCTTCTAATCCATAAACACAGGGAATCTTCTCATTTATTTGTGTTATATTCAATTTCTCTCATGAATGTTTTGTAGTTTTCAGTACACAAGTCTTTCAGCTGTTTGATTAATTTTATTTCTTGATTAACATATTTTATCCTTTTGATGATATTGTAAATGAGATTGTTTTCTTTATTTCTTTTGTTGGATGGTTCATTGTTACTGTACAGAAACACAACTGATTTTTGTGCATTGATTTCTTTACCCTGCCAGTTTGAAGAGTTTGTTAATTAGTTCCTTTTTTTTTTGATAAAATCTTTAGGTTTTTTACATGTACTATCATGTTATCTGTGAGCAGGGAGACTTTTTACTTATTTCTTTCCAATTTGGACATCTTTTACTTCTTTTTTCTTGCTTAATTGCTCTTGCTAGACTTTCAGTACTATGTTAAATAGAAGTGGTGAGAGTGGGCATTCTTGTCTTATTCCAGATTGTATAGAAAAATATTTTAGCTTTTTACTTTTGAGTATGATGTTAACTGTGAGCTTATCATATATGGTCTTTAATATGTTGAGATACATTCCTTTTATATCTAATCTATTGAGAGTTTCCTTCTTATCATGAATGAATGTTGAATTTGTTAAGTGTTTTGGGGCACATATTGAGGCATATGTTTTGTATCCTTTATACATCACATTGATTTTCATATGTTAATCACATTTTGCATTCCTGGAGTAAGTCCCATTGAGTCATAATGTATAATCTGTTTCCATGTTGCTGAACTTTTGCATTTATATTAAATATTGATAATATTTTTTAGTATTTTTTATGATTGTCTTATCTCGTTATGATATCAGAGTAATAAAGTACCCATAGCATATCTTGGGAAGCGTTTTCTTCTTTATCCATTTTTTGAACACTTTGTAAAAGATTGGTATTAATCTTTTCCATCCTTTACATCAATCTTATTTGTGTCTCTGAGTCTGAAGTGTGTGTCTTTTACAGTACATATAGTTGGATCAAATTTTTTTAATTCTATTCTATTTCTGCTTTTTGACTGGGGTGTTCAATTAATTTATGTTTGATATAATTACTGAATAGGTAGGACTTACATCTACCATTTTTCTATTTGTTTTATGTATGTCTTATTAATTTGTGCTTCTTTTACTCCATTACAGCCTCCTTCTATTTTCAATAGATACTCTCTATTGTACCATTTAAATTCTTTTCTTTTATTATATTTTTCAATTATTTTGTAACTATTTGCCTGGGAAATTAAAATTATAACGTAAAGAACTCTAAATACATAATTTCAGTAAAAATAATTACCAAAAAATCTGCTTCAATGTATCCCTGTTTCCACCCCCTCCTTTGTGCTGTTATTATCATACAGAATTTTAAAGCTCTCTCTCGCCTTTTTTTTTGGCTCCTTACTTTCTGGGATTTTCCCTTTTATTATTACTTGATTGTAAAACCCTGAACTCTATTCACTGACTCCTCAAATAAAAAATGAGGATTTTTTTTTAGCTCTATTCAGAATGCCACCCCAAGAACTGGGGAGTATTCTAAGGGATATTTGTGTAAATGTGGATCTCAATCATTGATGCTTCTTTCTTTCAAGGGTAAATATCCTCCAATTTATTTAATTATTTTGTCCAGAGTTTATAATTGTTCTTGGCAGGAGTGTTATTTCCATTATTATTAAGGAAAAAAAAAAAAAAGAACTCTACAGGTGGGCTTTTGAATCAGCTAATACCCACCTAGTGAACTGACTCCAGGCTTATCAAGCAGCATTGAGAATATTAGAGCTGATAGTCTACTTAGATAACAAAGTGAAATTGTGTGCTAATTATAAATATACCTTGCATAAGTCTTATACTTTTATCTATCATGAAAAGTAATAAGTGGAACTATAGCTTTATATACAATTCTTTGGAAAATTGTCTTAATATGGTTTCACATTTTCTAGTCTGAACAACTGTGAGAAACCAATTTAAGTCTGCAAATTTGATCCATTATCTAGACTTTGATGAATTTTACAAAGTAATGTCACCTTATGAGTAATTTCTAATGATTGACAAATACTGTGTTTGTTTTTAATTTAAAATTCCTAAAAGTCAACTTCTATATCTTCACACAAATTCTCAAGCTTGTGCCTGTTATTATGAATTTAGACCTGACTTACTGAAGCCCCTTCCAGGTTAAAACCACCAGAGAATAACTCATAGTCATAGAAATTATTCTTACTTTTCCATTGTTTTGTTAGAGACCCTTCTGGTGCTGTTGGAAATAATCTTCCACTCTCTCACAGTCTTAGTCTAGTTTCTAGTCTCAGAATCCTGTGGTATTAGGGTTGATGAGAGTAAAATTCCCAATAAGGTTACTCTTCTAAACTGCTTGGGTCAATGAATTAAACACTGTATAGAAATCAGAGGATGCAGAGCTCAAGTCCACGTTTTATCTCCTTGTAATATATATCCTTTCTGGTGTCAAACTTATTCTGTTAAAAAAAGAGAGAGAGAGAGAGAGAGAGAGAGAGAGAAGACTCAATCTGAAAGAATTGCATTTCCTGTCGATTTTAATATTCTCTTATTTCTAATCTTATTATCTCCATTTTTGATCTGAGCTCCGATATTGTTCTTCTTAACAATGCTCCTGTCTCTTTCTAACTTCCCACCAAGAAGATACAATCTGTTTTTCACCCAGCACTCATGATCAACCTGACCAAATAACTGTCAGCATAAGTCTGATATTTCCTTGAATGCAAGATATAATATTTTTCAGTTCTATTAGAACAAATATCCACCCTTACCAGATATTTAACGCTTTGACTTTTTCTACAAATTGCAGTTACAAATTTCTACAAATTTGTGAGATGGTATTATGAGATGCTGGGACACATATTTACTTTTCCATTCTTGGAAGTAGTCAATATCTTTTAAAATTATTTCATGTATAATAATAATGTCTGATTTTAATAATTTTAATAATAACATAAATTTGTAATGATGTATAGTTTTAATAGTGTATAATTTTAGTTTTATTACATTAGGATACAATATATGTCATATTCCTTTAGTCATTTATATTCAATTATTTCTTATCTAAGCTTCTGTTCCTCCACAATTTCATCAAAGTATCTCAAATTTCTGAGTTCCAAAAATCTAGAGAAGAAACCAGTTGCTCTTCTAGATCCTTAATGTTTGTCATCTATTGATGACCATCCTCTCTTCCCTGGGCATGTTCAAAATTGCCCTTCCATATCTCTATCCATCTGATGCTGATTTAGCACTCCATAAAATTACCCCACTCAGGGGTCTCATCTTAAAACACTCCTGACCAACATTGCTTCCCTGATCTTCTCTCTACTGTTAAGGAAAACTAAACTCATCTTAAGCCCCAGTCATTGTTACATTACCTATTGAAGGCACTTGCCTCCACTTCTTCCTAATTCCACACATCCAATGTGAGAATTCAAAATAATTCTCATCAATGTACAGTTGTTAGAGTAATGCTGGCCCCAATTCTTGTGATAGAAACCTTCTCCCTAAAAAATTCATGTTACTCATGAAAAGGATTTCTATGGATTCTAGAATACTTTTCCTCCAATTTCCATTTGAAAGACACATATTTTATGATCTAACTCAACTCTTATGAAGAAATCTCAACTATCCCAGTAGTTTGCCTCAGTACCCTATTCTGTGCTCATTTGTCTGCCAATACACTTGCTATGTAGTGTTATTTTCCCAATAGGCAAAACTTCTATTAGTCTGAAGAGTAATTTATCCTTCATTGTATTCTAGAATCCGATCTACCTCCTGGTCCAGTGAAGTTGTGCATTAGTATTGTTGAACACCTTTTTTACATCAAATTAATTAATTATTAAAAGGATGTTACAAAGGAAAGGAGTGTCAGGAGATCTGTATGAAAATAATGTCCTGCCTCTACTCACAGTAATTCTTGTGCCCTCACTTTCATCTCTTACTTTGTAGCCCAGTATCTCAGAATTTCCTTCCCATGCCATTGGAGGCAGAGGGGGAGAAAAAAAGAGACACCTCATTTCCTGAACAGTAGGAGAAGGGAGCTCAAATATATTTCAAATGGGAAAATTGAATATAATTCCTCACTGTAAGGATGATGTGTTTCAGGAGGGCTATTTTATGCTACTTTATTTCAGGGGATACTCATGAGTTGCCTTAAGATTAACCAAGATTCTCTATGATAAATTCATTTCTCTTTTTAATAAATGTGAAATACCCCTTAAGAACAGAATACAAATTTGTTTGGGTACCTATTTTTGTTTTGCACAGTGAAACCTTGGCTCTGGAACTTTTTAAACGAGAAATAGAAATGATAGTTACCATTTTCTAAGTTATGGTTATTCTCAAACGTCTTGCCTGTCAATATGCTGTGGTACACGCTGATACATAATGTGCAAAACGATGGATAGAAACCAGACAAAAAGATCAGATAGCTCAGAACTGACAGTTTAATGTAGTATCGAAGAAGAGAGATATCATCAGATAAGTTGCATTCTGTAACAGCAAAGTTCAATATTAAAAAAAAAAATGGATAGTTAATCATACAAAAGAAGTACCAAAGGAAATGTGTGTAGTTATGGGGTAGGTGAACTGTGGGGATAGACCAGCAGATTTTCATTTTAAAATATGAACTGACTTTTGTACTTTTCTCTTTAAATCTAGATTTCAAACTAGTTTAAACAAGATTTTAAGTGTGGGATGGAAAGTCACTAACCTCTTGCTCGTTATTTCTAAGTGGATTAATCTTTTCAGTTACTTCATAGATCAAATTCTTCTCATAGGGCTGCAGTAAAATTGGTCCAAATTGTGTGCAGTACATTAAAAAAATGACTGCTGTTTCACTTGCATTAATCCTTTGCACTCGGTTCAATTTGCCACATTTAAGTTGACCCCATGGAGATAAATTAGAATTCAAGACATGATTACCTAAAGTGGACACATTTCAATCTCAATTCCTTAATGATAAAAAGGCTCATATGAAATTTTTTCTGGAAAATAAATAAAACCTAAGGACAGGATTAACTTAGCCTGTTTCTCTCTTTTTTTTTTTCTTACCATTTCCCTCTTTAAGTCAACCTTTTTTTCCCTTTAACCATGAACTTGGCATGCAATTGCTATATTTCACTTTGTGTCAAGTTCTTCTGTCCCTGGGAAATGTGGATCACTTTGTATAAGTGAACTTTGAAAGAACAGAATCACTTTTTTATTCTTCAGTTGGTTTACAGATATTGGGGCTGATATTTGGTAGTAATAAATAAAATGATTAGCTCAGTGAAAAATTGTTAATTCTCAGTATCTAAAATTAGATTTTAAAGGCCTATTTTTCTTTTCTTCTTCTTCTATTTTTTTGAAAAATCATCTATTTGTAAAACTCAATGTATATTTGTGCATGTGAGTGCACCTATGTGTGCATGGAAACCCCGGCACAAGGTAGACTGCATTATTTGCCTGAATTCAAATAGAAAACTCTTAAATATGGGGGAAGCATCAGTACAGATAAACCTTAATATTATAAAGCATGAGTACTCATCAACAATGTATTCTTTCCTTTCCTAGAGTCTAACCTGTTCAAAGTCTGGGCTGTTTCCTGCCCACTGTATAATAACATGTATGAGCTCAAAACTTGTTTGTTGAATAGGAGATGTATACCCTGGAAATGAAATATCACAATTTTTAGAAGTATTGAAGTACATTTCATTTTGTTATTCTGTTTTTTAACAGGTATTTTGATAGGTTATACAACTAGTTGTTTTCTAAAAACTAGCAGCTTAAAAATGAGAAATCAGATTGTTTATTTCAGTTGGTAACTAACAGAGATTTCTGACAATTACACTCAGGCTGTTTCTGAGAGCCTTCCTTCAAAGCCTTCTCAAAGCCTTGGTAGAAGGCAGCTGGCCTTTGAAAATACACTATCTGATGCAGGCTGAAACTCACAGGCACCTGTAGGCACAGACAATCCTTTTGCAATGTGAATTATAGGGGACAGGCATTCTAGATTTTTTTACTACCAAGATTTACAAAGAAGCAAGCTCCCTTTGAGGAGGGACATACAAGGTCATTACCCACTTCAAGTTTCATATTTCAGGGACTATGCTGCTGACATAAAAGAATTTAGAAGGGGAAAGTGCTTCTAAAGGGAGGGATAGATTGTGAGAGTCTAACTACTTTAGATTTTGCACTGTGTATGTTTCAGTGTGATAGGCTCTCCTTGAAATAAAGTTACTGAATTACTTTAAAATGCTGTATTTTACTCAGAGTTCAAATATCTGTGGTTTTTGGTCTAACATAACTCAGAGCTAGTTGCTTGGGAAAATGTCTTGAGCAAATTCATAGGAATAAGAAAAACTGGATTTTGACAGATTTACTGACAGAATATAAAAAGGGCCACAAAGGAGGCAACAATTCTGACAGGTTTGATGTGGGGGTAGAGGGGGTCAGAATTTTGAAAGGCTCATAAAAAGCCAAATTCTTACCTCCTCATCTCTACTGTGGTTTCTGATCTAGCGTTTAATAGCAGTGCTGGGTATAATCCATGAGACTGTTGTATTTCAGGCAAATTGTAGACTCTATGTAAAGGACAATGTTCTCAATCTGAGTATGTACAAAAAGTAACCAACATGGAAAGTTTTAACTACACATCATAATGTAAAAGTTCTTATGAATATTTGATTTATTTTTTAAAGAAACTAATACTGATTGCTGAAAACCTATTAAAGTTATAGAATTTCAAGACATATACTTCTTACCTCCCAGTCAGCTAAAGAACTAAATGCTCATTTTTTCATATAAAATTTCAGACATAGTTCTTAACTATATTTTGTATTTCAAGCAATATGTTTGATAGGATTTTGTATTGCATTTTCACTGGATAAAATACCATTTGTTACAGTGATGAATTTTTTTCCTACATTTCATCTTTCTCCCACACAAACCCCAGCCCCTTCATGGCAATGGCTATTAAAAGTCTAATCCAGGGCTTCCCTGGTGGCGCAGTGGTTGAGAGTCCGCCTGCCGATGCAGGGGACACGGGTTCGTGCCCCGGTCCGGGAAGATCCCACATGCCACGGAGCGGCTGGGCCCGTGAGCCATGGCCGCTGAGCCTGCGCGTCCGGAGCCTGTGCTCCGCAATGGGAGAGGCCACAACAGTGAGAGGCCCGCGTACCACAAAAAAAAAAAAAAAAAGAAAAAGAAAAAGAAAAAAGTCTAATCCAATGACAGCCCCACAATTTTTATCATGAGCATACAATTTTAATCATGCATATATACAAATATATTTGCATTGACTTATTTATAAAAAATCATCTACTATTGTACTATATATATATGTTTCCCCATAACTTCTTTTTTAATCTAAGAATACTACAGTATATGTGCAGTAAAATTTATTGAGGTAGCTATTTAAAGTCAATTATTATTGTTTTTTATTGCCAGTGAAACCAAATATGTACTGCTTTACATACTAGTGTTTTTAAATCTATAGGATAGATTCATAGGCAGAATTTATGGTATAATTGAATGATAACGTTGCCACATTCTATTCCAAAAACTGTGTATATAATTATACTCTTCCAGAAGAATATGAGTGCCAAATCATTCACATTATTGACAGAACTTAGTGTTATCATGTATAATTTTCCCTTTTAAAGATAAAAATATATCTTAAAATACATTATTTGGTGTCAAATTTTTTTCAGATTAAGAGAAAACACTAATTTGTATAAACATGTTTAATGTTTGATATAGATTACATTAAACTATATTAAATTTGATTAAAAATCAATTTGTTTTCTGTAGAAAACCTTAGAATGTCTTTTGAAAAAAATGTATAAAGGTAAGGATGAAGGATGAGAAGGCATATTAGTTTGACTTTGATTGACACTGATCTGTCTCTTAAATATCATTTTATACCCATTGTATATGTCCATTGCTTTCTAGAAAATTGCTTTAAGAAATAATTAGTCTCAGAAATATTTTCAGTTTAGTACTTCTGCTAATTTGATTATTCTATGCTTTCCATTAATCCTCATGTAAATACCTTAATACCACTTTAATTATTCTCAAAGTTACTTATAAATGCTTTGAGTAAATTACTCTGATACTCCTATATAGAGCAATTAGGCTCTTTATTTGGAAAAACACACAGAAAACAAAACTCTTGTGTTTAGACTGCATTTTTCATTCTTCACTTTGTTAGCCTCATAAAAATGCACATAATTTATCAATGATATTACCAGCAGCATTTAAACTGTTTAATATTTTTGACAGAGACAACACTAGGTGAGACTACATTCCCAAACCTCCTTTGCAATTAGATCTGGATCATATGAAGCAATATTGTATTGAAATGTGGACAGAAGCAATGTAGGACAAGCCACTTCTAAGCCTGACTATTCAAACACCTTACAGTTCTCTTGTTCTTTTTCTTTGTGTGGCTACCTTTAAATCCTGTGTTCCAGATGGCATGGGTACAAGAAGGAAGAGGAATGCCTCACTTATATGGAGCTAAAATGTCTGTGAGAAATAAACCTTTATTATGTTAACTTACTGAGATTTGGGAGTTTAAATGTTTATCTTAGTGCATCCTATCTATTCTGTGTAATACACATGTTTTCCATGGCCTAACTCATGTTTATCTCCTGACATATATTTACTTCTTCTCATCCCACAACATCAGATCTTGATGGATAGAAAATCTTTAGTGAGTGCCTACTATGAGGTAATTGCTGCCTCACACTTTGCCTCTTATGATAATCTGATGTCAGATATAACAACATATAGATTTTAAATACCTACTTTTGTTCTCATATTTTCTCCCTGGTCTCTGCTAGAACATGCATGCTTTCTTTCTACTGTTCCATACATCCTATATAATATTTTGCCTCAATCTCTTCTATAATTCTAGTAGGAGATAGGGGAGAAGGGCACAAAATAAAAATCAAATCTAACCAAACAGAGAAAGTAAAACAACTCTTCCTGGGAAGTTTACTCTAACCCTATGGATTATGTTAAGTGTTCTGTTTCTTGGGCATCATGGAGTATTTTGAAAAGCCCTATCATAATACTCTTATATAACACTCACAGTGCTCATTACATTTTATCTGATTATCCTGAATTTTATGAGAGCAGTGACCATGTCAATCTTCGTCCTTCCTGAGACTCCTTCTGGATGCCAAGAACACAGACTCACTTCCACCTTAAGATTTTGCTCCTGTGTCTCCCCTGCCCTGAGGATTAATTGGATTGCTTGACTAAGAATAATTCCTTAAAACCCTTGTCCTCCTATTTGGATTCAGATAAACTGGCACTTATTCCTTGAATTTTCAATTAAATGTAATAGTTTTTATTCATACAGTTTAGTTTCAGTCTGGGTCACCCACAACCAACTACACTATGAATGATTAATATGCAATTGGAATGTATCTACAGTTATAAGTTAGAATGTTTGCTTGCAAACAAAGTAGTTTTCATTAGATTTATTGCACATGGGTTGTTATCAGTAGCCTATAAAATTTTTGATATCAACCACAGGCACTTAGATGCTATTTTCTTAGAAATACCTTTTTATATCGCTGAAAGTACACTTGGGAAAATTTGCTATTACAGTGGAGCATTTAGATTCTTCCAAGGTAAGATCCATAAATTGCTTCTCTAGTTTGATTTAGACTGACAAAAAGCAATGGTATATAATATTCTAAATAACCCTGGAATTAAGAAAAATTGAACTTGAAATAGAGTTTAGTATCTCAAACAAATGATCAAACATATAAATACAAGAAATAGAATAACAGATAACATCAAGAAGACATCTCAAATACATCATCTTTCCTTTGATGTAATATTATAAATGTACTAGGTAATAACAGATATAAAAAAACATATTACTTGTTCCTTTGCAGCAGAATAAGATTTAACTGAAGTGCAGGAAATTTTAAAAAAATCGGCTGATAAAAGTCATAAAAGATAGATTGCCATAGAAAAATAAGCACTGCAGTTTGAACATTGTAAAATAAAAAGAACACTATGATTATTCTATCATTATACTAAGCCCAGATTTCCTGCAAGTCTCAGCTCAGCCTAAGAGAGCAGCTGATCATTAACAAGAGAGGGTGGTTATCCACAGATATATCTGTTGAAATATTGTGCTAGAAACTGATGGCAAGTCTAAAGCATTAGGAACATGTTACTGAAATCTGATATTTTGAAATAAACAAGTGGAAGAGTCAACAACAAAAGATTGTTAGAGAGAAGAGAGAAGAATATAAAGAGAGTGAACTAAGAGAAGAGTTGCAGGGTTGGGGTTGTTTGAAGGTGTGTTACTAGGAGACCAACTTTGTAAAAGTGTTTTGAATCTAAAGACCTCCATTCACTACCCCTTTAATATGGATCAAGTCAATCAATCACTAAGACTTATTTTTCTCATCTGAAAATGGAGTTAGCATTATATATCTCACTGGGTTTTGTGAAAATTAGAATTAATCTTTAGTTACTCAATATTTCTAACTATTGAAAAGTGTGTGACTTCATTCATTAAAAATATCCATAAAAGTACAGTTTTTCCAATCCTACATGTAAGAAGCTTGGAAGTCACCATTACATCCTAACAAGTAAAAAACTAAGTAAACTGCAAAATCAACAAATTTAGATCCTAAAGAGAAATGAGGTCACAAGGTGAAATTCTGCACTCAAAATTAAGGAGACTGACAGGCAAATTCAGAGAATCACAACTTACTGGAGCAGAAAACTTTGAATTGAAACCTCCATGGTAACAAGTAATGGGTTAAGAAAACCTAAACTGTTATTTTGGAATTGCTGGAGGTTCAGTGTGGACAACTATAAAATTTTAAAGCTCAACCCCATATATTTATAACCCCATATATTTCTAGAATGCATTAGGGAGAAGTGAAAATCTCATTGACAATCATTGTTAAAGACAAATAAGGTTTTCATTGTTATCAAGTCTATGTTAAAGAAACCATGACAGTATTTTCATGAGTTGATACTCAGGTAGATACTCTTTAAAACAAAGAATCAAGATCCAGGGATTCAAGGAGAAGCCTGGGTAAGCAAGACATATTATTGTGAAATCCAGAATTACTAAATCTAAGTGTATTTAATGCTCTGTGCTACACTTGGCATTGAAAGATGGCCTATGTATTAAAATTATCACAACATTCTCAGGCATATCACAAAATAAATAATGTTTATCAAAACAAGTCTTCTTATATTTACACTTACAGGATAGCATAGTCATAAAAATGTTCTACATCCTCTCTATCCAATTAATTTTCTTTGCCATCTTCCCCTTTCATATCAGCAAAATTTGAAAAAAATAATTTAAACATTTGCTTTCCTCATTACTTTACTTTCCTGAACAAAGTAATTACTTATACCTAAGAATAAAACCAACATGATAGGTTTTCTTCAGTTTATATATATTTTTTGATTTACATACACTGTATAATAAGCATGCAAGATTAACTGTGCTAAACTATGTTGAACTACAGCAATTATTTACTTGAGTTCATTCTTCTATGTTGCTAAACACCTTCCTTTTATTTATTTTTTGTCTAAACTTTGCCAACAACCATCTTTCCCTTCCTATTACCAGAATAGAATTTCAGACCTAGCTTGTTTCTTACTAAGCTTAATGTCTATTCTCTGAGTGCATGAAACCTTTGAATTGATATTTTTTCTGTATAAGATGGTCAATAATATTATGTTTTTTACTTTGGATTTTCCTCTTGCTAATATCAGTATTCCTTTTTTATTCTGTATTTTCCTACTATTTCTTTGAGAATTTTTAAGGCATTCTGAACAATTTTATTAATGTCTGTTTCTTGCAAACTAACACAACTTTGTGATATTATTAACCTAGTCTTAAAGTCTTTACCTATTGATCAAAAAATTTGCATAATTATATTTATTTTCATATTTGTTACCTCAATTTATTCTGGTTATATTGCTTTATGTTATCTTAATTTCTGATTATTTGCTATTTAGAAAACAATATGTTTTCCTTTTGCAAAGTTTGAGAGATTGAAATCTAATTTTCCATTATAAGATCAGTTATTTATAATTGCATCAGATGCATTGGTAAATGCATATTTAGGTAAAAATAATTACAAAAAGAAATAAGTAAATCCCTTTTCCACAGTGAAAAATGTACTGCATTTTACAACCCTTAATATGCCCTTCCAGTTTACAATGCTTGCCAATGTAATTTTTTAAGTTAGAGATGCAGCTTATACATAATTATTATGACTCATCATGCAAATTATATTTCTCAGTAATTTGGTTTTGCTCTAGCATTCATATAATCATATTTACAGCAATAATTTCTATCTTTACAATGTCCTTTCCAATATTATTATGCCATAACTTTCACAATATTGATTTCTTAATTTTATTTTTATTCAAGAGTGCATCTTCAATCCCCCTCCTCCTCCCAGGAAGATTTTTTTTTCTAAGCCTTTCATAATTTACATGTCTTTTTATTGCCTATATGCTAGTTTAGTTAGATAGAGATTATTTGAATCACAATAATCTCTCCCTTCTCTTTACCATGCACCAGAAATTTTTAGCTCATTTTACTGTTGGCACTTGCATCTTAGAGTAAAGCATTATTGTTAGCTGTACGTGCTCTGAAATAGAATGTTGGGTTTTAATCTTAAATTGACCAAATATTTGTTTTACATGACTAAGTCACTTAATGTCTCTTTATGTTAAATTTCTACATGAGGTTAACAGGGGTATCAACTTTACAGCTGTGCAACTATTTCTTAATATTTGAATAAATATTCTTATAGTACTTAACAGAGTAGCAAGCATGTAATAAATTACTCATAATATTGGTAGTAATTGTTTCAAGAATTCTGAGCTTAGTCTGATTTTTTCCATGACCTGTTTTGCTGTCTCAATGCTTGTCAGAACTTTTGCTTAACCTTAAAGTTAACCTTAACTCTGACTTAACCTTAAGATTCAAAAAGTTGTTTGAAACTGGGTGAACTCTTTGGATTTGCAGACTGAAAAATATTTTTCATTAAGAAAAAACAGCTTCAGTTATGAATTAATGATGTACAATATTACCATTGTTTTAAGTTCTTCTGTTTTTTTTATCCATATTAAATTTTTTTCTCAGGTTTTATGTTTTTCACTTAAAATTTTATCAAATTTTCCCACTCTTTAGCTAATCTTATGCTCTATGATAACTTTTTATTTCTGGAATTTTTTGACAATATTTTTATATTGTCTTCCAGTTCTTTCTGCATCTCTGTTATCATTTCATCCTTTTAGCTTTTTATGTGCTCCTGTTTCTATTTCATGAAAGCCATAGCTACCCTTTCTGGGAAGGTTATCAAGATTTCTTCAAATGTTTTTTTTTATTATTATACTATTATTAGTATTCTTGCTGTTGTTGTTAGAAAACCATTTCAACTGTACTACATATTAAAGACCATAGCTTTTAGTATATAAGCCTCTTTGTCTTTTCTTGGATCCATCATCCAACTATCACAGGATATAATTTTTCTTTCCTACACTACTTTCTAGTAGTAGAGTCCTAGGTGCTGTAATCTGGAAAAAAATGGGAAAGTTATTCCCTGATTGGTGATCGAGGGTCAGAGGTATAAATCTGACTATGGCTGGTTAAATCATCCCAGGGACCTGAAAGTTTAATTTTATGTTCAGTATATTTCTATATCCCCATAATTGAGGCAGCAAAAACTACTGTCTTCAACCTTGCATCAGTATTCAGAGTTCTCTTCTCACTCCTTGTTAAATTTCACCTAGATAAAAATTATTCATTTTTATTCATTATTCTAGACTCAATTTACAATAAAATTTTTCAACTCAAATGGTCGAGAGTTTAACATGTTTCATGTATAAAATCTCAATCTGAACACCGTTTCCTCAAGTTGGCTTTCCCAAAGGTTAGTTATCTTTGCTCTTCCATAACATCATATACTTACCTTCTTGTTACTCTCATCACACATGCATTTACATACAAAGGGCTCTCTTCCTTGGGAGACTAGCAATGAGGGCAGGGATGTGTTTTACCTTATTTATCACTGTGTCCCTAGGGCCTATCCAAAGGCCTGAAAAAAATAATTGTTAATTATTCATTAAATTGTATGAACTTATACTGTGAGATTGTGGTTTATTGCTTGTTTCTTTTGTACTGAGAGGTTAGTAGCACTTTTCCAATTTTGTGTGTATTTATAAATAAAAGTGGAAAGTTGGCAGGAGGCATACCAGGTCCTGCTTTTACTTTTTGTTGCCATATTGGCCAGGAAGACCTCATAGAGGATTATAATGGTTACATTCTTAATTAAAATACTTTATGAGAAAGTGAAGTCATCTAAGTGAGAAAAGACAAAAATATGATTTTAAACACCAGTTCTTCTCACCTTTCTTCTCAATTAGAGATAATTCATTGTTTATCATAAAACATCAGTACAAAACTGATGTTTGTACATTGCAATATTTACTCCTACTTTTTCTCAAAAATACTTGTTTTCTTCTCATTAGTCACTGCATTATTTGATGTGACTTTCTCTCCTTTCTTTTCATAATTTTTTCTTATGGTTGGGGAATGAGAAGATACAGTTGGTAACTGTTTTTTTTGTTTAATTTAGTCAGGGGAATGCATTTTCTTAGTTTAAAAAACACAGCTACTTCTATTCTAGTCTTCTAGGAACAAAAACTTAACAAGTGGTCATTAGTTACCACTGCTTTTTGCCAAATCTACTGTGTGGTAGGTTAAGGATTAATGTTATAATTCTTCAACCCTTTAGAACAAGAATTAAGCAACACCAGCAACATAAAATGAAATATTTCAACAAAAAAGTGTATGATGTAAAGCAAATGGTGTACTGATAACTGACATAGAACTTCTGAAAATTGATTTTGCACCATAAAACTTTAGAAAGTTTAAGGAATTGAGAAAACAGGACTTGAAGTAGTGCATTATACAAGAAGATCCCTTTAGAACTTATTTTAAAAAGCAACTAGACAGTGAGATTCCCTTTTCCAAAGTTGTAGTGAGTGATTACTCCTTCTCTATCCCAAGAAAAGCAGAACATTGGATTCTTGTGAGATTTAAACAGAGATTCTCTGTACTCTCCAATACGAGATACAGCGGGAAGCAGGAGTGAGTGACTGTTCTGAAAACAGGAGGCTAAATGAATGTTTATATTGACTAGACACTTTTCACCATCTCTGTATTCCACAATAAGCTGCAAGAACACTGGCAGCCAGGATTATGGCTCCAGGTAAAAGAAGGGAGAATTTATTTTAGGTTTAAAAAGAAGCATAAAAGAGTCTAAGTTGAAATGTTGTCTCTACCAGTTCATTACATAGAGAGCTATATGAATTGATAAGTCCCAGACATGCTCACAGAACTTTCAGTGAAAAAATTAAAAAGCAAAACCAAGAACAAAAACTTAATAAAATGAAATAGAAGTAACATGATGATAGAGACAGTAGAAGAAAAAATATCAATAATACATCAATAAGAAAAAGTGTTAAATTGAGACATAAGATGCTTTAAAAAAAGAAATTTTAAAAACAACAATGATCTATCAAAATAACAAACAAAAACCAAATGACAAGGAAATCAACAAATCACAAACAAGCAACAATCAAAAACAAACTCAAATAAATCAATGAAATTTCCAAGAACAATGCTGAAGGAAAATGACTTTAAACTTGAATTATATACCAATTTTGTCAATCAATTTAAGGCTTGATATCAATCAAAAGTGAGAATAGAAAAAAAGTAGACCAGCATGTTCCCAGAAAAAAAATCTACCTCCCATGCTGACTTATTCAGAAAAGTAATGAAAAATATAACTTTCAAATCCAGGGAGTTAAACAAGATTAAAATAAGATACAGGAGACTACAGGAACTCCAGAAAACATGGGCTCCTAAAGAGTAGAAAGATGTTGATAAAAGGAATTCCAGGACAAAAGCAGTGAAGAAAACATAAAACACAATTAGTTGAATTGGAGCAGAGAAATTGAGATCCCCAGATAGCATGTCTTAAAAAAAGAGAGAAAGAGAGAGACAGAATGAGAGTGAAATGTTAATTTCACTGCTTGAATGTGCTAGCAGTAAAGACATGGCACACATAAAACTAAACAAAAATGCAATTATTAACTATAAAAGTGGAAAATATTATACAAGTTATAAAAATATTTTCTAATTATAATGATGTAAATGTTAAATATTTATTTAGAAAATATGTGAAGAATTAATATTACAGGCATAGACTAGGAAAAAGTTATATGGGACGGTAAGCTGAGGTTTATTATCACTTTCCTTATGAGAAAACAATACATAATAACTAAACATGGAAAATCAATCATAATATACACATATTATTTAGAAATATGTTAGTAATTTTCAGAAGAAAATAGAATTCAAAGAGGAAGCAAGAATAAAGGATATGGAGGATTATGGCTGTGGTTAATTTTTTTCATTCTAATATTGTAGTGCTATTTCATTTTTTTTTAAATGTATACATGTATTAATTAAAAAAACTAATTATAAAATTTTAAAAAGTTATTGAAGTGGATTTAACTTGTGATGTTAGAAGTAAATACCAGGAATTATCACATGATAATTCAATGATTAATTAAGGATTATTGAAGATATGTATAAATGGAAACATGTAAATGTACATCATTTCCTTAAAAAAATGAAATTTTAAGGCCAGGAAAGGAGTCATAAACTGGTGACCTATGGACCAAAATCTACTATCAAATATGTTTTATTTGCTCAAAACATTTAAAAATGAATTTGAATTGAGTAGTTCATTACACTAATTCACTTAATTATACTTCCTTCTTAGTTTTATGTCCTAAAGACATTTGAATTTATGATACTATGACCTATAAAGGCATATATTAAAAATAATTAGATCTATAGTCTCATTTACTAGGTTATTTTTGTATGGTATATAAAAATACATATTAATGGTCTAAATCAATATCTATCAAGGTAAATTATTTAATTTAGAACTATACAGTACCCTCAGTACAGAGGAAACTGGGAATAACATAATTAACATTTAAATAAGTAAATAAACAAGCATTTTGAAATAAAGACTCTAGATTGTTACTGTTACTTCTAGCTTTTAAGAAAAATAGAAAATAATTAGAATTGTGAAACCTGAGAATTTTTGCAATATTATGTCACAGTCTTTTCCTATAGGCAAATTCAGCTCACGGATCACAAAAGAATACTATTTGGATCATTAAGAATTTGGGTCATTAAGAATTTATTTTACTGTATTTATCTCTCCTAAGTATTTTACTACTAAAAATACCATTACTTTTATATATATTTACATACTACTACACACAATAAATACATACCTATTGCCTCATGCTTACCAAAGTAAAACCTTTATAAGTCACACTATAAGTTTATAGTGGTTTAATTATATTGACATGCTCCTTAGAAGGTATCTTTGCCCCAGGGAAGATGAGTCTATAGTTTATTGAGTCATTCTGAGGGGACACTCATGGTGCATTTCGTACAAAGTCAGAGGGGAAGTGTGGCTCTAGTTAAGCCTATTCAGAGTGACAAGAAATGTCGCATAAGCTCACTTCTGCCACAACAAATCCGTTTTTTCATTTGGATAGAAGTGCTCTAATGAGAGGAAAAAAAGCAACTTTTTAAGTCTTAGGAAAGTAACATTGATATATATTCATACCTCCTTCATCCTCACTAAGTTCAGACGCCTAAATATCATTAGTTTTACACTGCTCCCCATGACCTTTCAAAGCTTTCATTAGGTCCTCATCATAAGTAGAAGAGGTTTTTGAAATATGCCTTTTGTACTCCAATGGTGGTGGTAGGATGGCTAAAAAGGAAATGCCTTTGGGACAGAGAAGAAAATGAAGGGAGAGTGGATGGTGTTGCAGGTTCATTACCTTGCTTGAAACAGGAGAGTTTCATCCTTACCAGTTTATCTATTGAGTGTCTGTGAAAGATTTCACTGGGAGAAATATCTCAGGTCCAAAAATAATATGCACGCTATAGTTTTAGGATACGGTCCTAACTAATCTGTCACACAAAAACTTGAATAATAATGGCCATTAATCATTGATTTGTCTCTCATCTCTTGTCTTATTCAGTTACACCCCATTCTCCAGCCTCATTACACTGTTCACATTCTCATAGTTACCAGGTCATTGCATGCCCTTATGATTACGTTCCCTTTGTGCTGTCTCCTGGAAACAGCCTCTTCCCATGACAATTAATTTTGTAAAACTTCATTTAGGTTAATATTTAAGCTCTATGCTCGATTGTAAAATTGACTTCTTGCTTTATATCTCTGTAGAACCTGACATAGATTTCAAGCACTACTCCTGTAATAATATTTTGTTGCATTTATTGGTTTCTTCAATTCTTTTTCCTTCTCTGTTTATTTGTCTAGGGCTAGGATCCTATCAAATGTAAGGTTTTATCTTACTTGTCTTCAAAACTCTAACATATAACAGAATGTCTGATGGATGACACACATATAATAGGCTGTATTTTTTTGTTTCACTGCAAAAATTGAGAGGAAGGAACAGAGATGTCTCAGATACCCTCTACCTCACCAATGTATAGCCTCCTCCCTGATCAACACCTCCATCAGAGTGTACATATGTTATAATTAATTAACCTACATTAATACTTCATTATCCTCCAAAATCCATAGTTTACATTAGGATTCACTCTTGATATTGTACATTCTATGGGTCTGGACAAATTTATAATGACATATATCTATCATTATGGTATTATATACAGTATTTTCACTGCCTTAGGAATCCTCTGTGCTCTGCCTATTCATTCTCCCTCTCCTCTAATCCCTGGCAACCACTGAAATTTCTCCTTAGTTTTGCCTATTCCAGAATGTCATATAGTTGGAATCATACAGTGGATAGCTTTTTCAGACTAACAAATTCACTTAGTAGCATGCATTTAAGTTTCCTCTATGTCAATTAATGGCTTGGTAGCTCATCTTTTTTTTAGCATTACATAATATTATACTGTCTGGATGTATCACAGTTTATTCATCCATTCACCTACTGAAGACATCTTGGTTGCTTCCAGTTTGGGCAATTATGAGTAAATATCTATGTGCAGATTTTTGTGTGGACACAACTTTTTCAGTTCCTCTGGGTAAATACCAAGGAGCATAATTGCAAGATCATAGAGTACAAGTATGTTTAGTTTGCAGGAAACCACCAAATTGTCTTCCAAAGTGGCTATGCCATTTTGCATTCCCATCAACAATGAATGTTCCTGCTGTTCCATATTCTCACCAGCATTTGGTTTTATCAGTGTTCTGGATTTTGGAAATTGTAATAAGTGTGAAGTGATCAGCCTGGCTAGAGGCTTATTGATTTTATTGAATTTTTCAAAGAGCTAGCTTTTGGTTTTATTGATTTTCTCAATTGATTTCCTGTTTTCAATTTCATTGATTTCTACTCTAATTTTTATTATTGCTTTTTTTCTGCTTTTTAGGGTTTAATTCACATTATTTCTGCTCTCCTAAGGTAAAATCTTATATGATTCATTTAGATTTTTCTTTTTTTCTAATATATGGAATCAATTTCCCTTTAAGCACTGCTTTTCCTACCTCCCACACATTTTATTTAATGTTATATTTTCATTTTCATTTAGTTTAAAATATTTTAAAATTTCTCTTGAAATTTCTTCTTTGACTCATGTGATACTTACAAGTTTGCTATTTAATTTTCAAGCATTTGGGGGATTTTCCAGATATCCTCATGTTATTAATTTCTAGTTTAATTTCATTATCTGAGAGCAGACATTGTGTGTTGTTATTCTTTTAAACTTGTTAAGGGGTATTTTATGGCCCAGATTGTGGTCTATCTTGTTGAATGCTCCATGTGAGCCTGAGAAGAAAGTGCATTCTTCTGTTATTGAATGAAATTGTTTATTGCTGTCTTTTTTATCCAGTTAATTAATGGCATTGCTGAGTTCAACTATGTCCTTATTTTTTGCCTGCTGTATCTATCCATTTTTGATAGAGGGGTGTTAAGTTTCCCCCTATAATAGGGGATTCATGTGAATTTTCTTGCAGTTCTATTAATTTTTGCCTTCTGTATTTGGCACTCTGTTTTTAATCATATACATGCTAAGGATTGTTATGTCTTCTTTGGGAATCAACTCCTTTGATATTGTGTAATGCCTCTAAGCCTAAGAACTTTCCTTGTTCTAAAGTCTGTTCCATCGGAAATTAATATAGCTACTCCAGCTTTCTTCTGATTATGGTTAGACTGGAATATGTTCTTTTGTCCAGTTACTTTTAATCTATCTGTATCTGTATATCCAAATTGGGTTTCTTGTAGACAGCATAGAGTTGGGTCTTGTTTATTGATCCACTCTGATGATCTCTGTCTTTAATTGTTGCATTTAGACCACTGACATTCAAAGTGATTATGGCATAGTTGGATTAATGTCTACCATTTTTGCTAATGTTTTATATTTCTTGTCCTTTTCTTGTATTTTGTTCCTATTTTTTTCTCCCACACTTCCACTGCCTTTTATGGTCTTATTAGGCATTTTATATGATTTCATTTCTCTTCTCTCTTAGCATATTAGTTATACTTAAAAAAAAAATTTATTTAGTGGTTTCCCTAGAGTGGTTGCAATATACATTTACAACTAACCCTAGTCCACTTTTAATAACACTACACCACAGGTAGTGTGAGTTCCTTATAATAACAAAATAATTGTAACTCTTCTCTCCCTCCTTGTACTATTCATTAAGCTGTCATTCACTTTGTCTATACATAGTAATTGTAAGAATATATATTTAAATATACACATGCATATATATATTGATTTTGCTTATACATAAAGATGCATAATCAAATATATTATTATTTTGAATGAACTGTTATCTCTTAGATCAACTAAGATTAAGAAAAATTAGTTTTTATTTTACATTAAATTATTCTTTCTCTGATACCCTTATATTCTTTATTTAGATCAGAGAAAACTTATATTATTTTTCTTCTCTCTAAAGAACTTCTTTAAACATTTCATGATAGGTCTGCTGACAACAAATACTCTAAATTTTTGTTTGTCTGAGAAAGTCTATATTTCTTCATTCACTTTTCAAGAACCATTTTGCAGGGTACAGAATTCTAGGTTGGTGTTTATTTCTCTCAATGCTTTAAATATTTCATTACACTTTTTTCTTGCTTGCTTGACTTCTGAGGAGAAGTCAGATGTAATTCTTATCTTTGTTCCTCCATAAGTAAGATGCTTTTTCCCTCTGGCTCCTTTCCAAAAAATTTCTTTATCTTTGATTTTATACAGTTTGAAAATGATATGCCTAGTTGTAGTTTTTCTAACATTCATCCTACTGGGCATTCTCTACATTTTCTGGATCTGTGATTTGGTGTCTGACATTAATTTGGGTAAATTCTCAGTCACTGATGCAAATATTACTTGTGTTCCTTTCTTTTTTCCCCCTCTCTGTTATTCCCACATATGCTACACCTTTTGTAGTTGTCGCACATTCTTGGATATCCTGCACTTTTTTTTTCAAGTCTGTTTATTTTTTCTGTTTACTTTTCCAGTTTGCAGGTTTCTACTGAGATATTCTCAAGCTCAGATGTTCTTTTCTCAGCTGTATACAGTTTACTAATAAGCCCATCAAAGACATTCTTCATTTCTGTTATAGTGTTTTTGATGGCTAGCAATTATTTTTGGTACTTACTTAGGATTTCCCCTTTTCTACTTACATTACATCCTGTCTACTTTATATATTAGGTCCCTTAGCATATTAATCATAGTTGTTTTAAAATCCTTGTCTGATAATTCTAACTTCCCTTCCATGACTGAATCTGCTTCTTATGCTTACTCAGCATTTTCAAATGATTCTTTTTTCTTTTGGCATGCCTTGTAATTTTTTATGATGTGCCAAGTAGAAAGAACTATTAGATTTTTAATAGTGTGGTGGTGAGGTATGAGGGGAGGAGAGGTGCTCCATAGTCCTATGACTAGGTCTCAGTCTTTTAATGAGATTATGCCTCTAAACTGTGAATTTTACATGTTTCTCAGTTCCCTTCCCCTCTCCCTATCTCCTTTAGATGGGGCAGGATGGCTAGAGTAAGCTGGAGTTTGGTATTTCCCTTCCCCCAAGTCAGTTATGTCCTAATAAAACTTCAACAGGTAAGTCTCTGTTTAAATATAAATATTTTCTCCTGAAAGCAGAACTTAGTAACAAAACAATGCTTTGGTGTTCTCACAGTGTATTCACTGTGAGAATCAGATCAAGCCCATGATGGTAAAACTCACAAAAGTGTGGGTCTGCCTCTATGTCTGAGTACCCTTTGAGTCATCAGAGGCATGTATCTTTATAAATCCAGTTTATGAAAAAATGAGTTTGATGAAATATCAATAGCTTTAAATACAAAATGATACAGATGTGTTATATTGGCATCTCAAAAACTATGTTATATTGATAGTATTAATTTAATTTTCTGAAATTATGACCTAATTTAGCAAAGTCTTAAATGGGGCAAGGTAGAGTTTTCCCTCAATTTACATGGTTTCATTCCTAATCATTCCACTGTATAAAAACATCATACCAAAACAATTTGTACTTATATTTAAAGGAGAGTTATATCCTAGGCTTCAATAATTATGAACACATTTTTCATCTACATGAATAATGGTACAACCAGCAATATCCTCTAATTATTGTAACAATCAAAAATAACCCCATAGGGGAATCATATATTCATATTCTTTTTTTATGTTAATTTTGAAATCCTCTAATATTTTAGCAAAATCTTTTAGTTTTTTTAGTTCTGTACTTAGTTCTTTTACCTCTGTAAAGTGGGTTTGACAGAGACCATTTATGTACCAACAATGTCCACTCTCACCTTCTTTTAGCAATAGAATAGTTTTAACTAGAGTAGAGCACTGTCTACCTAGGCAGAAATTATGTTATACAGAATCCCTTGTATTTTTGTGTGTTTTTGTAAGTTTTTACCAATGGGAAATGAGTGGAATGTACATAGGCAACGTCAAGGTTTGATCTTAAAAGTTTGAGGTGTGTGTTCTTTCTTCTCAGGAATTTGGGACTAATGATGGCAAATTAGTACCAGTCATGTGGATGAGGGCAACAAACTATGCAATGTTTGAAAAGCAAGATAGAATATGTCCCTGAATGATCTTTGATATCAGAGCTGCCTACCAGCCCCAGATAAAGGTTGAAATACACCCCCATCTTTTTAAATGCAATTTATTTGGGGTTCTCTTTATTATAGAAGCTTAGCATGTAACCTCAATATTACCAACGTTATCAAAGAGTTGTCATTAAAAGTGAGTCTGATGATGCTAAGAACTAGTGTTTGAAATTACTAAATATGTATACTGAAATGAAATGTATGTACATTTTATTATACACAGTTACATAAAATGAGATAAACCAAGAAGTCATAAAGGCAATGCAGTAACTCTATTTCTATGGTCAAAAAAATTTCTGTGACCAAAACAATGATAATTTGTATTTTTGACCAGTCTGGATTATATTTTCTCAGATTGCAGTTATCTTTATCTATTCTAATTAAACTGTTCTTTTTATTCAAAACTTCCAAGGAATGATTGTATCTTTACTCAGAGCCCTTATTTCTAAATTGCAATGGCTGTTAGGCTTTACTCATAGGCTCTCTCAAGCTATATTCATTAGACATACATTTCTTACTGATTACTGTTTAACAAAGTTTGCTATCTTTCAGTATTCTCTTGAAAAGCTATCTGCTTTATTTGTTAATGAAAGTGGTTACATCTGGTTGTTGCACTGCATCTCTAACGAGTGATCTGTGGTAGTTGCCCTCCTACTGTCCTTCTTTGATCTAGATGTTTGCTATACCACATTGAGTGAATGGAAGCTGTTTGAGACCCCCTATTCATGAAAAAAACAATAATTTTGCTTGAAGATGCATGTGGTGAGTGAGTTTCTTTTGAGCAATGTGATGATTCTCCCTGTGAATCACCATTAAATATAATCAAGGAGCAGATAATAAGGGGCATTCACTGTAAAATTGTCTCACCCACAACCATCAAGTAGTTAAACACTGAATATTCTAAACCTAAAACAAAGTTCTCAAATTATCATAAAGAATAACATTCATGCTAAATAAACTGGTGGCAACATTGAATTTCTGCCAGAAATGTTTAACTTTTCATTGTCTGCATTATTTCTATTTTCAGCATTTGACATAATTTCAAATTGCTTTAGGCTTTTAAAACTACATTTTTATAGTTATACTTGGTTTATTAGTGTATTTTCATTTACTAAACATTACCTGAATAAAAAACTCCTCAATAGGTCACAAACCATAGATAGTAGGATAGGGAATATTAATCATAGAATAGGCACTACTAATTTTTATTATGTTGTACATTAAAGATGGATAGGAAGAGGAAAGTTCATGGAATGGTAAAAAGTGTGCTAACATATGGAAAGAAAATCTTCAGGTTATAAAATATTTAAGAATTTATTATTAAGAAACCATCACCCCAAGCAGATTTATTTGTGTTTACTCACTACAGAGGCCTTCCAATTCAATAGCTTGTTTAGAAAGCAATACACTTACATTCATAAGATGAATAATAGAGCCTGATGAAAGATAAAAATCTGTGTTTTACTGAAGCAGTTCCTATGTTTTTGGAATTTCTTTGTAGTCCTAGATAAACACTTTTTGAAAAAAGCAAACTATAGGCATTTGCTTAATAAATGCAGACAAAAATGAAAATTTTAAAATTCAAAAAAATAATCTATACTTTCATATAAGATGTGAACAAAAGGTATCAGAATTTGGAAATTCTATCTAAATAAATAGAAATAATTTCAGTGATAACCTACCTCATCATTAGGTAACTCACTGCATGACTTAATTATAACATTGTTATTCTGATGACAAATATAAAGTGGTTAAAAAAATTCATTGTGATCTGGATTTGATTGTATAGCACAGAAATAATGCTGCCACTGTCAATATGCATTTGGAGTGAATAATGGGCCCCATATTAATGCAGCGTGTGTTGCTTCGGAAATCTACCTTTCAAATGTAATTCATAGGAATCAACTTCACCTGCTGCTTTCTCACTGAGGTGGTAAGTTTCCAAGTAAAGCGTTTAATATTGTAATTCTCATTAAATGCACACCATGTGAGAGGGAGTCATTTTAACACTTAAAAAGGAATGCCCCTAGATGAGAGATCAATGTAAACTGAATTTATTTTTGTTGCTTAGAAAATATGAATATTCTAGGGGTGAATGGTTTGGTAAATTACTTGCTTATTCATTTTCAATCATACACATATAGTAATAGACTGTGTCTATATAACAGAAAAAGAAGAGACTGTTACACATTTCACCCTGGAACAACTTCTTAGACTAACTGGCAAAAGTTAAAATGGGTACTTGAACATAGAATTTGTTCTGCCAAACCATTTACTTAAGTAACAAAAATACATTAAGTCCAATAATCCCTACATTATTAAATTGAATTGCAATAATAAGGAAAACATTCCAATTGACTTTTAAATTGCTAAGCCCATTTAATACTTTGGAGTAATGAGCATTAGTTTTACATTAAAGATGAATATGTTTTATATTAAAATAATAAACATTGGATATTTCCTTTAAAGCCTTACAGATTGTATTGAGTGAACAGATGACTCCAAAACACACTATTTCATAGACAAACAAAAGGTTAGAGGATAAGTATCACACCATAAGTGCTTGTATTTCATTAACTGTCACATTATAAATGACAGCATCACATCAGAGGAAAACCTTCAGAGATATGAATATGATACTTGTTTATTTGGAAAACTTTCTTATCATATGTGCTTCTTTTAAAGTACTTCTCTCAAGAGTAAAAATGGAAAGGAAAATAAAAGCACAAATTATTTCATAACCCAAGAAAATCATCTGTAACTAAATAAAATGTAAAAGTAAAAAAATAAAGAAAACTAAAACATTGAAGCATTTTAAAATTGCTGCAAGCCATTCAATAAATTTGAGTGACTAATACATGTCAGTCACTAGCCAGATCCTGGGGAATCAGAAATGAATAAGACAAGATTCCTGATCTCAAGGATGGGATAGAAAATACATTTCCTTGGTGAGTTTCTCCAAGTTTCCAAAAGATGCCACACAGAAATTATTATTTTTATTATACCAAAAAGGTAGCTAAATGATATGCCAGATTTTAAAACACACACACAATCAAATACACTTCTTTAGGGGTAAGCCTCAGTTCCCTTTATATAAGTAAGGGAATGGCAGCTACCATTTGTGACTACTTGCCAGGCTCAATATGCACATTTTCTTTTCTGTAAAGACGGTATTATTTTCACCATTGAGCAGTTGAGAAAAGTGATACTTACAGAATTTTTGTATATTAGTTAAATTCACTGAAACACTAAGTGTCCAAATCAGGTCTTAAAACTACTGTTCCCTTTTAATAAGATTTATGAGCTTACCATCATTCAATGTGACCTGATCTCTAATCTCAGAAATAGATAATTATTTTATATAAAGTTTCTTTAGCATTTCCTCAGCATCCAGAATTGATTTCTATAAGCATGTATGACATGCTACAGATTAATAGCTGTATAATCTTGTATATGTTAGCAAGAAAAGGATTTTTTTTTTATGTCTTCAATTTACTGACACTGAGAATGTGTTCTTTGGGACAAAATTTAGTTTCTAAATTTCTGCTACCAAATTAGACAATTTTCACACATATAAATACCTGCAAAGTGCACTGAAGTCATCTCTCTTGATTTCAAATTAGAAGTCAACAACTGTAACTAATAAGAACTGATGCGGGAGGCAAAGTTGCTAATTGGTAAATGAAAGCATTGATGCATTTAAAATGTCACCTGGCAAACCTTTGTTATCCAGCAAATGCTATAATTTGGTTAATATTACTATTTTATTTCTATGTGTATGTGGTGCAATTCATATAAAGTCTGGCATTTTTTTCTCAAAAAATAATTTTACTCCTGGGTATATATCTGAAAAAGTAAAAAACACTAATTCAAAAAGATGTATGCACCCCAATGTTCATAACAGCACTATTTACAACTGCCAAGATATGGAAGCAATCTAAGTGTCCATCGACAGATAAATGTGTAAGGAAGATGTGATATATATATATATATATATGCATATATACATGAAAAAGAATGCAGTTTTGCCATTTGCAGCAACATGGATGGACTTGGAGGGTATTATGATAAGTGAAATAAGACAGACAGAGAAAGACAAACACTGTATGATATCAGTTATATGTGAAACCTAACAAAATACAACAAACTAGTGAATACAACAAAAAGAAGCAGACTCACAGATCTAGAGAAGAAACTAGTGGTTACCAGTGGGGAGGAGGAAAGGAAGGAGAGGCAAGATGGAGTAGGGGATTAAGATGTACAAAGAGTTATGCATAAAATAAGCTCCAAGGATATACTGTACAGCACAGGAAATGTAGCCAATATTTTATAATAACTATAAATGGAATATAAACTTTAAAAAATTGTGAATCACTATGTTGTACAGTTAACACATATGATATTGTACATCGACTAAACCTCAATTAAAGAAAAGACAAAAAAAAATAAAGAACAAAGCTTGGGGTATCACGCTCCCTGATTTCAAAATATTTTATAAAGCTGTAGTAATTAATACATTATGATATTGTCATAAACCATTACATAGTTTAATAGAACTCAGTAGAGAGGCCCCAAATAAATCCATGCATATGTAACCATAAAGGAGCCAAGAAAACACAATGGGAAAAAGATAGTCTCTTCAATAAATGGTCATGGGAAAACTGGACAGCCATATACAAAAGAATGAAACTGGACCACTATCTTACACCATACACAAAAATGAACCTAAAATGGATTAAAGATTTAAATGTAAGACCTGAAACCATAACAAGAAAATATAGGTAGTAAGCTTGTTGAAATGGTCTTGGTAATGATTTTATTGGATCTTACTCCAAAAGGAAAGACAATAAAAACAAAAATAAACAAGTGGGTCTACATCAAACTAAAAAGCTTCTGCACAGGAAGGAATCTATCAACAAAATTGAAAAGGCAACTTATGAAATGGGAGAAAGTATTTGCAAATCATATATCAGTTAAGGGATTAATATACAAAAAATATAAAGAGCTCATACAATTCAAAATTAATGATAAAATGACCCTGCGAAAAATGGGCAGAGGATCTGAATAGATATTTTTTAAAAAGAAGATATGCAAATGGTCATTGGTGTGTGAGGTTGAAAACTTCCCTAATCATTAGAAAAATGCAATTCAAAACAACAATGAGATATCACCTCACATCTGTTACAATGGTTATTATTAACAAGACAAGAAACAAGTGTTAGTGAGGCTGTGGAGTAAAGGGAACTCTTGTGAAGTGTTGGTGGGAATGTAAATTGATGTAGTTACTATGGAAAACAGCATGGAGGTTTCTTAAGAAATTAAAAATAGAACTACCATTTGATGCAGCTATTGCACTTGTGGGTGTATAGCCAAATATAATGCAATACAAATTTGAAAAGATACATGGACCTCCATGTTCATTGCATTATTTTCAATAGGATAAAGATGTCATATATATATGTATATGTGTGTGTACATATGTATATGTACATATATATATATATATAGGCAAATATTGAATCTTTATGTTGTGTACCTGAAACTTATATAATGTTGTATGTCAATTGTACCTCAATAAAACAAATAAAATAAATTAACTTATAAATAAATAAATATAAAGAAAAGAAAGTAAGAAAGGTAACTGGAGAAGTTAGTAAACTAACAGAGACCAATGCAATTAGGAGACCAAAAATCAAGAGTCCCAAACATAGCCTCACAGCACTAAGACTGATTAGGATGCTGTTACATTTATCAGTGACACTATCTATGATTTATTCATTTATTTAGCAAATGTATTTTCAGGGAATGCTATGTATAAAAGACTATTCTAGGTACTGGGGTATAGGAATCAAGAAGGTAATGCCCCTGTAGTCATAGGATTTTTATGCTAGTGAGAGAGACTGTAATAAACAAATAAATATGCAGTATACCACAATATGAGACTGTCCTAATTCATGAGACAGAGAGTAAAGAAGGCTGATAGAGAAACAGAGTGATGGGGTAGAGTTTAAGGGTTTTAAAAATAATGTAGTCTGGGATTACTAGTCTCAGATACCCCTCTTGTATTTAGTGTTTCCAGTTGATCAGCATTGCATCATGAGCCTATTTTTCAATTCAAGCATGGTGAGTAAAGGAAGAAATAGCCTCTCTTCAGCTTCTGTATTCTGAGATTTTCACCAAGATTATGCAACAAATGAAACAGGAACACTTGTATAAAATTAATAAGGGGTCTTCCTTAGTGGCACAGGGATTAAGAATCTGCCTGCCAATGCAGGGGACACAGGTTCAAGCCCTGGTCCTGGAAGATCCCATAGTGTTGTGAAGCAACTAAGCCCGTGTGCCACAACTACTGGGCCTGTGCTCTAGAGCTTGCAAGCCACAACTGCTGAGCCCACATGCCACAACCACTGAAACTTACGTGTCTAGACCCTGTGTTCTGCAATAAGAGAAGCCACTGCAATGAAAGGCCCGCACACCTCAACAAAGAGTAGTCCCTGCTCGCTAAAACTAGAGAAAGCCCACACACAGCAATGAAGACCCAAAGCAGCCAAAAATAAATAAAATTAAAAAAAGGTTCTACCTCACTAACACAACAACAAAAAAAATTAAAAAGGATACACTTAACAAAATATATGAGAGTGTATATTATGCTTTGCCAATCAATTCCAGTCCCTGGATTAGATAATGAATTGAGAGGAATATAATCAATCTTTAGAGTTGATACCCCTTTTCAGACTTAGCTATAGAGACTGAAGGAAACTAGTAGCAAGATACTAGCCATCGCTATGTTGCAATACTCTTTGTCAGGTTCTTTAATCAATTCGATTTAACAAATATATATTGATCACTTGTGCAAAGCTTTGAATATTTTTATTTCCCTCTGCTAAACTTCCAGAGAGACAACATAGTTAGGTATCTTTAATATAATAATCAATGAGGCCTGATTTGTTCTGAGTAAGTCAACTCTAAGGGGAATTCAGAAATCTGGTTGGCACCACCTTATATACCCAAATAAACAACTGTCAAACATAAAACAAGGCTTATTAGGCAGACTGAATGAGTCTTACTTTAGTTTTAAAAATGGTACTGACATGCAGCAGAGTTGGGCGTTTATCCCAATAATCTTGTATTTTTCAAATAAATATTTGCAATATAAATTACTTTGAAGAATATATTATCAAGTCAGAGGTAAGAGATTCTGAAATAATTTTAATCTTACTTGAGCTTTACCAGTCTGAAGTTTACTACTAAAACAGAATCTCTTGAAGACTTTCAGTTGTGTGAATATAGTTCTTCTCTGTTCTTAGGTTTTAAAATACTTTCAACAGGTTCAGTAGTACAGAATAACATCCACTTTAAATTCATATGTATGCACTGCACCTCTTCCCTGGAAAATATATTGGTATTAAATTCTAATACTTGCAGAGAAAGACTACTGTGTTAATCATTTCATGTTCCTCTAAGCTAAATAAGATTCTCCAATACTAGCTGTGTTAAATATAAAAAGTTGGCTTTTTAATACTGATTGGAAATAAGTCATATGACTAATTGTAATAAAAGTTTTCAAATATCTAGTTTACTTTTTGTTTTTAAAAACTTAGATTTTCTTGAGTCTCCATACTCTTCTATAAAATATTATTCTTAAAATAAAATAACACTATGTTTCCTTATCAAATACTGAAGTTTTTAAAAATATTTGCATAATTTCTTTAGAATAAAAAATTATCAATTAATTATCAATATCTAAGGAAAAATTAACACCAGTAGTAGAAGTAGTGTTACCAAGTCCAAGTTCGCGCTGCTCGCCCCATGACAGGACAATAGAGAGACTTGATCTTGGGGCAAAGAATAGCAACTTTATTCAGAAAGTCACCAGACCAAGAAAATGGCAGACTATTGTCCCAAAGAACCATCTTACACAAGTTAAAATTCAGGTTTCTTTTATACTAAAAGGGGAGAGGATGTGGCTGGTTGTTGCAGAGTTCTTTATGCTGGCCAAACCCTGTGGGGTTGTGATAATCCTTTGTTCTTGCAGGTGTCCAGGTAGGTTTGTCAAGATGTTCTTGCAAACCTTCAAAAAATCTGGTGCTTTGCAACTTTTTATCTCTATATGAATGAAAAGTGTTATGGCTTTCAAGGTTAATCCTGGGAGGCAAAACCTTGAGAAAGGGTTATTATGTATATTTCAGGCTATAAGCAACATTATTTTACTGATTAGCAAGACAAAGGTGAAGAGCCAGCATGACTAAACACTGGCAACAGAGCACAAATGTTAAGGCTAAAGGAGTAGATCCAATATGGGGTCAGGTTTGTTCTTCTCTGTTACGATAGTAGCTATTAATCTTTGCACAGTAGTTTCTAAAGCTCTTCACACATCTTGTTTGATCTCACAGTAATCCTGTGATAAAAGGAATCCTATAATCCCAATATTACAGAATAAGATACTAAGGCTCAGAAATTAAGTAATTTATCAAGTCTCTCAAAGTTAGTGACTGTTCCCTTTCTTTTTGTCAATTTTTTCATTTTGATTTTGTTCTTTATGGTTAAAATAATAATAAAAAATTGCTTATGTTATGTGTTTTAAATCACAGGAACATTAACTCTTGTTTATATATGAAAGGAAAATGAATTCTAGCTTCAGAATCAATAACAATAGCAATGTTTTACTTATACATTTTTAGTATAATGTGAATGGGAATTCTTGAAGGTGTATCACTTTATGAAATGTCACATGTGTTTTCTCAGGACTCAAGCCTTATGTGCTGTTCAAGCAATCATCATAAGCAGGTAATACACATGCATTCAGTGATCAAATGAAAGCTGTACCTGATATTTATTATGGTACTACAGTAACATAAAATTAGTTTTCATATGTAAAATTGTTTGCATTTCTGAGTATTGACATATTCTTTTAAGAAAACTTTTATTATTGTAAACAAGATATCATTAATTATATTCCATGCATTTATATTGATACAGTAAGTAAGCATATTTATTAAAATTATATGTATTTGTGAGTGTTTAGTACAAGTGTGGGGTTATTTAATTAATCAAAGATATAAAAGTTTGATGAACATGAAGAGCTGGAACCATGTGTGAGAACAGAGAGATATTAAGGAAAAAAAAAGCAAAGATAAGAGAAAAATAAATAAATTTAGGAGTATCAAATAGAAGTACCAGTACCAGTACTAACTGACTAAAAAGCTCTGGTCATCATGAAAAACATGGCATAGGAAATGTACTTTACAAATATTAGAACTTCAATGCATGAAAGAGGGAATAAGAGTTAAGCATAATAGATGCCTACATAAATAGTGTTGTTAAGATTTTACTTAACCCAGGATATAAAATTACTGATTACATGGAAGTATTGCTATAGGTTTCTTTGCATATTTAACAAATAAAACATATTCCATATTATCTTAATTTCTTAAAATTGCATAAAATGTGAGAAAATATTGATATGTCATGATGTTCTGCTTTCTCTCCATTATCAGGTCCTGATTTATCATTTATGGATATGGTGTCTATGTCTCTTAGTAAGATATTTTTCAGATATGTTTATTATCATTTTTAAAAAGATTTATCCATAAGTGTTATTATTTTTCTGTCAATTTGAATGCATTATTTCCCATTTATATGCATTAGAGCCCATTGGATATACAAAGAAAAAAGGAAACAAATTTTAAATAATTAATATTTAATTAATATATAATTAATTGCTTATTATATTAAATCCCTATAGAATATCTGAATATACAACAAGTCTTCCCATAACTGAGACCACTGTATGGGGGCAAGTGCACATGAGAGTTGAACCAGATAAGAGTCTGAGCTGCCCCCACATGCCCACAGCAGGTCCAGAGACCTACCTAGAGGTATTGGAGGGCCTCATGGAGAGGCAGAGTTTGGTCATGATTCATAGTGGGGGCAATGACACTGACAGCTGAGACCACAGGAAAATAGTATTATAACAATCTTTTAATGTTGTGTTCTGTTCTGTTGTTTTTTTTAAATTATTTTCTTAATTAAAAAATTAAAATTAAAAAAAATAATGTTATATATTTTTTTAAAAAATTATTTTATTTTTCTATTTTTACATAACTTTTTTGGTGCTCACTTATCATTTCACAGTAAGTTAGACAAAAAGAGAAAACAGAGAAATACGTTGCAGACAAAGGAGCAAGGTAAAAACCCACAAGACCAAGAAATGAAGAGGAAATAGGCAATCTACCTGAAAAGGAATTCAGAGTAATAATAGTAAAGATGATCCAAAAATCTTGGAAATAGATGGAGGCATGGATTGAGAAAATACAAGAAATGTTTAACAAGGACCTAGAAGAACTAGACAAACAAACAGTGATGAACAACATAATAACTGAAATGAAAAATACACTAGAAGGAATCAATACAAGAATAGCTATGGCAGAAGAAATGATAAGTGAGCTGGAATATAGAATGGTGGAACTAAATACCACAGAGCAGAATAAAGAAAAAGGAATAAAAAGAATTGAGGACAGTCTCAGAGACCTCTGAGACAACATTAAAGGCACCAAAATTCGAATTATAGGGGTCCCAGAAGAAGAAAAGAAGGGCAAAGGATCTGAGAAAATATTTGAAGAGATTATAGTTTAAAAATTCCCTAACATGGGAAAGGAAATAGTAATGCAAGTCCAGGAAGCACAGAGAGTTCCATACAGGATAAACCCAAGGAAAAAGAGGCCAAGACACATATTAATCAAGCTAACAAAAATTAAATACAAAGAAAAACTATTAAAAGCAGCAAGTGGAAAGCAAAAAATAACATATAAGGGAATCACCATAAGGTTATCAGCTGATTTTTCAGCAGAAACCCTGCAGGCCAGGAGAGAGTGGAAGGATATATTTACAGTGATGAAAGGGAAAACCCTACAACCAAGATTACTGTACCCAGTAAGGATATCATTCAGATTTGACAGAAAAATCAAAAGCTTTACAGACAAGCAAAAGCTAAGAGAATTCAGCACCACTAAACCAGCTTTAAAGCAAACACTAAAGGAACTTCTCTAGGCTGGAAACACAAGAGAAGAAAAATGACCAACAAGAACAAACCCAAAACAAATAAGAAAGTGGTAATAGGAACATACATATTGATAATTACCATAAATGTAAATGGATTAAATGCTCCAACCAAAAGACACAGACTGGCTGAGTGGATAAAAAACAAGACCCATAATATGCTATCTACAAGAGACCCACCTCAGACCTAGGGACACATACAGACAGAAAGTGAAGGTATGGAAAAAGATATTCCATTCAAATGGAAATCAAAAGCTGGAGTAGCACTACTCATATCAGACAAAATAGACTTCAAAATGAAGACTGTTACAAGAGACAAGGAATGACACTACATAATGATCAAGGGATCAATCCAAGAAGAAGATATAACAATTGTAAATATTTATGCACCCAACATAGGAGCACCTCAATACATAAGAAAATGCTAACACCTATAAAAGAGGAAATCAACAGTAACACAATCATAGTAGGGTACTTTAACACCTCACTTTCACCAATGGACAGATCATCCAAAATGAAAATAAATAAGGAAACACAAGCTTTAAATGTCACATCAAACAAGATGGACTTAATGGATATTTATAGGACATTCCATCCAAAAAGAACAGAAAACACTTTCTTCTCAAGTGCTCATGGAACTTTCTCCAGGATAGATCATATCTTGGGTTAAAAATCAAGCCTCAGAATTTTTTTTAAAAAATGAAATCTCAAGCATCTTTTCTGACCACAATGCTATGAGATTGGAATTCAATTACAGGAAAAAAAAAAGTAAAGTACACAACATGGGGGCTAAATATATGCTAATAAATACCCAAGAGATCACTGAAGAAGTCAAAGAGGAAATACAAAAATACCCAGAAACAAATGACAACAAAACCCCAACAACCCAAAACCTATGGTATGAAGCAAAAGCAATTCTAAGTGGGAAGTTTATACCAATACAACCCTACCTCAAGAAACAAGAAAAATCTCAAATAAACACCATAACCTTGCCCCTAGAGCAACTAGAGAAACAAGAACGAGCAAAACATGAAGTTATTAGAAGGAAAGATATCATAAAAATCAGAGCAGAAATAAATGAAATAGAAACAAAGAAAACAATAGCAAAGATCAATGAAACTAAAAATTAGTTTTTTGAGAAGATAAACAAAGTTGAAAAAACCTTAGCCAGACTCATCAAGGAAAAAAAAGGAAATGTCCCAACTGAATAAAATTAGAAATGAAAATGGAGAAGTTATAATTCACACAGTAGAAATACAAAGGATCATAAGAGACTACAACAAGCAACTCTATGCCAATGAAATGGAGAACCTGGAATAAATGGACAAATTCTTAGAAAAGTACAAACTTCCAAGAATGGACCAGGAAAAAATAGAAAATATGACCAGATGAAACACAAGTAATGAAATTGAAACTGTGATTAAAAATCTGCTAGCAAGCAAAAGTCCAGGACCAGATGGCTTCACAGGCAAATTCTATGAAACATTTAGAGAAGAGCTAACACCTATCCTTCTCAAAATCTTTCAAACAATTGCAGAGGGAGGAACACACCCAAACTCATAATATGAGACCACCATCACCCTGATACCAAAACTGGACAAAGATATCACAAGAAAAGAAAATTACATGCCAATATCACTGATGAACATAGACGCAAAAATCCTCAATAAAATACTAGCAAACAGAATCCAACAGCACATTTAAAGGATCATACTCCACGATCAAGTAGGATTTATCTCAGGGACGCAAGGATTCTTCAATATATGCAAATCAATCAATGTCATACACCTTATTAACAAATTGAAGAATAAAACCACATGAACATCTCAATAGATGCAGAAAAATATTTTGACAAAATTCAACACACATTTATGATAAAAAAAACTGTCCAGATAGTGAACATAGAGGGAACCTACCTCCACATAATTTAGTCCATATATGACAAACCCCCAGAAAACATTATTCTCAATGGGAAAAAACTGAAAGCACTTAATGTAAGATCAGGAACAAGGCAAGAGTGTCCACTCTTGCTGTTATTATTGAACATAGTCTTGGAAGTCCTAGCCACAGCAATCAGAGAAGAAAAAGAAATAAAAAGAAGATAAATTGGATAAGAAGTGGTAAAATTGTCACTGTTTGCAGATGACATGATACTGTATTTAGAAAACCCTAAAGAGGCCAGCAGAAAACTACTAAAGCTAATCAATGAATTTAGAAAAGTCACATGATACAAAATTAATACATAGAAATGTCTTGCATTCCTATACACTAAAAGCAAAAGATCAGAAAGAGAAATTAAGGAAACAATCTAATTTAGCACTGCAACAAAAAGAATGAAATACCTAGGAATAAACCTACCTAAGGAAGCAAAAGAACTGTACGCAGAAAACTATAAGATACTGATGAAAGAATTCAAAGAGGACACAAACAGATACCATATTCTTGGATTGGAAGAATCAATATTGTAAAAATGACTGTACTACCCAAAGGAATCTACAGATTCAATGAAATCCCTATCAAATTACCAATGGCATTTTTTACAGAACTAGAACAAAAAAAAATTGCAATTTACATAGAAGCATAAAAGATCCCAAATAGATAAAGCAATCTTGAGAAAGAAAAACAGAGCTGGAGGAATCAAGCTCCCTGACTTCAGATTATACTATGAAGCTGTAGTAATCAAGACAGTATGATACTGGCACAAAAAGAGAAATATAGACCAATGTAACAACCCAGAGATAAACCTTATGGTCACCTAATGGTCACCTAATCTATGACAAAGGAAGCAAGAATATACAATGGGGAAAAGATAGCTTCCCCAATAAGTAGTGCTGGGAAAACTGGACAGCTACATGTAAAAGAATGAAATTAGAACACTCCCTAACACCATACACAGAAATAAACTCAAAATGTATTAAAGACCTAAATGTAAGGCCAGACACTACAAAACTCTTAGAGGAAAACATAGGCAGAACACTCTTTGACATAAATCACAGCAAGATATTCTTTTACCCACCTCCTAGAGTAATGAAAATAAAAACAAAAATTAACAAGTGGGAAATAATTAAACTTCATTGCTTTTTCACAGCAAAGGAAGCTATAAACAAGATGAAAAGACAACCCTCAGAATGGGAGAAAATGTTTGCAAATGAAGCAACTGACCAAGGATTAATCTCCAAAATATACAAACAACTCACACAGCTCAATATAAAAAACAAACAACCCAATCAAAAAATGGGTGGAAGACCTTAATAGACATTTCACCAAAGAAGACATACAGATGTCCAAGATGTAAAGATCCTCAACATCACTAATTATTAGACAAATGCAAATCAAAACTGCAATGAGCTATCATCTCACACTGGTCAGAATGACCATTATTAAAACGTCTACAAAGTATAAATGCTGGAGAGGGTATGGAGAAAAGGGAACCCTCTTTCACTCTTGGTGGGAATGTAAATTAATACAGCCATCATGGAGAACAGTATGGATTTTCCTTAAAAAAACTAAAAATGTAACTTCCATATGACCCAGCAGTACAACTACTGGACATATATCCAGAGAAAACCATAATTCACAAAGACATATGCATCCCAGTGTTCGTTGCAGCACTATTTACAATAGCCAGGACACAGAAACAGCATAAATGTCCATCAACAGAGCAATGGATAAAGAGGATGTGGCACATATATACAATGGTATATTACTCAGCCATATAAAGGAAAGAAATTGAGTCATTTGTTGAGATGTGGATGGACCTAGAGTCATACAGAGTGAAGTAAGTCAGAAAAAGAAAATCAAATATCATATATTAATGTATATATGTGGAATCTAGAAAAATAATAGATGATCTTATTTGCAAAACAGAAGTAGAGACACAAACTTAGACAACAAATGTATGGACACCAAGGAGGAAAGGGGGATTGAGATGAATTGGGATATTGGGATTGACATATATACACTACTGATACTATGTATAAAATAGATAACTAATGAGAACCTACTGTATAGCTCAGGGAATTCTACTCAGTGCCCTGTGATGACATAAATGGGAAAGAAATCCAAAAAAGAGGGGATATATGCATGTGTATAACTGATTCATTTTGCTGTACAGTAGAAACTAACATAACATTGTAAAGTAACAGTACTGTAATAAAAATTAATTTAAAAACTTATAGCTGCATTTTTTCCATTATTTTATTCCTCATTTCCAAACTGCTTCTGAAGGACCACACTCTACTATATTTCCTTTAGCAAGCAATTCTGTGACTTTCTACTTGAGTCCATAATCCCACCCTATGACAAATGCAGAAGGCCCCCAGGTGAAAAGCCACATGTAATAGAATTTTACCCTGTAAAGTTCAAGTCTTTTACAGGATATAGTAGCCTAACCAACATAATTTATCATAATTATTTCCAGTAGGTATCAAACTTTATATACTATTATTAAAAAATGTGCCTGCTCCTCAAACAAACATGGAACATTTCAATGAGTGATCAAATATTTGATCACAAAGAAAGCAAGAGTAATTTCCAAAATTAGAAGTATTACAAACAGCACTCTTATCACAGTACAATAAATTGGAAATTACCTAACAAATTTAAAAGCAAATGGCCCTTGGAATTAATTAAATTTTGAATTATTAATTTGATAATTAATTTCTCTCTTGAAGTTAAAAATAAAATAAGTATATTTTGTAGAAAACCTTGTATTATAGAACTCCTGTATGGAAAGAAAAGTAGAATTCAATATTACAAAATTTGTAAAATGTAATGACTTGCAATCATATGCTACCATTTACTGTTATTTTCTATTTCAGCCTGTATGGTTTCTTCCCAGTCAAAATGTAAATATTGGAGGGCATGAAATTTTTATGCAATTGCTTTCAAACAATTGCATGAAACTTATATGCAATTGCTTTGAAGTTCCATTTTCTGTGGATTTCATTCATTCTACCTTGGGCTAGTATTTGAGAAACATTAGAAAGCACATATTAAAGTTAAAGATACCTTCAGAGAAAAATTGACAATGACTAGCCAGTCTTTTCTTAATGATTATCTGTTAACTGGGAGCATTACTTCTTTTCAGTGATGAAATTATATTTATCTTAAGACACTGTTGCATTTCTTCATGTCCCCACTGTAAATCTGCACGCTCACACAATGTCACAAGTTCTTATAATTATTTCCAGTTTATTAATTTAAGGAACACTACCCCCAGTAGAATTATCTATACAACCTCCTTTAGTTCAAATTCTAATCAGAGATTTTTCATTTCTACAGTTTGTTCCCTTCTCTGAACAATTATTTATTTGAATATTGTGTTTTATAATTTATAAAATATTGTAATCATCAAAATAGTATTTTTATCCTTATTTTACAATACAAGGAAATGGAATGCTTTAAGTGAATTGACTACTTCACAATGATAGTGAGCAGATTTTTTGAAACTTTAACCAAGGATTCAGATGTCAGCTTCAATGCCATTTTGAACACATAGTTCCATTACTTAGTGAATTAAACTGCCTGGTCTGAACACATTTGTTCCCCAATATCATCATGGCAAATAAAAAAGTACATTTTGATAGCGATGGTTTATTTTGTTAAACAGTATCATTCACAATAACAAGAATTCTTAAGCAAGCTGGTCAGAGTTGGAGCAATTGTGACTTTACACTTGGTAACAGTTTCAGAGGACATGGTCTTTATATCTTGGTTTCAGAATCAGTCATTTCTAACTAATAGAGATCATCTACTAAAGATCTGCTGAAGCTTTGAAATCAAGTCAGAGCTCATTTATTTTCCCTCACCTGTCTTTACAGGTCCTTCTACTTGATACATTCATTTTACACTATGATAATTAATTACAATATTCTTAATGAACAGAACTATTCCTCCTATAAGAACTTTATTGCTTCCATATGAATAATTTAAACTATGATTCCTTAAATAACACTTTCAAATACACACATATTCCCAATGATGTTTACCTTTATATAAGAGAAGCAAAAATAGTTATATAAAAATTTCCATTTATGCCACCACAAACAGAATAAATAAATGTGTTTTGTTGAGATTCATTATCTCTAATGTTGTGTACATTTCAATCACTCAAACATTACTTTGGCAGTCAAAATAGGAATAATATCTGTGGATATCTGTTATTCCAAGCAAACAAGGAAGGTAAGACAGAGGGAAAGGCAGAGGGCTATGAAAATCTTAAAGGACTTCTTGTTTGACTCTTTTATCATTAATGGGTGGTTAGTAATAATTTATATTTTGGAATTATTCAAATTAAACAACAAAATGCAACTTGTTTACATATTTACACTGCCTTTTTCTTTTAATAGTTCTTTTTCTTCTTTAGTGATCTAGCTGATATATCTTTTGCTATCAGATCCACAAGATGCAAATGAAGGTGATATGGAATGATAGTCGTGTGCAATTACAGGTCTGCCAAACACCGTTAATATTCACTTCTTAAAAAATCATCTTCAGTTGCTGAAAGTGTTCCCTGGTAAGAGGCCCTGATGCTCTCTAGAATGTGCTTCTTTATCTGCTCCCTTCATGTGAGACTAAAGAGTCACTGATAGATAAGAGATATTGCACTGAGTCTTGGCCACTCAGTGATTGGGAGACTTGGACACTCAATTTTCTTTCATTACAGTTATACACTAACTCTCCTTAGAAAGGTTCATCATGAAGAGTGAGTCTCATCCCCACATAATGTACAGGGAGCTTGCATAATGAGATAGTTAATGATTTCTAGCAGACAAATGATAATGAGACAACAAAACAGAGAACACTGGGAATAAGTAAATCCAGTCTAACCAATGACAAAGAAAAGGTTCACTTTGAAATTAAGGAAAAGAGCCTCATGGCCAGCATAAGAGAAAGATGCAAGTTATCTTGTCAAATAAGCTGTGGTTATTCCAGCATAAAACAGGGGAAGAGCAAAAAATCATAATAATGAGAATGATGAAAGAAAATTCAAAGAATGTATAAAGAAGAACAACAGATGACAAAGCAAAAGAAAGACAGCCAAGACTATTGCAAGGAAAACAAATCCCCAAAGCAGAGTCAAGTAAATGTGCACAGCAGGAGACAAAGAGGAGAGTACAGTATGAGGGGAGCTTCAGTTAAACATAGTGGAATAGTTTGTACTTGGCTCTTTTGAGCTGATTTTGTAAAGAATGGAATATTGTGTTATATTTAGTTTAGTGAGGGAACCCCTTGAAATTTATGAAGAAATGTGTCAACAGGAATCCAAATACAATTAACTTGCTTAAATGGCTTGAATATGTTAGCATAAACACAAGTATCTGTGATGAAGAACAAGTGCCTAAATCTAAGATAGGATGATTTCCCCCTAAAATGGAAGTTCAATTATAATTGGAAAGAAATTTTGTTCTTTTGTGTTTCTTGGGAGAAGCACATCTCTTTAAAAAGTGATTTGACTGGAATAGAGGCAGATCTAGAAATTCTGCTGACCATGGCATATTCATTGTAAGTAAAGTTGATGTAAAAATTTAATATGATCCAATTACTACTAATATGGTTATTTTTGAAATGAGGGTACAGACTCTAATAAGTATTCTATGGAGAAGCACTGAAAAGTGGTATTTTCATTTCTAAAATATAAAGATATAATTAAAAATCACTTTAATACTATATATATATATATATATAGTATACTGGCATGGTAGAAAGTAATAAAAAAGATATAAAAAAGAACTACTCAGTCACTTCTGAGATTGGGTTATTATCTCTTAGACAAGAATTCACGAAATCAGTAGGATAATTTTAAAGTTATTTACAACGAATCACTCAAATTAAAATGGCAGAAAAAGTTATCATCATCTGATATTTATTATAAGTACAATAATTTAAAATAAATTCTGGTTCTACCTTACTAGTTAACCAAATTGGAACAGGCAAAACTCACACAATAGAAAATAAATAGGCTGTCCAAATTCATCTGCTTTTGATTAGTTTGCAGCTATTAATTGCTAAAGGAATGATAGTATTTTTTAATTATAAATTTGTTTTATGCATATAAAGATGCTTGTATTCATTTTCTACTATTGTATAACAGGTTTCCACAAACTTAATGACTTAAAACAATATAGTTATGTAGTTAAATGTTCAAGGGATGGCTCAACTGGGTTCTCTGCTCAGAATTTCTAAAGGCTGAAAACAGATTCTCATCTGGACACTTGATTAACAAAAAATCAGTTTCCAAGCACACTCAGATTGCTGGCAGAATTCAGTTCCTTGACGTTGTAAGATTAAGAATCTCAGCCACTACTGATTTCCTGTCATGAAAAGCATGTCTCTCTTCATGTCAGTAGTTTGCTTCTTAAAAGTCAACAGAGGAAAGTGTTCTGCTGCTTTGTCTCTTGAGTAATTCAAGTTAACTGATTAGGATGTTAATTACATCTCCAAAACCCCTTGACCTTTGCCATATATGTCATTATGAGAGTGATACTCCATCATATCCATGTGTCCTGCCCACATCCAAGGAAAAGGGATCTTACAAGGGCTTGGATCATTGGGGGTCCTCTTAGAAGTCTGTCTACCACAATGTTCTTTCACACTGAGTCAATTTAAATCAATTTAATAACAAAGTGTTATTAGATTACTGTAACAAATTACCACAAACTGAGTGGCTAAAAGCAAAAACAAACATTACTGTTCTGGAGGCCAGAAATCTAGTTCTATACCATTGTGATAGGAAAAGATGCTTGATATGGTTTCCATGTTCTTAAATTTGTTGAGAATAGTTTTGTGTCCCAACATATGGTCTATCCTTAAGAAAGTTCCATTTTCTCTTGAGAGCAATGTGCATTCTGCTACATTTAGATGGAATGTTCTATGCACATCTATTAAATCCATCTGATCTAATGTTTCATTTAAGGCCACTGTATCCTTGTGGCTACAAGGTCTGGATATATCTATCCATCTGGATAGATACATCTGGATTCTCTATCCATTGATATAAGTGAGGTGTTAAAATCTCCTATTATAGTGTTGTTGTCAATTTCTCTTTATAACTGTTAATAATTGCTTTACATATTTTAGTACTGCTATGTTAGGTGTATATATATTAACAATTGTTATATCTTCTTAATGAATTGTTCCCTTTATCATTATATATCTATCTTTGTCTCTTGCTAACATTTTTGGCTTGAAGTCTACTTTGTCTGATACAGTATAGCTACACCCACTTTCTTTTAGCAGCCATTCGCTTGGGGTAACATTTTCCATTCCTTTACTTTCAGTCTATGTTTTTCATTAGAGCTGAGACTACTCCTGGAGGCAACATATAATTGAGTCCTGTTTTTAACCCATGCAGCCACTCTGTAGTTTTTGATTGGTGAATCAATCCATCTACATCTACATGCTAATTAACAGAGAAGGACTTAGTACTGCCATTTTACCTTTTGCTTTCTGATTCCTCCATATCTCCATTCTTTCTTTTTCCTTGTGTTTCTGTCTGCCATTTTGGTTTGGTGGTTTCTATGATGTTTTTCTCAGTTTCCTCTTTTTTATGTGTGTTTTGTGTCTCTGCTCTAGATTTTTTTTGTGTGATTACCATGATATTTGTATAAAATATCTCACAAATATATCTTTTTCTGCTGATAGCATCTTATCTTCATTTACATATATGGGTTTCATCCTTTTCCTCTTCCCCTTTTGTGTTTTTGTTGTCTCAAATTATCCCTTTTATGTTGTTTTTTACCAAATTGAAGTAGCTATTGTTATTTTTTCTGCTTTTTTCCCTTTATGCTTTATGCTAAAATAAAGTGTTTAAAAACACTTTTCTGATGTAGAGTTTCTATTTTTGGATTCTGTCTCTTTATCACTTTACTCAGTTTTGTGTACTTTTGCCTTTTTGCTTCTGGTAGAAGAGCTCCTTCCAACATTTCTTGTAAGGCAGGTCTAGCATTGAGCAACTCCCTCAGATTTTGTGTGCCTTGGAAAGCCTTTATTTCTTTTTTGTATCTGAATGGTAACTTAGGTGGATAGAGTATTCTTGGGTGACAGCTTTTATCTTTTAGTATTTTGAGAATGTCATTTATCTGCTGAAGCCCAGTGCAGTTTCCTTGGTAGGTTACCATTCTTTATTCCCTGACTACCATTAACATTCTTTGTCATTGACTTTGGACAGTTTTAGTATAATGTGTCCTAGAGAAGATATTTTTCTTTGAGTTAATTAGGTGTTGTCTTAGTTTCATGGACTTGTATATCCAGTTCCTTTCACAAGTTTGGGAAGTTCTCAGGTATTATTTCTATCAATAAACTCTCTTCTCCCTTCTCCCTCTCTTCTCTTTCTGGGATATCCATTACCCTAATCTTGCCATTCCTGAAAAAGACAGTAGATTTCATAGAATTTCCTCTTTTTATATCCCTTTCCTCCTCTACTTGTATTATTTCTAGATCTCTATCTTTCAGCTCACTAATTCTCTGCAGCATCACTAGTGCCTTTCTCCTGCTGAGGTTGCTGGCATCACCACCTGAGATACTGAGATGCTGGATTTTTTCACCATGTCAGGCATCCTCTAAGTCACAGGCTCTGTTGTTATGGGAGGATGAGGAGAGTAGTGGGGGAGCCTCTAGTGTGTTCAGTGTATGGCAGGCTCCTAAGTTCTGCCACTGTGTGTGGGGGTCATAATCATGAGTGTCTCTGAATCTGAAGGTCCCAGGTCTTGCTGCTGCTGCTGCTACCCTGTTATCTGTGGCCATGGGTGTCACTGCAGCAGGGAAGCTGGAGTCATGTGTGCCACCTCTGTTGCTGCTACTTGGTTCTTTGTGGCTGCCAGCTCAGCTGCCACAGACCAAGGACCAGGATTACAGGCACCATCTTTGCTCTTCCCCCGTTTCTGCCTCCTCTATGTGTTCCAGTATCATTAAAAGGGAGAGACAAAGGAAGAATCTCACTACATGATAATTCTTCTGTCACCCCATCTCCCTTGTGCTGCTATTTTATTGTTTAGTTCTTTCTTATTAGCTTTGGTTTAATTTCACTCTACACCTTCTAATTTCTTTAGGTAAAAACTTAGATTATTCTTTTCAGATCTTTTCTTTTTTTTCTTTTCTAGTGTAAGCTTTTAATGCTAAAAATTTCCTTCTCAGAACTACTTTACCTGTGTCCCATAAATTGATTTTGTTTCCAGTTTCATTTAGTTCTATGTATTTTTTTTAAATTTAAACTTACATTTTGACCAATATAGTGTTTAAAATTATGTTCTTTTACTTCTTAGTGAGGATATTTTTTACTGCACTTTTGTTATAAATTTCTAGTTTTAATCCATTGTGTTTGGAGAATGTAGTATGCATGATTTCACATCATTTAAATTCATTGATGTTTGCTTTAGGACACAATGTTATCTACCTGGGTGAATGTTTCAGGGACACTTGAAATGGCTGCTCTTGTCGAATGTTCTACAAATGTCAATTAGATCCTATTGTTTAACAGTATTGTCCAGTTTTACATATTGAATAATTTTCTATTTATCTATAAACAAATTTTGCATTTGTTCTATCAGTTGCTGGAAGTGGTGTGTTAAATATTCAAACTACATTTTGAATTTGTCTACATCTCCTTTTAGCTATATCAGTATTTTTTTCCATGCATTTTTGAAGCTCTGTTTTTTGGTGTATCCACATTTAGGATTATTATGACTTCCTGGTAAAGTGATATTTTTATCATTATGTAATGTTCTTCAATGTCTGTAGTTATTTTCTTTCCTCTGAGGTTTACTTTATCTAATATCAATACAGCAACTCCTGTTTTTTAAAATGTTATTATGTTACATATTTTTCATTCTTTCACTTTCAATCCTTGTTTAAAGTCAGAATATAGATTTGTCATTTGTTTTTATCACTCTGCAAATCTTGTCCTAAGTTTACATTAGTCATTCTTGGTAGTATACATTCTATGAAGTTCTATGAACTTTTATTTCTTAGCTGAAATTTTCTGTTTTTAACTTTCTTTCAAGGGAATTTATAGTTACTTGTTTAAGTAGTTTTATAATAGCTACTTTAAAAATCTTTGTCAGAGAATTTCAACATCTAATTCATCTCAGTATTGGTATCTGTTGTATTTCTTTTCTAATTCAAGTTGTAATCTTACTGGTGCTTGGTTGGATGAGTCATTTTTCATTGCATCCTCTGACTTTTTGTATATTGTGTTAGAAAAGTCCTTATATTATTTAAATCTGTTTTAGTGGATAATCACTCTGTTTAGATTTAGCTTATAAGTTGTGTCCTACTTCTGTGGGCTCCAACTTAGAAAATTTAGCTTTCCAAGCCTTTCAATGCTATTATGGTCTGCTTCATTCTTCTGGTTCTGCTTGAGCTCTTGGTAGATATGTGCTGGCGCCATCTGTAGGGACAGAAGACATTTATCTGGTCTACTCTGTGTTGTTATGTGAATCTGGACCCATGGATAAAGAGCATTTCTGGTCACTCAGTGTGGATGAGGTTCTCACTCTATCTCAGCTAGTCCCACCATGGGAGAGAAGTGCCTACTTAGCCCAAATTTTACCACTGGGTAGAAGACTGGGAGATACAGGCCCTGAGTTGCCTGCTGCTATTTAGTGAAGGACTGGAAGAATTATGGTCTGGATCTTCTGCTTCTGAGTGGAGAATGTGAAGTTGCTAGGTCTGGAGGGCTTTCTGCTACTGGGTGAAGGATTGGCAAACTTAGGATCTAGGTCTCCTTCTGCTACTAGGTGAAGAACAGGTTCATACCAGGCTGACTTATGCCACTAGTGCAGTCAGAAGGTCTTCTTTTGCTGCCAGTGGATGTGGGATTAAAATTGGGTCAGCTTACCTGAGTCCTGCATTGCCACTCCCATGGGTACATTGGACTTGCTGCTACCAGTGGCTGTGGGACAAGAAATGAACTGGCCTCTATAGGTTACCTTTATGCTATTGCTAGGAAAATACTGGCTACCTGCCAATGCATGTGGGGCAGAGATGGGTTGGCACCCATCTTTTTACTGACATTATTGGTCACTACTACCACTGGGTATGGGTCTTCCAATTAAGAACCTGCTAGTGGCTTTGGTCAGAAAGCATGAACTTTTCTTGTTCTCTCTCTCTCTTTATTTCCTTCTTCCTTCTTCTCCTTCTCCTCCTTATCTTTCTTCTTTCTTCTTCTTCTTCTTCTTCTTCTTCTTCTTCTTCTTCTTCTTCTTCTTCTTCTTCTTCTTCTTCTTCCTTCTCCTTCTCCTCCTCATCCTCCTTCTTCATCACTTTTCTTCTCCTTTTTGTATATGTTCATTGGCGTTTCTGAATTGTAATTATCTTTCTTGGCTAGGCCTGGATTGAATATATAGGAAATAAAAAGAATTCATCATGATGTCTTTTTTCATATTCTGAGGTCCTTAGATAGTCCACGTTCTCACAGATTCCATTTATTTTGTCCATTGGATTAACTGAACTATTTCTGGAGTATATAATAGTACTTAGAATGGAGAAATAGAAAATATTGAGTTTATGTCATAATATCTCAGAAAGAGAAGCCAAAAAGTCATTTAATATATCTTCTTGCCTTATGTAAATAGGGTTAAGATCTTATAGGGTTAAGATCTACTATATTGGATGCTAATGATATATGGCATGTGATGCAGCATATGAGCAAAATTAGTGGGTTTTTGTTCCTCCTTATTTAAAGCTAAAAATATTTTTCTGGGCTTCCCTGGTGGCACAGTGGTTGAGAGTCCACCTGCCGATGCAGGGGACATGGGTTCGTGCCCCGGTTTGGGAAGATCCCACATGCTGCAGAGCGGCTGGGCCTGTGAGACACGGCCGCTAAGCCTGAGCGTCCAGAGCCTGTGGTCCACAATGGGAGAGGCCACAACAGTGAGAGGCCTGCATACCGCAAAAAAAAAAAAAAAATTCTTAGCCAAATATTCTTAAAACAAAAGGTAATTTATATTACCTAAACTTTCTTCAAATTAATGTCTATAGTTTCCATAAATTTAAATACTTTACAAAGGAAAGGTAAAAATGCCTCACTTAAGCCAATATGATTTAATTATGTTAAAGGTATGCTCAGTCATTTTAATTTAAACATAATTTCAACAAAAATGTATTGATAATGTTAAACAGTAAAGGTGCTAAATGACAAAAATGCCATTTGAAGAAACATACAGACTAAGATAAAATTTTGCACCAGAATTTTAAGAGAAAAAGTTACTAAATAACATGATCAATTATAGACATGACAACTAAATACAGTATACTGTCTTTATTTCTTTTATATATCTACCTATCCATAAAAATGTCATTTTTTAGAACAAAAATAAAAATAAACTCTACCTCTTCATGTGAAACTTGTGCTTTTCTTTTTAAGACTAGAAGAGACTAAGATAAATACAATGTTGTGTCTTGGGTTGGATTCTAATAGGCATTAGAAATTTTTAAAAAGTCATTGTTAGAAAAGTGAGGAAATTCAAATGAAGTCTTTAGTTTATTCAATTATGTCCTACTAATGTTAATTTCTTTGTTTAGGTAAGTGTACCATAATTATATAAGATGTTAATATTAACAAAAGATAGCTGAAGAGTATATAAGAACACTCTGGGCTGCATTTGCAACCCTTGAATTTCTAAAATTATTTCAAAATAAAAATGTAAACATTTATTAGGTCATTTATATCATTTATTTTCTATTGCAGACTTTATAAAAGAAAACAAACTAAGATTTTTATCATCTGAGTTCTAATGTAGTATTTTTCATTAGAAGGAAAGAACTGTTTTTCTAACAAATTCTTAGGTTAAGTTGAGCTAGAGTGGCAAATTAGCGTCCATGGAAATCCTGAAGACAAAGGGAATCTGCTCCACTCACCAGCTTGTTTTCCACAGGCTTCCACAGGATGCTCATAAAAGACTCAAGGGAGGCCAGGGGACTTGATAGAGACACCCTTAGTGGTGCTGTAAGGATTGCTAAGATTTGAGGATAGAGCTGGAGTAACTGTAGAAGTCCATGCATGTTCTAGACCCTGAATGAATGAAAGATGAGCATAAAACTTATTGGTTCCACAAATTCTTCTCTCATAAGAAGCAAAAGAAAATTCCTGCTATTAAAAGAGCAAGCAACATTTTTGTGCCCCAGACTAGACCCTGCTCTCATATAAGGTGAAGATCAACTGCTACTAGAGGGAAAAAAGAAAACCCACCCTCATCCCAGTCCCTGACCCAATATCAGGTGAATGTTGGCTGTCACTCTTCCACAAACTATGATGATACTAGCAAAAGTCATATGATAGTGAGGAACCAGGTGCAGAAAATCTTTTCAAGGCCAATATCTTGCAGTGATTCAAAACAAAAGTATGTTGCTTCTAGAGGATTGTTTGGAAACTGGCTAATCACAAGAACCTACTGATATAAATCAGAGTTACACTGCTACAGGGTGAAGGGCAGGGAAGCCACCCATACCCTAGACCCTGTCCTGGGATACAGGCAGAGGCTGGAACATGAGTATTTAGGAAGATTCATTTCTGAGATGCAATGTTGCAGTACCTGCCTATGGCAGACTAGTAAAAGAGAGTGAAGAAATCCTTAGCCTCCATCATGAGACTTGCACCAATAAAATATCAAATTATCCAACTTATGTGTATTTGGCATCCAGAAAGTGAAGGAAAAACTATGAAGAAAATGTAAAAAGTTGAAGGGATAATAACTGTGGATTTTCAAAATTAATGAAAGACAACAAACCACAGATCTAAGAAACACAGAAAACCTGAAAGCAGAATGTAGAAATGAGAGTTCTTTCTCTAATTCTCATATTATTTTTTCTTTCCCTCTCAGTGTGTTCAGTTATGGGATTTTATTTTGCCGAGGAACATAATATTGAGATTGTGTTAATACTTAGATTCTGAACCCCAAATCACAATGATTTTGTCTTGCTACTTCATTTAAATAGATTAACTCACTCACCACCAGTATTTCTGTTGAATTTTTATTTTTTTAAATTTAATTATCACTTGTTTCTCTCAGTTCTTCTAGGAGACTCATTAAAAATTTCTTGGGAATAATCGTCATCTGTTAATTGCACAGTCAAAAGTGGATTTCTATTGTTTTTACTTAGTTTGAGAATGCATAAAATCCTTGGATCATTTTTTCCCCTGAAGATTTAAAAGAAGTTTTTCCACTGTCTTGTAGCTTTGACAATTGTTCTGGAGAAGTCTAGGACCAGCTATAATTCTCTTAAGCTTTGATAAATAGCATATTATTCTTGCCTTGCAGAACAAGACATATTTTCATGTATTTTTTGAAGCCAATTAACTTTACAGCATACAGCATGGGCTTAATTCTTCTGGATCTTTATACATTCAAGTCTTCTTTACTTTGAGAAAGACTTTCTTGTCTTTTGTTTTTGTTTGTTTGTTTGTTTTAATTATATCTCCATTTCCTTGTTCTGTTTCTTACTTTCAATTTAAGTTTTCTCTAGGTACTCCAATTATACAAATGTAGAGTATTGGAGTCTCTGATAATCTTGGATGTCTTGTGAACATGAATACTTACCTCTAGATGTGTTCATGTTACAGAAATTCACTTTTATTTTAAATAATTATTTTTCAGGTCTTTGTCACTACAGGTCAAACCTAATGTTGAATGATCAATTTTATTCTCTATTTCTAGTCATGTAACACAGCTGTTTAGACAATGAGCTATTTCTTTTTTGTAAATATTAATCATAACTGACATGATATTTTATATGAGGATCAGTTTGAAAGAAAAACTTTCAGGAATTTGTCAAGGACTGTTTCAGGAGACATGGAACGATTCTGTGTGTATGATAGCCTTAACTTCAAATCTGACAATAGGGAAAAAAAAAAAACATAACCTTATTTTCATAGGTAAAATAATCTAATTCCCCTACCACCACAGTCAGAACATTTCCTGTACATTATGACTTTTCAGTGAGATTCCTCCTTTAGTCTCATTTTCTTTTATTCTCAATATCAGACTCAGGTTCATTCCTGTTACTAGTATATGCATCTTTTCTTCATCATTGCAAACAAGTGATTTAGGAAGGTCACAGTAGACTGGGGTCTTCATCATGAGGAAGTGTGTGTTTTTCAGGCTCTGCCCAAGCTTTTCAAGCACAGTATTATTTAGCCAGGCTACAACTTTTCTTCCTCAGAACACAGTTGCCTTTTTTCTAATTATGATGTTTTGGATTTAATTTTCATCAAAAATTGACTAATTTGAATAGTTATCTTTTTTTTCATGTTTCTGTATAAATTACATCCAGGAAGAACAGAGAGAACTAGTAATTTTTGCAGTCTTGATCAAAATTACAAACCGAAAATTACTACCAGATTTGTTTTGATTTTTAACTCAAGAACAAAGAATACTATCATAGTGAGCTAAATTGTCATCTAATTATTATTTTCTTAAAGACATTTAGAATATAATTGCCAATATATTATTACATAAAATCTTTCAATTATTTGTAAATAGTTTGTATTGATAGGTCCTGCATACTGTTACCTTTTACTTTTTTTTCTTTTTTTTCAGGTTAAAAAAGCAATCTAGAATCTCCTTGCTGAACTGTTCAGATAAACTCTGGATATAGACATGGAAACATGATTGAACTCTACTTTGTGCCAGACTATTGTTATTTCTAAAAATTATTTTGAAGGATTACTTTATCAAAATAAATGAAAGTCTTAATAGGCCTCTTCTCCTCTTGATTGATGCATGAACATATAAGTTAATTTGACTAAATTCTATCTATACTTTAAGGCTGAACTCATTTTTTTAAATAGTTTTTTTCCTATAAATCCATATCACTTTACCTAACTCATTCTAATGCCCAAAGTTCTGACACATTTGCTCATGCAAATCTGAATTTGATTAATAATGTTTTAAAACATTTTCTCTATGACACACTTTAGGCCAAGAATTTGAGAATCTCATTACACTGAGAGACCCCTATTGCCTCAATCCCCCACTCCAGTCTTTCTGAGAGTCCTCTTTTCTAAGAGAAATGTGAAGGTGCTTTCAATAATGAAAGGATGTCTCAAATATGAGGTATCATTCTGATAATTAGAATCTTCTCCAGCACTGGATATTTTACAGAAATAAACTGTATCTACTCTTCATTTTTATTGCAGGAACATAAACAAGGAGATATATTCATATGACAAATATGTATTGGTTATTTCCTATGTGCAATTCACTGTGTTCAGCATTTAGGGTGTAATAGAGAGTAAAAACTTTCCTCTTTTCTCATATAATTTATCATTTGATGAGGAAAATAAACAATAATCAATCTCTTAATAAGTATACATTTTTATTTGTGGGAAATTTAAAGAAAAAGGGAAAGCAGTAGGAGGGCATTAACACTGAGATTTGATTTAAGGGTAAGGATGTTTCACTGAAGAAGTTATATTTCTTTAGAATCATAAAAACGATTAGTTGTTAGCTAGGATAAGAAGGTAGTGGACAGGGGAAAAACATGCATTTTCTTACCCACATCTCAATACTTCATTTAATTACACATTGCTAAAAATATATATTCAGTATTGATTGATATTTATTGAAATAAAAAATGTAAGCAATCAATCTGTAACTTTGAACAGAGTTATTAGGTCATTAGCTTTCAATGATGATAAAACTGCAGCTAATTAGTGATTAATACTTGGTCATTTTTGTTCCCAGAGATGTTGAAATTAGATATTTGATGCAATAGAATACTTCTATTCCAAACTGATTAAAAGTCCTTCAAGTCATATCCCAGTAGCTTTGCTTTTGTTCAAACATCTTTTTACCTTCTCCTTGCCCTGAAAGCTGATGAATTGGTTCAGTAGATGGAGGTGGAAGGCTCCCAGGAGTGTGAGTCAGTAATGAGTTTTGAAACTTCCCTGTCTGGGATCACAAAGCAATAAAAGAGGAAAGAGTGAAGCAGATGTAATATTTTATTTTATTTTCTATTCTTAGTCTGCAGTAGTGTAGTCTTTATTTTTTTAGGAGAGGTTACTTTAAACATTACTCTGAGTAATTTATTTTATGTGAGGCTCTTTGTAAAATGTTGCCATTTTATATATTAGATTGTGTCATGTGCATTTTCCAGTTTTTTTTCTTTTTACAATCCAGGCTAATAGCCACTGAAACTCTATCTATCTACCCTCCTCATCTATTGATATTTAGCTATCTATATCTTTCTATCATCTAACTATAAAAAATATATTTCCTTTAACTTCACAAAAGCATTTTGAAATATAAAGGTGGATTTTCCCCCCCAAAAAAGAGTTATAAAATAAAAGTGCAATTAATAGAGATAAGTTTTATGTGTTGAGATAGTTTAATAAAAATATGAATTTCATACCAAATAATAAACAATAATCATTTGAGTATATATAGAGTTTATACTTAGTATAGTTATATTTTAGATATATATATAATTGTAATTCACAATCTGGGAGGATAATCAACATATATTTGATGAAGAATTAGAGAATTGCATTACTAAAAACTAATAATGGAAAAAACCCAAAAGATCAAAAGATGTTAAAAACCAAATATGATTGTCCTCCAATAAGATGTCATGGATTTTGGTATCATCCTTGGAAGAGTTAGAAATAAGTGAGGAATACACTAAAGACTGAGGAAATTCTAAATATACCTAAAAAAGATGAAAAATTGAAAACAATTTAGAAAAAATAGCTACATGACAGATGAGATTGGACTGAAATGTGCAATTGATGTACTAAAGCATATTTATTATCTAAAGGGAAATATAATAAATTTTGTATCTCATGCTGTCACTGTCTCTTTAAAAAATCTGTATCCCAACATGTATTCAAAATATAAACAAGCAAATATAAATGACTATAATAATGCATGGTATATTATAAAATTTAAGTCCATTTAATCACCAGTATTATTTATGCTTCATATTTTTCAATAATAAAATTCTTAGCAATTCATTAATATTTCTTCTTATAGTTTTCTGAAATTCAAAAAAAAATTTATTACCAACATAAATTACCAGAAAAACTAGGAGACTATATACCACAATTATACTGAGCAATAACTTTTCTTATTTTTCTTCCTACAATTTTATTTTACAGAAACATCATTTTGAGCATGCATTTTCTTCATAGTTATGTAAACACTTTTCTAAAATTAAAACAAAAGAGATTGCTAACAGTTTATAAATGAAACCAATTTATTTAAGAAATTAATAACCCTGGAAAATGACAAATATTCATGACTAAGATATTATGGAACTAATTTTATTTTTTAAAAATTTTAAAACAACACCCCACTTTCACCCATGGACAGATCATCCAAAATGAAAATAAATAAGGAAACACAAGCTTTAAATGATACATTAAACAAGATGGACTTAATTGGTATTTATAGGACACTCCATCCAAAAACAACAGAATACACATTTTTCTCAAGTGCTCATGGAACATTCTCCAGGATAGATCATATCTTGGGTCACAAATCAAGCCTTGGTAAATTTAAGAAAATTGAAATTATATCAAGTATCTTTTCGGACCACAATGCCATGAGACTAGACATCAATTACAGGAAAAGATCTGTAAAAAATACAAACACATGGAGGCTAAACAATACACTACTTAATGATGAAGTGATCACTGAAGAAATCAAAGATGAAATTAAAAAATACCTAGAAACAAATGACAATGGAGACACAATGACCCAAAACCTATGGGATGCAGCAAAAGCAGTTCTAAGGGGGAAGTTTATAGCAATACAAGCCCACCTTAAGAAGCAGGAAACATCTCGAATAAACAACCTAACCTTGTACCTCAAGCAACTAGAGAAAGAAGAACAAAAAAACCCAAAGCTAGCAGAAGGAAAGAAATCATAAAAATCAGATCAAAATAAATAAAAAGAAATGAAGGAAACAATAGCAAAGATCAATAAAACTAAAAGCTGGTTCTTTGAGAAGATAAACAAAATAGATAAACCACTAGCCAGACTCATCAAGAAAAAAAGGGAGAAAACTCAAATCAATAGAATTAGAAAAGAAAAAGGAGAAGTAACAACTGACACTGCAGAAATAAAAAAGATCATGAGAGATTACTACAAGCAACTCTACACCAATAAAATGGACAATCTGGAAGAAATGGACAAATTCTTAGAAATGCACAACCTGCCAAGACTGAATCAGGAAGAAATAGAAAATATGAACAGACCAATCACAAGCACTGAAATTGAAACTGTGATTAAAAATCTTCCAACAAACAAAAGCCCAGGACCAGATGGCTTCACAGGCGAATTCTATCAAACATTTAGAGAAGAGCTATCACCTATCCTTCTCAAACTCTTCCAAAATATAGCATAGGGAGGAACACTCCCAAATTCCTTCTACGAGGCCACCATCACCTTGATACCAAAACCAGACAAGGATGTCACAAAGAAAGAAAACTACAGGCCAATATCACTGATGAACATAGATGCAAAAATCCTCAACAAAATACTAGCAAACAGAATCCAACAGCACATTAAAAGGATCATACACCATGATCAAGTGGGGTTTATTCCAGGAATGCAAGGATTCTTCAATATATGCAAATCTATCAATGTGATAAACCATATTAACAAATTGAAGGAGAAAAACCATATGATCATCTCAATAGATGCAGAGAAAGCTTTTGACAAAATTCAACACCCATTTCTGATAAAAACCCTGCAGAAAGTAGGCATAGAGGGAAATTTCCTCAACATAATAAAGGCCATATATGACAAGCCCACAGCCAACATCATCCTCAATGGTGAAAAACTGAAAGCATTTCCACTAAGATCAGGAGCAAGACAAGGTTGTCCACTCTCACCACTCTTATTCAACATACTTTTGGAAGTTTTAGCCACAGCAATCAGAGAAGAAAAGGAAATAAAAGGAATCCAAATGGGAAAAGAAGAAGTAAAGCTGTCACTGCTTGCAGATGACATGATACTATACATAGAGAATCCTAAAGATGCTACCAGAAAACTACTAGAGCTAATCAATGAATTTGGTAAAGTAGCAGGATACAAAATTAATGCACAGAAATCTCTGGCATTCCTCTACACTAAGGATGAAAAATCTGAAAGTGAAACCAAGAAAACACTCCCATTTACCACTGCAACAAAAAGAATAAAATATCAAGGAAAAAACCTACTTAAGGAGACAAAAGACCTGTATGCAGAAAATTATAAGACACTGATGAAAGAAATTAAAGATGATACAAATAGATGGAGAGATATACCATGTTCTTGGATGAGAAGAATCAACATTGTGAAAATGACTCTACTACCCAAAGCAATCTATAGATTCAATGCAACTCCTATCAAACTATCACTGGCAATTTTCACAGAACTAGAACAAAAAATTTTGCAGTTTGTATGGAAACACAAAAGACCCCGAATAGCCAAAGCAATCTTGAAAACAAAAAAAGGAGCTGGAGGAATCAGGCTCCCTGACTTCAGACTATACTACAAAGCTACAGTAATCAAGCCAGTATGGTACTGGCACAAAAATAAAAAGATAGATCAATGGAACAGGATAGAAAGCTCAGAGATAAACCCACGCACATATGGACACCTTATCTTTGATAAAGGAGTCAGAAATGTACAGTGGAGAAAGGACAGCCTCTTCAATAAGTGGTGCTGGGAAAACTGGACAGACACATGTAAAAGTATGAGATTAGATCACTCCCTAACATCATACACAAAAATAAGCTCAAAATGGATTAAAGACCTAAATGTAAGTCCAGACACTACAAAACTCTTAGAGGAAAACATAGGCAGAACACTCTTTGACATAAATCACAGCAAGGTCCTTTCTGACCCACCTCCTAGAGTAATGGAAATAAAAACAAAAATAAACAAATGGAACCTAATGAAACTTCAAAGCTTTTTCACAGCAAAGGAAACCATAAACAAGACCAAAAGACAACCCTCAGAATGGGAGAAAATATTTGCAAATGAAACAACTGACAAAGGATTAATCTTCAAAATTTACAAGCAGCTCATGCAGCTCAGTATCAAAAAAACAAAAAACCCAGTCCTAAAATGGGCAGAAGACCTAAATAGACATTTCTCCAAAGAAGATATACAGACTGCCAACAAACACATGAAAGAATGCTCAACATCATTAATCATTAGAGAAATGCAAATCAAAACTACAATGAGATATCATCTCACACCAGTCAGAATGGCCATCATCAAAAAATCTAGAAACAATAAATGCTGGAGAGGGTGTGGAGAAAAGGGAACACTCTTGCACTGCTGGTGGGAATGTGAATTGGTTCAGCCACTATGGAGAACAGTATGGAGGTTCATTAAAAAACTACAAATAGAACTACCATATGACCCAGCAATCCCACTACTGGGCATATACCCTGAGAAAACCAAAATTCAAAAAGAGTCATGTACCAAAATGTTCATTGCAGCTCTATTTACAATAGCCCAGGGATGGAAACAACCTAAGTGCCCATCATTGGATGAATGGATAAAGAAGATGTAGCACATATATACAATGGAATATTACTCAGCCATAAAAAGAAACGAAATTGAGCTATTTGTAATGAGGTGGATAAACCTAGAGTCTGTCATACAGGGTGAAGTAAGTCAGAAAGAAAAAGACAAATACTGTATGCTAACACATATATATGGAATTTAAGAAAAAAAAATGTCATGAAGAACCTAGTGGTAAGACAGGAATAAAGACACATATCTACTGAAGAACGGACTTGAGGATATGGGGAGGGGGAAGGATGAGCTGTGACAGGGCGAGAGAGTCATGGACATATACACACTAACAAACGTAAGGTAGATAGCTAGTGGGAAACAGCCACATGGCACAGGGATATCGGCTCGGTGCTTTGTGACCGCCTGGAGGGGTGGGATAGGGAGGGTGGGAGGGAGGGAGACGCAAGAGGGAAGAGATATGGGAACATATGTATATGTATAACTGATTCACTTTGTTTTAAAGCAGAAACTAACACACCATTGTAAAGCAATTATACCCCAATAAAGATGTTAAAAAAAATTTAAACAACTCATAAATGGATACAATAGATATTATCTGAATATCTAAAATATCAGGAAGAAATTTTGCAATACATGGGATAAGGCAAGAATGTTTCTAACTAAAATATAAGGTCGTATTTATTTTTGGATAAATGGAAACACCAGACTGGATGAAATAAAAAAGACAGTGTTGATAAACATGTGGAGCATACTGTTTCCTCATATGTTCCTATTGAGAGTGTGAATTATCATGACCAATTTTAAACTGCTTGCCATTTATCTACTAAAGGTGAATATGTGAGATTCTATAGCATAATAATTCCACTCCTAGATTTACCTAATACAAATAGATGTATAAATAAAAATACAAAAGAAACATATTTGAATGTTAATAGCAATACTCTTTACAATAGTCACAAACTGGAAAATTCTCAAATGCTCATGTACAGTAAAATAAATATAAATATTCTATGTGTTCACACAATGCAATAATATATAGCAAAGAGGAAAGAAAGGATTAACACAAAGCAGAACAATATGATTACATTTTATAAACATAACTGTATGAAAGAAGCTAAATGAAAAAAATTGAAGATTATCACATATATAAAGTTGATTCAACAAAATCTGTATAATTAGAGATCAAGATAGTTGTTATCTTTGGGTTATGGGTGATAATAATTGGAAGAGTATACAGAAGGTCTTCTGGGATATTGAAACTTAGTTTCTTGATCTGGATACAGGTTTTTGATAGTGCTCACTTAGGGAATTTTGAATTGAGATATATATATATATATATATATATATATATGTATATATATATATATATGAAGATTTCTTTACCCGTTCATCCATCCATGACACTTAGGTTGTTTTCATATCTTTGTTATTGTAAATAATGCTGTAATGAACATGGGAGAGCATATGTTTTTTCAAGTTATTTTTTCCTTTTTTTCTCAGATACATACCCAGATGTAGAATATCTAGATCATATGATAGATCTATTTTGAAATTTTTTAGGAGCCACCATACTGTTTTTCATAGTGATTGCACTAATTTACATTCCTGCCAACAGTGCACAAGAGTTCCCTTTTCTCCACATTCTCCCCAAAACTTGATATTTCTGTATTTTTGACTATAGCTTTTCTAACAGGTGTGAGGTAATGTTTTATTGTGGTTTTGATTTGCATTTACCTGATGATTAATATCATTGAGCATTTTTTCAAGTAATTGTTGGTTTTCTGTACATCTTTGGAAAAATGTCTATTTAAATCATCTGCCCATGATTTAACTGGGTTGTTTTTTGGTTTTGGTTTTGTTTTCATTTTTGCTTTTGAGTTGTATGAGTTCTTTATATATTTTGGATATTAACCCCTTGTCAGATATACAATTTGTAAATATTTTCTCCCATTCAGTAGGTTGCATTTCCATTTTGCTGATGGTTTCCTGTGTTGTGCAGAAGCTTCTTAGTTTGATATAGGTCCTCTCTTTATTTTTACTTATATTGCCTTTGTTTCTGGTGTCATATTAAAAACAAAACAAACAAAAAAAGCAACAACAAAAATAAAACATTGTCAAGACCTATGTCAAGCAATTTACCACCTGTGTTTTCTTCTAAGAGTTTTATAGTTTCAGGTCTTACATTTAAGTCTTTAATCCATTTTCACTTAATTTTTATGTATGGTATAAGATAGTGGTTCAGATTCACTGTTTTGCATGTGGTTGTCCAGTTTTCCCACACAATTTATTCAAGAGACTATCCTTTCTCCATTGTACCTTCTTAGCTCCTTTGTCATAAATTAATTCACCATATATGGATGGGTTTATTTCTGGGCTCTCTATCCTGATCCATTGATCCGTGTCTGTTTTTGTGCCAATACCATACTTTTTAAATTATAATAACTTTGTAATATAGTTTGAAGTCAGGGAGCATGAGGCCCCCAGCTTCAAGATTACTTTGGCTATTGGGATGTTATGTGGTTCCCTATAAATTTTAGGATTATTTGCCCTACTTCTGTGAAAAATGCCACTGGTATTTTGATTGGGATTGCATTGACTCTGCATATTGCTTTGATAAGAAAACAAAGATAAGAAAAACAAGTTCTCGGTGGAGACTTCAGAATTTCTATCTGGAGTTTCCTGAAAGTAACACTCTAGTTGAAAAGACTTGTTTTAAAGCTGCCTCTTTTTATATACTGCCTTTTTATTAGGAGTAGCTTTGGAGAGACTGAAAGAAATTATGTTATGCTAAAATATTACTAAGAAGCCCCTTGACAAAACTAATATACCTGTTTGTGCATTTTAAAAGCTCTTATTTAAAAAAAAGTGTTTTGAAAAATAATACAGCACTGTAAAATGTTAGAATAAAAAACGTCCATATAACATCAGTTGACACATATTTATAATTTAAAAATCTGGCAAAGGCAACCAATTCTCAGAAGACACTCAGGAACTTCTGTTTTCCTATAATTTGATTATTTGCTTTAGTATCGAATGTCAAATACTCCCGGCCAGAGCCTTTCCTAATATTTACACTAGCAAGGGTAAAGTTGGGAACTTCTAACTATGATATAAAAATGGAAGCTACCTCTCTAAAAATAAAGATTTGAGGTCAGTACAGTATGACCTTGTAGTACCCAGTAGGTCAACAAATGTAGGTGATGATCAGTTCTGATCATCTCAGAAGACACAGAAACAGTTCTGTAGATAACTACCAATTGACTTTAGAGGCTTCTAGGAAGTCTTTACTCAGGGGGGTTCTGGAAATGCTGGAGGACATGAAGTGTAGCTGGTCCACCTGGCTGCTCAGCTCTCCATATTCTATGAATAGCCTAAATGTTAATGAGCATTCCTTGATGGCTGGCTGAGGGGGAAACAACACAATTTTCTTCCATGGACACATTGCTAGAGGCTAGCCCACTCTGGGACAGAAATCTGATGTCAGCTGAATCAGCTGAAACTTTAGATGAAGCATTTACTCATATATAATTTCCTAACTGTGACCATATGTCCAAAATGCATGATTTGAGTTCCAAATTACCAATATTGTTACAAAGGCAACACTAATCAAAATACCAATAATTTTTGGCCTAGTGTAATCACAATTTTAGGTTAAATATTAATGATTTTTTATCTAATCCAACTCATGATTGTACAGATACAGTGTTTGGCTATCACAGCCAGCCTGAAAATCTGGCTCATGAACTGTATAAGATAGGATTACCTTACATCCCTATGCTTGTCTCTGGGGTTACCTGGAAGTCAGCTAAAGACTTTCATCAATGATAAAGATGAGATGAGGTAGCTAGTAATTTTTAATGTGCTTTTTAAAGTTTGAAACTCCTCTGGCAGAACCCAGGACCATTGTCTAGAACTGTGTAGATGAGTGGCTGACATATGGCATCTTGGTTTCCCTACATAATCTGGAGTTCATTGAAACAAACAAATGAAAAACCCTAAAAACTTCTGCTGGAGTTCTCTTAAAATGAAGATCTACCTGCATATCTTGATAGATCATAATCCAGAGATAAAGCCTATCCTGTGAAACTTAGAAAGGACCTGGGAGCTGCACTTGGATGTTTCTTGGGACTCATGTGCTTCCATGCATTTTATTTCTCTGACTGGACTCTATCTTCTCTGTTAGAATCTTAAATGTCTATTATCTGTGGAATCTTGTAAGAGCTTTCTGTTATCCTATCTGTGCAACCTTTGCTTTAACTAACTGGTTAAAGTAAATATTTCACATAATGAAATGGATACATATGGTTCTATGTCTATTCCTTTTTGGCAAACTTTGTCCTGCAGAGTTTCATTCATAAATTCATATGAATTATCTTAGGTCGAAAAAATCACAGTAGTAGCAGTCTACACATGCAAAACATTTTATATTTACAGTAGGTCACGTTTTACCATCAAAAAGCTCTGCAAGAACTGATGCCAATTCTTTCCTTGCTATAGGTTAAGGGTAGTGGGTGATGTTAGGTCCCTTCTTATTTTCATCAATTTCCAAACAAATTCAAAATACACATATAGAGTCTAAACAAAACACCAGACCAAGTCTCTAGCCTCCCATTTCATCTAGATTGTTGCTTCTAAGCCTCCTGCAATGCAGAATTATTGCAACTCCATAAGTAGGAAAATTGCAATTTTCCTGCAAAAGGCTAAGATTCAGGGAATTTAGGTGAATTTCCTAAAGTTCTCAAAGAAGTTTTCCAAACTCAGGTCTTCCGTATGCAACTTATACAATGAAGATTTTCTAATAACGGTTTGTAATAAAAGTTTTAGTGACTTTAGAGTTATATTAAACTGCTATTCATGTTAAAAACTCAAACACTGGATTACTTGCATTTGATGAATACCATCATTTATAACAGAAAGCTTTATTAACTAAAGATGGTAACCTCATGCCAGACATCATATTTGATAATTTAATGATCCTTTTATTTTTTTAATTAATTAGTTTTTTATTTTTGGCTGTGTTTGGTCTTACAGGGGCTTTCTCTAGTTGCAGTGAGCGGGCTTCTCATTGCTGTTGTTGAGAAGCATCAGCTCTAGGCGCATGGGCTTCAGTAGCTGTGGCACTCAGGCTCGGTAGTTGTGGCTTGTAGGCTCTAGAGCACAGGCTCAGTAGTTGTGGCACATGGGCTTAGCTGCTTTGCGGCATGTGGGATGTTCCCAGACCAGGGCTTGAACCCGTGTCCCCTGCATTGGCAGGCAGATTCCCAACCACTGCACCACCAGGGAAGTCCCAGATCCTTTTTTTTTATATAATAGTTTAATTTATGGATCCTGGGTTTAACTTGAGCTGACAGAAAGTTGGACCTCCTTTTGTTTTCAATATATCCCATCTACTAAAGTCTGATTGTTCATTTTCCTGAATGTTACAGTGGAATTGGTTTTATTTTATTTTTCTACGATGTGAAATGATAGCCCAGGTGTAAAATCAAACAAGACACATAATACTAAAAATTAAATTGGTCTTTGTCTATTAAAGAAAACTCAGGTACAGGCATGAAAATAATGCCAGTACTGCTGCAAGAATTCTTAGCTTTTAATATACTCCACAATACATGGCAGAAGTTTTTGAGGAGACACTAGACTGACAGGTTAATTATAGAAGATGTAAAACTATATGTACAGATAGCAAATCAAATGAGTATTCATTCACTTGGCACTCCACCAGAAAACAGCAGACAACTTTTATTTGAAACCATTTGAGGATACAGATCATATAATGCATGATATTTAAAATTCCCATAACAAATGCATAGTGAGGCTGCCAGCAAGATTACTGATTCACATTCAAACAAAAATTTATGGGAAAAAAAAACCCACCTTTATTCACTTCAAAGTAAATGAATTATTCTATTAGGATGTGCTGTACTATAGTATGCTGCGCGATATCCTTCAAGTTGAAAGAGATCATCTTCAAGTTTTACCATTACCACACTGATGTCTTGACATAACTGGAAAGTTATATTCCATCCTTTGTCATTTTGCACCAAAGAGATGCATATACTGACAAGGAATTTCTTGATCCACTGTATTTGGACCAAGGAAAATATTTTTTTCATCTACATTTATACAGAAGAGTTCATCTTGCTTTGAAGCCAGTTTGAACTTTTGAAAGTAGACGTAAGTGATTCCTGTCAGAACAAATCTATCTTGAAAAGATAAAACTTCCAGAAGACAGTTACATCAATATGACTCTGATTTTCACGAATGCCATGTAATACCCTCAGCTACGTTGTTTATGGGTCTGGCTAGACCTGGCCTTGATATTTCATGTTATTTTCACTATGGATGAGTCTTAAAGAAGTACAAGACATATTTCACAAGAGTAGGAATGGTTCTGTTCATCTTAGCCAAAATTATTTCTCCTCACTGTTGTACCATATGGTCTGTGAAGATTGTCTATTTGGCTACTGCTATTAGCCCTAGAAATAGCCTCTTTTCAGTAGTGAAATTTTTCCTGTATGAAAGGAACTTGCAGGGCACTTTGGGAACACACTTGGGAACACCAAAATCCACTTTGGGATCCAAGTGGATCTATATCACCCTAAGAAACTTTTATTAGTATGAGATTGCTTTCAAGTTTTTTGATAAATCCACAAATGGGATACATGAATGCATTCTAATATGGGATCCTTGGCAGAAATACGGTTTGAATATTCTTTTCCTTTACTATATAGCTTAATTCCAGATTATAGATCTGTATAATTTTCATTGGAGAAAAAAAATATAAGAACTTCTCAACTCTGGTGTTTGCCTAACTTCCAAAGCTATCAATGACTATTCATTGAGGACTGACCTTATTCCAGGCCCTTTTCTAAGAAAGGTACATGAATTTATTCATATTTTTTCTGGACATTTCTATATAAGTCAATTTATTATGATTTTATCATTGAAGAAATTAAGGTTCAGCTAAGTTTAATTCATTTATTTAAACAATATTTGAGTGCCTACCAAATGTGGATTTATTGAGAAGTTAACAAAGACTATGCCTCATTGTTGTTCACTGGTAAGGACCTCTTCCAATGCTCTGAAAACAGCCCTATGATTATGTTCATATGGTTCTACCTCATTTAGCATTTGCAATGTTTTATTATTTTTCTTATAGATGGTTCCCCAATTTATATAAGCTTCACTTGGCACAAAATTTGCATTCAATCCTGATAATTGTATACAAATTTTCAGTCACTTTCCTAGATACATGAGATACCTCAGTAAACAGATAAAGTTCTTACATTCTGGAATGGTTAACAGAAAATAGCCCATAATCATAACAAATTAGAAAATGGTGCAGTATGATAGGTGATAAATGGTGCCAAAAAAAGAATAAAATTGAAGAGAATTCAGGAGTTGATCAGTAAACTGGAGTAGGGAAAATAAGTGGTTGCAATTAAAATAATACATTAAGTGTAATAATAACTGTAATACATTAAATGTATTAAGTGGTTGCAATTAAAATAATACATTAATAGGCCCATGTATTATTGTATACAATAATACATGGGCCTATTAAGCAGATTAGCTTTTATCAAAGACTAGAAAGAAGTCAGAGAGTTTGCTATGTGAATGTCTAGTGGAAGCACTTTTTGTGCAAAGCCCTAACGCCTCCCTCAAATTCATACAACTGGGAAATGAAAGTTGTAATACAAATACGGTATTCTGGTTTCAGAGCTTGTCTTTATCACTATACTATACCATATCTACATTGACAAATTGAGTGAAAAAGTCAGTTAATAAATGTTTAGAAAACCCAAAACTAAAGGAAATCAAGTGGCATTAAATATAAGCTCTGTTCTCAAATAATTGATAATATCATCAAGAAAAAAACATATACATGTAGATGCATGATTTTGGAAGAGACATAGTCTCATTGTCCAATAATTCCTGATATTGGATCTTAGAGATTATGCCCAACATGTTGCAGAAATCTTCCTGGAAGAGCTGTAGCTAGAGATTAACTTTGAAGGATCAATAGGTGAATGAAAGGACTTTTTAAACAAGGAGAGGTGATAAATTATGATATTGATACCCCGGTGTCCAAGTTGGCCCCTTTGTCCAGAGTTGTATTGTCACTCTTTTAAACCTTCTAAAGATGTTAAAAATATTTTTGTCTCCTACGTGTTAGGGAATGCCTGAGGCAAGGAAAGTATTATGAATCTCAGTTTACCATGTCAGCAATCATCCAAATTTGGAGTAGACACAATTTGGCACATATGTGATTATGAATCAGTCTAATTTATGTTAAAATGGAAAGGGCATGACTGCTGGATCCAGTGAACTATTTCATTGCATCTGGGCACCATCACACTGAAGATGCACGTGTGTGTGTGTGTGTGTGTGTGTTCGACACGTTACTTCAGTTCATAGCGTATGCTCTGGCCTTTTGAATTCAGTAATAAAACACACAAGACATAAACCATTACAAACAGATTTCTGCTAAGCATTCTATATGAAAATTACAGAGTTTCTTCTGAGTAGTAACAAAATGATAATAATGCTAACAGCACAATACTTATTCAAAATAAAATTAAATTTTTTATACTTAATCAGTAAATCTATAAATACATCAAATTCATTGTGCATGCAGTAGTAGAATTCAGTCTTTAAAGGATCCTTACTATGCTTTATCAACAAATAAAACAAGTTTTGTCTGCTTTATAAAATGAGATAGCCGCCATCCTGTAGTGTCCACCAAGGATCTCCACATCCTGCCATCTACACTGTTGTATAGTGCAGTGTTATAACTCATACATAATTTCTGTCTACCTATCCACTGGGGAACATTTAGAAATATATGGAAACAACTTTTGTTGTCTCAACTTGGGGGAGGGGCTGCTACTGTAGTGCCTAGAGCCAGGAATGATGCTAAACATCATACAATGGATCAAATGGTCTCTCATAACAAAGAATTATTTAGCCCAAAGTTGTCAGTGCTGAGGTTGAAAATCACTGTGGTTCCTTTTGACATTGTGTAGGGTTGACCTGTGTAACGAATTATATATTGTGGAAATGATGGTGTGTGACTAATAAGCCTAAGTCATAGACAATATCATGGCTCCTCCTGTATTGCCTTATCTGGGGAAAGCTAGTTGCTGTGTTATGAAGACACTCACATAGACAGGTCTACGTGACGAGGCACATAGGATTTTTGCAAGATGTAAGTGATCCACCTTGGATGCAAATCCCTCAGCTCCAGTGAAGCCTTCAGATGACTGCCTCCCTAGCCGTCCAGACCACAAACTCCTCGTGAGAGTCCTTGAGCTGTAACTGTTGAACTGTGCTATCTCTTAATATTTCTTAATCTCAGAAACTGTGAAGTAGTAAATATTTGTTGCTTTTAGCCACTAAGGCTTGGGGATAATATGTTAGGCAAAAATAGATAACAAACAAACAAATAAATAAATAAAGTTTTCATATAAGTATTATGGTTATTAGAGCCAAGTACAATTGCATATTCCACTATAAAATTAGATTAGGTTTCAGCCTTCCCTTTGAGTGTAAGAAGAAATGTTTATCTTTCTCCCCATCAGCTGCTCAGTTAGTCAGTTCTTTAAATCCTTTCTATCCAAAATGTGTCTCACAACACAGAACACTGGCATCACTTGGGAGCTTGTTAGCAATGCAAAATCTTAGACAATATTCCAGAAGTACTTAATCCGAATTTGGATATTTACAAGATCCCCAGGTTATTCAAAGTCTTTTAAAATTTGAGTACTGTCTAAAAAGGCTAGAAAAAGGAGTAAAGTAAGAAACTCCACTAGTTTTTGCTATCTGTTAATAGCTTTTGTATGTAGAAATTGAAAAGCAGCACAAATGCATGAAGTGATACTCTATATTGATAACATAGGTTGTTCATTCTTAGGAATTTTTGTACACTTAAAAAATAATGGCGATTTAGATAATTGAATAAGAATTCTTTAGTAATAGCATTAGAGGAATTGTTTTTTGTTTTGCTTTGTTTTGTTTTGTGGCTGAATGTCTCCTAAGCCTTTAGGTCAAATATATTGTATTTGTTTTTTGTTTCTTCACAAATGAAACTCAGACCTCTGGTATATATAATTTGTATATGTCTTCACTATATGTAATGACATTAAAATCAGCTCTATTGCAGGAATAGAGGTTCATTCCTTAAAGCAGAGAACTTTTTAAAATGCCAGTTAATTTCAGAAACTTGTCAGTTCCAGCCCTTAAAGTGTCTTGGTAGATTGACTCTGTCCTGTCAAAATCTTAACAATTTCTTCTTAGTAACAGAAGTGAAATTTCCTTGTATTTAGAAATAAAAATAAGCTTCTAAAAGAGGTACTAAATTGGGAAATATGTTTTAAGTAAAATTCTATCCTTGTTTCTGACACAGATACCTTCATTGTCATTTGATATAGTTAACCATTTCCTTTTTCTTACATTTCTAAGTACAAACTTGTTGCCTGTCATCTTTTTTCAAGCTACTGTGCTGGATTTTCCTCATCTACTGAACCTCTCATGTTGGGCTGAGGCCTTGCCATCTTTTTATCTTTCCTGTATGATTTATCCTAGATAATTACTCTCTACATGCTCATTACTCTCTCCTATCTCCCCTGGTCTCCAGCCCACACCTCTCCTCCAGGCTTCTGATTCATATTATCTAATTGCCTCTATCATCTCTTTCACTTGGAAATCTCATAGTTATCTGATATTGGACATGTTCAAAATGTAATTATGGATTCTCTTGTCACCAACAAATATCTTTTCTTTCCCTGGTGTTCCAAATATTAGTAAACAATAGTTTATGCATTTGCCCAAGCTAGAAAACCAGTTGGCATCTTTTATTTTATTATTCTTCAACCCAATTGTAAATTCACATTACCATTAGATCTTAACAGTTCTGATGTGGAAATATATATTGAATCTATAAACATATTTTTCTATTTGCTTAAAACACTATTTTTACCTGTAATAGCCTCATAAATGATCCTCTGCATCCATGAAGAGCTCCAGGGTGACCTTCTTAAAACACAAACCATATAATACAAATTTATCTCTGTAAATTCTTTAGTGGCATCTCACTACACTTAGACTGAATCCAAATCTCTATTGGCCTGTCTACTTTCCCTCACTTTTGCCTCTCTGCAGCTCTTCTTTCTGACACACACACATACACACAGTCAATATAATTTGTTTACTAATTCAATCAAATCATGTACACTATTTACCAAAAAAGTTATTTCTGGAAAGCAAAGCACACATATATTATTATTCTTTGATTATTATCTATGAAATTTAAAATAATAATTGATCTTTGTACTTTTTCTGCAAAGTTCAAATGATATATACAGAAGATGAATTAAAAAGTAATTCATATAAAAATAAAAATATATATCATGCTTGGTGAGTATTATTAAGACTCTTATTTATCTGGTCAAAATGTTAAATTTAAGTAGGATGCTTAGTCCTCAGCAACTTATTTTTTGAAAAAAATCATGTCAGTGTTATTTTGGAAATTGTTTTTTGCCAAACACAGCATCTGCCTTTACTTGAAAACTTCCATTAAGTTGAAGATCTTTAGTTCTGGATGGGCCATGTTTTCTCCTTTGTGAGAAGAGCTTCACAGGTGATATATGATACATTTCTTTCCAGTAAACTTCTCAAACTGTGTGCAGAGAAGGAAAGTTACTGCTGTGCCATCTGGAAAAAAATGTCTTTAGTCACATACTCGGTAGGCCTCTGCCTAGAAATTACAGATGTTTTGGCTAAATTCCTTTTACTAAATTTGTTACAATGCTTCCATCAGTCTAATCACAACCAATCTCACAATTGGTTCCTACTTATAAGGGTATGACTTAAGGATAGAAATCCATCCCTAGAAGAAACTTTTTTTCAACTAATATTTCTGAGCAATTTTGAAGTAGAAATGTTTGACCAGACATATCACCAGCAATATTTTATGTTGTTTTGCAATTGAATAAAGACATTGTTATCACCTGAATAGAAGAAAATCCAAGACCAATGTTTTCAGTTTATGCTACACTTACAGATGGTAGATTATTTTGACAAGAAGTCTAGAAAAACAGACTTCTTAAAAACATTAATGATGCTAAGAGCATAGACCTATAAAAAGCATCAGCTAAATTTCCTATTACTTCCTGACTGTGTCACATAATCACTTTACTTTTACAGAGAACTGAGTTTAAAAATAATAAAATTGTTGCTTTAATGTAAGCCTGCAATTTTTCTTCTTGCAAAATCTCTATAGTTTCTCTAAATTCATTTTGTATTAAATTCTGCAGTCACTCTCTTATTATAGCCGGTGATTTATTATCATCATTATTATCATCATCATGAAACACATTGAACAAGAGTGGTGTCATGGTTCTGATATGATTTTATTTAAACTGTATTAACTATAGTAATGTATCAATATGTCATAAACTACAAGCAATATTATTCTATATTGATATAATGTTTGGCTCCTACAAGATTTCTAGAAACTATAATTTATAAAGTAACCAATAAGGATTAAAAGGAATATTATTTATGTACTATACAGCACATGTTTAAGCATTATCCATCGTAGTTTGCAGTTTATAGTGAGTCATTTAGAAAGGTGCGGCATATAACTACTTAGGCTCTTGATTCTAAAACTGTTTGATAATATACCAGTTTGTATGAAAAGAGGAACAGAGGGTAAAAGACAAAGTGAAAATCTAATACTACTCAGCATTAGAATCCTAAAACCCAATATGTATTTCTGGTAACTGCTTTGTGCTACTTCTAACATAAGTAGTATTTTGTCTTAAAAGCTTCCTCAGAACATACAGCTAACTATTTATGCAATGTCACTCAATTGACCCATAATGATATTTTATAAGATTGGCTAATCTAGAAATAATAACTTTGCGATACTCTGACCTCTGAGCTATGCAGAATTGAGAATGTAGCTCCCTGTACATCAAGCATTGCACAGAATCTCTTTTACATATATTGACTATCAGGTGTGGTATGAACATCCACTTCTAATTATCAAGGCAACCAACTCAACATAGATGCCAGTTAAATACTATAGAATGTATCCAATAAATTATTCTAAGAATTTAACAATGCCAAAGAAACATATAAACCCTCAAGAATGAAGGAGTTTCTGATTCAGGAGTCTCAGAAGGCAAGTTGAAGTGCAAAGTTCTCCAGATTGCCTAACTTCTCCTCATAAAGAGAGGCCAGAATGTTGGTATGGGTTAAAGTGAAAGAAATTTGCATCTTCATGTGTTCATTTTATCTCCCTAAAAAGATACTCTATTTCCTCATATGCTTTCCACATATCAGACTCAGATCTTTAGTTTAGATCCATTATTTATGCTTTATTTTCTTCTCCCCTTAACCATTACTGTGTGCACTTTAAGCTTTCTGTCTAATTCTGTAATGAAATTAATTAATACCACACCTCCCTCCTACTAACAAATGTCAAATAACAAAAGCTGAATTAATTTAAGGACACATTGAAAAAAATAACTAAAAGCAGGGCCAGAAGCAAACTAAAAAAAGTTTTTTTTCTACCCTGTTAATTTGTATGCCTGCCTCAGTTCACTGACAATGTCCTTTTCCAACAAATTCTAGATTTTGATGTATGTATGATATCTACAGTCAAATAATGATCTTTTCCATTATATTTAAGGCATGGTCTTTACCTTCAAACTGCTTACAGCCAGCCTAATTGTGGAGATACTTTGAGAGTTTATGTGGAAACACAAATAAAACTAGAGAGTAAAGGAAGATTTCTTGGCAAGATAACCTAATTTGAATTTTAAAAGAAGATAAAGTAAGGAATTAAAGGAAAGTTTATTCCAGACACAGGACTCATAGGGAAGGAAGATATATGTTTAGTGAAATTTATTAGAGAGAAAAGTAGGGAGAGGTGGATGAGATATATATTAAAGGACACTCAGTGTTCTACTAATAATTTTGAATATTATTTTAAATATTATGTGGAGATTTGGGAGAATCTTGGGCAAGGATGATTATATTACATGTAGGGTTCACAAAATTCTTCTGGGAGTAATATAGAAGATATATTGCAGGTAAAGAAAAGGTATGAATAACAAGAGGGAAGCTGGTTCAAAATAATTATGGAGATAAAGGGATGGATTTGATAGATATTATAAAGGTAGACTCTGGTTATTCCTTTTCAGACTCATAGAAGGTTCTTCATGATCAGCCTTCTGACTTCCCACCATTTTCCCCTGGGATGTATCTGCTATTTAAGACTAAATGATAGGAGCTGCCTTCTAGAACAATCATATTTTTTATATATTTGAATCACCATGTATAATTCCTATAGAAAAGTTTTCACTGTTAAATTCGTTCAGCCTAGATGTACTGACCACCTATGCAAGCAAGACTTTGTGATTTGTGATATAAAGAAACAAAATCAGTACACACTAGAACGTGATGCTTGCCCTTGTATTTCTTCAATATAGGAAAGGAAGATGAGACAAGTTGAGAACAAGTGTCACAAAAGTTTAGAAGAAAATTCAGAATGGTACATGATATCTACCAAGATGACTCATTAGAAATTAATTCTAGGTGTTCTGTTTTAAGATCACTTAAAAAGGAGGCAAGATATAAGTGAAGAGAAATACTAGTGTTTATGAATAAAAGAAAGAGTGGTTTGCAAAGGGAAAAGGAGTAATTGTAGATAATTCGTTTATTAGGCACAGGGTTCCTTTTAGGAAATATTGAGACTTAATGGAGTTCTCTAAAATGCCATCCATTGTGAGAGAAGTGCTAGTGCCCCACAATCCTGTTTTCTTCAGGAAAACTTTACACAGATCTAATGTGTCCACCAGAAGCCTATATATTCTACTTTACATCCAACAATACATAAATGAAATCAAATTCAAAGTTCACAAAAGTATATGGAAGTGAGCATTTTAAAATGCTATCAACATCCTTTTGGCCTAAGGATTGCTGGTGGAATCAAATTTTCTTTCATGATCAGAGTTTCCTTTGCAGCCAAGGTAATACCTAGATGATAGTGGAAATCCATAATGAAGAATTAAAGTACTAGCTATTGGTATGTATGTATCTATCCATTCTTCTTGATCAGTAAGTGAAATATTTCACTATGCTAAACTCAACAGCTGCATTATATCAATGCATGAATGTGTGTACTTTCATAAACATATCTACTTCAGTTTAGGAAATGCACAGCACTTCAATGTCATACAGAGCACACTGTGTTCCCTTAACTCCAGCTATCAAGGTTAAGGGGTAGCATTAGAGGACAGAAAAAAAAAAGAAGTGGTGATCATTTTTGATTCCTTGCCTAAGGATATCTAAGCGCAAGGGAGGAAGAAATTGGACTTGCGCTATGTTGTTTGTATATCATTTAAATTTCACTCAGAAACAAAATCATTGAGGAACCAATTTCTTTGCTGCTCACTTAATGTTAAATACTCTGCCAACTATTTACTCCATATTTCATTTAAGGTGAAGTTGAATATCTAGAAGAAAATCACTTCTACATTGGCTTGCTGCTAATTAACATCATTATGTTTCCTTCTTTCTTTTAGCTAAAGTGATCAGAGGTACTAAGTGCATAGCAAGTCAGTCATACACAATAGCATTGTTTTTGAGCAACAATTTACTCTAGCTTTTAAAAAGGACATATTGTTAACGGGTTTTGCCAATACTGCTTTCGGATGTCATTAGGTTTACATGGATAATGGCAGCATGGAAAATGGAAGAGTATATTCAGATTAAAATAGCAAATAAAGAGTGTGTCATTATTTCTCTACATCCATGTTTCTAACTTAATTTTTTTTCTTTACCATAACAACAAATTGACAATGCATTAATTTAAATGTTCAATTTAAGGCCAGCTTTAGAGTTAATGCATTTAAATTGGTAAAAGCAAAGATAACAGAAGGCTGAAAGCTTTGTGAAAATTGAAATGCTATCAACCAATTTTAAAAATTTTGGTTGTACCATGATTTATCATCCTTATACTAGAATAAGACTTATCCACCCTAGCTGCTGCAGATTTTAAAATTTTGAAAGCTGTTTTAATGCCAAGGAAAATGCTTGGGGAAATTCCCAGGGATTATCAGATATTAGTTTAACACCCCTCAACAGAAAACAATATCCATATTGAATCAGAGAACCAAGTTAAATTTTAACAGTTTTAGGTCAATGTTATTTCTGAGAACATTTCAAATACAATGAATTATGCTATAAAATGAGGTTTATGAAAAATATTTGTTATATAAGTACATATGAATATAATTTTAGGTGCTTTATGTGTATTAACAATTTATTTTATTTTATTTTACTTTATTTTAATTGGAGTAAAATTGCTTTACAATGTTGTGTTATTTTCTGCTGTACAATGAAGTGAATTAGCCATAAGTACACCTATATCCACTCCCTTTTGGACTTCCCTCCCAAACCCTCCATCCCACCCATCTTGGTCTTCACAGAGCACCAAGCTGAGCTCCCTGTGCTATACAGCAGGTTCCCACTAGCTATCTATTTTACATGTGGTAGGGTATTTATGTCAAAACTAATCTCCCAATTCATCCCACCCTCCCCATTCCCCCTGTGCCCACATGTTCATTCTCTACATCTACATTTCTACAAATAGGTTCATCTGTACCATCTTTCTAGATTCCACATATATGTGTTAATATATGATATTTGTTTTTCTCTTTCTGGCTCACTTCACTCTATGATGGACTCTAGATCCATGCACATCTCTACAAATGACCCAATTTCATTCCTTTATATGGCTGAGTAATATTCCATTGTATATAGGTACTACATCTTCTTTATCCATTCATCTATCATTGGACATTTAGGTTGTTTCCACATCCTGGCTATTGTAAATAGTGCTGCAATGAACATTGGGGTACATGTGTACTTTCGAATTATGGTTTTCTCAGGGTATAAGCCCAGTAGTGGGATTGCTGGGTCATATGGTAGTTCTATTTTGAGTTTTTTAAGGAACCTCCATGCTGTTCTCCATAATCACTGTATCAATTTACATTCCCACCAACAGTGTGAAAGGGTTCCTTTTCTCCACACCCTCTCCAGCATTTATTGTTTGTAGATTTTTTGGTGATGGCCATTCTGACTGGTGTCAGGTGATACCTCATTGTAATTTTGATTTGCATTTCTCTAATAATTAGTGATGTTGAGAAGCTTTTCATGTGCCTCTTGGCCATCTGTAGGTCTTCTTTGGTAAAATGTCTATTTAGGTCTTCTGCCCATTTTTTAATTGGGTTGTTTGTTTTTTGATATTGAGCTCCATAGCTGTTTTTATATTTTGGAGATTAATCCTTTGTGCATTGATTCATCTGCAAATATTTTCTCTCATTCTGAGGGTTGTCTTTTCAACTTGTTTATGGTTTCCTTTGCAGTGCAAAAGCTTTTCAGTTTCATTAGGTCCCATATGTATATTTTTGTTTTCATTTTCATTACTTTAAGAGGTGAGTCAAAAAATATCTTTCTGTGATTTATGCCAGTGAATGTTCTTCCTACATTTTCCTCTAAGAGCTTTATAGTGTCCTGTCTTACATTTAGGTCTTTAATCCATTTGAAGTTTATTTTTGTGTATGGTGTTAGGGAGTGTTCTAATTTCATTCTTTTACGTATAGCTGTCCAGTTTTCACAGCACCACTTATTGAAGAAGCTGTCTTTTCTCCATTATATGTTCTTGCCTCCTTTGTCATAAATTAGGTAACCATATGTGTGTGGGTTTATCTCTGGGCTTTCTATCCTCTTCCATTGATCTATATTTCTGTTTTTGTGCCAGTACCATACTGTCTTGATTATTGTAGCTTTGTAATATAGTTTGAAGTCAGGGAGCCTGATTCTTCCAGCTCCATTTTTCTTTCTCAAGATTGTTTTGGCTATTCAAGATCTTCTGTGTTTCCAAACAAATTGTAAAATTTTTTGTTCTACTTCTGTGAAGAATGCCATTGGTAGTTTGATAGGGATTGCATTGAATCTGTAGATTGCTTTGGGTAGTATAGTTATTTTCACAATATTGATTCTTCCAATTGAAGAACATGGCATATTTCTCCATCTGTTTATGTCATCTTTGATTTCTTTCATCAGTGTTTTATAGATTTCTGAGTACAAGTTTTTGCCCCCTTAGGTAGGCTTATTCCTAGATATTTTATTATTTTAGTTGTGATAGTAAATGGGATTGTTTCCTTAATCTCTCTTTCTGATTTTTCATTGTTAGTGTATAGGAATGCAAGAGATTTCTGTGCATTAATTTTGTATCCTGCTATCTTACAAAATTCATTGATTAGTTCTAGTAGTTTTCTAGTGACATCTTTAAGATTTTCTATGTATAGTATCATGCCATCTGCAAGGAATGACAGTTTCACTTATTTTCCAAATTCTATCCCTTTTATTTCTTTTTCTTCTCTGATTGCCATGGCTAGGACTTCCAAAACTATGCTAAGTAAAAGTGGTGAGAGTGGACGTCCTTGTCTTGTTCCTGATCTTACTGGAAATGGTTTCAGTTTTTCACCACTGAGTATGATGTTTGCTGTGGGTTTGTCATATATGGCCTTTATTATGTTGAGTTAGGTTCCCTCTATGTCCATTTTCTGGGGAGTTTTTATCGTAAATGGGTGTTGACTTTTGTAAAAAGCTTTTTCTGTATCTATCTAGGTGATCATATGGTTTTTATTCCTTCATTTGTTAATATGGTGTATTGATTTGCATACATCAAAGAATCCTTGCATTCCTGGGATAAATCCCACTTGACCATGGTGTATATTTCTTTTAATGTTTCGTTGGATTCTGTTTGATAGTATTTTGTTCATGATGTTTGTATCCAAGTTCATCAGTGATATTGGTCTGTAATTTTCTTTTTTTGTGATATCTTTGTCTGGTTTGGGTATCAGGGTGATTGTGGCCTTGTAGAATGAATTTGGGAATGTTCCTTCCTCCTTTTGCAATTTTTTGTAAGAGTTTGAAAAGACTGGTATTAGTTCTTCTCTAAATATTTGATAGAATTCACCTGTGAGGCTATCGGGTCCTGGGCTTTTGTTTATTGGAAGATGTTAAATTACAGCTTCAATTTCATTACTTGTGATAGGTCTGTTTATATTTTCTAATTCTTCCTGGTTCAGTCTTGGAAAACCTTTCCAAGAACTTGTCCATTTCTTCATGGCTTTTCATCTTATTGGCCTCTAGTTGTTTGTAGTAGTCTCTTATAATCCTTTGTATTTCTGCGTGTCAGTTGTGATTTCTCCTTTTTCATTTCTAATATTATTGATTTGTGTATTCTCCCTTTTTTCTTGATGAGTCTGGCTAAAGGTTTATCAATTTTGTTTATCTCCTCAAAGAACCAACTTTTAGGTTTTTTTTGCTATTGTTTTTCTTCATTTCTATTTCATTTATTTCTGCTCTGATTTTTATGATTCCTTTCCTTCTACTGACTTTGGGTTTTCTTTGTTCTTCTTTCTCTAGTTGCTTTAGGTGTAAGGTTAGATTTTTTATTTGAGATTTTTTTTTTTTCTTGAGGTAAGGTTGAATTGCCCTAAACTTCTCTCTTAGAGCTGCTTTTGCTGTATCCCATAGGTTTTTGGTCATCATGTTTTCATTGTCATTTTTTTCCATGTATATTTATTATCTCTTCTTTGATTTCTTCAGTGATCTCTTGGTTATTTAGTAGCACACTGTTTAGCCTCCATGTATTTGTGCTTTTTTTTACATTTTTTTTCCTGTAATTGATTTCCATTCTCATAGTGTTGTTGTCAGAAAGGTGTTTGATATGATTTCAGTTTTCTTAAATTTTCCAAGACTTGATTTGTGGCCCAAGATGTGATCTATCCTGGAGAACGTTCCATGTGCACTTGAGGAGAATGTGTATTTTGCCACTTTTGGGTGGAAGGTCCTATAAATATGAATTAAATCTATCAGGTCTATTGTGTCATTTAAAGCATATACTTCCTTGTTTATTTTCTGTTTGGATGTTTGGTCCATTGGTGTAAGTGGTGTGTTAAAGTCCCCTACTATGATTGTTTTACTGTCGGTTTCCCCTTTTATGGCTGTTAGTATTTGCCCTATGTATTGAGGTGCTCCTATGTTGGGTGCATAAATATTGATAATTGTTATATCTACTTCTTGGATTGCTCCCTTGATCATTATGTATTGTCCTTCCTTAACTCTTGTAACAGTCTTTATTTTAAAATCTATTTTATCTGATACGAGTATTGCTACTCCAGCTTTCTTCTGATTTCCATTTTCATGGAATATATTTTTTCAGCCCTTCACCTTCAGTCTGTATGTGTCCCTAGGTCTGAAGTGGGTCACTTGTAGACAGCATATGTATGGGTCTTATTTTTATATCCATTCAGTCAGCCTGTGTCTTTTGTTTGGAACATTTAATCCACTTACATTCAAGGTTAGTAACAATATGTATGTTCCTATTACCATTTTCTTAATTGTTTGGGGTTTGTTTTTGTGGGTTTTTTTCTACTCTTGTGTTTCCTGCCTAGAGAATTTCCTTTAGCATTTTTTGTAAAACTGGTTTGGTTTTCCTTTTTTTGCTGAATTCTCTTATTATCACACACATTAAAATGTACTCTTAATAACAGAGGACATATACCATATTCCTATAAAAATACTGTGTTCTAGCTTTGATTCAGAATTATTTAAGAGAAAAATATCAAATTATTGACTACAGTTAACATAGTGTATATTCTGAGTCTCTGAAAAGAAAATAATAGCAAGTGGATTGAAGATGAAGACAAAAGTTCAGTGTAACCCAAATGATAGTGAGTTTTCTTTCTTTGTTTTTGGAGTGTTTTGTTTTGTTTCTCCTCTAGTACACATTATATCTGGAAATGGACACTAGGACACAGAGGAAATTCTAAAAGAAGCTCTCTAATTTTGGCTTGAGGAACAGGAAATAAAATTTCTAATTCCGAGAGTATGCAGAATCCTTCCCTCCCCACAACAACTTTTTTCTGTGTTCTCTTTTATACCAGTCTCAAAGCAATCTTGTGGTAAAAGTGGCCGTGACAACAACAGAAGCCCACAAGAACCAAATCTTTAATGGAGGGAAACTATCGTCTCTGATCAGTGGAGCTGTATTTCCAAGTTCCAAGAGTGAGGGGTAATTTTTCCTTTTCTTTTTTTTTTTTTAATTTCCCTCTGTCCTCTGGCCATTTAGAACTGGATACAGTTCTAGTCAAAAACTATGTGGCTGAGAAGGACAACTATAGTTCCAGCATTCTGGCTGGAAATCTGAAAAGATGAGCCCCAGGGAACTGGAAAGTACCATTTTATTTGTTTCCCCAGGTTTTCATAACAAAATACCATCAACTGAGTGATTTATACAACAAAAAATTATTTTCTCACAATTTTGAGTAATAGAAGTTTGAGATCAAGATGCTGTCATGGTCAGTTTCCAGTCAGAACTCTTTTCTGGCAGATGGCCATTTTCTTACTGTGTCCTCACATAATAGAGAAAGAGAGAAAGAAAGAGAGAACTCTCTGATATCTCATTTTATAAGGACACTAATAAATACACTTTTATATAAATAAATACACTTTTATAAGGACACTAATCCTGTCACATTAGGGCCCCACCCTTATGACTTCATTTAATATTAACTACCTTCTAAGACCTTATTTCTAAATATAGCCACATTGGGAGTTAGGGCTTCAACATAGGAATTTGTGAGGGGACACAATTTAGTTCATAAAGTCCAGGAAATTCATGTAGATGAAAGAGCTCAGGAAAGTGAACCCATAACTTTGTTTTAGAATTAATGAGCTCATGCTTGAGTGACACATGTGGTAATCATCTCACAATGAGAATACTTTGAGAAATAAATGTAGGCCACCACCTAAGCACTAGACTGACTACCAGGTGATGAATTAATGGGATAGATTCAAGAAAGCCTTCGAAAACTGAACTGATATTAGAACTACAGCCTGCAAAAAATAGTTGGAACTGATCATCTGAAATTTACCACATCCTTTGCCTACTAAACAAAAAATATCATCATTCATAGGATTTAAATAAACCCTGGAGTCTCATAATGCAACTTTCAAAAAGTCCAAGATACAATTTAAAATTATTCTGCATATGAAGAACAAGAAAAAATATAATGTTACACAGGAAAAGAAAATCAATAGACATCAGACCTGAGATGACACAGATTTTAAATAACAAAGTTATTAAAGAAGCTATTTAAAATGCTCAACATGCAGTCATGATTACTCTTTAAAAAATGGAAAAATAGAATGTATATAAATGTATCAACTGAGTATTTTAGCACTGAAAAATATAAAAACTAAAATGTTTAAATAAAGAGAAAACCTTAGGTGGATTGGCCCAATGGAGATGACAGAAGAGTCGGTAAACCCAAAGGTAAAGTAATAGAAAATATTCATTCTGTACCAAAAGAAGAAAAAAAAAAGAATAAATTAAAAAAATTGAACTGAGCTACAGAGACCTATTGGTTGATAAGAAAGTCTTCCATTTGATTCCAAAGAGTCCCAGAAAAAAAAAGGAAAGATTGTGGGCTGAAAAAAACATTTAAAGAAATAATGACTAAAAATTCTGAATTTTGTGACAGCAATACAATTCAAAACACTCAGAAAGCCCCAAAGAAGGTAGGTAGACCCAAATATTAATGCTCAAACACATCATAAGCAAACTGCTAAAAATGCAAGTCAGAGAATCACTCTTGAAAGCAGTAAAAAAAAAAAAAATGTGCTGCCTATAAGAAAACAACAATAAGAATGTTTGCAGATTTCTCATTAGGAATCATGGCACTGAAATGGCAGATAAATTTTTTAAGTGCTAATAAAAGAACTACCATGCCATAAATCTAGAAATATTATAAGTATGCCTCATGAAAATAAATGAATTAAAACAATTCTGAGATTAAGTAAAACTAATAATTTGTTGCCAAGAAAACATCTCCACCAAAATTGCAAAAAAAGCTTCAAGGGACACAAGGGAAATAATACAAAAGGAAGGTGAGAACATAAGGAATGAAGATAGAGCAATAGTGGCAATAAATATATGAGCAACTGTAATAAACAAGTGTTCTCCTCTTGGATTCTTTAAAATAGTTTGAAAGTCGAAAGAACAATTTAAAATATTGTCTAATGAGATACATATGTGTAAAGATGTAATACATAGACAACTGTCACATAGAGTAAGAGGATAAGCAACTAAATGATGGTAAGGTTTCTATGTAGACTAAGAAATATTAAGCATCCATATTGTAATACTCAGAAGAAGAACTGAAAACATTACACATTTTCATATAGTAAAAAAATGAATAAACAAATAAATAAACATTAAAAATTGTTTAAATTTTTCAAAGATGTCACAACAGTTTAGATAGTGTCAGAACAGTTTTGGGTGAGTGGAAAAGAAACAGAAAACAGTATAGGAGTATTCCAGCCCAAGATGGTGACATAGGAGGCTCCTGAACTCACTGTCTTCCAAAGATACATTAAATCTACAGCTACACATAGAGCAATTCCATGAAAGAAGTCTAGTAAGCAGCTGAGTGACTCCTATACATCAGGCTAATGAGAATATCCACATCAAAATGGATAGTAAAGCCTGAGACATACTCTTGCCATAAACCCCATCCTCCATCCCTGGAATGCCAACATATAATTTGGAAGGAATTCTCACTCCCAGCTTCTCCCTGAGGAGTGAAGGGTTTGCACTAACATCTAGCACCCCAACATTTAAGACTTCCACCTGAGGGATGACCCCCAAAAGCACTAGTTCTAAGAAACAATGGGACTTCCTCCATGAGACCCACAAGACTATAGCAAACAAAGAAACAGTTCTTAAATGGATCACAAGGACTAGCTGTGGCTATTCCCCAGGGATCAGTGCAGAGGGAAGAGGAAAAAAACACCCACCTCCCAATCTTTCCCTGAAAGCAGCTTACTTACTTCAAATTCTGCTGCCTGAGTGTCTGGCATCCAATCAGCCTCTATCCAAGTGCATAATGAATTATTAGAAAGATAAAATAAGAAAACAATCCCATTTAAAATCACATCAAGGGGCTTCCCTGGTGGCACAGTGGTTGAGAATCTGCCTGCTAATGCACGGGACATGGGTTCGAGCTCTGGTCTGGGAGGATCCCACATGCCACGGAGCAACTAGGCCTGGGAGCTACAGCTACTGAGCCTGCGCGTCTGGAGCCTGTGCTCCGCAACAAGAGAGGCCGCGATAGTGAGAGGCCCGTGCAACGCGATGCAGAGTGGCCCCCGCTTACCACAACTAGAGAAAACCCTCACACAGAAACGAAGACCCAACACAGCAAAAATAAATTAATTAATGTCAGATGCAGGCTTGTGACATCCTCTGTCACATAGGGAAGGACGTAAGTCAGAAACCAGCAGATAAGCAAAGCTTTCACTTAAAAAAAAAAAAAAATCACATCAAAAAGAAAAAATATACCTAGGAATAAAAGCCAAGGAGGTGAAAGACCTATACTCTAAAAACTATAAAGCATTTATGAAGGAAATTGATGATAACAACCAAAAAATGGAAAGATATCCTGTGTTCATAGATCGGAAGCATTAATACTGTTAAAATGTCCGCACTACCCAAAGCAATCTAAAGATTTTGATACTGGCACAAAACAAACAGACACATAGATCATGAAATAGAATCGAAAGCACATAAATAAACTCAATTACCTGTGGATAATTAATCTATGACAAAGGAGCTAAGAATATACAGTAGGGAAAAGTCTCTTCAATAAGTGGTACTGGAAAACTAAACAGCTACATGTAAAAGAATAAAATTAGAACACTTTCTCATATCATATACAAAAAAAAGAAAACTCAAATGGATTACAGTCCTAAATGTAAGACTTTAAACCATAAAACTCCTAGAAGAAAACATATGCAGAACACTGACAGAAGATCTAGAAATAGTTTTTTGGCTCTGTCTTCTCCAACAAAGGAAAATAAAAGCAAAATTGCAGAAATTTAAAAGCTTTGCACAGCAAAGGAAACCACTGACAAAACAAAAAGGCAACATACTGAATATAAGGTAATACTTGCAAGATATGTGGCTGATAAGGCATTAATATCCAAAATATATTAAAAAAACTCATATAACATCAAATAAACACACAATTCCATTTAAAAATGGACAGAAGATTTGCATAAACATTATTCCAAAGAAGGCATATAGATGGCCAACAGGTACATGAAGGATGCTCAACATTTCTAATCATCAGGAAAATACAAATTAAAACCACAATGAGATATCACCTCACCCCTGTCAGAATGGCTGTCAAATAACAAATGTTGGTAAGGATGTGGTACACCATTGGTAGAAATGTAAATTGGTGCAGTCACTATTGAAAACAGTATGGAGTTTCCTCAAAAAACTAAAAATAGAACTACCATATGATCAGCGATTCAACTCCTTTGTATATATGTGAAGAAAATGAAAAGACTATTTCGAAAAGGTACATGCGCTTCAATGTTCATAGTAACATTAATTACAATATCCAAGATATGGAAGCAACCTAAATGTCCATCAACAGATGAATGGATAAAGATGATGTGGTATATATATATATATATATATATATATATATATATACACACACACACACACACACAGTGGAATATTACCTATCCATAAGAAGAATGAAATTTTGCTGTTTACAACAACATGGATGAACCTGGAGGGTATTATTCTTAGTGAAATAAGTCAGAGAAAAACAAATATGGTATGTTATCACATATGTGGAATTGAAATAATGAAACAACAAATGAATAAAACAAAGCAGGAATAGACTAACAGACATAGAGAACAAAACTAGTGATTACCACTGGGGAGAGGGAAGTGGGAGACGTAATATAGGGATAGGGGATTAAGAAGTACAAACGATGTATTAAATAAATAAGTTACAATGATTTATTGTATAGCACAGAAATATAATATAATAACATGAAATGGAATATAGACTATAAAAATATTGAATCACTATGTTGTACACCTGAAACTAATATAATATTGTAAATCAACTATCCTTCAATTTAAAAAAACTGGAAAAAATTTAATAAAGAAAATAAAATACTGGCAATACAAACTGCTGGCAAGTATACCAAGCAGTTGGATCTCTTACACATTTCTTGCGCAAATGCAAAATGTTACATCCACTCTAGAAAACATCTTTATAGTTTCTAAAAAAGATGTCCATACATTGCCATTTGTCTGAGTAATCCTGCTCCTAAGTACTTACCCTAAGGATTTGTAATCTTACATTTATATACAAACCTGTATGCAAATGTTTATAGTACATCTATTCATAATATACACTGGAAAGAGCTCAAATGTCTTCAACAGGTGAATAGCTATCCAAACTGTACACATCAACACAATGGAATACTACTCAGTAATAAAAAGGAACATGCTATGTACAACAACTTGAATAACTCTTAAAGGCTATATGCTGAGTGAAAGAAGCCAGTCTCACAAGGTTGCATGCCATATGTTTTCATACATATGGTGTTCTTGAAAAGACAAAACCATAGTAATGCAGCATAAATCAGTGTTGCTAGGGTTAGGAGTTAGGAAAATGTGTGATTGTAGTGGAATAGCATGAGAGAGTTTTTAGGAGTGATGGAACTCTTCTCCATCCTGATCGTGGTGGTATTGTATGAATCTACATGGGTGTTAAAATCCATAGAGGTGAATCATCAGACAACATCAATTTTACTGTAAGACAATTTAAACTGTTTTTTTCTTAAGTATATTAAAACATGGGGGAAACATAAATGAGAGGTCTAAAATCCAAAATAGTAAAAGGTGACTTACATTTTTAAACTTAATTCAGTTTTCCTGGCCAAAATGTTACACACCTAGGCACTAATGAAATTTATAGTAATGTGCATTAGTCATACAAATATTGGTGTCAAAGAGGCCATGTTTTTTGAATTGGATGCATATGATAGTGATAATTATAGATAATTAAGCTTGATATTAATGCCAGTGTAATTTGAGGAGAAAAATACCAAAACAAACATTGTGATTAATTGCAAAAGAAAGTTATTATCAGTTAATGCTTTTATCTAGTTTACAAATATATGTCATACCAGAATATTCCCAATTTATTTTTGATAATATTTATAAGCAGATAAATCTAGGAAGTGTAATAGACAAAGTATATCTACTTAGCCTTCATTAATAGAAGTGACACTTTGGGACTTCCCTGGTGGTCCAGTGGTAAAGAATCCGCCTTCCAATGCAGGAGACGCAGGTTCAATCCCTAGTCAGGGAACTGAGATCCCACATGCCATGGGGCAACTAAGCCTGCACGCCACAACTACTGAGCTCATGCACCTCAACTAGAGAGCACCCACACTCTGGAGCCCACGCACCACAACTACACAGCCCACGTACTCTGAAGCCTGCACACCACAACTAGAGAAGAGAAAACCCGCATGCCACAACTGGAGAGAAGCCTGCAGGCCACAATGAAAGATCCCGCATGCCTCAGTGAATATCCTTCGTGCCACAATTAAGACCTGTCGCTGCCAAAAAAATAAAAATAAATAAATATTTTTAATTTTTAATTTTTTTTTTAATTAAAAAAAAATCATCTTAATAGAAGTGACCCTTTAAGAAATCCACAATATTCTATTATGTACTGGGATTCCTAGATTATTAGATTCATATCTCAACATCAAATTTTCAATAGAATAAAGCTAAATATGCCTTTAGAATAATGGATTTCTAAACTTAGCAATATAATTTTTAAAACCAATAGCAATAACCAATTCATAAGATTGCTGTAAGAAGTAAATTCATTACCAGGTGTAAAGTGTATAATGCAGTGTACATAGCATTATATAACAAAGAATTAATAAATGTTAATATGTTTTATAGAACTTTACAGTATACAAACACTCCCAGCACTTTAAGTGTTTAGTAATTTGCTCCATGTTATTCTGTAAGTTGCTGAGTTTAACCAAAATATATTTCCAATGTACTTTCTATTAAATCTTGCTTTCATATAATGATGAATGAAAGAAACAGATATGTTTAAGCTAGGAGAAGGAAACATGATTCATATGGAGAAGGGGGGTATGTAAAAGTCATTGTCAGATATTTACATGGACCGAACGTGAAAGAGGATTTTGTTATTCAACTCTTAATTTATTCAGAGAATGATTACTAAGTACCTTCAGGGAGTTATTCAAACATTGTGGGAGACACTAGCAATGAAATAATAAATTAAATAACAGCCTATTCCCAAGAAATAGAAAAATGAAACTAAACAAAATATGTTTCCTTAAAGGAGTTTCATGATCAATATCAAGGCTTACCTTTAAAACTTAAGCTTACACAAAAATACATTTCTCCATCTTTAAAGTTACTGGACTACCTGTTATTAGTAATTTAGATTAAAAAGGAAGATTATAGTCAAGCTTGTTCTCTTTGAAGATGAGAAAAACTTCTTAATGTTTCTATAACATTCAAACCAATACTATTTGTGAGAGGGTGATCACAAGTTGCAGTAGAGCTGAAATAAAAATGCCAGTCTTCATATTCGTTTATTAATTCAATAAATATTCCTAAGGTATCTACATTTGTTAGTCTTATGTTAAATACTACAGAGATGCTCTCAAAGGATTAAATAAAGTATCCAATATAAGTTACCTAGTATAGCTTATAGCAAAATAAAAGTGTTTTCAACATATAAAATTAGATACCACCATTGCTATTATTTATTTTAGAAATTAATAAGTAATAATAATAATAATGCCAACACAAGTAGATGTTCAGGAATGCTGTATCATATGTGAAATCTCATAATATACTCAGGTAATCAAAATATGCAGTATGAATCCAAATGATTAAATAATATCTTGGCAATTTGGAATTCAAATAAGTTGTCTGAATCAGAAATTTGTAAGGAACTCATAAATCAGATAGGCAGTAGGCCAAAGAGGGTCAATATTTTAATAACCTACTCTAGACCTATCTAAGAAAGGTCACTTTAGGAGACAAACTCACATTCCACCTTAAACCCAAATCAGGGATCCTGATATCCTAAACTTGTCATCAGCTCAAATAGCAATCTACTATTTATCAAACCAGCCAATACTAAATTTTACCATGTAGTTATACCTATAGCTCCTCATCTGGTATCATAATGGGTCTCAAGGATAAAAGAGACAGATTACATGATAAGACCCTGAAAATAGTAGTAATTTATTTAAATAGATTGTGTTCCTATGATTTTGTCACCGTCATCAATTATTTTGAAGTCTTAGATTTTTGTGTCTTCTCATATTTTAAAACTTTCCAAGAAATGTATTGAAAGTAGAAAATTCTGTTGTCTGTAAACCCTATCAAAAAAACACCAATTTAAATTAAGCTCTTAATTTTAGTTTTAAAAAAATGGATCCTTTCTAGATTTGACACTTTGACACTCAACAGTCAAGAATAAGGTCATTGTACTCTATTCCCCACAGCTTATTTCAAAAAGATGGGGTAAAAATCTGGAATTAGTTGTCATCTCCCTCTTACTTATGCTTTGAAGTAAGCTTCAATCATTACCTGGCTTCTAACTTTCAAAATTAGCACATTCTGTAACCATAATCATGCCTGTCACAGGGCCAGGCCCAGAGCATAAAATAGGGAGCAGAAGCATGGTGCTGGTTCTCACTGAGTTTTATGAACTGATCAGTGGAGAAAAACCATAAACAAATAAGTAAATAAAAAAGCAAATAAATAATCACAGATTGGCCTATGTGCTCCAAAGAAAAGCAACCATTTTAAATGGGAGAATGGTGGAAAAAAACCTGACCAGACTTGGGTTCAGAGAGGGCTTAAGTACTCTAATATCTCTACGTTAATGGATTTTTAGAATTTAACTTGGTGAAAGCATGCTGAGTGAGGGAGTGGGGTTAATTCTGTCCCAACAGACAACATGTACAAAGACTCTATGGTGAGAAGAAAGAATAAGGAAATGAAGGGAAACTTCTGCAGTTGAAGCTGTGAAAAGTGTTATGAAAAGGAAGACTAGAGCAGTAGACAGAGTCCAACCGGTAGGGCCATGGAGGTAATTTTAAGGATATTGACTTTTATCTTAAGAAAAATAGGAAGTTATTGAAAGGTTTTAAGGTTGAAGTGGATAATAAACCATTTCATGATGGGTATTTCATTTGCCTTTTTTCCACAAAATAGGCAAGAAATGTTGATAGCTTATAACAGGATTCCATGGCTATGGGAAGAAGTAAGTGAGCCATCACAAATAATACTCTGTAAATATGCACATGTACTATTTGTGTAATAAATTTAATAATAATCAAAGTCATGTTAGATCTCAAAAAGAAATCTGATCCTTCAAAAGTATTAAGGCCCTTGTGCTAGGGAAAAAAATGGATATTTGCATAATTTGAAGGAGTGTGTTGATTTATTACATTTCTAGAGCATTCCTGGAGACTTCCCAGGGATCTAGATAATGACACCAATTGCTTCCCCTCTCCATCAAGGCACACTCCATAAACTTTGTGGATAATATGCCTGTTCAAGGTCTAAATATCTGAAGAATTCTGTTTAACTTTTGGTATTACTCATATAGTTCTAAGGATGCTTGAATTTAACTGTGATAAACTAGCTATTTTAGTGAATGATCTGAACGGAGGTCAGCAGCATTGGGTGCAAATTTATTCAAATCGACACTAAGGAAGTCATAGATCTCTCATTTGAAACACACTCTAGTATTTTTCTGTGCACCAAGAAAATTAAAGAAAGTAAAGGTTTGTCTAGCAAGCCAGCATGAATGCAAAAATCAACAGCACAGCTGCAATTTATGAGCTGTGCTTGCATGGTATAGGATGGGTGTATCTACAATTTCCAAAGACTGGTTTCATGGAATGAGTTTTAAGTAATCTGAGAATCTACGGCTCATAAAAGGATATTAAATGAAGAGAAAACTTTTAAGAGACAAAGCAGGAAAAGCACTGTAATACCAAATGGAATTTGGACAGCTGACATTAAGTGGCCTGAGAAGAGCTACGCCAACAGTGTTGCATCGATTGCTTCAATTAGCAATCACTGAAATTTTTGAAGTGAGTATTACTACTACCCCTATTTTATAGATGAAGGTGCATAAGAAGTAAAGTAATTTGCCCAAGTGACAGAATTACCATATTATAGAATTTGAATCTGAGCCAGTCATCTCTCTGAATTAAGGATCATTGAACTAAACCATTATGCCACCCTCTAAAGGGTTATTTGGAAAGCTGACTCCAGAAAATGTCCCTGCAAAATGGAGATTCCCATTCTGGAATACAGAGAATAAGATAATGCTTTCTACTTCCTTTCTGGTACAAAAAGATAAGGTTAAATACTGTAATTTGTTAAATAAGGAGCATCTACGTTTAATCAGCATCTTGCTATTCTTATTTATGTTATACCTTAAAGTAGCAGTAAGAACTGTTGGGTCAGTGAGAAAACAAGAAAAATAGCCCTTCCTAGAAAGAGATATCTCAGATTGACTACTGATTGCAGTTAGAAACTGGGATCTTACAGCAAGGTTTATTAATTCAAATGTTTCAAGGAAACATAAAATTAAAAGATGGCTCTGTTTTGTGTATTGGAATAAGATATTGCATTGAGAGCATTTATTTGATATCACACTCCAAAAGAAAAAGGAAAACAAAATAGAATGACAACAAAATGAGCCTGGCAGAGGAAGGCACTCAAATATTTGTTTAAAGCACCACAAATTAGAATTCCCTGACAAAGCAACTATAGCTCAAAAATCTATGGTTTCTCTTTCTTACCAAATGGATAAAATAAAGTAACTTCCCCTATAGTGAAAAACCTCCATTATCTGGTTGTTGTTTTTGCTGAAGTTACGTTTCATTAGCCTTCCATTATGATCCATATTGGGATAAGTATATCGATTGTCCTTTATCTGCTTTCTTGATTTAGTTTATTTTTCATTCTCCTCTTCTTTCCTTTGCCTCAACCCCTACTTGCTCACTAAATACATGCTTAGACTGCATAATTTGCTTACTCCTTTACCAGTATTGGGGATCTTATTCTTCATTCAATTGAATGTTCACCTGTTTCCTTTTCCATCAGTCTTTAGTTCTCTCATCTTTCTCAATAAACCTGTAAACTGACCTTCTCTAAAAGGTTTTCCTGGATTGATCTGAAGAAATTACTGCAACTTTTATAGCTATTCTACTAAAGGATTATATTTAGAAAAAAATAAATTAGAACTGTAGATATAGTGTATTTCTTTCTTCTTTCTGTTTTCAATAGGCCCTTCAAATTGAGAAAATTTGCCTGAGTACCAGTTCACATGAGCACAGACACACACACACTTACAACATGCTCACACATACACACACAAAGAACAGACATAGACACACAAGCACACACAAGCTAGAGAGAAATAGTATCCTTGATTACATAAGTTTTTTTTTTAAGCAAGAACCAATTAACTGTTATATGTGAAAAATATATCATTAATAATTTAATTCCACTAATAATTTTTGAGGTTCTGGGTAACCAGTAGTAAAGCAGAGATGGGATATATCCCTCTTAGAAATGGTAACAAAATGCTGGTTTAATATAATAAGCAAAATTAATCTTTGATAGAAGGTACAATATTGATTACCTCTGGGGGTTGAAGGTTGAGAAAACTGATTGGGTATTATATAATTTAACATTGTTGGTGGTTGCATAAATTTATCACTTTTTGCACTTTACTTTATGTAAGTTATTGTTCAAGAAATGTTTTAAAGTAAAAAATGATAGATACATGGAGTATAAATACTGTCAATTATTTATCTCCAACAATATCTAGGTAACCTACACATTTCTCATAAGCCTTTTGACTTCCTTGAAAATTATACTTTACCTCCTCTTTTATAGGAAAGTCACTTCAACAGAACCATTTTATAAAGTGGACATATAAAGAGCTACTTATAAGGTATTAATATTTCAAAAATAAAATCACAGCCAACAATAATTCTACTATTAAGTCATACCAAAGGATATTATGTTCATCAGTTTGTTTCTCTTGCATCCCTTTTATCCAAGCTGCATACACAGCAGAGAACAACATATTCTTACTCTAGTGGGAAAAGAGCTATTTTAATAAATTAAGTATATATCAAATTTTCATTGAACATTTAAGCAGAGGCAATTCCAAATTAGGGTACCTGTAGTTCATACAAATGCAAAAGTAGGGGCTACTTTAAAAAATCAATACATTTATGAATAGATATTTATATTGAAAATTTGTTTACATTGAGAATGTATTATATCAATTACAAAATTTTAAAGCATAATATCAAAATCAAAAATCTGAAAAAATATTTGAATTAACTAATCATCTGACAACTCCAAAAACACATATTTCTCTATACTTTTGTCAGTATACTCTTTGACAAAATATGGTGACATGATCTTCTTTATGAAGGAAAGGAAGATCATTCTTGCCTCTAGTATGGTTTATTAAATTGTTTTTTACTACTTAGAAATTTTAATACTTATTATTACTTAGAAATTTTCCTTTCATCTTCACAACTTATTAGTAGCCTCAGTTACATTTTTAGGAATGTTAAATTGGGAAAATACTGTAAAGTGTGCTTTGTATACAAGCTGTAAAACTTAAAGCATTTCAAGTTTCCATTGTATTTGCTTACCTTAAGTATTTTAATTTTTAATTTTAATTTTTATTTTTATTTTGCAGTACGCGGGCCTCTCACTGTTGTGGCCTCTCCTGCTGCAGAGCACAGGCTCCAGACACGCAGGCTCAGCAGCCATGGCTCACGGGCCCAGCCGCCCCGTGGCATGTGGAATCCTCCCAGACCAGGGCACAAGCCCGTGTTCCCTGCATCGGCAGGCAGACTCTCAACCACTGCGCCACCAGGGAAGCCCAAGCTTACCTTAAGTATTTTTGAATTGATATTAATTAACCAGTTTATTGTCAATATACTCATTGTATTGGCACATTTGAGTTTTATCTTACCTACATTAATGCCAGTATTTTGTTTCATTTAAGGAAGATATAAAATATTTCCAAAGTGTCAGTATGATTCAATCCTCTTAATTAATTTGATTATCAAATAATACAAGAGTTTATTCATCCATTCAAATTTTATCTCTTCCTCTTAATGGGTTACCAAATTGTATTATCTGTTATTTTGTTTAAAATATGTGTACATGTCAAAATATTTCTACTGACATTTTATTTATTCTGTTTTTCAAAATCTATAATTTTACCTGAATTTTCTCTAATAACTTATACATTATCTAATTATCTAATAAAAATGTCTTAAGTTTTCTTCATATGTCAAATCAGGAGTAAAAATTTCTGACTTGTTTTATTCAAGTGGCCCAAAACATCTTGTCAACTGCAGTAAAAATCACTTATCAAGCTTAATAGACCCTGAATGTGCATTAAGAAAAGGAAAAACAATATATATTGTAACTCTTATAATTGTATATGCTATATGATCAAGTTTTACAACTTTAAATGTCTAATGATAGGAAGAATTTCCACAGACTAACTTCCAGCTCCATGCATGGCAAAACCTGTTTCTCCTCTACCACCCACAAACTTCAGACCATGTGTTGAGGCTCAGGGCAGGCCACCCCAAAATACACCAATATGGCATATTGATTATGTTGAATTACAGTTACTGGAACAATACCTGATACAAGAAAGACACTCTGACCCTCCTCTTTCTCTCCCTGAAAACAGGAAATAAATCTCCCATGTGAAAGTTTCGCTCTCTGCACTAGGGGTTATAGAAACAAGGCTTGTTACTTCTCCACTAATTTACTGCCCGAAGCCCAAACTCCTTTGTCTTGTCAATTCTACACTAGTTTATTATTTATTTGTTTAAAAAGTATAAAAACTGCCTGCTTTGGTCATTTCTTTAGGTCCCACATAATTGAGATCTCAATAAACATATAAAATTTGTTTTATTTTCCTTCTATCTGTCTGATGTCAATGTAATTATTAGGCTAGCCAGAAGAACCTAGAATGGTAGAGGAAAATTTTCCTCCCAACACATGTTAGATCAACACATCTGGCTTTGCATCTCCCATTTTGATGCCGACTGAATCTGCAGAGTGAGAGGTGATTGATTTCCTGGAAACTATTTTAATACCAGGATGACTAGGAATAACTTAATTATACAGGAAGCTGACTGTGAAGCAAATGAATATATTCTACAAAATTTAAACTAAATGTATCAGCAAGTGAATTCTACTTAGCTAGGTCATAGAAATGCCTGCAGCCATTCCAAGTCACCCAACAAAAAGGGCAGTAAGATTTGGAATAAAATTGAAGTTGGAGTGAAAAGAGGTAGCAGCCTTAACTGACTGTGATTAAAATATCTTACTTTTGTAAATTTTACAAAAAATATGACTATGGGGACATATTTCTTGGTCCTTCAAATACTTCAAAAGGAGGTTTTAGCAAGGTTTTTGAAGCTTCACTTCACCAGCTTCATAGTTAATCTGCCTGTGATTATAAGAAGGACACAGTGAAACCACTTGCTTCATTTCTGTTAGCTTTTGCAGTTCTGTTCATTTACATTTTTGACTCTTCCTTCTAACTTGCATACCATATCTAACCATTTGCCAGTCTTGCATAATTTATAACTGAAATAACTTTTAAATCTGTACTTCTGTTCTCTTCTCATTTGTAGTGTAAGTCCTGACAGTTGGCTTTAGTTTTTTTAATATAACTGCCTGGCTTAAGCTTTGATTACTGAGACATCCACTTCAAAGAAACATCCACTTCAAAGAGGTCTATCTCAAATAAACACATTGCCAGCCACACACCAGATAAAGGGCCAGGCCTCCTCCCCTCACTGATGTTCCTTTGTTTTAGGAATCCTGGCTGATTTTGATACTTGACCATTTGGGGTCACTTGTATTTCCTTCTCTTCCCCCACTTTAAATTCCTGCTCTTATGCTTAAATTCACCAATAAAGAGTGAGTTTGTGAAACCCAGGCCCCCATCATCAACCTCAATAAAAGAACTGTAGACCTACGTGCTCTCTTTCTCTCTCTACTCTCAACCTCACAGTGTGGTCCCTGGTGTGCTATGTAATTTTCAGGCCCTGTAAGTAATAAACCTTTATTTTTTCGAAGTTTCCTGATGGCGATTGCTGAAGAATATTTTACAATCATAATAAGAAACTGAAGGGCCAGTCCAACAATAATATTGGTTATTGATAGGCTGAAACTTTCACACATCATTATCTCCTTATTTGGGTCTTTTGATTATCATCTATTCTATCACAGTATTTTTCTAACTCATAGCTGCAGCTCATATTCCTTCCCTACTCAGTTTTGTTTCATACATGATTACCATATCAATCTTCCAAATTATACCAAGATCTTCCAATTTCGGTCACATTTCTGCCTTGCTCACTTCCATTTAATGTTCCCCATTGTCTACCGAATTAGGTACAAACTCCTGAGCCTGGTTTCAAGACCCCTATAATTGGGCTTTATCTTATCTTTGCAAAAAAAATAAAAATGATCAACTAAGTATTTCTATAACAAGTAGTTCATACTTTCCTTGAGGCCAAAGATTGTTGTTTACTTAATGGATCTCTAATCCTTAGCATAGTACCTTACCCATACTCATTTTGTGGTTGTTTAATGGAAGTAAAAGGCAATAAAATACAGTGAATTGATGTGGTCACAACGAATTTACAAATGGAATCTCTCCCTGTTAAGTTGTTTTTTACATCACACAAGTGTCTAGATATTTGCAGGTAATAAATAGGCTAATCCGAGTTCATAAGTAATCAAACTTTACCAATTATCACTTAAGAACATCAAAAGGCATTCAGAAATGTCCAGATTTTATACCTAACTATACCTTTCTCAGGAAACTCCTCAGAAAATAAGTATTTCTCTCTATAAAGATCCCTTTGCAAATGTTGTGATTTAAACTTTATCATTATATCTTGATGATTCTATTTATTTATCTTCTATTTGTTCTGATCCATCTCCATAACTAATGTCTCTCTATTTCAAATAATCATTAAACATTTTCTTAAATAATGCAGAAACAGCCTCTATCTCTGTCTCTAGTTTCTTACATGGCTAATATATGCCTCTCATTATTATCACACTAATCTTTCACATATACAAAATCCTTTATCATCCATGCTCCAAAATGTTTAAAACTTTTTATTGTTAATTGCTTTTAAAACTTACCTGATATATAGATTTCTAGTCTCATTCTTTGGAGATTCTGATTCAGTAGGATTAAAGTAGAATCACGATAGATAGGTTAATGATTTTCCCCAGTGATTCTTATGATTAGGCAAGTTTAAGTACTGTTGAGGCCTACATCAAGTCCAGATAATGTACAACACATTGTATTATTTAATATATGACACATATGCTGCCATTCCTTCATTCCACACCAATGACGGGTATTTCAAACCAATGTGATTCACTCAAGTACAGCCTGAGTGAGCAACGCTGTTCATTGACCTTCATACTACCTCATGTATCCTGAAGGAGCATATGTCCTGATGGCTACCATATCACAGCTGACCCAGAATAGCTGGGGCCTCTAGCAAGCTCCCTTATTGCTAATTAAAACATTGGGACTACATCACTTGAAAGAAAAAGTGTACTCTTTTTCATGACTACCACAATTAATCAGTCTTTCTATGCCTATTTACAGCAGTCACTGCTGCAAAGTTGTTCTTTTCAAATCCCATACATTTTAGGAGCTGAAAGTGATTTAACATTCTTGTTTCTTGACAGTGTTTTGAGAAATGACTCCCTCTCGGTATCACTCACAGTTCAGTCTGGGTAGCATAGCTACTAGCCTATTATGATTGACAATATTTACTACAGGTAAGGGACCTTATGCAAATGTGGGCAGAGCTGGAGAGGTAAGATTCTGGATAAGAGAGTTGGAGGATCACAAAAAGAGCCATTAGCCCATTCATCTGCAGCAATAGTGCAAGGGGACAAGGTGAAAAGGATAGAAATATCAAAGAGGCCATGCACATCCAGTGCCAAAATGGAACTGTGTATAGTAAGCTCTTGTCCCTTTGTAGCTATCATGCATGTGGATCTGAGATCATTCCTGTCAGCATAGCCTATAGTCAGGAAGCTAAGCTGGATCTGAAGTGGTGAAGAATAGGGGCAACATAGGGGCCTTCAAAAGTTAAGTCTGTGTGCTTCGCATCTGCCTTCCAAAACTTGTGCAAGTTCCTCTTTGGGTCAACTAACTCTAGAACCATTCAGGAAAGAAGACTCTGGAAAACATAGTTTTCAGTCTTAACCAAGTACAATATACTTCACCATTGCTCTTGAATAAATGCTTGTGTATTTGTAAACCCATGACAAATTGTTAATCAGTGGTGTGCTGGAAAATGTTCTCTGGAAAAAATAAGTAACTAAATAAAAAAGAGTCTCGCTTTGGCCAATTTCTATCTTGAAAGTACTCCCATTATGGCCAAGTCCCAAGCTGATGTCAGTGAACAGTAAGCTCTCCTGAATCAGTGTGAGCCCCCTCAAAACTCCACTGGTACCTACTCTTCCTCCTAATTGAAATAATCCATATAATGCTTTCTTTGCTACAACCTCTCAATTCAAATTTAGCATTTCAATAGGAATACAGATTTTTCTCCCTGCCACCTGCTACATGGTCCTGATACAGACTTAAAAATCCATAGATCCTTAATTTTGCTTAATCTGTTTTCCATGGCAAAATATTCTTCCCTCTTTTATTCAATGCACGATAATACCATGGTATGTATATATAAATTGATGCTATATCTATCTGCATATCTTCACCAAAAATTGCATCACCTTCAGTGGCAGCTTAGCGTGGGCTTTATTAAATCTATTGTGCTGGGCACAGAGTAAGTCATTTCAGTCTAGAGACGTGTATCTTTCAGGAATTGGAAATTGTCTTGCATTATCTCATTATCTCTGTAATAATCTGTGTGTGTGTGTGTGTGTGTGTGTGTTCTAACCTCTATTTCTAAAACGCTTACACCTCTACTGTAATTAAATTTTATGAACTCTGTTTTCCAAGGTAATTATTCATTTCAGTTAGGTTTTGAAATTCATTTGAATTTAGTCAATTAGTCTCATACTTTTTTCTCTAAGTAACACATCTTTGAAGTTATTTTACATATTTTCCTAAGCCAAGCTTTATAAATTTATTTTAGAAAAGAACAATATATTAATTTGACAAACAAAGCAATTTAGTAAACAGCATGAAGCATTCATGTACCTACTTAATATACACAGATACTAATTATATGGTTTGTATGAAGAATCATTTTGTTCAAAGCATATCTGGTTAATTGTGATTTTTTTAAACTTCTCCCGTTTCTGACACGCTTCAAATTATACTTATCTAGTAGTTATTGAGTGTCTTCTAAAATATGCACTTGAAAATCACATTTTGTTTGAAATTTTTATTTTGAATAGGAATTTTTCTTTAAAAATGTATGGTTCTGGGGCTTCCCTGGTGGCGCACTGGTTAAGAATCTGCTGGCCAGTGTTTCCCTGGTGGCTCAGTGGTTGAGAGTCCCCCTGCCGATAAAGGGGACGCGGGTTCGTGCCCCGGTCCGGGAAGATCCCACATGCCGCAGAGCGGCTGGTCCCGTGAGCCATGGCCGCTGGGCCTGCGCATCCGGAGCCTGTGCTCCGCGGCGGGAGAGGCCGCGACAGTGAGAGGCCCGCGTACCGCAAAAACAAACAAACAAACAAACAAGCAAAAAGAATCTGCCTGCCAATGCAGGGGACACAGGTTCAACCCCTGGTCTGGGATAATTCCACATGCCGCGGAGCAACTAAGCCCGTGAGCAACAACTACTGAACCTGCGGGTCTGGAGCCTGTGCTCCGCAACGGGAGAGGCCGCAACAGTGAGAGACCTGCACACAGTGATGAAGTGGCCCCCGCTGTCTGCAACTGAAGAAAGCCCTCGAACAGAAACGAAGACCCAACACAGCCAAAAATAAATAAATAAATAAATAAATAATTGTATATATATACATATATATATATATATATATATATATATATAGTTCTGTTTTTTAGATTCCATTCCCATATAGGTCATTACAGAGTATTGGGCAGAGTTCCCTGTGCTATTCAGTAGGTTCTTATCAGATTCCATAAAAGAGTGAATATATATGTATGTATAACTAACTCACTTTGCTGTACAGCAGAAACTAACACAACACTGTAAATCAACTATACTCCAATAAAAAATTAATTTAAAAAAATATGGTTCTGTAAATCATCTATCATGTTCTTTCTTAGCAAAAGCATTGCTATCTTTGAATTATAATGCCATAGAACCATGATGATGCCCCTTAGGTTTTCACTCATTTAATTTATATATATTTCTCAGTTATTATTTGCCAGACACTGAACTCAGTACTTAGGAAAGAGAAATGAAACATATGACTCTTACCCTTAAGAAGTTCTCAATCTAGCAATAAACTGAGGCAAGTTAGCATCAATTTAAATATAGTGTGATAAGTGTTATAAAATCACAAAGAAGGGGAATAATCTAGAATGCAGGAATGTATAACACAATTGTATAGTGTAAGCCCATGGCAGCAGAGGTCTGAGAGTTCTGCTTCCAGAAATATATTTTTGGAATAATAATGCATACACCTCCTACCTCTTTTGACACCCAGCATTCAGATCTCTGATTTCATGCCTTTATGGTAAAATTATTCTCCATATCTCTTTTTTCTGTCATATTTCAATATTTTTCATTAATTTTACTCTAAAATTTCAAAAAGATATTCCAGAATTTTGATGTGAACACTAATATATTCTTGCAATCTAAAGAATCACATTTTGGGAAAGTGTATTATTTCTTTTATACTTGTTTTACATCCCTTTTCTCAATTGTCTCTTTCTAAAAGTCCTATTACTGAGATGTAGGAAATCCGAATTGACCAACCCTAAAAACTGAGAAAGTAGGTTAAGGATTCTTTTAGTATTCTTCATTCTCTAAAAATATTTCTTTCCAGTAAGAAGCTAGAATTGGATAGTATAATAAAAATTTCAAAATTATGAAAATAACTAAATAAAAGGGAGAGTAAATAAAGATTATTGAGACTATTATATACACTCTACCTTACATGTGTTAATGTGTTAGGTCATTTAATTTTTGTTAACAATAGCCTAATAAACTTTGCATTACCGAAAATTGCTGGACAATAGTTAATTACACCCTAGTTTTAGTTCTATACATCTGATCTTAGATTTAGAGGAAAACATGATTCTCAAATCCAGTTTTGTGGGCACTACACTTAGGACTGTTAGTAACTGCATTTAAATTACTGTACATGTAATAATTAATTTAATGCTGTCTTCCTTTCTCCCTCCAACACATACGCACACATACACAAACATGCACAATTCGTACTTATTTCAGTTTAGTCAAGGACTCATGTGTAACAAATGTGCTGAGCACATTGATTCAATCCTACTTATCCTCTTACTTCCTACAAGAAGTCTCTTATAAACCTACAAATCTAGATGGGACTAGCAACATAATTTGTGTAGCCCAAATTATGTAGTGCAAAATGAAAACATAGTGACTTTTGGTCAAAAATCATTAAAACTTGAAGACAATGACAGTGTAAAAAAATTAATAAACACAAACCTTATTTGAGTAAAGTTGGGAGACCAAAATGGGGAGCTCTCACTCCCTGAGGTTATAACAGAGCCCAACAGGAAGAATAAAGACTCCTCTTCTTACCTAGCAAGGACTCAGTCAATAAAAAGCTATGTATGGAGTCTTTGTTTACTATAGCCCTATCAGTTTCCTTTTCCTTTCTATAGAAGTGTTCTCCTTCCCTTGCCATGTGGGGACTTGAACATTGCTCATTATGGTTGCAGGCCCTGAATTGCAGTTCTCTGCTAATCCCAAATAAACCCATCTTTGCTACAGAAATATCTAGCAGTCTATTTCAGGTCAAGAACAGCAAAGCATTAAACTAAACGCAGGGCTTTGTTTGACTGTACAGATTGCATTTTCATGAAGCTGGCTCTGAGTCCTAGTTAAGTATCACTTTTTGGTTAATTTATGGTATCTTGTGTTTTACATATCATAACAAGTATGACATTCCAAGGTTATCTCCTACATATTATCTGTTACTCTTTGTAGTAGATTGCTCAGACTGTCATAACAAAGTACCACAGATTTGGTGGCTTACAAAGCAGTAATTAATTTTCTTACAGTTCTAAATACTAGAAGTCTGAGAGCAATGTGTTGGCAGGTTTCATTTCTTTTGAGGCTTCTCTCTTTGGTTTGTAGATGGCTGCCCTCATCCTCTGCCTTTACTTGGTCTTCTCGCTGTGCCTGTCTGTGTTCAGATTTCCTCTTCTTAGTAGGGTACCAGTCATATTGAATTAAGACTCATCCTAATGACCTCATTTTAATTTAATTACCTCTTTAAAGACCTAATCTCTGTATACAGTCACATTCTGACGTCCTGGGGGTTAGGAATCTAACATATGAATTTTAGAATAACACAATTCAACCCGTAACACCCCTGTTATGAATATCGGCTCTCTTCAGTTAGTGATCCTGGGTGTGTTGTCCACTATAGTAAATTCAGCATCTATCACATTCCATGGGATATATTAACCTTTCAATGAATATCTACTAGTTGAATAAATAAATTAGTGAATCAATGCATGAATATATATATATAAGAAAGCCTTATGGTCCATAGTCAAAAGCATTCCAAGTTTTAGGACAGTGGTTCCTGAGATTGGGTGAGCATTCTCTGAGTCACTCTGAAAGCAAGTGATGAATTGGTAAACATGAATTTCATAAGATGATTAGGTTATTACCTTAAAAAGTTTTGCTTGAACTTTTATGTACATGTAGATGGAATGTCAGCTAAAGTGTAGTAATTTGATAATCCTTTTCAAAATAAAAATTCACATTTTAGAAAAAATTTTAAACTATTTAGATCAGAGAAAATACATATGGTAAAATAATGAAGATTTTCAAAATTATTTTTAAGTGGAAATGTTATTTTATGCAGCATTTATTTTGGGTTAATGGATAATTTTATTACGTTAGAGATAAAGGTAGATTATAACTTTACCCAAAGTTTAATTCTAATTTATTACTTACCAAAAACTACTGAAATATCAAAAACTCACTAGAAGAATGTGATAATCTGCATATAAAAGACATTAGGCAACTAGATTGAAGATATTCTTATAAATGCAATCTACAGAATTTTGAAAAACGGTGTGCTCTAAATTGAATGAGGTGGACTTTTTTGAAATAATAGGTTTAAAATTTTTCTATTCTTCTAATAAACTAACTAAAGTCTATTAGACAGATGTTATAATTGGAAATCAAGTAACTAGTACATAGCTGTAAATAGTATAACTCTCTCCTGGAATTAAGTACAAAAATAACATTTTAAGTAATTTTTTTCTCTATTAGACTCCATTGGGCCCTATGGTAATTTTATTCTCAAGTTTCTCTTTATTTTTTTGATCTAAAAATACTATTCAATGGCATTTTCTTTCCCTTGTTTTTTTTTCTAGATGTTTAATTAGAACCACACTGGCCCAAGATGCACAAATCTGAAAAGGACTCTAAGATGAACTAAGCCTGAAAGTTCCACAAAAAGACACTGCTAACCCATCCTTCCACTTTCAATTTGACACTGGATCATCACCAAGGAAAGAAAAATCTTGGGAAAAATGAAAAGTATTTCCTTTCTAATCCAGCACAAATCTCTGGGTCCAACCTTTTTTTGTTTCTTTCACTTGCTTGTTTTCCCAAATAAACAATTGGAAATGTGCTATTCTGAGGGTTCTAAAAAATTTTTTCATAAGAAAAAAATAACAAAAATAATATTTTGTAATTATAATGGAATATAACTAAAGAATAAGGGGAAAATATCAGTGCCAAATTTACGGAACTCTCCTTAAAAATGTGTAAGCTTTCAAGGCACCCATTTTGCTTTAAATACTTCTTTCTTCCATTTTACTGTCATTCAAATTTTTCATGTTTTATCCACTTTAAATATATAGTCTAATATTTTCATTGTGCTCTGATATGCTGTTTTAAGTCCAGGTTTTATGTTTTAATATTTTATCATCACTCTTTTCTTCCATTTTTAATTTGTATATAATTAAATAAAATTCAATTATTTTAATATTCACAGTGTTTATAGTAAAAGTAAAATATATTATTTTAGATATTATCACAAATTTAATTTTGGCATTTATCTCTATAACTGGTAATAATTCTCAATAATAATTATTTTTCACTTCAGGATGAAATAGATATAATTTTGAGATGCATAATGAACACAAACAATGCAGTAGTAACCCAGACATATTTAAGAGATTGCTTTTTCCTCCTAACTTATAATCTCCACTGGTACTCCCTAGAAGATTCATTTTAAAATATATTAAATTTTGAAAGATACATAAGATATATGGGCTAATTAAATTAACTCAGTATTATAATTATTACTACTATTATTATTATTGCAAATGGTACATCTATTAAGTGAATGCTAAACATGTGTTAATGATACATTTAACATTCTAATAGTCTTTTCCATAACCTTTTGAGATTGTGGTTCTTAAACCATTACACAATTTATTAAGAAGAGCTATTCTCTTCTAAAATTATAAACTCATCCCCTTTTTGACTTCTGAGGGCCCTTATTGCTATAACAGTGTGAATGCTATGGATTATAAATTTTAATACTTTGAGTTAAGAATCAAAATCAGCATTATGTAATTTTATATGTTTTTAACAAAGAGTCTGATAAATTAATTTGAAATCATAGCTCAAGTGTATAAAATATGATTTTCTATATTCTTGCTCAATTCTATTGGAAAGATTTTATGGTTTTAATTATTGCAAACCTGAAACATCTGGTAAATTATCATTTTGTTCATTAGAGAACATTGGGGAAAGTTCTTGTTATACCTGCTTTTGGCATGTTTTAAGACAGTTAAGTTTAATACTCACTAGTCATACTCACTGGGACCATATGCTGTAATTATTCAACTGAGGTCACCAGAAGGTGAGAAGAGTAAAAATCTACACCAAAATATTTTATGAGAACTTCTTACACAACTATTATTGGAGAATTGTTAGTAAGGGTAGGGAAAGTCAACATCCATAAGCAACCCTGATTGTATTCCTTAGTTCAGCAATTTTTATAAATAGGTAAAGAAATATGCTCTTTTCCTTACCTAGTATTAGATGTGAATAGAGAAAACTAAGAGTGCAGAAGGTAAATACCAGGCACAAACTAGATGAATAACCTCAGGCCATGATATATTACCTCTATAGGCATGCCTGATCATAAGTAATTAGGGATTATCTTACCGGAACTAGAGGAAACATAATCAACCTTTTAGATAGCACAATAGATTTAAATAGATGTGTGTGAAGATTTAGCAGGTTATATCTCAGCAATATAACACAGAAACTAAATCTTTTTCATTTTTTCAGTTTATCCTAAATATTCAAAATATCACATTCTTCTTGAAAGCTTTTGGAGATAGCTAAATGTGCTAGGAATCCCAGTGAACTGTGGAAGACTTAGGAAAGGCATCTATGAGGAATAACTACATAGAGTAGTGTTAAATGTTAATAAAGCTTTGCTTAATCATTTTTTTCTATAAAGAAATCACTTGAGGATTTCAAGCACAAAATATCTTGGCCTCAGTATTGGGTTTTAAATGTGTAAAACCAAGTCTAAATTGTTTAATTTTTAAAAACATTTTTACATGAATTATGATAGTTATTGTGTTCATGTTTAATGTACTTTTGTTTTTCTAATTTAAGACTTTTTAAAAATGCTTACCTCACAATGCAATTGTACTTCCATGTTAAGGGAAAATATGTTCTTTTTAGGCACTTAAAGAACTCAGTTTCTTTATTAGTTCCTTTTCTTTCTTTTCTGTATTAATTTCTATACATTTCTTGAAGAGGTTATTGAGAGGGTATAACTTCTGATTGACCCTTCAGCTGGACCTGGGCAATCAGAGGCTCCTCACTCATTTCTCTGTCCTTGGAATGTATATTGTACCCACCATTCCCACATTCTGTTCCAAAGACATAGCCTTCAGAGTAAGGTGTTGTTCAGACCATCTGGATGGTATACATGAGTAAACCCAGTTAACATCTCTATATAAACTTTAAGATTCTGGCAGGTGGGTGCGGCGATCTAGTCATCTTGTGGCCAGCCAATACAAGTCTTGTAAGTTTCCTTGCTGATTAAAACTGCCACCTATCAATCTGCAGTGGTCTGCCTCTTTTTTCAATCTTCCCTTGCCCTTTGTGTACAGGAACAAGCTTGTGAACCAAGAATTGATGAGTGAGCCAGGAGACCAAAGAACTGGAACTCAGGAAAAAGGCATCTGTGGGGGAAATCTCCAGTTGACCATTGACCTCTATCTATTTGGCAGAGGGAGGGGTGACCCTTATATCAAGGATTGTGTAATGCCTTGTGAATACAGAGACACTGGAAAAGCATGGCTGTTTTGATATGGTTGTTTGAGGAACTGTACATAGATCACTATTGCAAAGAAGGGAAGCAAATACCTGCCACAGTGGGATGGCCTCTACTGTAGGCAGTTCTGCTGGCCACTGATACCCAGCTAGAGGCTGAAGCTCAAGTAAGAAAGTTGGAGGAAGAGCTGAGATTAGAAGAGAATGTGCAGACTTTCACTATTCTGCTAGCTTTGGGGCTAGCAGGCAAGGTAGGAGAGCAGAACAATAAATTGGAAAACTTAGTATGCTGTTTTTGCAAATCTAGGAGAGTACAAGCTTCTGTGGATTAAGAACTGAATGCTTGTGACAAAGCCTGATTAGTATGCTAAGGAGGGAATCGCTGGAAAAGTGAGGAGTGTTAAGGGAAGGATGTTTTAGTAATTGACACTGAAATGGATGAGGTGTCCCATACTGTCTGACCCCTAATACAAAGGAAAAATTTAAATAGTAATTAACCCTAAACTTCTGATACTAGAGAAATATACTCCAAAGTTCTTTGGATAAAAACTTGTATCCTTTTTCTTGAAATTGTAAATGTTAACATCTTTGGTATATAAACATCCCAGGAGTTAACTAAAGCTCTGCTCACAATTGCCTGAGACTAAAAGAAATAAAAAAAGAAGAAAAAAAGTGGGAGGAGACTTTTTAAAATGCAGACTGCTATAGAAGCTTCCTTACCCAAAATCGAGGTCACAGCCTCCTTAAGATTACTTGTCTAGGGCAAATACCAACTTTAAAGTCTTCTTCACAAATATTAGTAAATAGCTTTTAGCCATCTGACTGGGTAAACTTAATTTGCTCTGTTTGTTAGAGATAAAAGTTGGATTTGACTATTATTTTAAAACTAGTGAATTTTGTATTGTTCTGTCTGATTCACGGTGAAAGTTTTGGAATGAAAGCTATGGGGTATCTCTGTTTGTATGTTTGTGTATGTTTATGGATAGGTGTTATATATATGTGATGTTTTTCTGCCTCTGGAGAGTATTAACAATATGATTTGTAAAAGACCTGTATTTAATTGGCTTAAAGAAAAATAAGCTTTGATATCAACAGTGCACTTCTGTAATACTAAAGCAGTCTTCTTTTATCTGCTAAAAAAGACAACATTTTCTTGAACTATTGGTCTGTTCTTGATGGGATTGTGAAGGTTTTTCTTTACCTTTTAAGTTATCTGCCTAGATAGCAAAGATTCTGTGTTCTATCAAAATAATTTTCTGTGCTTTACATTTTCTTTATTAGATTTTACTTAAGGAAACTGAGTCTTCAAAAGAGCTAAGCTTTTTTTACAATTATTTAATATTCTGTATTTGTCTTTGAAGGCTAATTGTCATGTTAGTTAAATGGAAAACTAAGTATTTTTTCACAGTGATCTATTATCCTATTTAATCAAGTATTTTAAACATTTTGATATTTTTAAAAAACTTTCCAAAAATCAAATTCTAAATGAAGTCTTATTGACCTAAAAATAATATTGGGATTTTTTAGAGGGTCTGTGGAACATCTCAAAATATGTGTTCTCTCTGCTGTAAATGAGAGATATTAAACTAATTAGGCTTATTTGATATTTTAAATTATATGGGAAGCATTGTCAAATAAGAAGTGATGCTAATTTTTTATATATTTAGGGTATATTTATATGAAATTCTTAAAAATGTGATATGTCCTGGTATAATGTTGTCAGTTATAATTTTAAAATGCATTTCACAGAAATAACCAAATTTCCTTGTCACTTACATTATAATGAACTCTCATGAGATGTTTAGCCATGACCATTTTTAAGTCTTTTGTCAATTATGAACAGTTTTTGTTTTACTTTGATGGTTTTGCAAAAGCATTCCTGCAAAAGTGTTTCATCTTCAAGGAGATTCATGGAAAAACTGTAATAAGTACAGGTTTCTGGTAACTAAAATCAGTTTGTCTTCAGGTGGGAGAGGCCACAATGGACCTTTCAAGTACATCCCCAAGGCTACCTGCAGAGCCCCAGAATATGTCATGGGATGGTAGGCCTAGATCTTGTTCATTCCTCATTCCCCACATCAGTAAAATGTACACATTATATTGATAATGTAATGTTAACATGTGAATACTTGCTTCTGCTTTAGGACACACTGCAGGTTTTGCTGGAACATCTGCGAGGTAGAGGATGGACAGTGAACCTGCAGAAAATTTAAGGCACAGGCACCACCTTAAAGTTTTGGGGAGTTGTAGGTTGCATAAGACACATGTTGCCCCAGTAGCTATGATTGACAAGGTGTAAGCCTATCCAACCCCTAAAAATATGGAAAAGGTACAAGATTTTTTAGATATGTTGGGGATTTTATTTTCTACCTGGTATGCTGCCTCTGTCCCTTATACTGCCTAGTGAGGAAGAGGCACATATGGGACTGGGGATCATAGTAGCATGCCACTTTGAGAAGGAAAAAAATACCAGGCAAGCTGATTAAAGCTCTGGGTATCTCTCAAGCAGTCTACCATTTGAGTTAGATGTATTTGTAACTCTTGAAGCTATGAACTGGGCACTGTGGCAGAGACAACAGAAAGAGAGATTACCTCTAGGATTTTGGTCCCAGCTCTGAAAAAGGGCAGAAACCCAATATACCCTCATAGAGCAACAGCTTCTACACTCTTTCAGATAGAGTTTTTCAAAAATGAATATCTTATCATGGTAAGAACTTTCCTTCCTATCAAGGGGGTATGTAGATCCTCTAAGTATCCCCACCCTTATTCCTGCAGTAGCCCCTGTGAGATTTACGGAGAGAGTAGGGGAAATTCCCACTGATGCCTGGTATACAGATGCCTAGAAACAGGAGCAAACTGCAGCCTTCAGTGGGCTGCACTCAGTGCAGTTTGACTGGTGATCACACATAAGCCCTGGTGTTTAACCCTTTGAAGTGACAGTTGGACTGTTTTAAAGGGATTAACCCTATGGTTTGGATGATGGAAAGCCAAGGTGTAGATGATCATGAATAAGCCCTTGTGGGTCAGTATATATGGAAAGACATTGGGTCCACCTATAAGAGACTGAGACAGCCATTTCTGTTTTCCACATCCCAGCTCATAAAGCAGTGACATCCCCTGTCAATCAAGAAGCTGATGCCTTAGGTTAGATATGAGCACTGGGTGGGATTGTGTATTGTCAAGGATGCCAGATTTGCCCTTAAAATACAGTGACTCAGTTAATGCAGCAACAGCAGCATGTCCTGTGTGTTCTAAACAATGCCCGAGGCAACTGCCAAAGGAGTGTGGGGCTATCCACTGGAGTTCCCAACCAGTGAGGGATTGCAAACTGATAGTATTGGCCCCTTCCTTCTGAGTGAAGAGTCTAAATATGCCTTGTTTTGTTTGGACACTGTGTCTGGCCTAACCCAAATTTTCCCATTGCCATGCAAACCAGGCTGCCACCATTAGGGGATTAGAGAAACTGAGTACCATGTACAGATATACTCAATGAATAGACAGTAATTGGGGGTCACATTTCAAAGGCCATGATGTGCAAGACTGGGCAAAAGAACATGACCTTGAATGGGGGTTTCATCTCCCATATAACCTGCAAGCAGCAGAATTAGTGGAAAGAAAACAAGGAATATTAAAATAGCAGATTAAGCTACTAACTGGTAAAACCTCCTTAACTGGGTGTACTGAAATACTGTTCCAGGCTTTAATACATCTGCATGATCAAACAGTAGAGCTTGATGCCCCATATGTCAGACTGGGGACACCTGCTGAGACACCCAATGCCCTGAAGGTATGGAAGTTGTGGGGAAAAGCCATTGCCCCAACTCTCATCATGGATCAAAGTACCATGCACTGAGAACAATGAGCCCCATTATACCTGGGAGAGGCATTATCTCCTCCAATTTGCAAAGAAACATCCCACAGGGATGCGTGATACACTTTTCACGCCTGGGTGAAGGGGAACTACTCAGTCTCCCCTGGGATCCCATTTTCTTGTTGCAAGCATTTTGAAATGCATTATGTTTGGAATGGAGCATGCACCATTGAAATAGAGGAGAAGGAGGGGTTCCTGGTCTGGCATATCCTGCCCCCAGTCCATCTCTTCAACCTGACAGGGCTGCCTACCCCTGGCCAACACGTATGGTATGCACAACCAGGACAAGTTCCTTAAGCTGCCAACCTTCCTCTGCTTAAGGTAGATAGAAAGGTTCTATTTCCCACTGGAACAATCATTTGGCCACTGTCTTTGTCCCCTCCACTGGCCTGGATGACATAATGGCACACATAGAAACTCCTACGAAATTCACACAACAAGCCTTAAATGATAGCCAATAAAGCCCATCTTTATTGAACGCTAAAATATTCCTAAAGTGAAAAGCTGTGCTCCAAAATATGATGGCCTTGGATTTACTACTGCTTTAAAAGGAGGTACTCGTGCCATTATCCAAACAGAATGTTGCGTATTCTCACCTGATGAGATTGCTAATTCATCATCTTTATTAATTCACATGAGGACACAAATTAATGCCCTGAGTGATCCGGCCCTGAGTCTAGGGGACTTAATCAATGGCTCAGATCTTAGAACTCTTGGTGGAAAACGCTGTTATTTATTTGAGGAGTCATTATCTTAATCTGTGTTTTCTTTTGCACATGTCTATATTGTTATTATGGTATCTGCCTCCAATGTAGTCAGATAGCTGCCAAAAACAAACCACTTCTATACTAGTAAAACTCCTTGCTGACCATTCAGGGTACATTGTGGAAGGGGAGGTATGTAAAATTGTAAGAGCTGGTCATAAGAGGTGGAGTGTTGGAGGGGATCATGGAGAGGCCATGACCATCGGTTGACCCTTGAGCTTGAGCCAGGCAATCAGAGGATCCTCACCCCATCCTCTGTCTTTGGAATATACATTCTGCCTACCATTCCCACAGTGGGAGCTGTCCAAGAACATAGCCCTGGGAGGGTAAGGTGTTGTTGAGACCATCTGGATGGTATACATAGCTGAACCCAGTTAAGGTTTCTGTATTAACTTTAAGATGCCGATACATAGGTGTGGAGATCTACTTGTCTTGTAGCCACAAAAGACAAGCCATGTCAAATTCCCTTGCTGATTAAAACTGCCAGCAATCTGCAGTGTTTTGCCTCTTTCTTTGGTCTCTTTTGCCCTATGTGTATGGGGGCCAGTTTTCCAAACAACATACTTCTACTCCTTCCTTATATTAAGCATCATGGAGGCAATGTTGAATAAGCATAGGGGTTTTACAGTGAGGTTACAATCAAGTAAATAAAAAAATAAGACTTTAGCATCTATCAGAGTTGATTATACAACAAACTCCAAAGTAGACTTCATCAAAATTATGTAAGCTCAACTGAAGACATCAACTTATATAAAGTATAAGATAACATGCTTTATGTTGTCTTAGAGTCTACAAGATATTTCACCCAAAACTTCCAATGTCATTCTCCTTATCATAATCAGATATTCTTATGTGTTCATCTTAAAGAGTGATGATCAAATAAATTACACAGTTGAAGACTTAATTTTCTTTTTTTTCTTTCTTTTAGTTGTCAAATGATCATTTATAGAAATATTTTTCTTTGTAGTTCTTCAATAGAAAAAAGATTCACAATTATCTACAAATTTTGTAACTTTAGCAGCATACTATGGAAAGTTTTCAATTTTTGAGAGGCATCAAAATATGTCATTTTCTTTACACCACAGGATAGACTTGTGGCACTTCTCAACCTGGGCATGTTCAATGTGTATATTTATTTTTCAAAATCTTTTGTCAGTTGGTTTTATAGTACAGTAAAAATTATATTGTCTATATGTAACACCAACTCTGCTAGGAACTTAAGATGGAGAAGCTTCAGCTTTTATCAGGGTTAAATATCAAGAATTGTAACTCAAGTCCTCCCCACAAGGAAGCCTTCCCAAGAGAAATTGCAGAAAATATAGATTCAGGTATTCCAAAGACTACTCACTTCTCTGACCATTAAACTACATACAAATCAAGAGGGTAGACTAAACGCAGCTTAAAGATAAAACTAAAAGAACTAAAGAACTGAGATTTGAGCTGCCATCCATCAATGACTGAGTCTAATGTTTAAGTCTAATCAGACTAATTGCCTGATAAAACAAAAACACCCACACTCACTGGAGGTATATAATAGAATCCAAAGCCTCCAAAACATAACACACATATAGTTTGAGATACAACAAAAATTATTAAACATATAAAGAACAAGGAAATGCTATTCAATCTTCAAGGAAAACAAAAATAACAAACCAACAATGGAGACCAAGTTCAAGATAAATAACCCAGATATTACAGTTATCAGAAAAGAAGTTTAAAGCAGCTATTATAAATATGTGTAATGTGGTATTAAAAAAATGCTTTTAATGAATAAAGTAATAGAAAATCTTAACTAGGAAACAGAAAATTCAAAAAGCAACCCAAGTGGAAATTCTGAAACAGAAAAATACGATATCTGAAATAAAAATTTCACTGGCTAGAATTAATAGGAATATGGAAATGATATCAGAAAAAGTGGGTAAACTTGCAAACATAAAAAAAAATTATTTTGAAGAATGAGAGATAAAAGACTTTAAAAAGTTAACAGAGCACAGGGACCTATGCAAAAATATCCAGGACTTAAATACTTGTGTAAATAGAGTCCCAGAGGGATAGGAGATAGGGAAGATAGATATTAGGACATAAAAATTATTTAAAGGATTACTTGACAAAAAAGTCCCAAATTTGTTGTAAGACTTAAAAGTATATGATACTCAGAAAAAAACTCTCTGCTAAAGCATATACTATGTATCTTCACCTTTCCATTTTGAAAACTTCATTCTGGTAGATGTTTCCCATTGAACCAACATCTAATCCATGCCTGAATTTAAATAGATCCATCTATTTGAAATATTGAATTTATTGTAATACATTTGTTATAATACATCTTCTCATACAGGAAACTGCTGGACCATAATACTTTAGTGATGAGAATTCTGTCAAACATTCAAGGAGCAAATAATATTACACCATTTTTTTTCATAAAGTGTTAAAAGTGATCACTTACGACTAGGTTTAAAAGGTCAGACTAATTCTACTTTTAACATCTGGAAAATATATCAACACAAAGAGAGAATGAGAGTGTGAGAGAAAGACAGAGCAATACTGAGGCCATTACTGACCACAGCCCCTCACCACCTTAAATACGAAACTTCTCATCAACATATAGCAAAACTAAATCAAAAATATATTATGATGTTACTACATCAAAATCAACCAGGGTTTATCCCACAAATACAAGGTCAATTTTTACAGTTAAAAAAGTCAATTTAATTCATAATATTAACAGAATAAAGTAGAAAAATATGATCATGACTTTAGATTAATTAAATTATTGAAAAATTTCAAAACCTATTCTTGACAAATACTGAGCAAATTAGGAAGGGCAAAAAACTCCTTCAACCTGATAAAGGGCAATTATTTAAATCCTATATCCCACATCATACTAGATTGTGAAATTGTAAATATGTTCCTTCTAACATCAGAAAAAAAGCAAGGATGCTCATTTTTGCTACATCTATTTGTTATTGTACTAGAGTTCCTAGCCATTGAAAGAAGTCAAGACAAATAAAAAAACAAAAATAAAATGTGCAAAAAAAGTTTTGCAGATGATAACAACTGTTTGCGTATAAAGTTGAAACAACATACAAAAATTCTGTCATAACTAACAAGTGAATTTAGTAGAGTCAGAAAATACAAGATTAATTAAATCAATTATGTTTTTACATAATAGCATCAAACAATTGAAACATTTGGTCTAGTTTCCCAAGGAATGGCTAAGGGAGACAGGGGATTACCTAAATAAAGGAAAAACACTGTTCATAGACAAGAAAGCTTGATATTATTACAATGTCATTTAATTTTAAAATTTTGATAGATTTAACAAAATCTGAAGAAAAACTTCAGTAGAAATTTTTTGTAGATTTTTATAAGTTTATTCTAAAATGTATTTGGAAATCCAAATGATGTAGAGTACCCAAATGTATTTTTAAATAAGAATAATGTTGGATAACTCAATCTATATGATTTTAAGATTAGCTACAGGACTACAGTGTGGTATTGTTGAAAAGATAGATATATAGATCAAAGTAACAGAATCAAGTGTCAGGAAATAGATGACACCAATATGGTTAACTGATATTTGGCAAAGGTTTCAAGGCAATTCAGTGGGGAAATGATAATCTTTTCAACAAATGGGAATAAAACAATTAAATATATGAATGAAGATAAAAGAGGTACATTGTCTTACTTTGCACTATATATAAAAATTAATTCAAAATGGATCATGGACCTAATAATAATGATAGATCAAGTTCATGCATCGTTTAAATGTGGAGCCAATGGGGACATTTTCTCCTGGAACAGATTATTCAAGTAAGGAAGCTAAAGTGCATGGTATTTGGGTAGCTGCTTCAACAGTGAATCATTGTTTGTTTGTTTTTAGTTTCTTAATTATGTAATAAAGTATACACTAATATATATATATGTATATATTTATACTAAATCATATATGTATGAAAGCATATATATTAAGCATATAGGTACTAAAGCAGATATATGTATATATATCATCTATATATATATATATATATATATATATATATCACTGTAACAATTATAGCCAAAACTGAAAGAATGCACTCACAATAAAGAACAGGTATTTTGTCACTAGACCCTAAAGCAGGAATAAGGGTGTCAGGAATGTAGGTTCAAAGGAAAATGTAAATTAAGAGGTTCTAAATATCCTGGGTAACAAGAGAAAAGGAACCCCTATATTATATCTGGTTATTGGGTTTGCCATCATTGAAAAATATTTATAATTTTCAAGAAAATAACTATGTGTCCAATAAACTCTCCTGCAACTCTCTCCCAGATTTAACAATTCTGAAGATCACACCTCCAAATTGAATCTTCAAACTAAGTTTATTAGGTAAGAGATAAAGATAACTGCAGAGATTGACAAGCAGTCTTATGAAGCTAAAACCAAGATTTCTTCATCTGAACTGCTTTCCACATATGATTTTATTTTTGTTAGGCTCTTTGGAAACATTAGTATATGTTCTGTAATGTAATCTTGAGCAGATAACTGCTCTAAAAGCATGAATTGGTTTGTATTCCAAACATGTGTAAGGCCAGTGCTATGATAATTCCTCTGTCCTGTTAACCCTTAGTACTCAAAACTTATGGCAAATGAAAGTACCTAAAATAACTACAGTTATTTCTTTGAGAGAGTCCAAATTCTACTTGCTGTAGGAATTTAAATCTATGTGGACATTGAAAATCCATCCAGATGAAACTAAGCAAAGTAATCATTTGGGGAGAATAATTTAATGATACTGGTCTTTGGTATCTTCATCTTTTAATTCATCAGAAGATATTTTGATTTAAACATGTTGATTTTGTGGGGATTTAGCATCTTTTAAATATTAAGTTTCTAAAAGATTTAAAAGTTGGATTTTAATATTTTTCTTGAGACTTTGATTAAAGGAAATCATTATTTTAAACTTTGAGCTTAAAATATGTTTTGGACTCCCTTAAATTTTTTGAGTGAACGTCATTGCAAATATCTCAATGGTCTATATGTGAATATTCTTTCACATAATTGTGGATGGGAAATAGAATGGGGATTGAATTTTCTTTCAGTCTTGCAAAGCATGTGATCTCAGAATTAATTAATGCAGTATTCATACTTATTTCAGAAACCTCTGGGAACACAGATCACAACTTCCCATCATTGATTCCAAGAGGATCCATAAAGGAGTGGCTGGGGATCAGAGTGCAGCAGTCCTGCCACAGTGTAATTTAAATCCCCAAGAAGTCTATGAATGTCCCTGGTTGAACATAGGTTTAGTAGTTGGGAATTGTTAATGTAAGATTACTTTTTAACACCCCTGGATTTATTTTTTCATTTTACTATAAGTTTCAGAAATATATTTAGCATGCATAGTCAAATCTTCCTTTTTGTCTTAGAAGCTAGTTGCCCATAGAAAACATCATTGATATACTCCTTCATATGAGTAGATTTTGGCAGCAAGATCCTCATTGAGAAGAGTGAGGTCTCCTTAGGCCAAATTTTGCCTGTATAGAGAAATTTTGTACAACTCTCATACTTAATATTAGGAGCACATTTGCAATCATTTATAAAATATGATATCAAATATAAATTTTCTTATTAATTAAAAGTAAGACTTTGATTTTTCTGCTTGCTTCTAATTTTGAATTATGTTATAATGTGGATAAGAAAAAGATGATTTGCAGATTGGCTCTCTCAAACCCCAAGTAAAAACCACCCTAAGCTTTTTTGTTACCATCCATCCAGAAGTAATTAATAATTCTCTCTCTCTCTTAATTTAAACATACATATAATGCAATTTCATATAGCAGTATCATAAAATATACTTTGTTTTTTACTTTAATTTTACAGAAGAGTTTAATCTGCCACAATGAAATAGATCTATAGCAACTTTTTAAATGTTGGCATTTAAACATCCTTTGTAGAATTCTAATTTAACTCGGGAAACTAATTGCTAATTATTGCCTATTGTAGTTTTCATTAAAGTCATTTGTGTACCTTTCTGATCCTTGACTGCCCACGTACATGGTATGATTAAACTTCCTGGCTTATTATTTTTTGGATAGAGACAAAGAGTTGGAAATAAAAGTGATGCTTGTCATGTTCAGACCAGAACATTAACAACCAGTTCAAAACACTCTGGGGACTTCCCTGGTGGTCCAGTGGCTGAGACTCCACACTCACAATGCAGGGGGCCCAGGTTCAATCCCTGGTCAGGGACATAGATCCCATATGCAACAACTAAGAGTTCATGTGCCACAACTAAAGATCCAGCATACTGCTACTAAGATTCCACATGCTGCAATGAAGGTCCTGCATGCGGAAATGAGGATCCTGTGTGTCGCAACTAAAACCCGGCACAGCCAAATAAATAAATAAATAATTTTTAAAAAGACACTCTGACCCTCTCTGCCTCTGATAAAAACTGGTCATCGAAGTTATAAGAATAATGTAAAAAAGAGATTCTACTAGAATTCTATGAACATGTAGAATTAATAAGAAATAAAATCTGTTGTTTTAAGTTACCGGAATTGACACAGAAATTGGCATCTAGAAGTAGGGTGCTACTGCAGTTACAAACCTCAAACATAAGATATTAACTTAGAAGCCAGGAGACAAGGAAATTTATGCTGAAGACTGAAAGGATGATAACACTTGAAAACACACAAAAACATATGAAAAAACATTCAACCACACTATTAATAAAAACAAATCTATAACAAAACGTCAAGGAAAAAATTATTTTCTAGAAAATTTGAAAAATTCCTAAGCTTTTCCCAAGAATTCTTATGCTGTCATTTGGAATTTATGTTAGTATTATGTTCTGCAAAACAGTTTGACGTATGAATCTTTCAGCAATATGAATCTTTATACTTTATGTGTTTGTTTAAATTACACACGCAGTGTCTGCATCTAGGGATATGAATACATTAACATCAAGGCAAGCAGAAAAGCATTTACGTAAAGTCAAGTATTACTTTATATTTTGTAATTCCCCAAATTTACGCCAAATATTCAATATATTTTACATAAAATGAATAATGGGAAATACTTAACATTAAATGTCCAGAGATATTTAATGACATTGCGAGGTATATTGGTATAATATTAAGTGCAAAGAAAGACACAGACTTGCATGTCCAGTGAGAAATCCTCTCAGATAAAAATAAAAGAATAAAATGTCCACTTCATGAGCAGTATTTCTCTCTTTGATGGTTCCATCATACTTGTCTGTCATTTTCTTCTTGATTAAGAATGTGTTTTTAATTTTTATACGTAAGCATAGATTACTTTTCATAAGAAGAACTTAACTACAAATTTAAATTTTGGACTTTTCTTTTGACTCTATTACATGTACAAAATATAATAAAGGTTTCTAGAGCATGTGCAAATATCTATCTAAAAATCGTGTCCTGTATGTAACATGTTGTAGCACATGTCCTGCTTAAAAACGCTTCTCATTTGTTAAATTACACATAGTACATTCTAAATTCCCCATACCTAATACCACCTTCTGAGGTGACAGTAATTCTCCTTTAAACATGCATCCCTTTTTTGTTTTCTCAGCAATCATCCTTATGTGGCAGTAAAGGCCAGGGGGTTCCTTAAAAATTAGGCAGTAAATCTGTAGACTCCTTGAAGGTGGATAAGATGCAAGATACTCATCCTGAGTTGATATTTAGGGACACTGAAATTACACTTTCCTTCTTTGAAGAATATCTCAGAAAGAAAACAAATTACTTAAGCATGGAAAGGTTAAGACCTATACTTTCAAATTCTATGTATATGCATGGACCAATATTTTGTGATTCAGCTCACTTGAGACAAAATTCTCATCATATTAAAATAAGCTCTTGCAAAAAACTTATGTCAAAATATCCAAGAGACAAGTTATTTTATTCCTTACTGCTAGTCAAAATTTTATACAATCAAAAAATAAAATTTTTGGATTGATTGTATTTTAGAATTTCTAAGGCTATGTACTTTTGTACTATTAATTTATGCTATTAATTTGACACAAATTTGAGAGTATAAGACACATTGTTATGTCTTTAATAAATATGAAAACTGAATAGTGATATTTGATTTGAGGATAATAAAATAACTATAAAATTTTTTTCTATAATCTTGAACAAAATCAGGCAAATTATTGAATAAAATCTACTCTCTCAACTCACAGACCTTATATAAATATGCACACACTAAAATGCACACATGTCCTCACATAGGTCTTCATGCAAGTACATGTATGCAACGCCCAGTAACTGGTGTGGAGAGAAAGGATAGAAAATAAAAAATGGGAATGCTAAGGCATTATGGAGGAAAATGTTGAAGTATAACTTCAGAGTAATTTCTATCATCTGAAAGATCTCATGTGAATTAAACCTTTTTTTCCCCACAAAATTGGCAGCTTATTATGTTTCAATGGACAGGATGAGCTTATGGGAAAAGATCTTTAATCAAATACTGTCTCTTTAATCTAATGCTCTTACCTTGGCCAAGTTACTGAAGATACATGAACACAAGTTTTTTCACTTGTAATATTGATTTTTTTATACATATTGGTGTCCAGTAATGATTAGCTCCTCCTCTCAGTTATCTCTCTACTTTCCTGACTGATTTGCTCATTCTGGACAGTCTGCATTTTCCATCTTTCTTTTGGAAAAGTCTTTGTCCTTATTCCTATGTGCAGTCCTATTCCAGCATGTCATTTTCATTTTTGACCATTATTGATCTCTGTTTTTAACAACTCATCATCATCCTTTTCTGAACTCTTAAATATATGCAGTCCTTTAGGTTCTGACTTTGATTTTTTGTTCTTTGCATATTGTCCTTTCTAGGCCTCATCCATTCTTCATGTTCTAAAGTGACAGAACTTAAAGTTCATGCTTCAAATTTCTTGCTAATTAGGTACTGTAATAGTACTAAGTGTGAAATAAATAGAAAAAATATATATATATATTGGTCTCTTTTCTTGGTACCTGGCACAGAGCTCCTGAAACCTTTGTAATTTCCTAAGGGATAAGATCACTAGGAGCATCTTTTATTCTAACACTTGTTCTTTGACCCCCAGTTCCTGACACAGAGCTCCTAAATCCCTTGACGTTTCCTAGATAATAGAAACATCTTTTGTTCTAATGAACTGATTCATGAGTTCCTGTATGGGGTTGTATCACCAGAAAGACTAAGCCATAAGTAGAAGCTTGGAACTTTCAGCTCTACCTCAGAGGAGCTGGAAATGGAGTTAATAAGCCATCATGCCTATATATGATGAAACCTCCATAAAAATCCCAAAAGTACAAAGCTTACAGTGTTTTCTGAGTTGGTGAACACATCCAAGTGCTGCAAGGATGTCGTACCCCAGTTCCCTGGGGAGAGAAACATCTGCACTCAGGACTTTTCCAGACCTCACCCTATATATCTCTTCTGGCTGTTCATCTGTGTCTTTTATCATATACTGTAATGTATAATAAACTGCTAGATGTAAGTAAGTATTTCTCTGAGTAGTTTGAGCTGTTATAGCATATTATTGAACCCAAAGAGTGGGTAACGGAAACCTCAATATATAGTTGCTCAGTCAGAAATACCAGAGACAACCTGACTTTCAACTGGCATCTGAAAGGGGGCAACCTTGTGAGACTGTGCCCTTAAGTCATGGGATATGTCACTAACTCCAGGCAGATTTTGTCAGAACTATATTGGATTGTAGGACACCAATCTGGTGTCAGAGAATTGATAGATGTGGGAATAAACCCACGTCTGATGTCAAAAGTGTTGTAAGTGTGATTTCTTTTTATTGTAAGCTAATCATCATCATTCTCTACCCTTAAATAGCTTCTCCTATGTTGCCTTTTGTGGTTATTGTTGTTTGCACTGCCATTATTATTATTTTTTATCAACCAGACTTTCATCCTTAGGGTTAACTTTGTTTTCTCTCCCTCCATTGTCTACTATGTTACTAAGTCAAGTATTTCTGTTCTAGCAATATGTATTCTACCTATGTATTCTGTATTCTCTAATTATTTAATTATCACTTAGGCTTGTAATCTACTTTTCCCTGTGGCCCTGGAGACTTATTTTATATTGGTATGTGCTGTCTTGAGTCTATTGCCAATTCTTCACAGACCATTATGTTACCTTCTACTTTGGATCCAATATTAGGACTCAGAGTACACAGTTGTGTGATAAAGAATGATACTCAATTTATATCAACTGTGCTAGGTAAGATGGTACCAGATATCATCAGATTTCAATATTATGCTGTGTCAGCATCATTTCTCATATTGAACATCATTTGCTTTCACCTCAATGATGAGTACAAAAAATTCCACAGCTCATTTTATGGTATATTTTAGCTTGAACTTTTGAGAATAACACATAAATATTGTTCTGGAGAACAACCTGGGGATACTCCTTTTCTCTCTTCACACTTTCTTCCTACATGATGTCTGCCATTCATATACTTTTAAATTTCATCAATATACTGTACCTGAAGTCAAGATTTTTCCTCTGATCTCCAGAATCATATGTACAACTCCTTATCTACTTGACATCTCTTCTTGGATGCCTAATAGAATTTCAAACATAACATGTTCTTGAATTTTTCATACTCCAGAAAGCCACTGTGCATATTCAGTAACAGTTACCTCACATAATTTTATATCTATCCATTCATTAACAGGTGTCTCCCACAAAACTCAGCTAAAGTGTATCAAGTATATCCCTCAATTGTGCTTTTTTTCCTTCTGACTCTGGTTCTGTAACATCTGTAAATTCTAGATTTTATTTTTACTAAGATGGGTAAAATGAACCTATGACAGTTACTTGGCTTCCCCTTGTGCCTTCTCTAAAGCCATTTCCTATATAGAAATCAGCATTACATTTAAAAAAATATGACCCATTTAACAACAAGTCCACTTTTTAAACTCTCCAAGACACATTTTTCTGAGTGTTTTTTACCTTATTTTCTTTAGATTTTTGCCCATTTTTCCTTCTGCCATTTGAGCATACTTAAGAAGATTGTTTCAAAGTCTTTATCTAATAAGTCTGATGCCTGTGGTTCTTCAGAGGCAGTTTCTGCAGCTTTATTTTCTTCCTTTGAATTTGCCATGTTTTACTGTTTGTTTGTATACCTTATAATTTAATGTTGAGAATTAGGTATTTGAAAAAACGAACACCTCTCCCAGCCTTTGCATATTGGCTTTGAGCTGTAGTAATCTTTAATAATTAGCTTGACAAACTGTGAGCCCAGGATCAGCCTGAGGTGCAAGCTAAAGGTCTTCTCAGGTTTTTTGTGAACATGCATTTTGCCTGGTCTTGTGTGTAGCTTTATCAACTCCCCATATACATGGCTGCTTTTAAATGCCTTAATTTCTCAGAGTCTCATGCCAGGTTCTCCTGGGGCATTAAATTGTCCATTATATTCCTCTACCAGCAATCTTTTGCCCCAAGCATCTGTGGGTCTGCAGCTTTTCCTGCTGCTTCTCCCTGATTGACATCGAAGTTAGGCAAGACAGAGACCAATCCTTCAGGCAGCCATCAGACAGGTTAGAATATTGCAAAGAAAGTCTGCTCTTCTTTCTCCAGTTTGAGTGAAGAAACTGGGAACTGAGCTGCCACCTCCTCCAGACCAAGACCACACTATGGCATATATGGAGTGGGGAAAGAGAAAAAATACATACACACACACACACACACAAACACACACACACACGATTTTGTACCATTGTTAGAGGCTTTTTCTAATTTGCTGTTCATTTGGTTCTCCAGAGTTCCTGTTAGGTTACTTTAGCCAGTTTTTGTTTGTTTTTGATGTCTCCATGGAGAACAAGATCTTGGAGCTTCCTAACCAGCCATTTTGCTGATGATACTCTACCATTCCATTGTGAAAGATATTAGTGCAGGAACACAATGTTTTCATCAATATTTGTATTATCTGGTCTCCAGTACATAGTCTATCATGAATGCTCTGAATTCCTCCCGATTTTTCACAATACTTTCCAACTGAACTCTTGTATTCTTGTTACATTTCTACAAAATAAGATGTATATTTGTATTGAAAATTTGCAGCAGGACAAACACTTAGGCTTAATAGTGACCTCATCTAAAAAATATACCAATTTACAGTTATAGTTTAGTAACTTCACAGTGTTCTTGCTCATACCTAACAGAATATTATTTTCCCATTGAAACAATCATAATATGCTGGTATTTAACAATGAAAAATTTTTGAAACATGTTTCAAAATGATAGAACTTCAGGTACATTTTTCACTCATCTATATATGTATGTATAAAGTAGAGGTGAACTAACTACTTAGCTTTTACAAATATTACTTTGTTGGAATTTTTACAAAAAAAACTTTATAAAGCTCTCATGAGTCTATTTGCTCTCAAAGATACAATGATATCCTCAAAGTGATAGAACTGAATATATTGTAATTTTTAATGTATATCTAAATCTTTAAAAAATATATATTAACATTTTTTACCTGGGTGAGATTCTTTAGAACCATAGGTGCAATCTAACATATAAAATGATTCTCCGAAAATCTAAGGAAATTTAAATAAAGCAAAATGACGAGTGTTTATTTTTTCTCAGTAAACAGTATTTTATTCTTAAATGGGAAAAAGAAGTATATAATGTTTTAAGCCTAAGGACATTCATATATTTGTAAGAGATTTGAACACAATAACTGTAGATCATATCAACCAAAGTCTCTAGCACCAAATTACTCACTAGAAAGTAATTGCTTGAGGTAAAAAGAATTTTTTAGGTTTTCTTTTACATATAGAAACTTAAATGAGAAATTTACTAAGGCTGTGAGGTCCAAAAACTAAAGCATGACTTACTTCACTCTGTATGACAGATTCTAGGTCCATCCACCTCACTACAAATAACTCAATTACGTTTCTTTCTATGGCTGAGTAATATTCCATTGTATATATGTGCCACATCTTCTTTATCCATTCATCTGTCGATGGACACTTAGGTTGCTTCTGTGTCCTGGCTAAGATTGCTTCTGTGTCCTGGCTATTGTAAATAGAGCTGCAATGAACATTGTGGTACATGATTCTTTGAATCATGGTTTTCTTAGGGTATATGCCCAGTAGTGAGATTTCTGGGTCGTATGGTAGTTCTATTTTTAGTTTTTTACAGAGTGAAGTAAGTCAGAAAGAGAAAAAAAATACTGTATGCTAACACATATGTGTGTAATCTCAAATAAAAAAAACGTGGTTCTGAAGAACCTAGGGGCAGGACAGCAATAAAGACACAGACATAGAGAATGGGCTTGAGAACACGGGGAGGGAGAAGGGTAAGCTGGGACGAAGTGAGAGAGTGGCATGGACATATATACATTACCAAATATAAAATAGATAGCTAGTGTGAAACAGACACATAAAACAGGGAGATCAGCTGGGTGCTTTGTGAGCACCTAGAGGGGTGGGATAGGGAGGATGGGAGGGAGATGCAAGATGGAGAAGATATGGGGATATATGTATATGTATAGCTGATTCACTTTGTTATAAAGCAGAAACTAACACACCATTGTAAAGCAATTATACTCCAATAGAGATGTTAAAAAAAACCAAAAAACTAAAGCATGAGCACTTGAATATTCTGCTCACAATGATGGTGGACTGTCTTTGATGAATCTACTCTTCTTATGCATTCATCACATTCTGCAAACATTTTAGTTAACAAGGAAATTAGACATGACATTTATGCTTCTATGCCAAAGATGTCTTTCTTTTATGTGAAGTTTTGCAAAATGTGTTTTTGACAATTGTGAATAATTTCTATAGTTTATTTTGTTTTCTTTCTTATAAACTAACCTTAGACTTTTGCCTTTCAAATAGCACACAATGTCTGTACAGGTACAATACTCTTAATAAATTAACAAAAAAAGGATCTCTTAGCTAAGCCTAATCAACTTAGCAATGTTACCAATTAGGGAAACACATTGATTAGGAAGATCAATAAAATTCTTATTTGTTGGTAAAAATTCAGCATTCTTCAAACGTAATAAAAATGTCCTGCCAGCATCTTTTTCCTTCCAATGGAAAATAATAACATTCATTTAAAAACTGAGGAAGAAACCTGTTTTAATAAATTGATTCCAAAAGAACTTAGTAAATATGTACTGTGTTTATTTGATATTCAGTCAAACTCAGGTAATATTTCCATTCCATAATCTTCTATTTAATTTTCCCCTGACCCTAACCTGCACTATACTATATATTTCATTTTATACTCAGTTAAATAAATAAGTCAAATTCTCTTAGCCAATGAATTCATAGATATTCTTTGCTGCCAGTAAATCTTACCTTATGTTTTCACTTGTCAGATCAAGGTCATAAGCTGGAACTGGGAAACATGGTTCTGCTCCTTTTCAGGATCATCAGCAATCTTTTACCCCACACTTATATATGAATTATTAAGATAACTGTTGGTTGAAAAAAGAAAACTATCTCAAATGTAATACTGCAAAGTGTTGGAAGATTTGAATTTCCCATATAGCAAATATATATTGTTTCCAACCTCTCAAGTGAACTCTGATGAGAAGAATAAGAATAAACACTTGATGCAAAAATGGAGGTTGTCATCATAATTTAGGGCTAAAATAGAAGAAAAGTACCATATACACCTGGCACCATACAGATGAAGGCCAAACCCAGATCAATTGCCTTTGACTCAGTGCTGAAGAGGCATCATGAGTATCTACGGCAGCTGTATATGTAAAGTTTCCATAGACTCACAGGGTCAGAGAGATGCAGAAATCTCTGATAAATCACGTAGTCCACTGTGCAGTGCTGTATTTTACATGGCAAATAGATACATAGTAAATTTTAATACGTGATCTTAAAACAACTACTTCAGGATTAGCTTCTATTAATTTTTAAGTATTTTACCTGAATATCATAAACTCACAAATCGATGTTTGCCTGTAAATAGTTACCTAATATTCTCTTTTCATCATCATTCTTTTCTTTCTGATTTTTTCATCGAATACTGAATGTTAATTCAGTGCCATCATGCACTGACGCCAGCCCTCAGGAAAAAAATCTTGAAATTCTCTATTCTTTCTTCAAGTAACATATTAATATAATACACTATATTACTTTAAATATTAATTATGTAAAGAGGAATTCCCTGGTTTTCCAGTGGTTAGGGCTCCATGCTTCCACTGCAGGGGCACAGGTGTGATCTCTGGTCACAAGCCACGTGGCACGGCCAAAAAAAATTATGTAAAGGATAGCAATATGTATTTTCTCCAAATTTTATCTAATATATACTTCAAAAACAAATGTGTTGAATTAATCATACACACACAAAAAAGGATTGAGTCTTTTCTAGTACAAGTTAAAAGGGACTCAAGTCTTCTAAATCTTGGTTGTTGGAGATCTGATCATGCACAGTTCAAATTGATGATAAATGACTGAAGATATTTTAGTTGTTCATTAGTGAAATACAGTACCTAAGACAAAGAGAGGGAAATATATATATATATATATTCAATATTCTTTGCAGAAGCAAACTGAAAAATATCTCTACTTTAATTTCTATTTGGCTTACATTGGGTTTCCTTGTGATATGTTACTTCAAAAAAATAAACAAGTACTAATATATCTGAGAATTATTGAATATTTTTACATGTTCTTCTAAATGTAGTAAATGAATTAATTCGTTTACTTCCCTACATCAAATCTATGAGGTATGTATTATAATTATCTCTATTGAAGAAAGAGAATAAGAAACACTGGGATACAAAGTAGCTTTCAGAATGACAGAGCAAGTAGTGGCAGAGCGGAATTTGAAGTCAGGCAATGTGGTTTTAGAGACCATCTTTTCTGCTGAGATATGTTGCCTTAGTCAAAAGAAGGTGAAACCATTTCCAAAGACATATATACATTCAGGAGCCTTATACATATGTTATAAACTGAATATGTGTGCCCTTGAAAATTCACATGTTGAAGTTCTAGCCTCCAGTAACTCAGAATGTGACTGTAATAGAGACAGGCCTTTGAACAGGTAATTAAAGTAAAATTAGGTCATTTGGGTTCACCCTAATTCAGTATGACTGAGACACCAGATGCAGGTATGCACAGAGGAAAAGCCATGAGGGCACACAGCAAGAAGGCAGCCATCTGCAAGTCAGGGAGAGAGGCCTCAGAAGAAGCCAAACCTGCTGACACCTTGATATTGGATATCTAGCCTGTGAGAAAATAAAATTCTGCTTTTGCAAGCCACCAATTTGTGATATTTTGTTATTGTACCCCTACAAAATTAATACAATGTATGTCTACTAACTTTTTTGGGGGAAAAATACTCAGATACACAAGCACAGTAACCTCTGCTAACTTACGGAAATTGGATCTCATTAATAATAGCTTGTTACTAAAAAATAAAACCCTATTATTCTTTTAGCTGACATAAAAGATATTACAAAGAAAAAGATTCTGAGATTAATTTTAGGTGCTCTTTTGGTACTTATCAAACATAAACAAATAACAATTAAATAATTAACAATCCTATGTCAATGACTCACAATCTTAGACATCAATATTACTCCATTTACATTACCACATTTTATTTGGATTTATCATAGTTCTGAAAGTACAAAAAGATCTGCAGTCAAAATTGATTATAATGGGTGGGGAAATCCACTATATGACTTCATCTGAGTGATTTTTAAACAATATAAATACTATTTGAATTCACAGCTAGGTAAGAAAATGAATATTGACAAAAATGTATCTGAGGGTAAAAAAGTTATAATTTCATGAGAGCTTAGTATATATACCAGCTAATACTCTAATGTTTTATAAACACTTTCTCATCTATTCCTCACAATAATCATGTGGAATTGGTATTATTGTTATTTCAATTTTACATATCTTACCTATGTCTCAAACCAAGACTTAAAAATTTAGGAACCAAATCCACAGAGCCAGTACAAGTAAATAAATAAAAAGACATTAACTTATGGCTAATTAATCCACAAATAAAGGAGGCAAGAATATACAACAGAGAGAAGACAGTCTCTTAATAAGTGGTGCTGGTAGAACTGGAGAAGTATGTGTAAAAGAATGAAATAAGAACATTCTTTAACACCATATACAAAAATAAACTCAAAGTGTCTTAAAGACCTGAACATGAGACCGGAAACCATAATACTCCTAGAGGAAAACATAGGGAGAAAAGTCTTTGACATAAATCATAGAAATATATTTTTTGATCCTCCTCCTAAAGCAAGGGAAATAAAAGCAAAAATAAATAAATGGGAACTATTTAAGCTTAAAAGCTTTTGAACAGCAAAGGAAACCATAGACAAAATGAAAAATACAACTACTGAATGGGAGAAAATATTTGCAAATGATATGACCAGTAAGGGGTTAATATCCAAAATATATAAAGAGTTCATAGAACTCAACATCAAAAATGAGTAGCAGACCTGAATAGACATTTTTCCAAAGAAGATATGCAGATGGCCAACAGGCACATGAACAGATGCTCAAAATCAGCAATCATCAGAGAAAGGCAAACCAAAACCACAATATCACCACACACCTGTCAGAATGGTCATCATCAAAAAGTCTACAAATAACAAATTTTGGTGAGGATGTGGCAAAAATGGTACCTGCATACACTGTTGGTGGGAATGTAAATGTGCTGCCACTGTGAAAAACAGTATGGAGGTTTCTCAAAAAACTAATAATAGGACTACTGTATGTATGATCCAGCAATTCCACTCCTGCGTATATACCTGAAAAAAATGCAAATTCAAAAAGTACATGCACCCCAATGTTCATAGCACCATTATATATAATTGCTAAGATATGGAAGCAACCTGTATCTACCAACTGATGAATGGATTAAGAAGATGTGATATATATATATGTGATTATACATACATACATACACACACACACACACACACACACATAAACAATGGAATTGTACTCAACCATAAAAAGGAATTAAATTTTGCTATTTGCAACAACATGGGTGGACTTGGAGGGTATTATGCTAAGTGAGGTAAGTCAGTCAGAGAAAGATAAGTACTGTATGATACTTGTATATATATATACATATATATATATATACACATATATACATATGCATTCCACTTGTATGTGGAATATGAAATAGACAACAAATTAGTGAATATAACAAAAAAGAAACAGACTCACAGATATAAAGAATAAACTAGTGGTTACCAGTGGGGAGAGGGAAAAGGGAGAGGGGCTATATAAAGGTAGTGGATTAAAAAGTACAAGTTATTGGGCTTCCCTGGTGACGCAGTGGTTGAGAGTCCACCTGCTGATGCAGGGGACACGGGTTTGTGCCCCGGTCCGCGAGGATCCCACATACCGCGGAGCGGCTGGGCCCGTGAGCCATGACCGCTGAGCCTGTGTGTCCGGAGCCTGTGCTCCGCAACGGGAGAGGCCATAGCAGTGAGAGGCCCGTGTACCACAAAAAAGAAGGAAAAAGAAAAAAAAAAAAAAAGAAGTACAAGCTATTATGTATAAAATAAGATATAAGGATATAGTGTACAACACAGGGAATATAACCAATATTTTATAATAACTATAACTGGAGCATAATATGTAAAACTGTAAATCACTATATTGTATACCTGTAACTTATATAATATTGTACATCAACTGTACTTCAATTTAAATTTTTTTTAATAAGATAAACTAATAAAACAAACAAACAAAAATCCTTTAGATCTTCCTGACTTTACATCTCACTATGAACCAGACTCCACATCTGGGGTTTAGTGATTTTGGGTAAAGTGCTACTAAATGCCTGCTTCATCTTTGGGGGCAGGAAATACCAATCTGTGGAATTCCACACTAAATCGGTGTTCTTTCCATGTATAGCCAATGCTTTGAAGGTCTAAGGAGTTGTGTGGAAGAAATTTCTGCCAGAAAAAAAAAATAATAATCTTTAGAAATAGGCAGAAGAGTTTACTGTGAGATCTTTCACTATAAGGCTGAGCTTGACCTTCTATTTTCCAGGTTACTTTACAATTCTGTAGGGGCAGAATTTAATGTGAACATTTTTTCTGGATAAACGGGTAACTAATTTCTGTCCAATGGAACAAATAACCCTAAAGAGTACAGTTTATGAGACTTCTGGACATCACCAGTTTTATATCTAAAACAGCATTTTTTTTGAAAGCCTAATTAATTAATTCCCTTTAAAATTTATAAGTTGAACTACATAGTTTACAGGTATCAATTTATATTTGAATTTAAATCATGGTTTGCATTTTCAAAATTATATTTTCAACGGTAAAACTTTTCTAGTAATTGGTTTGAGAACAAATTTTATGTGATAATCGTAATATAATTTTAGCCATTATTTGAAGTTTTACCTGTAGATATATTATTTAACTTTATGAAACATTCAAAAGTAATTTCATAATTTAGGAAACTGAAAAGTTTTTAACTTGCAGCATGATATGAGTGTTTATTGAGTGAAGGGAGTGAGAAAGAATAACTTACTCTCTACTGAAATACAAAGACAGTCAATGTTTTTCTTTTTATGCTTTTTATTTTTTTTTCTTTTGTAGGGAAGGGAGTACAGTATTTTGAATTATCTGACTACCATACTAAAGTATATTTTAGAAGCTTCTTATGAAATTATAATTTTAATAAGCTGTAGTTCATAACATGATAGCACATAGCCTAAACTTAATTTTAACAGTTTGAACCTCAAGAATAGAAGATAAAGATCCACTGAGATTTAAAATTTTCTTAACTTAAATCCATACTGACAAGAATATCTGGATGCAAAAGACACACTGAAGATACTTGTTCAAAACAAATTTTTATTTCAAAGAGGGACTCAAATTATAAAAGCTTCTCTAGTGCAATTGAATCATAATATTAAACAATAATTTATATTTCCCTTTTCAGAAATATCATTCTATGTTAAAAGGACAAAATAGCTAGAAAACTAAAGGGAAAGAAATGGCAGTTTCCACTTCTTTGGAAGTAGAATAAAATATTCTCATAGTTAATTTTCCAATCTAAAAGTATTTAAGAACCCCACCTACTCATAGTCAATTCTCATGCCTAGAGAATAGCTTCTAAGAATAATTATGCCAATTGCCCATAAGTCTATGGTGGACATGGAAAAAATAACAGCCAGCCTCATCAGTTATAGCAATAGAACATTAATTCTTCCCTTAGAGCTAAGGATAAATTGATTCCTGGAATGAATGCAGCATTGCCTTTCTCACCAAAAACCTCCAGCCCTCTGCAACTTTCTATTTAAAGAAAAGAACTGCTCCCTTTGGGGAGGGCATACAGACAAATGAGGGTAAAATATTAGTACTCCTCTGCTTAGGAAATAATGAGCCATCAAATATATTTTTAATTTAAGCAGTTTCATCAGGCAAAAACTAAGCAAAATGTTGGTCTGAATATAATCAAGCATTCCTTCATGATAAATTTTTTTAAAGTTTATTTTGACTTAGGCTTCTGCCTGATGAGACCTTGTATAGTAAAATGGTCTTTCCCTACTCTGGTATCTAATTGTAAAATGAAAAAGTGCCCATGATTGAATAAACATTTAAAACTTAACCTAGAGATTATCATACTAAGGGAGGTAAATCAGGCAAAGACAAATATCATATGATATCACTTATATGTGGAATCTAAGAAATGGCATAAATAACATTTTTTACAAAACAAAAACAGACTCACAGATATAGAAAACAAAATCATGGTTACAAAAGGGGAAAGGACGAGGAGGGATAAATTAGGAATTTGGGATTAGCAGATACAAACTATTATATTTATATTAAACAGATGAACAACAGGGTCCTACTGTACAGCACAGGGAACTATATTCAATATCTTGTAATAAACTATAAGGGACCAGAATCTGAAAAAGAATGTATATATATATATATATATATATATATATATATATATATAACTGAATCACTTTGCTGTACATCAGAAACTGACATCACGTTGTAAATCAACTATACTTCAATAAAAAAGAAAAAAAAAACTTAAGGAAATAAAGGTAAATTAAAAAGTGATATAACATGCACAGTGGGATGAACCCACATCTAACGACTCCTCATACTTTACACAATCTTCTACTTCACATTGGCTTTCGGAGGTTGTTTTTAATCACAACAGGAGAGAAGTTATATAGTGCTTTTCTGTTAATGGATCCGCACTTAAACAAAACTTAGAATTAGTAAATGAGACTCCATTCCCTCACTTACATTACAAACTGAAATAAGTGACTTGATGAATATTTTATTGTAAATGTTGGAAGTGAAATTTGTTATTCCTTCTTAGAAACACACTAAAATGCTCTTAATATGAACTAATATGGGCAAATTGCTCTCATTCTAAAACTATAGAAAATTATGTTTTCTACTCCTTTGAAAATATTAGAAATTATCAATTATAAGTGTGTTTACACAAATATGTACCTCTTTAGTGTATAATGGCTGGAACTTGATGGAATCTGAATCAGTCAGTTTCTTCCTGAGAGACAGGGCTTAATATTTTCCAAAAGGTTTCAGAAATAATGCGAGTGAAGGAATATTGTTGCCTCACATTTTAGTTTTTCTATTTATTTAACAGATGGTCTCCTTTTGAGGTAATTAAGAATTAGAGTATATTTGAACAATTAACAATGTAGTTCAAACTACAGTTTTCTGATATGTTCAGACATTCATTTACAAACTCCACTTGATTGCAGTTGCTTTATTTATCAGACTCCATAAGGAATGGACATCAGGACAGAGGGTGATAGAGTCAAACAAATCTGGTTTTATATTCCAGCTCCAGAACTGCCTGCCTCTGTGAGCATGAATCTGTTAGAGATTTTAAAGATCCATCAAGCTAAATCTCTACAATTTATATAAGGAGGAACCAAGGTGCAAAATATATGAATCAATATGCCCAAAGCTTCACAGTCACTAGAATACTATAAACTTGTTCTCACACCTCTCAGGACAAACTGTCTTCCACTATGATTCATTGAAGCTTACATTCACTGAGCCCCACTGAGGAAAGATCATTATGTAGAAAACAAGTTTAATTTGGGGTAGCTACCTAAACCCACACATTTAAATGTCTTCATTTCTAGATGAGTTTGTTAGGAGAGCTATAAAATGTATAAATAAGTGGGAATATCCATATCAGTATTGGACACCAACTATAATAGCTGTCATCATTCAGAAAGTTCAAGGAAAAGAGCCTGAAAAACTTACCTGCCAATTACTACAAGAGGAAAAAGAGCCTATCAGAGAGTAAGTGCAAGGGCCTTTCAACATAATTCTATTTATACTCCTTTGTTGAGTTCATCAAGGGCCAGAGAAAAAAGAAAGACATGTGCCAGCCATACTGATGATCAGTTCTACAAATCTGTGTATCAGAATCCTCCCTCCTTACCTTCCCTACATTTCCACTAATACAATGTCTGAACATCTGTCTAAGGACAAACCCTTCACTTGTGACTTGTAGCCCATTCCCTTTCAGAATCAATCATGCAAAAGTATTACCACTTGGTTGTTTTCTCACATTTCTGCACCGTTAATTATTCTATCTCTACCAGTTAATTCCCATCAGCATAAAATATCCTTTTTTAGGCTAGTGCCTACCTTAAAACTTAAACTAAATCAAAAGGAAAATATTCCCACATCTGCATAAAGGAGACAAAAAATTCAGACCAACATCAACCTGTCCGAGAAGTGCAATCGCAAAAATGATAGTTAAAACACGAAAAGCAAACAAACAAAAAACACCTTTTAAAAACAGCATTTTCAAACTGCAGGAAAAGGAAGAAATTCATTGGAGTCCAGAAATAACAAGATAACAAAAATCCCTAAAGCATGATGTCATGTTGAAACCAGTTTTTGTGTATTTGTCTTTGGAGTATCTGCCAGTCATTGTTGGCCCAGAGCCTTGGTTTTAAATAACTAAGTACTTGGGCATGCTACAAAGACTATGCCTGAGATTTGGAAGACAGCTAAGAGACCTAAAGCTGAAATTCTAGAAATTCAATATCATTGACTTATGTAAAATAAGATATAAAAGGAAATAAAGAACCTGCCATTACTTGCAGGTTATACATTTGTTAATACACAAAAGGAAAATAATTTTGAACAAGTTATTTTAATTAATAATAGCATTTATAAATTTCATAGGATAATTTTTTTTTCCGAATTTTAAATAAATTTCTGTATCCTAGCAATAAACAAGAAATACAATTTGCTATCTATTTAGATATAGATATAAATATATACTATTTAAAAAACCAAAATAAAATGAGTCATACTTAAACATATATCTAAAAATCTAGTAAATATATGTAAAATACTGTAAAACTATCTTGAAATATGAAATCTTAAAAAGGAAAGTATATATGATGTTCAAAGAGTGGAAAACACAATATCATAAAAATAGCGATTCTATTTGTCTATATGTCAAAATGATGTAAAGATTTAATGCAATTTCAAGCTATTACTGTGTTGTTATACAATTAGACAAACTGATTTAAAAATGGATATAGAATATCAAAGGGCTATAAAGTGTCAAGTTACTCCTGAATAAGAACCAGTAGAGAAAATTAGCTCTAACAGATGTCAGTAGAGCTTCTTAAGTAAGAAAGTGTGCTGTTAGTGTAGCAATAAATAAATGAATAAAGTGAAAGAATTTCAATCTAAAATGGAATCAGAGGATAGGAAATAGAGAATCTCACACATGTTCCCTCAGGAAAATAAAACTTAAGAACTCAGAGACTGATTTCCCATAAATTCCTGATAAGATGGAAACTTATCTCCTGACCAATGAACATCTGCCAAGAATCTCTTTCCATCCTCAAGCCAATGAACTTACTGTTCGGACTCTGGCTGGGCTCCCAACTCTTTGCACTTCTTGCCCATACATAAAGCCCTCTCCAAACGTTCAATGCATTCACCGCCTGTAGCTTGCTCCAGTTTGCATTTCCAAAACTGAAATTCCTCTGCTATTTCCGGATAAACTTAGTTTCTGGTAATTCAAGTTTGCCTCAGTTTACATCTTCATTTAGGTTGACAATAAGTAGAACAGATCTAGATTTCAGTACAGTGTGTGTGTGTGTGTGTGTGCGCGTGTATGTATGACATAGTTTGATGTAGTCAAATTTAGGAAGCCATAGCCAATTAGTGGGGAAGAATGAAATAGTCAGTAAATATAGAGGGATATTTTTAAATTATATAGAAAAATTAAGAAAGATCATGATTTCAAACAAAATGCAAAAAGAAATTCATAATTGATCCAATTCTTCTTACATGTGGGTGACAAATTTTTTTAATGTTTAGAAAACTTCTAGAAAATATCTTTTAATGTTAAGATAGGGAAACATTTCTTAAATAAGACAATAAGTACAAACAATAAGAAAAAAACATACATTTGAAAACATTAAATTTAAGAATTTATTTTGTTTAAAACAGACAAAAGAGTGAAAGGTAAAGGTACAAACTAGGAGAAGATATTTGCAATAAAATAACACTAATAAAGACTTATCATCCAGAATACATAAAGAAATATCTTACAAGTTGGGAAGAATCACACAAAAACAAATTGATAATAATCAGACAAATAATAAAACAATCAACAGAAATAAACAGACATTTCCAGAATGAGAAACACAACTGGTGAATACACATGCTACATAATGACCAAACTCATTAGTAACCAGGAAATACAAAATAAGATCATAATGAGATAACATCAAATTTAAACAATTGGTAAAAATTAAGGAAAAAAATCAAAATCAAAATGTCTACAAGGATATAGAGGGGGTGTGGGATTCTTTTTATACTGCTGGTATAGGGAGAGGTAAATTGCTACAGATGCCATGAAAAACAATTTGCTAATGCTAAGTAAAGTTGGTTGCAAGCATGCCATGGAATTAGTAGTTCCAGTCCTAAGTAAAGAGAAACACTTGTACATACACACATGCACAAGAAGATAAAAAGACTGCCCATTGCAGTGTATTTCAGAATAGATTTTTCTTTTTTTTAAGGACACAATGACAAAACCCTGAAGCAATGGGAGGGGAAGCTGTTTTTAAATGGTGTATAAAGAATCAGGTCTTAGGGTTTTTGTTTCTTTGAGTTTGTTGTTGTCATTGTGCCTTTATTCTTTGCAGTACCTTACATTATCATGAGAAAAGAAAATATCTGTACTATTCTGAGAGTTATGTCTACTGAAGATGTTATTACAATAAGCAGCAAGTAAGAAAACAAGTGGAGATTCACTAACCACAGGTAGTCACTTATTCACCCCCAGTAGGCAAACTCCCAGAGATGGTTCACTACCATCTGAGGAATGTCACTGAGGGATTTCCATAGGGGTAAATTTACTCAGAAAGTGATAAGGTTAGGATTTGAAATGAATTTATTTGAGTTTATTTGGTCTTCGATTCTTCTGAATATAAAAATCTACAGGTCAGTAATTTTTGAGGTATAAATGTTATTGGATATTCAATAACATTAAGAATTCAGGTTCCAAACTAATTTGTCTAGATATTTTGGATGTGCCAAGGTTAGTTGAAGAAATTCTGACCTTTGTCACAATGATATACCATTCTTGTAGGAAAATTCCTGGGGCTCCTGCATAGCCACACAAGTTTTTTTTTTCTTTGACTTACTGTTGATTTTAAGAAAACTGATGTAATAAAATGGAAATCACTGTGTTAAGGTTGGCAACAAAAATATTACACTTCAGCATGGTGCTTTGCTAGAGAGCATGAAAGAAAAAAGAGGAAAGAAAGGAAGGAAGGGAGAGAGGAGATCAAGATGGCAGAGTAGAAGGGTGCAGAACTCATCTCCTACCATGAACGCATAAAAAATACATCTACATGTGGAACAATTCTCACAGAAAACTAACTGTATACAAGCAGAAAGACTCCTGTGAAACCAAGGCTATAAGAAAGATCAACACAGAGTCGAGTAAGAAGGGAAGAGAAGTAATCAGTTTAGAACTGTGTCCCTGGCAAGGAACTCCTAATAGAAGGGATATTATATGGTTGGATATCCTCCCTGGAGAGTGAGTAGCTTGAGCCACATGTTGGGTACTCCAGCCCTAGAGTCCAACACAGGCAAGCCCACTTGGTTTGAAGGCTGATGGGATTAACAGGAGGACTGTGTGTTAGAAGCCTAGACTCCATCTGTGATGAGTGTGCAATGCTTACTTACTCCTGAGAAGAGGAGGCAGATTGAAAACTGTACCAGTGGCTGGCCAATTTCCTGTGACTGCCCTAAGATACACCCAAGCATGAGGTAAACAAATGCTCCACCCAGCTTGGGAGCTCAGCTGTGAGACACATTGGTGGCTTGGACTCAGGGCAGCATCTGAAAGGGGAGGCAGCAGCCATTACTGGTGCCTAGAGAGGCAACACATCAGAAGGAGACTTCTTGTTCCAGTACTGCTCCCCTTTGGGACTAGGGTACTGGTGTTGGGAGGGGAGAGAGCACATACTTAAAGGGAACAAAGCCAGCTTGAACCCAAACCTAAGGGTATCTGCTACAGCAACTTGGGATCTGACCCTGTCCCTCATAGAGCAGTGATGGCCACTGAGCAGGGGGGAATCCCCAGCTCAAATCTGGTTCTGACCTGAGCCCTTACATCAACAGTGCCACCTCCCCACCTCCTACAATGGTGATAACTGCCAGCATACTATGAGGAAAGACATGAATTGTGTTCACTTCAAATCCAGCTCTCCCATGAAAGCCACTGGGCACACCCAGACTATATAAGGATGCTCCCACATAAGGATACCATTTCAAGACTGCATAGGTAAATGTTTCACCTAATCTTATAGATAGGAAGTTAGGCAAAAGAAGAAAGAATTTGTCACAATTGAAAGAGCTAGGGAAGATGTGGGACCAAGATGGCAGAGTAGAAGTATGTGCACTAACTCCCTCTTGTGAGAGCACCAGAATCACAACTAACTGCTGAACAGTCATCAACAGGAAGACACCGGAATGCACCAAAAATACCCCACATCCAAAGACAAAGGAGAAGCCGCAATGAGATGGTAGGAAGGGCACATTTACAATAAAATCGAATCCCATAACTGCTGGGTGGGTGACTCACAAACTGGAGAACAACTATACCACAGAAGTCCACCCACTGGAGTGAAGGTTCTGAGCCCCACATCAGGCTTCCCAACTAGGGGGTCCAGCAACGGAAGGAGGAATTCCTAGAGATCAGACTTTGAAGGCTAAAGGGATTTGATTGCAGGACTTTGACAGGACTGGGGGAAACAGTGACTCCCCTCTTGGAGGGAACACACAAAGTAGTGTGTGCATCAGTACCCAGGGGTAAGGGGGAGTGACCCCCTAGGAGACTGAACAAGACCTACTTGCTAGTGTTGGAGGGTCTCTTGCAGAGGCAGGGGGTGCATGTGTCTTACTGTGAGGACAAGGACACTGGCAGCAGAAATTTCGGGAAGTACTCCTTGGAGTGAGCCCTCCCAGAGTCTGCCATTAACCCCACCAAAGAGCCTGTAACCTCCAGTGTTGGGTCGCCTCAGGCCAAAAAAGCAATAGGGAGGGAACTCATCCCCACCCATCAACAGACAAGCGGATTAAAGTTTTACTGAGCTCTGCCCACCAGAGCAACACCCAGCTTTACCCAACACCAGTACCTCTCATCAGGAAGCTTGCACAAGCCTCTTAGCCTCATCCACCAGAGGGCAGACAGCAAAAGCAAGAAGAACTACAACCCTGCAGCCAGTGGAAGGAAAACCACATTCACAGAAAGACAGAAAAAATGAAAAGGCAAAGGACTATGCAGCAGATGAATGAGAAAAATAAAATCCCAGAAAAACAACTAAATGAATGGGAGACAGGAAAACTTCCAGAAAAATAATTCAGAATAATGATAGTGAAGATGATCCAGGACATTGGAAAAAGAATGGAGGCAAAGATCAAGAAGATGCAAGAAATGTTTAACAAAGACCTAAAAGAATTAAAGAACAAACAAACAGAGACGAACAATACAATAACCAAAATGAAAAATACACTAGAAGGAATCAACAGCAGAATAATTGAGACAGAAGAATGGATAAGTGACCTGGAAGATAGAATGGTGGAATTCACTGTTGCAGAACGAATAAAGAAAAAAGAATGAAAAGAAATGAAGACAGCCTAAGATACCTCTGGGACAACATTAAATGCATTAACATTCATATTATAGGGGTCCCAGAAGGAGAAAAGAGAGAGAAAGTACCCAAGAAAATATTTGAAGAGATTATATCGAAAACTTCCCTAACATGGGAAAGGAAATAGCCACCCAAGTCCAGGAAGCCCAGAGAGTCCCAGGCAGAATAAACCCAAGGAGAAACAGGCCGAGACACATAGTAATCAAATTGACAAAAATTAAAGACAAAGAAAAATGATTGAAAGCAACAAGGTAAAAGTGACAGATACATACAAAGGAACTCCCATAAGGTTAATAGGTGATTTCTCAGCAGAGACTACAAGCCAGAAGGGAGTGGCAGGATATATTTAAAGAGATGAAAGGGAATTACCTACAACCAAGATCACTCAACCCGACAAGGATCTTAGTCAGGTTCGATGGAGAAATTAAAACCTTTACAGACAAGCAAAAGCTAAGAGAATTCAGCACCACCAAACTAGCTCTAAGACAAATGCTGAAGGAACTTCTCTAAGTGGGAAACACAAGAGAAGAAAAGGACCTACAAAAAAACCCAAATCAAATGAGAAAATGGTAATAGGAACATACATATTGATAATTACCTTAAATGTGAATGGATTAAATGCTCCAACCAAAAGACACAAGCTCACTGAATGGATACAAAAACCAGACTTGTATATATGCTCTCTACAAAAGACCCACTTGATACCTAGAGACACATACAGACTGAAAGTGAGGGGATGGCAAAAGATATTCCATGCAAATGGAAATAAAAAGAAAATTGGGGTAGCAATACTCATAGCTGATAAAATAGACTTTAAAATAAAGAATGTTACCAGAGACAAGGCAGGACACTACATAATGATCAAGGGATCAATCCAAGAATAAGATATAACAATTATAAATATATATGCACCCTACATAGGAGCACAACAACACATAAGGCAAATGCTAACACTTATAAGAGAAGAAGTTGACAGTAACACAATAATAGTGGGGAACATTAACACCTCATTTACACCAATGCACAGATCATCCAGACAGAATATTAATAAGGAAACAAAAGCTTGAAAAGGCACAAAAAACCAGATAGTTTTAACTGATATTTCTAAGATATTCCATCCAAAAAGAGCAAACTACACTTTCTTCTCAAGTGCACACAGAACATTCTCCAAGATAGATCATATCTAGGATCATAGATCAAGCCTTGGTGAATTTTAGAAAATTGAAAGCATACCAAGCATCTCTTCCGACTGCAATGCTATGAGATTAGAAATAAATTAGAAGGAAAAAAGTATCAAACACATGGAGGCTAAACAATATGTAACTGAATAACCAAGAGATCACAGAAGAAATTGAAAAATACCTAGAGACAAATGGCAGCAAAAATACGACAATCCAAAACCTATGGGATGCAGCAAAAGCAGTTCTAAGAGAGAAGTTTATAACAATGCAATCCTACCTCAGAAACAACAAAAATCTCAAACAATCTAAGCTTACACCTAAAGGAACTAGAGAAAGAAGAACAAAAATAAAAATTAGTAGAAGGAAAGAAATCTTAAAGATCAGAGCAGAAATAAATGAAATAGAAACAAAGAAAACAATAGCAAAGATCAATAAAGCTAAAAGCTGTTTCTTTGAGAAGATAAACTAAATTGATAAACCTTTAGCCAGACTCATCAAGAAAAAGAGGAAGAGGACTGAAATCAATAAAATTAGAAATGAAAAAGGAGAAGTTACAATGGACACTGCAGAAATACAAAACATCATAAAAGACTACTACAAGCAACCCTATGTCAATAAAATGGACAACGTGGAAGAAAGGAAAACATTCTTAGAAAGGTATAAACTTCCAAGACTGAACCAGGAAGAAATAGAAAATATGAACAGACCAATCACAAGTAATGAAATTGAAACTGTGATTAAAAATCTTTCAACACACAAAAGCCCAGGACAAGATGGCATCATAGGTTAATTCTATCAAACATTTAGAGAAGAGCTAACGCCCATCCTCCTCAACCTCTTCCAAAAAATTGCAGAGAAACACTCCCAAACTCATTCTACAAGCCCATCATCACCTGTTATAAAATCAGACAAAGATACTACAAAAAAATAAAATTTCAGACTAATATCCCTGATGAATATAGATGCAAAAATCCTCAACAAAATGCTAGCAAACAGAATCCAACAACACATTAAAAGGATCATACACCATGATCAAGTGAGATTTATCCCAGGGATGCAAGGATTCTTCAATATACACAAATCAATCAATGTGATACACCCTATTAACAAATTGAAGAGTGAAAACCACATGATCATCTCAGTACATGCAGAAAAATCTTTTGACAAAATTCAATGCCCATTTATGATAAAAACTCTCCAGGGCTTCCCTGGTGGTGCAGTGGTTGAGAGTCCACCTGCCGATGCAGGGGACACGGCTTCATGTCCTGGTCCAGGAAGATCCCACATGCCGCGGAGCAGCTGGGCCCATGAACCATGGCCGCTGAGCTTGCGCGTCCAGAGCCTGTGCTCTGTAACGGGAGAGGCCACAATAGTGAGAGGCCCGCATACCACAAAAAACAAACAAACAAACAAACAAAAAAAACTCTCCAGAAAGTGGGCATAGAGGGAACCTACCTCAACATAATAAATGTCATATATGACAAACCCGCAGCAAACATCATTTTCAGTGGTGAAAAACTGAAAGCATTTCCTCTAAGATCAGGAATAGGACAATGAAGTCCACTCTCACCACTATCATTCAACATAGTTTTGGAAGTCCTAGCCACAGCAATCAGAGAAGAAAAAGAAATAAAAGAATAGAAATTGGAAAAAAAGTAGTAAAACTGACACTGTTTGCAGATGACAGGGCACTATACATAGAAAATCGTAAAGATGCCACCAGAAAACTACTAGAGCTAGTCAATGAATTTGGTAAAGTTGCAGGATACAAAATTAATGCACAGAAATCTCTTGCATTCCTATACAACTAACAATGAAAGATCAGAAAGAGAAATTAAGGAAACAGTCCCATTCACCATTGCAATAAAAATAATAAAATATCTAGGAATAAACCTACCTAAGGAGTTAAAATACCTGAACTCAAAAAACTGTAAGACACTGATGAAAGAAATCAAAGATGAGCAAAACAGATGTTCTTGGATTAGAAGAATCAATATTGTGAAAATGACTATACTACCTAAAGAAATCTACCAATTCAATGCAATCCCTATCAAACTACCAATGGCATTTTTCAGAGAACTAGAACAAAATTTCTCACAATTTATATGGAAACAAAAAAGATCCCAAATAGCCAAAGCAATCTTGAGAAAGAAAAATGGAGCTGGAAGAATCAGACTCCCTGACTGCAGACTATACTACAAAGCTACAGCAATCACGACAATATGGTACTGGCACAAAAACGGAAATGTAGATCAATGGAATAGGATAGAAACCCCTCTGGGGTTTACTCAGAGGTAAACCCACACACATATGGTCATCTTATCTTTGATAAAGGAGGCAAGAATATACAATGGAAAAAAGACAGCTTCTTCAATAAGTGGTACTGGTTAAACTGGACAGCTACATGTAAAAGAATGAAATTAGAACACTGCCTAACACCATACACACAATAAAACCTCAAAATGGATTAAAGACTTAAATGTAAGACCAGACACTATAAAACTCTTAGAGGAAAACATAGGCAGGATGTTCTATGACATAAATCACAGCAAGATCCTTTTTGACCCACCTCCAAGAATAATGGAAGTAAAAACAAAAATAAACAAATGGGATCTAATGAAACTTAAAGGCTTTTCACAGCAAAGGAAACTATAAACAAGGCCAAAAGATAACCCTCAGAATGGGAGAAAATATTTGCATACAATTCAACAGACAAAGTATTAATCTCCAAAATATATAAACAGCTCATGCAGCTCAATATGAAAAATCAAACAACCCAATCAAAAAATGGGCAGAAGACCTAAACAGACATTTCTCCAAAGAAGACATACAGATGACCAAGAAACACTTGAAAAGCTGCTCAACATCAGTATTTATTAGAGAAAGGCAAATCAAAACTACAATGAGGTATCACCTCACACCAGTTAGAATGGGCATCATCAGGAAATCTACAAACAACAAATGCTGGAGAGGGCGTGGAGAAAAGGGAACCCTCTTGCACTGTTGGTGGGAAAGTAAATTCATACAGCTACCATGGAGAACAATATGGAGGTTCCTTAAAAAACTAAAAATAAAATTACCATATGACCCAGCAATCCCACTACTGGGCATATACCCAGAGAAACCCATAATTCAAAAAGAGACATGAACCCCAATGTTCATTGCAGCACTATTTACAATAGCCATGTCATGCAAGCAACCTAAATGCCCATCAACAGATGAATGGATAAAGAAGATATGGTACCTATATACAATGGAATATTACTCATCCATAAAAAGCATGAAATTGGGTCATTTGTAGGGACATAGATGGGCCTAGAGACTGCCATATAGAGTGAAGTAATTCAGAAAGAGGAAAACAAATATGGTATATTAACACATATATGTGGAATCTAGAAAAATGGTACAGATGAACTTGTTTGCAAGACAGAAATAGATACACAGATGTAGAAAACAAATGTGTGGACACCAAAGGAGTAAAGTTGGGGGGGGGGGAACTAATAAAAGAAAGAAAGAAAGAACAATGGAAACACCCTCCTGAAAAACAAATTAAATAAACAATTTACCAGGTAAAGAATTCAAAGCTTTTGTTATAAGAATGCCAACAGAATTAGGAAAAAGAATCAACAAACATAGTGAAAATTTTAGTGAGGAACTAGAAAATATAAAAAAAGGACCAGTCAAATCTGAAGAGTAAATTAACTGAAGGAACTCCCTTGAAGGAATTAATAGCAGAGTAGGTGAGCAATAGATCAGTTGGACTAAATAGTTATCTACAGGACATTCCATCCCAAAACAATAGAATGCTCATTCTTTACAAGTGCACATGGAATGCTCTCTAGGATAGATCATATGCTAAGCCACAAGACAAATCACAACAAATTTAAGAGGATAGAAATTATGTCAGCATTTTTCCTCACCATGACTTTATGAAACTAGAAATCAACACAGGAAAAGAAATGGGAAAAACTAAGACATGGAGAGTAAAAATATGCTACTACATCGCCAATGGTCAATAAAGAAATCAAAAAGGGAATCAGAAAATACCTGAAGACAAATGAAAGTGAAAACAGAACTTTCCAAAATCTATGGGATGTAGGAAAAGCAATTCTAAGAGGGGAGTTTATAGCAATACAGGCCTCCCTCAAGAAACAAGAAAAAACTGAAAAAAAACAAACAAACAAAAAAAACAACCTAAGTTTCCATTTAAAAGAATTAGGAAAAGAATGAAGTCCAAATTCAGCAGAAAGAAGGAATTAATATTATTGGAGACGAAATAAACAAAGAGACCCAAAAAATTAGAAAGGATCAACAAAACGAAGAGCTGGTTCTTTGAAAAGATAAACAAAATTGATAAACCTTTAGCCAGCCTCATCAAGAACAAGAGAGAGAAGACCCAAATAAAGAGAATAGGAAATGAAATAGGAGAAATTACAATTGATATCAAAGAGGTACAAAAAGTCAAAAGAGAACACTACAATTATTTGCTAACAAATTGGACAACCTAGAATAAATGGACAAATTTCTAGAAACATAAAAGCTGCCAAGACTGACTCAGGAAGAAATAAACAAGTTGAACAAATTGATCCCTAGTAGTGAAATTGAATTTGTAATAAAAACTAACTCCCAACAAACAAAAGTGCAAGACTGGTCAGCTTCACAACAGAATTCCAGCAAACAGTTAAAGAAGATCTAATACCTATTGTCCTCAAACTATTTAAAGAAATGGAAGAGGATGGAACATCCCAACTTGATCCTACGAGGCCACCTTTATGCTGATATCAGAACCAGAGAAAGACACTAAGAAAGATGAAAATTCCACATCAATATATCTGAAGAATATAGATGCAAAAATCCTCAACAAAATATTAGCAAACCGAATCCAACAATGTATAAGAAATATCATACACCATGATCAACTGGGACTTATTCCAGGGATTCAAGGATGGTTCAATATTTGCAAATGCACCACATTAACAAAAGATTAAAAAAATCAATAAATGCAGAAGAGTATTTGACAAAATTCAACATCCATTCATGATAAAAACTTTCATCAAAGTTGGTATAGAGGGAACATATCTCAATATAATAAAGGCCATTTATGACAAACCCACAGCTAACTTCATAGTCAATGGTGAAAAGCATAAAGTTTTTCTCTAAAATCAGGAACAAGACAAGGATGTCCACTCTCACCATTTCTACTTAACATAGTATATTGGAAGTCCTATTCACAGCAACCAGACAAGAAAAAGAAATATAAAGAATCCGAATTGGAAGAAAAGAAGTAAACCATCAGTATTTATAAATGACATGATAAAGTCTTCACTAAATAACTATTAGAACTAATAAATGAATTCAGTAATGTTGTAGGATACAAGATTAATATATAGATATCCATTGCTTTTCTATACAGTAATAATGAGCTATCAGAAAGAGAAAGCAAGAAAACAGCCCCATTTAAAATCACATGAAAAAGAATAACATACCTAGGGAATAAAATTAAACATAGAGGTGAAATACTTATATTCTGAAAATTATAAAATATTGGCGAAGAAATTTGAAAATGATACAAAGAAATGGAAAGATACCACATGTTTTTGGATTGGAAGAACTACTATTGTTAAAATGTCCATACTACCCAAAGCAATCTACAGATTTAATGAAATCACTTACAACATAATATTTTTCACAGAACTAGAATGACTAATCCTAAAATTTATATGGTACCACAAAAGAACCCAAATTGCCAAAGCAATCTTGAGAAAAAAGAACAAAGCTGTATTACATGCCATGATTTCAGACTATACTACAAAGCTACAGCAATCAAAACAGTACTGCATGAGCACAAATACAGACACATACTTAAATGGAAGAGAACAGAGAACCCAGAAAAAAACCTATGTGCATATGGTCAATTAATCTATGACAAAGGTGGCAAGAGTATACAATGGAGAACAGATAGCCTTTTCAATAAGTGATGCTGGGAAAACTGGACAGCTTCATGTACAGAAATTAGATTATATTTCCTCACAACATACACAAATTCAAAATGCATTGAAGACCTAAATGTAAGACCTAAAATCATAAAACTCTTAGAAGACTGCATAGGGATAACATTTCCTGAAACAAATCCAGGCAATATTTTTTTAGACCTGTCTCCTATGGAAAAGAAATAAAAGCAAAAATAAACAAATGGACCTAGTTAAATTTAAAAGCTGTGGCATAACAAAGGAAACCATTTACAAATGAAAAGTCAACTACGGAATGAGAGAAAATATTTGCAAATGATATGACCAAAAAAGAATTAATATATAAAATATATAAACAGCTCATACAACCAAATATTAAAAAACCTGATTAGAAATTGAGCAGAAGACCTGAATAGACATTTTTCCAAGGAAGATTTACTTATTGCCAACAGGCACATGAAAGGATGCTCAACATCTTTAATCATCAAGGAAATGCATGTGAAATCCACAATGAGATATGACTCACACCTGTCAGAATAGCTACCCTCAAAAGTCTACAAATGTCAAATGTTGGAAAGGATGCAAAGAAAAGAGAATCCTTGTATACTGTTGGTGGGAATGTAATCTGGTGCAGCCTCTATAGAAAACAGTATGGTGGGTTCTCAAAAGACTAAAAATAAAACTACCATGTGGTCTAGCAATTCCACTCTTGTGTGTACATATGAAGAAAAGGAAAACATTAATTCAAAAAAAAAAGCAAAACATGCACTCCAGTGATCATAGCAGTATTATTTACATTAGCCTATATATGGAAGCAACATGTGTCCATCAGCCAATAGATGGATAAAGAAGATGGAGTATATATATGTATACACACAGACACACACACAGTGGAATATTACTCAGTCATAAGAAGAATGAAATTCTGCCATTTGCAACAACATGAGAGAGTATTGTGCTTTGTATATATGTCAGTCAGAGAAAGACAAATGCTCTATTTATCACTTGTATATGGAATATCCTAAAATATTTAAAGCCTTGAGATGCTATTGAGCATTATCTTTTTACTACAGGTATACTTTATTTTACTGCACTTCACTTTATTGTGCCTTCCATATATTGTTTTTTACAAATTGAAAATCTGTGGCTACCCTGCAATGATTAGAAGTCTGGTGCCATTTTTCCAACATCATTTGGACACTTTGATTTCCTGTGCCACATTTGGGTAATTCTTACAATATTTTACACTTTTTCATTATTATTATATTTGTTATGGTGATATATGATCAATGTTCATTGACGTTACTACTGCAAAAAGTTATAACTCCCTGAAAGCTCAGATGATGGTTAGTGTTTTTTAGCAATAACATGTTTATTTAATTAGGAAAGAAAGAAAGAAAGAAAGGAAGGAAGGAAGGAAGGAAGGAAGGAAGGAAGGAAGGAAAGAAAGAAAAGAAAGGAGGGAGGCAGGGGAAGAAAGAGTGGAAGACAGAGAGAGTAAGCATGCTTATTAACAGTTTTGGATTGTATTTTTTTTGCATTATCTAGATTAGCATTATTGTATGAAACAATAATGTGCATTTACAGGTAGTCACATTTATTTTAAATTTCTTTATTTTTCAGAAGTTGAATATTTAAGGAATAGTAAATCACTTTTTCTCAAACATTGTAACAATCATTATGTGCATACAATTAATAAGATACCAGAAAAATATGGCTGTTTGATATAATCCAGTGAATTATAATACAGAATAAGTTTATTAGCCACATGATAGTTAAAGACAAAAACTAGAAATAAGAAATCTTTGAAAAATGAAGACATTAAAATACACAGAGAAAGATAAATTTTATTAAGTAAAGGCCTTAAAGTTATTGATGTAAACAGTGGAATTTGAAACACCTGTTTTTCTTTGTTTTACCTAGATATTCTACAATATTTTTAATAAAATTATGTAATCATAAAGTGACTCATTCAAAGTCTTCTATTTCTTGTATATCACACTTCAGAATAATGTCTCATTCTATGAAACTGATAATGGCATCATCAACAAACACAAAATTTTGAAATATTACAAAATAGGTAAGTAAAATGTCTAATAAAAATTGTAAAGGAAAATTATTTCTCATAACATAAAATAATGGTCTCTTTGGTGAATATAACTGAAAGGACCTTGCAAGGGAATAAACTATATTTTCATAATCTTTGATCATTCTCTCTTTGGTATAGTTTGTTACCTATGAACATACCAATTATATTTCTCTGTTTCAAGTGACACATTCAGCATAACCTGAATATTTAAATACATTTAGTGTCTCTGTTGTCATCTTGAAATACTGTTCATTTAAATGAGGTTTTAGTGAATAATCATTAAAAAGCTGTAAAACTTCCTCTAGGATTGCTTAGAAAGAATCAGCTTACTTTTGGTGTTATTTTGTGTTCTCTCTGAAGAAAATATTTGGACTCACAGCAGCAATATAGATAAGAAAAATTGTGGACTTAAATGATTAATGGTTAAGTTTAGACATCAGGGGCCAGGCAAAGGGTGAGGAAGTCCTAATGGACTTTTGTCTTTCAGGTCACTGTTCTGAATTTCATGCAGTTCAGTAGTCTTGATAAGACATTACCATCAAAAAACTGAGAAATATGAGCCTGGCCATATCCTGATAGCAATGGAAATGAATGAGAATTTTATATGAAAGAGCATGTATGAGATAGAGCATGAAGGGGCCCAAATTTGTGATATTCATATATGTGTTTGATATATCTGTAAACATGATATATGGTGAACCTGGTTACATGTAATCACAGAAAGGTGAAGGAAAAATGAATTAATTCTACATTGCAATTTAAGAAATTAAGTTTAGAGATATGTTAAGGCAATAGAACACACTTTAGAAACAGAAAGAATCAGCATTGAAATTCTGAAAATTCTTAGGTGAACATTAAAAATGGCAGTTCCTAAGTCCCTGAGCTGGAGAAGAGTAAAAGAAAATGAACATCTGCTTTCCATGTCATTCAGATGCTTCCCCTCATGCTGAAATATATGGTGAAAAGAGCACATTTATCCATGTCTACCCATATAAGCATATGGGTGATCAACAGAGATTTCAAACATGTTTCTAAACCAGTTAATACTAATTGTTTATCAGTGATTTCTTATGATATGTTTAACTGAGTTCAAAAGATATTATTCACCACTTGTGATACACTAGGATAAATTTTAGATGGAAACCACTACTATCAAGACAAAGTTCATGAATCGAAAAGTCACAAATTACTAGAAGAAATTAAGCAGATGCATGTAAAATAAGTTATAATTATATTAATAAATTTCATAATATTCCAAGAACATTTTTTAAAGTGTTCTGATATACTAGCAGATCAGAAGATCAGGAGAGGGAAGAAGTTATATAACCTCTCTTCCTGTCCTAAACACTAATTTTGTGTCTTATCTGTGGACTATTTAATCATTATTAATAATTTTTTACTCAAGATGTCAACAGCTTCTCATGGGATATCACTGCTCCAGCACAAGTAGCCAATGTGGAAAAAATAAATTCACCTATGTTTAAAGGATAAAGGCTGAGCTGTATATTAACATAGCCATAGCCAATTTTAACTGTTCCTCAAGATTGAAAGACATTGAGTCATGAGCATTCCATTTCAGTGCCCAATCACTGCTGTTGTTTTTGTTACTGTTGTTTTCAACTCAGAATCCATATTTGTTCAATACTAAGTTTTTATGAACACTAATAAAAAACTTGTTTTCAGTGTACAAATATGTGTAGTGCCAGGAGTTTTACTGAGGAATATCTGGTTTTAGAATAAGCGGAATTTTGTTTGAATTCAAGTTTCCAATGAGCTTCATGTACGTGAATGACTATGAGCTTTGGTGAAATGTGATGGTTTTGACACAACTTTCAAGTTATTGATGTGCCCGTGGGCAATTTAAACTCCCTGAGCCTGACTTTTGTTATTTTCAGATGAGTATAATAATATCTTTCTCACATGCTGCTATCATAAATTATAGTTTTATATGTAGCACCTAAGTGCTAAATAGCTTTACTGTGTAGAACAATTAACCCAATATTTGAAAGAAAATGACACTTTGTCTAGTGCATCATTTCCTAGGAGAAACTATAAAATTTGACCTGATGGTCATCTCAGAAGAGGAAATTAGCAAGTGGGTCACATAGGAAGGGATGAGAGAGGGTAAGTACAGTGTAGAATATCCAGTTACTTATGTTAAACTGGTTAGATTGTAATTTTGGAAGCTTGAGTTTGTCAACCTGAGAAGGCTAGGAAACATACATGTATGTATGAAGACTCTTCTTGGTTTTTATCATCTCTCTCAGTACTTTAATAAAGACTCCAGAAAGCTCTCAGTAATTAAACTTACCTGACATTTCTAAATTTAATTTTTCTTACCTAGAATAAATGTATTTGTGCATGTAGCTGTGCTGTTTGTATTTTGGGCATCATGGAATATATGTATATGTGTGACTGTGTGTGTGTGTGTGAGCATGTGCATGCATACTCACACATGCCTGCATGTTTGTGGGTCTTCATAATTTAAGAAACACTATGATGTTTTGTCACCCAAGTATGTTGAGAACCTTCAAGTATAATGAGTGTTATCACTCATCTTCCCTGCTGTGCAAGCAAAGTGACCTTCTCAAGAAATCAAATCTCCACAATATATTCTCACCAGACTCACACTATTCACAAACTATTCAAGGGATTTCAACATACTTAGACTGTCCTACAGGCCCCTTTTTTATCCTGGCCTATGTCATTGTTCCTATTTCAACCCTACCATCTCTTTTTTTGTAAGAGTCAGACAGTCAAGCCCTCTTTCTCAAATAGCAAGTGAGGCGGTAGTTTGAGATGAACTTGAGAGGTAGGAAGGAGTCAGGTCAATTATGTAGGACCATTCCTCTTGGCATAGTTGACATCTGTCCATCTTTATCACTGAGCTTATGCTGATGCTTCAGACTTGATTCAAGCATTGCCTCTTCAGCAATGTCCCTTTCTAGCACAAGTCTTGGCCAGATTATTTTGTTAAATATTATAATCCTTTCCAGCCCTTATCTCAATTTTAAATTTTACATTTACTTGTGTGACCATTTATATTATCTATCTATCTACTATCAACTGTTTGTCTGTCTCATTTCCCCATAGACCCCACAGTGAGCTCAATGAGAGGAGAAAGCTCATGTACTTTGCTCACCATTAAATCCCCACAGGTCTAGAATGTCATTAGACACAAAATTTATTTAGTCAACTATTAAATCTCAGTTAACTTTTTGTCTTTTCCCCAGAATTCAGTATTTTATCTTTTTTGTTAAACAAAGGCTTTCAGAATCTGTGTAATGACAGGTTAATTGATCAAGAACTATTGTTCATTTATTTAGCAAGCAAATTATTTTTTTAAGCACTAATATCTGCTGGAATATACTGTTTCTTAATGAAATTAAATTATGGTGGTGATTATTTTACACCCAAATTTTCCTAACTAGAAAAGATAGTTTTTCATATATTTTAATAGCTTACACAGCTTTATATATGCATAAGAGCAAAACCAGTCATTTAAAGCAGATAAATGAAAGTTACTTTCCAGCACTGAAATTTTATGAATCTACATACCACTTTAAGTCTATGAAGTGCTTTTTCTTAATTCCATGACTGTATCTTTTTTTATGATTTTAATTTGTCCTGACACTAAAACATCATCTCCTTTTATAACTTGAATCAGCAGCCACTGGAAATCTTTAAGCTGATGCCAAGATCCATTAACCTGAATGGTGAATCAGCAGACTCAAGTTAAGCAATGTAAAATATTTAAGATTAAATTTTCCCTCTTGCTGTTTATCTAAAGGTCTTATAAGGGATTATCTGATTTAAGCTATTGATGCTTTTAAAAATATGCAGCAACACCACACTTTCTGAGGGTTATCTTGGTGCCCTCTCTGCTATTTGAGGTTGATGGAGCCTCTGGGTGGATGACTATAGTATTTCAGAGGCAGATTTCTAAGCAGATACAGAAATATGAAGGGATAGTCCTTAGCAGATTTGAACATATTACATGGTCAATGCTCCCTGGAGCATTTGAGTGTCCAAGAACCCTACTTAGAAGTAGCTATTGTTTTCCCTAGAGGAGCTCTAGGATGGCACAAAATAGAGTATACATTTTATAAGATAACTCATACCCTTATGGCTTTGACTTTTGCTGAAAATGTTTAACATGAATCAACATAATATGTTCACTCTAATACACCCTACTGATTCTCTAGATACTTTTCTGGAAACATTGACTTTAGATAGATAGTAATGATGTGAATCAGACATACTGGATATAATTCGGAAAGCACTATATTTCATCAATAACCCCATTTTCTTTCAATTGTTGTCTTGCTCTATTGTTTTGAAAATAGTTGTCTCATAATGGTCTTCCTAATACAAACCAGTTCAAAATAAACAATCTCAATTTCCTTAACTATTTCCTGTATTATATGATTTTTGTATCTCTTAGACTCTTAGTCTGGCCCCTGGGGAAACATATTTGTCCATATACATTTAGAGAACGTCTTCTTTGTACCATATGCTGTGCTAGATATTGTGATACAGATATCTCTTCTGATTTTAGAAATGCTCCAAAATACCTTCTGCAATGTTTTCTTCAGAGATGATGCAAATAAGCAGTTTTGTTTGAGTTAACACAATCTTGTATTATATATTAACGAGCTTGTTACTCTCTCATACACGTTACTTCAAATTTCTTCTCTTCTTTATATCAGCTACTCTATATGCCTAAACTAATATTTTCTTTATCCTCCTAGATGATACCTTGTTTATGTAAGTCCAAGCTTAAAAATTCTTTAAACAACTCTCTTGAAGTTGAATGTGTTGCTCTCTACTCAAATTTCCACATTTATTTTTCACATTTTACTTTCTGTACTTGCATTGTCATTATTTGGTAAATGGTTATCTTTTTGTTTGAATATGTGAACTGAAACTTTTCAGTATGTAACTCTACATTTATTTCAATATTTCTCAGTGCATGGTACATAGTAGTGAATAAATGGATCAAATTACCAATCCACGTGGAGAGGCATAGCCCCAGAATTTCTAAAGGTATGGATTTATGGGACAGGAAATGGGAAGATAAATAGCAATATAATTATGACTGATAAAATCTGTGTACTTTTTAAGCAGACATTCTTTGCTTTATTAAACTTGATAAAATATAGCTACGGTACAAGGTAAAATACAGAGAGATGTTTAGAATTGTTTAACCAGGTATGATAGCAAAAGTGAACTGTCCACGTTTGGGCATAGAAAGGGACTGCACAGATGAAGTCGAACTGAAAAAAAAAAAAAAAAAAAGCATACAAAGCCAACGGCTAAAAGTTTTGCCCCCATTGTTATTATACTTGAATATCATTTTAAAGCAGTTTATTAATTCATACACAATCCAGTTTTTCATATATTATACTTCTGTTTGACTATGTAATTGTCCAATATAAAATAATACAGATAGGCAGTTTTAGGTAGAAGTACTTGAACTGACAAAACCTAATCCATGTTTGCAGCACTGGGACACTTATGTCCAACTTGAATGTTAGATATGCAGTATGTCTGGAAAATAGTGCCCAAACTACTCTGCCCTGTAGTGAGTCAACTCTTACTTAAACAGTCAGCTGAAAATATTGCATAACTTCCAAGGAAAACACATATTAAGAAGACACTTCTGAGAGGGAGAGTGAAGATGCTAAATGGAACAGTGAGGAAAACTGCATGGTCAAGGAAAGGTCAAAGCTAGAGATTTATACACATAGCAGCAATGAAGCTGAATCCAGCCTCTGTATCCTGAAACCAAATTAAATCTCAGAGATAGAGTTTTGGGTGAAGTAGGAAAGAATAGCTCTATTGTTTGGCCAGGCAAAGGGAGTCACAGTGGGCTAATGCCTTCAAAACTGTGTGTCCCAACCTGAAGGAGTAGTGAGAAGTTTTATAGTAATGGTTCAAAGAGGAAGTGATCAGTTCATGGACGTTCTTCTGATTGGTTGGCGGTGAGGTAAGTGGGAGTCAGCATTGTCAACCTTCTGGTTCCAGTGGGTCTGGGATCTATGTGCTTGTGGGCAGCATACCATTGTTAACCATTAACTTCTCCCACCTGGTGTGGGTTTCAGTATCTGCAAGACAGCTCAAAGATACTGTTGTGTGTACCCCTTGATGGGGAACCAGAACCTTGCCCCAAGGCTGCACTATTGTTTCTCTTGACTGTTCCTCCCTTGTCTCACATCCCCTCCCTTCTCTAATTAACAACTATTTGAGCCTGCCTGTTGGAACTCAGGAAGGTCATGGAAGCTGAATGAAGCCTATTTTCTATAATCAAAGAAATGGGGACACAGAAAGGCTTTTGTGCCCAGGAGCCCCACAGGGTCCTGCTCGGTATAAGCAACTCTCCTAACTTTAATTATGTCAGGCTTCTTTCGTACACTCTCCGCCCAGGTTACCCATGTCCTTTTCATCGAAGTAGAAGAAGGATAAAAGACAGCACAGAGTATTTGCAGGAAGGGACCATATCTGAATGTTATATTTCATATTAAGTAAATCATCTTACATTTGCCACCCCATTGCCTCTGTCAAGAGCCAAGGACTATCTCTGGTGCTCCAATATTTTTTTATTATTGTTAGCTATTGGATCATAGTTAATACTCTTTGTTAGTCCTCTAGGCATTTCCTATAAAGCAGTTCCTAACCAAAGAAACTTGATTTAATAGATACCTTCAAAATATTAGTAATGTCAGATTTCCCAATGTTAGGTCACAAAAAATTCCTAAGTAATGATGTGGAAATTAAAAAATATATATATTACAAGCTCCATTTGTACATGTCAGAGATAATCAGTGAAGGGTTCTATGCTTTCAGTAAGAAAATAATCGAGGATAATTGTGGGATCTGAGTATGGTAGACAGTTTTAGGGACATAGGAGTGAATGTAGTGACCAGCTATGCCATCATTTCCAAAAATGTTAAACACTGAAAAAAATGATTTTATCAATATATATACAAGCTGACTTCTTTTTTTTTTTTAATTCTTTATTGGAATATAATTGCTTTACAATGGTGTGTTAGTTTCTGCTTTATAACAAAGTGAATCAGTTATATATATACATATGTTCCCATATCTCCTCCCTCTTGCGTCTCCCTCCCTCCCACCCTCCCTATCCCACCCCTCTAGGTGGTCACAAAGCACCAAGCTGATCTCCCTCTGCTATGCAGCTACTTCCCACTAGCTATCTATTTTACGTTTGGTAGTGTATATATGTCCATGACACTGTCTTGCTTTGTCACAGTTTACCCTTCCCCCTCCCCATATCCTCAAGTCCATTCTCTAGTAGGTTTGTGTCTTTATTCCTGTCTTACCCCTAGGTCCTTCATGACATTTTTTTCTTAAATTCCATATATATGTGTTAGCATATGGTATTTGTCTTTCTCTTTCTGACTTACTTCACTCTGTATGACAGATTCTAGGTCCATCCACCTCATTACAAATAGCTCAATTTCATTTATTTTTATGGCTGAGTAATATTCCATTGTATATATGTGCCACATCTTCTTTATCCATTCATCCAATGATGGACACTTAGGTTGTTTCCATCTCCAGGCTATTGTAAACAGAGCTGCAATGAACATTTTGGTACATGACTCCTTTTAAATTATGGTTTTCTCAGGGTATATGCCCAGTAGTGGAATTGCTGAGTCATATGGTAGAGTTTCTATTAAAGATGTTGTAAATGTATTGTAGAAGTAAGTTTTAAACAGTTATGTTAAATAAGCGTGAAATTTGCTCAACTGAAGAAATTCAATTTATTCTGACTCCTCTTATTAAGAGTAAAATAGAAATTCTGCTTATTATTTTAATATTTACTAAGCATTTACTTAAACAGTTAATTGACATATTGTGGGTTTTCTATCTTCATTTTAAAGCACACTCTCCAACATAATATCCATCACCAAATCCTGCAGTTAAGAAGTTGATGTCTATTAAAAATAATATAGAACATTAAGAAAAAATTTAAATAGCTAAAAAAAGTTATGAAAATTAATGGAAAAATAACTAAGCTAAATAACCAAGGAATGCCAATGAGTAAAAGGGTTTACAAAAAGACTTTTGTCATAAAGAGTTTGTGGTATTTGCTTAACTTCAAATTCCCTACCACATAGATGCTAGTCTATATACTATAATTTTCACTTCGTAAATAATGCTTCTTAAAGAAGCCTTCTCTTTTTTCATTATGGTTATAAAGTCAACACACCATAAAGTTATATTTTTAAGAAGAATAAAAAAACATAATGTTGTTTTTTAGGATTAGATATTATTTTTATAACCAGACACAAATAACTTCAAAAAAGAAATTTTAATTTTTAAACACATTCCTAATTTTAGGAATTTTGTTTGTTTTGTATATGTTAATAAAATTTTCTAGATTAGATTACTAACCTCTTGGCTGCACTTGCAGGTGGTAACTAAATATCTGTGGTAGACAGAGAGATAGCTCTCCCATCAAGGAAGTACAGGGTACCTACCTGAGGGAAGCGTGGTCAGCAGAGAGATTTCAGCTATCAGCTCCTTCAGGTTCTGCCCCACAGAGCCAACTGGTCAAATGTCTTTCCTTTCCCTGGTCAGTTCACATTCAGTGACTGAATGAGGCAGGAGTATAATGGCCCAGTGTTTTTGCCCCCCACCCCCACCAAAATAAAGAATACTCAGAAGGACAATATTGCTCCACAGCTTTTGCTAGGTTGAATGAGGCTCTGTTGGGCCTGCATGATAGTTCCAGTTGTGCCCTGCCTGATCCTGCTCTGTCCACTTTCCTTTCACAGGTGTTGATCACTAGGAAATATATGGCGCTCCAAACTCTGTCACATCTTCTGCTTCTGGAAACCATAATATATGACAGTTTAAAGAGAAGTGGTTTAAAAGTGCAGGTTATAAAGTTTTACAGCTAAATCACTAGCCACCTGGCCTCATGATTTTTGACAGGTAGAGCAGAGACAGTCCCTGGCACAAGGTGGCAGTTCAATTGTTAAAGTTAGAGATGAATCTTGATGGTGTATGGGTGGAAAGGAATGCATTAGTTCACCTGCCAGGCATTTGAGACATATAAAGGAAATAGTAGATGTTAGAAAGTGATATTATATAATCACTGCTGAACATGATTAATGCTCTTTAGAGAGAGAAAACATTTGATATAAAGAAACTGGCACTTGAAAGACAGGTATGGTAGCCTGAGGGTCACTTTTGCTATGTGTAAAGAATCTCTAATCTCCTCCAAGGAAAGGGCAGAGAAAGCTGAAAACAAAAACCTGAACTGTGGTTAAATTTCAAAGACAGCTAGGCACCTAGCCAAAGTAATATATTATGCCAAGATCAGAGCTCTGGCTGGGAAAAATGAGACCCTCACATGTAAACTTCTTGACCCTTCTGAGCCTGATCCATCCTTGGTAAGAGCTATCACTTCCTCTAAGCTGAGGAAAAATGTGGAGGCTCTTCTCTTGCTAAGCAGCATTCTCTGGGATTATTAGAATTTACCTGGCCAAATAACTTGAGCAGAAGTCTTTTTCTCCCTTAGGTTAAATCCAAAATCTATATTCCTTTACTACTGAAAACAAAACTACAGGACATTGTATTAGTTGGAAATCAATATTTATTACTAGTGTCAATCCACTGACTTTCAAAAAAATATATCCACAATTAATTTTTTCACAATTCATATAAAGCCATTTATTTTTACATTAGCAATAAAATAGTCAAGTTTACATTTATTTAAAAAATAAAAACCAAAAAAAAACCCTTTAGCATCACTCCTCAGAACCTCCCCTACCTACTGTTTTGTCAATTTAACCTATGACTAGTGCAAAATCACAGAATAACCCAAATGAGAGCAATCTCAGCCTGAGAAGAAAGGAATGGACTAAGCCATAAAGGTAATGTTAATACTTAGCAAGCCTATAACTGTCAGGAACCATAGGAATACACATGAAAATGTGTTCTTATGTTGCTTAATTAGGAGAGCTGGAAAATAAAATTGAACAGGGAAGGTTTGTTGACTTGGGAGCACTCTCCTAAAGTCTACTCTTAATACTTGGTCAGGACAACATGAAATAATATGTTTCATTTTGAGAATGGCTCATAGAGGTTTAAAAGAAGCAATGACTTTCATGAGTAAAGTTGTAATGCAGATGACACAAGAAAGGTTTAAATGCTGATGGAAGTGGGCAAATCAGAGTGTGGCAAGAAGACCTACCAGATGAATGTATTCCATGGAAAGGTCTGGAGGATACACATTTAGCAAGCCTACAATGAACACACTGGTGGAAGGGGCACCAGCACTACAAAATGTTCAGTGTGTCTGTAAACTACAGCACAAGGCTGTCAACAGAAGAGACTGTTAAACTTAAATCACTGAAAGCAGTGAAGATGAGAGGTTACCAAAACTACAGAAGCAAGGATATTCTAATTCACTGCTAGAAGCCAGAAGGAAACAATCATAGTAATGATGGGAAAGGTTTCAGGGGCAGCCAAGGGAAGCAGATTCACCAAGAGTTATGGAGATAGTTTATTGAACACAATATCTTAGTGGCAAAATAGATAGGGATCTAACAATGGTACTATATAACTTGTATTAACAGAATAAATCAAGGATGTGTGAGTAGAAAGAAGGGACAGGATTACTCTCTCCATTAAAAAGTCATGCCATGTTATATGTCAATTATATCTCAATAAAGCTGGGGAGTGATAAGAACACATGTTAAAAATAAGTCATGATCCTTTGATATACACCTGGACATACATCAGCTTTCAAACCAGGAATCCATTGACTAAAGCAGTGGTTGGGTCGCCAGGAAGAAGGAGCCATAGTAAGAACACAAGAAGACTTGTGGCTTCCAGTCCAGCATATAGGAGCTTAGAAATTGCTACTCCATGCTAACAAGTAAAATTCTGAATAAATTGAAACATCAACACCTCTTTTTAAATCTATAAGAGAAGAGAGGTCACATGGAAAATCCCTGCCCCCAAAATGGAAAGGTACACAGGCAAATACAGAGAATCATAACTTACTAGAGCAGAAACCCATGAGCAGAAATCTCCATGGGAACCAGCACTCAGGCAGCAAAACCTGAATTTGAATTGGTGAATTGCTATGGGCTCACTGTAGACAAGTCTGAGACTTAAAAACTCCAGGGACCCAGCATATGGAGAGAACTCACAGTATGAGTTTTACCTCCAGGTGCTCCAGGTTCACAGTGAAGATCAGACAAAAATTCCTTCATGTTTCAAGTAGTGGGAGGTGAAAAATAATTATTTTGAAATATACCAGAATACCTGTTCTTCATGACAAACCTGCCCTCAGAATAAACTATTTTACCAGAGCCAAACCTGCTGGGGTCTTATCAGAGCCTAATCAAACTGGGGGTAGAGAAATACCCAACTTCAGCTGCCTGTAACCTTCCATGTGGGGGAAAGGAAACACCTAACTCCAGCCCCCAGTAGTCACCCTGTTCTAAATAAGGGGGAGTGTGGCTGAAAAGGATTGGTAAAGTTCACAATCCAAGGGCACAGGCTCACCAAAAGATTGAGACCTAATCATAGGACTGTAGAACACTTGCTCTCCTCTTACAGCTTTACACTATAATACTAAAGATTTTTTTTTTCCAGTTCCTTTTACCCAGTACATTATGCCTGCAAATGATACAAACGAACCTATTTGCAGGGCAGAAATAGTGATGCAGACGTAGAGAACGGATATGTGGACACAGTGGGGGAAGGGGAGGGTGGGACGAATTGGGAGATTAGTATTAACATATATACACTACCATGCATAAAATAGATAGCTAGCAGGAACATGCTATAAAATATAGGAAGCTCAGCTCAGTGATCTGTGATGACTTGGATGGGATGGGCGGGGAGAGGATATAGGTATACATATGGCTGATTCACTTCATTGTACAGCAGAAACTAACACAACATTGTAAAGCAATTATACTCCAATTAAAAATAAAATAAAATAATTTAAAAACATAAAACATATACAGTATACCAAAAGGTAAACACACTCGTACACAGACACACACACAAACATACACATTAAAGAGACAGATCAAGCATTAGAACCAAATCCAGATATGGCAGAGATATTAGAAATATCCAACTGAATTTAAATCAACTATGATTAATATGTTAAGGGTTAATTTGGTGAAGAAAAAAGAATGTGAAAGCAGATGGGTAATGTAAACAAAAAGGTAGAAAGTCTAAGAAAATCAAGAATAAATAATGGATATCAAAAACAATCTAAGAGAAATGAAGAATGCTTTTGATGACTTCATTAGTGGACTTGAAATGGCTGTGGATAGAATCTCTGCTTGAAGATATATCAATACAAACTGCCCAAATTGAAAAACAAAGAGAAAAAACACTGGAAAAAAAATAGAACAACATATCAAAGGACTGTCGGATAACTACAAGAAGTGTAATATGTGTATAATGTGAATACTAGAAGGAAAAGAAAAATGAACAGAAGAAATATTCAAAACAATGATTGAGAATTTACCCAAGTTAATGTCACACACCAAATCACACGTTCAGGAAGCTCAGCACACCATGTGGGATTAATTAATTAATTAATTATTTTTTAAAACTACACATAGACATATAATATGCAAACTGCAGAAAATCAAAGATTAAGGAAAAACATTGAAAGAAGCCAAAAGGGAGATTTTAAAAAGGGTTATCTGTAGAAGAGCAAAGGTGAGAATTACATCCTACTTCTCAAAATTATGCAAGCAAGAATGTAGTGGAGGGAAATATTTCAAGTGTTCAGAGAAATAAAAACAACATCAACCAAAAATGCTATATCCTACAAAATTATTCTTCAAAAATGAAGGAGAAATAAAGACTTTCTCACCCAAACAACAAATGTGGGAATTTGTTGTCCATTGATCTGCATTGAAAAAAATGTTAAAAATAGTTCTGCAAAGAGAAGGAAAATTATACATATCAGAAACTCGGATCTGCCTTGAACATTGTTGGTGGACATGTAAATTAGTGCAGCCTCTATGGAATACAGTATGGAGCTTCCTCAAAAAACTCAAAATAGAACTAATATATGATCCAGCAATTCCACTCTGGGTATATATTGGAAAAAAACAAAAACACTGAGTTGAAAAGATACATACATCCCAGTGTTAATAACAGGATTATTTACAATAGCCAAGATATAGAAGCTGCTCAAGTGTCCATCAACAGATAAATGTGTAAAGAAGATGTTATATATACACAGACACACATGCATATAAATGTCCTGGAGGTGTTTTTTGTTTGTTTGTTTGTGTTTTGCTTTGTTTTAATACCACTATGCTGTACCTTGAGTCAAATCAAATAATTATGAAGCCAGGACTTAGAGATTTTCCTGGGACTTGAAAGTTTGGACTAAATATTGACTATTTCTGGTCATCGTACTTGTAATACTAAAACAGATATTATTCTCTGTTAGCTAAAAGGCTGTCACCTTTTCATGGCTACCACTCCACTGAACTGGGGAAAGAGGTCAGATGGGAATATTCCCAAGTTAAAACACCCTAGAACATGCGATCTTACCAAAATTCAGTAGTTTCTCCCAGTGGATTAATTCAATTGTTTCTGTGGATTCAGTTAATAAAAAGTGTTCTAAAATAGTTTATTTTAATTGTTTTTTGCCCATATTTTTGTTAATTTTTGTAGGAGAGTGCCTTCACCAAGATCCTTCCTGTAACATTTCTGATGTTGATCTCACCGGTTTTGACTTTTAACCTGTTCGTTTCTTTATAAATCAACTGATTTATGCACTTGGTTCTTTCTTGTTTATACAATCTGACAATTTCATTCTTTTAATTAGGCTGTTTAAACTATATTTAAAATGAACACTGATGTGGTTAGGTTCAGTTCTAGTTTATTGCGGTTTGTATTTTATTGGTCCCATTTTTATTTTCTTTCTCTTATTTTTCTTGGATACTTAGGATTTATGAGCGCTTTTTATAATTTTATTTTATCTAATTTATTAGCTTATTATATTACCTGTGACCCTTTACTTTTCAATTTTAGTAGTTTTTTGAATTTACAGTATACAACCTAATCATAATTTACCTTAATGTGATATTATGCTATTTTATATATAGCACAAACACATTACAATTATATATTTCTTCATTCAGCCGGCAAGGTTACCATATATAAATAATAAATTCCACAGTAATTTGTTCTTTTTGTTTGTTTGTTTAAACAATCAGTGATCTTTTAAAGACCTTTAAGTAAGTAGAAAATATCTATATATTTACAAAGTAGTTATCATTTCTAGTGTTCATCATTGCTCTGTATAGATGCATAGTTCTATCTGATATAGTTTTATTCCACTAAGGAACGTTTAATATTTCTTTTAGAATAGGTCTATAGACAATGAATTATTTCAGTTTTGAATGTCTTAAGAATCTTTATTTTTTTTTTTTGCAGTACACGGGCCTCTCACTGTAGTGGCCTCTCCTGTTGCGGAGCACAAGCTCTGGACACGCAGGCTCAGCAGCTGTAGCTCATGGGCCTAGCCGCTCCACGGCATGTGGCATCTTCCCAGACCAGGGCACGAACCCGTGTACCCTGCATCGGCAGGTGGACTCTCAACCACTGCGCCACCAGGGAAGCCCTTAAAAATCTTTTGAACTCATCTTTTAAATGCATTTTCTCTGAATATAGAATTCTAAGCTGATAATTTTGAGTGATTATAAATGCTATTGTGTTTTTAATTTTGGTTTTCATGCACAGAAATACAAATAATTGTTGCGTGTTAATCTTAGGTCTTGCAACCTTACTGAACACACTTAAGGGTTTAATTTTTTGCAGATTCCTTGGGATTTCCTACATTGAATTTCACATCACCTGCAACTGGGACTGTATTCTTACTTTCCAATCGCAATGCATTTTTTTCTTTTTATCTTTTTATTGGACTGACTAAAATTTCCAGTACTATGTTGAAAAAGAATGGTGAGAGTGAACATACTTGTCTTGTTCCCAATCTTAGTTAGAAAATAACCACAGTCACCGTTCTTATTTTAACTGATGGTGTTTTGTAGATGCCTTTTATCAAGTTGGAGAAACTCTCTTCTAATCATAGTCTGCTGAGAAATTTTACCTTGAGTGGGTATTAAATTCTGTCAAATATTTGTTTTTGCCTCAATTGATATGAACATGTGATTTTTCTTCTTTAGCCTGTTGTTGTGGTGAAGTGCTCTCATTCATGGTTCAACCAAAGAAGTAGTAGAAGATATAGTATCAGAAAATCTCCTCTTATGGCATTGTATTTTCCTATTTTGCTTCATTCATTGAATGAAAATGTATCAATTTTATTTTTCTATTATGTTGTAGGCATTGAAGTAGTAATTAAAACATGACATCTATTTTCAGTGATTTAGTTGTAGTAACAATATGGTAAGTGCTAGAATGAAAATATATATGAGAAGCTATCATCAGAGAGTTTCTTAAATTGAGTGCCAAGAAACTTTTTACATAAGAATAATCAGTGAGTTTGTTAAAAATTACAGATTCATGATCTCCACCAGACCTGTAAGTCACAATCTCTCAGAGTTAGGAATCATAATGTTTGCTTAAAAATACTAAGTGAACTGTAGAATACAGAGGAGATAGCAGGTATTATTTCTTAGTAGTGGGAGAAGTTAGAAAAGAGTGAGGATAAGAAAGAAGAATAAACAAGAAGATGAGTTTACCTGGCAGAGAAGAAAGAGTGGGTATGAGCGTTCTTGGACAGAAGAAATAACATTTGGCAAGGCATATAGGTGTGAAAGTGCAAGGCATATTCTGAAATTCCCATTAAGTGTCCAGGGCAGACGTTGGTAACTCATTTTACAAATGAGGAAGATCAGAAACAATGTACCTAATAGCACAAGTAAACTCAACCCCTTATGAGTGAGCTAGAACTAAACCACTTCTTACAAGTCAACTAGTGCTACAGTCTCTCCAAAATTTTTATGGACCTTTAGCATTTGTACCTCAGCATCATTATCAAAAGCACTCTGCAATTCCCCAAATGATTGACATAAAATAGAATGCAATGATTCTTCAGGTACTGCAAATTGTCAAATAACAAAGACACATTGATCTACTTAACACTATTTTTACAGCATCAGTATGGACCTGATGTGAAAAGGGAAGTCATTATTTCACTCTAAAACAAGCTTGGAAACATCTTAGCTAGTATGTGTCTCTGTAAGTCTAAGAAGCCTGATAGTCATGGTAATATCAAGTAGACAAATAGTTTAAGAAGGAAGTTTTCTAGTCAAAAGTAAGATGGCATCCTGGTGTTTCCTCAAAGTCCTTCCCTCAAAAGCATTATTTCCTTGTTTCTTTTTATTGTGCATCTGCCAAGGTGTTTTCATTAGAGTTTCTGCTTCAGACAAGCCTAAGGATGGCAGGGAGCCTGCTGGCTTGAGGGTTGAGGCTGAGACATTTTCACAGTGTGTCATCTGTGAAACACAGTGCTGTAAATCTCAGCATTTCATGATCCCTCCTCCCTGAATTCTCAATGAGCACAGAGGGCAGCAGAAAGCACTCCTGGTGGGGTGATACATTTGAAGATCCTCCTCAGGAGAAGCAGCTATAGGAAGAGGAAATGAAAGTTGCCAATGTATAATTATAGCCTCGGAACAGGAACTTGTCCAAAATACGGGATTATCACTCTTCCTTTTCAACATGCAACAATATGTTGTTGCAGTGATTGAGGGGGTCTTGGCATAGTACAAAGCTAGCAGCAGATTACTCACTAGGGTAATCAGGGGAGAATCAACACTTTCAATGAGGCTCTAATTTATGCAATATCTTATTTTTCACTCTCATTTCTTTCCTGAGTTCTACCAGCTTACATTTCATCTCCTTCTGTGGTATTATAATCTTTTTGAAGGCTAGTATTTCTTTTTTGTACTCTTGTTTAGGAAATACCACTATTTTCTTTGATTTTATAAAATTCATGTTTTAAAACATATTTTTAAATAATTCCTTGTATAATTTATACTGTAAGTATTATTTGAGAGACTTTTTTTATAAATGAATTCCTAAGCTAGTTTCCTTATGATGTTACTCATTTTGAAATGGGGTCTTAGTTCTGCTGTTTTCTGTAAGGTACTTGAGGGGATGGGCTACAGGAATGAAATAGGGTAACTAGGACAGAGCTCCAGTGGGGGACATAATTGTGATCAAGATACTCAGGACTAAATTACTGAGATGTTTATTTCACAATTCCATCCAGGTCAGTCACTTTTCTTTCTTATGATTACTACAGTCCTACTGAATAAGGGTAAATTTTCAAACTTAACTGGTTGAAGAGTTTACTGGTTCACCAGTTTATAACATAGAAATGCGTGCCAAACTATCTTGTTCAGTAAAATGCAAAAGATATTGAAAGTACAGAATCAAGCATACTTACTTTAAAAATACTTTGATATTTATAGTTACTATAAAATTTCTGAAGTGTCAATTATACTTGTATTCATCTATTTTTGTCAATTTAACAAATACTTATTTTTACATAATTGTTCACCAATTATAAGCAGGATATAAGACTTATTACCATGGAAATGGAGGAATCATTTACTGTATAAACAGTGTTTTAGAGACTTGTATGAATAAGCTGAAAAATAGAATATATTTTAGATTTTTAACATTTTCTTTAAATAGAATCAACTCATCTTAAAGCCAGATTTTTTTTTTTTTTTTTTTACCTTAAGGAAACTTCATTAATTAGAGAGCACATAGTAAATAAACTTTTTCATATTTTAGGTCATTTTAAGGAGGGAGGAAATAATCACAGATATAAGAAAATTTAAAAAAAGATCATTTTGGGCTTCCCTGGTGGCACAGTGGTTGAGAGTCCGCCTGCCGATGCAGGGGACACGGGTTCGTGCCGCGGTCCGGGAAAATCCCACATGCCGCGGAGCGGCTAGGTCCGTGAGCCATGGCCACTGAGCCTGTGTGTCCGGAGCCTGTGCTCCGCAACGGGAGAGGCCACAACAGTGAGAGGCTAGCGAACCGCAAAAAAAAAAAAAAAAAAAGATCATTTTCAGTAAAATTCTAAATTTTTTTTAAAATAAGTTAAACAGCTGGACTAAATCAAGGCATTTTTAGAGATAAAAAAAATAAAAAACTTTTGAGAGAAAAAGAAAAAAACTTGCCGGAATCCACATAGGATGAAATGGAAAAAATTAAACCATAATTTCTATGTAAACAAATTGATAACAAAACCACTAGAAGAAAAAGAAAAGCACCAGCCCCAAGTTACATATTGCATCGGTGTAAAAAATCAAATATATTAGCAAAGAGATTTGAATAGCTTATCTAAAGAATATAATGTGACTAACTCAAGAAAGTAAGCCACATTTTATATTTACTAATGGATTGCTAATATTCAACATATTTATAAATCAAAGGGAATTATAATTGCACATTGAAAGGTTGAAGTGGTATTTGATAATATTCATCATTATTTTATAACATCTCTTTTAAAAATATAAGCAATTATTTTCACAAATATTTGTTTTTACATATATAAATAAATATATATTCTCTGCAGATGATATGCTTTAATTGTTCTTCAATGAGTATCATGTTTGTTAAATATTCTGAGTAAGATATAAGTATGCTGAGTGAATATGTTCAATGTTGATGCAGTAAATTCTAAGCAGAAAAAAAAAAAGCAGTAGAATCAAAGGAGGTGTTTTAGCTTTTGTCAACAACTGATAGTTTTTAAGTCACCAGAGAGAAAGGAGAGGGTGCCTACAAAGGAAACACAATCATCTATTTATCAGAGATAAAGAAGTGAGATCTTCAAGAAACAAAGAGAAATATGTTTGTCCTAGTAATTTTATAGCTTCACCTCATTCAGATCAGTGCCCCATTCCCAATATTGAGCTTTGACCCATTTCTGGATCCTGCTTCCTATCTGAAGAATGACTTCAACTCTGGGTTCTGCACAGCTCCAGAAAATTTACACACCATGAAAAGTATGGCTCAGGCTCTAATCCTTGATTTTGTCATCAAATTTAAATTCAAAAAACCTTAGGTGATGGGGTTTTGGTCTTATCTGTAAGAATTTCTACTTGTGTACTTATTTTGGAGCTCTATCAATGTTTCTAGTTTACAATTTTCTGTTTCTAATATTAATAATGTAAACATACATTTGTCAATACTTAAAATGGTCCTTATCATTTCTAATGTAGGGGTGTGTGTGTGTGTGTGTGTGTGTGTGTGTGTGTGTTGGGTAGGAGGCAGTCTTACGTGCATACAGTTTACAATCCAGCAGATAGAAGATGTATTACCAAAAAACATTAAGTACAAAAGTTATTAAATGAAAAATGCAGAGGCTGTGAAATTTAAATTATTTGCAGGGTGCCATTTTACTACTGAACCATCGTACAAGTCTGATTTCAGTTCCAGCCAATGTGCTTATTGCATGAGTCCTCTAGACCAAAAAAATAGCACTGAAAAGCCATGGTGAGGCTAGACAGTGGTACTGGGCCTTCTTTTCTTTGGCTGTTTAATAAATTGCAGTTCAAAGCTAATGGTGATTTAAGCTGAAAAGACAGGCTTAGATACGGTTCCAAATCTCTGGTAGATTTTCCAGTTCAGAAATGCTTGGATTATAATTTGTAAAGGATGATGATAAAGCATTTATAATGTAACTCTATTGTTCCTTTTCTTCACAAACTTATGAAAGGACAAATTAGTTCATGCCACGTTTCCTATCATGCAGATATTTACACTTAAAATCTTCTGCTTCCACATTTTACATTATTTTAAAGTCATGTTAATATGTTTTTTAAAGAATAAGTTACAAGTGACGAGAGTTTGCTATTAAAACATTTTGCATAAATATTTTAATATTTCAAAAGCATATTCTGAATTCAAAAACATTATTTTAATTCTATACCTTTAAAAATGATCTATAAATAAATCTATAATTATGTTTAAATATTGTCTATCCTATGAATTCTGTTTAATGCAATTCAAATTTTATAAATATTGTGAAGTAAATTGTTAAGCTGCTGGTCTATAATTCATTTTCTCCTGTTACAGGAGGGTAGTCCAGGAAAGAAAGCAAGTAAGCTAGTCAAACTTATAATGTTAATGCTAATGATAAACCTTTTAGAAATCAAACTAGTGATATCTACTACTGGGAGATTCCTTATCTATAGAATGCTTTAGAAAGATGTACCTAGACTGTCTAGCAATGTTTATAGTAAACAAATCTACAATCAATGGGTTTCTAGTGCATGGCTTTCAAAAAACTGTCACTTATTCTATGTGACGCTCTGAGTATAAAATGGAGATTTTAATGATCAAAACAGATCTCTTTTTTGGTCACTAATGTAGCTGCACACAGTAATTAGGGAATCTCCTATTCAAGGTGAGCAAGAGACATCCAAAGCAGCAAGGACAGTCGAGTTGACAATCCCTGAAGTCTCCAGCTATATTTGTGCCTCAGGTTATGTGTGCATTGAAATATTTAGTAAAATGTGCTACTTGGTAAGATCTCTGATTTGGATGAGTATGATTCCAGCCTTTGAATTTAAATCCATTGCCGTTAGAAACCTTTATTTTCCAATCTAGTTAGAAGTGATATATGAATTAAATACTCCTAAAGAGGTTTTCAGCATTTAGCTGAAAGAGATGTATCTTTGTGCTAACTGGGTTTAGTTTCTTTTTGAAAACTTGTAATGCTGTATAATGTCATTTCCTGTGAGTTTCTCTTCCATTTTGGTAATATCCATTTGATTTCACATTCTTTTCTATCTAATGTTACATTGGTTTTGGCATTTGTTGAATTCCTTTTTTTTCTTTTATTTTTTTGGAACTAAGCACTGAAGTAGAAGAGTATTTCAGTTAGTTCCTTTATTTTGGGCTGTAAAAAGTCATTAACATGCTTGAATGTCAAGACTGGAGTTGAAAAAGCTACTGCAAACCTGAGGGTATTAAAGTGCATTATTTAAACAAAAAGGAAGATTTGGACAGCCAGGCCTGTTGTCTGTAATCTGTGTTTAGTAACTGGAATTATAATAAATTAAAATATAGCCTCAATTTGCCCATTATGCAGCTATCACATGAATGGAAGCTGGTACCTACATGTATGTGGGCCTTATAATAATGAAGCAATATATTATGCACATGATGGGCAAGATTCACAAACATGAATCTATCAATACTCTCCATGCTGATTTGTCAACTCAATGCAATTCCAGTTAAAATCTTAAAAGAGTTCTGTGAAAAATATGATAAACTAATTTTGAACTCATATGAAAGACAAAAGGACAAGAAATATCCAGATCACTTTCAAAGGAGCAGAAAGTAGATCTTCTCCTCTTAGGTATCAAGATTTTTTTTCAAAATCATAACATGAAGATAAAGTATACACATACTGAAAAGTAGAACAAGATAGAGAAACCTAGAAATTTAATTTATATCAAGTGTGATTCTAGATTACTAAAAGAAAAGGGACTAATAGATAAAGATTTCTAGAACAATTAGTTTTCAATATTGAAAAAAAGATGTTTATAACATGCCATGCAAATAAATAAATTTCACATGGAACAAAGACATAAAGGTAAAAAGTCAATACTAACTTATAACTTAAAAGTTCTCATCACAAGATAGGATGGCTATAATAAAAAATATAGAAAATATCAAATGTTGGCAAAAACGTGAAGAAATTCAAACCCTCAAATCCTCATATTTGCTGGTGCAGTAAAGCAAAATGTAAAGTGGCCGCAGCTAATTTAGAAAATCATTTTAGTTGTCCCTCAAAAATTTAAACACAGGCTTACCATCTGACAGAGCAATTCCACTCCTGCATATATACACAAGCAAGTTGAAAATATACAGCCACGTAAAAACTTGTATGAATATTCAGAGAATTATTATTCATAATAGCCAAAAAGTGTCACAATTATCCATCAACTGATGAATGGGCAAACAAAAGTGGTATATCTTTACAATGGAATATTATTCAGCCACAAAAAGAATGGAATACTGATACACGTTACAAATAGATGAACCCTGAAAACATGTTAAATGAGGAAAACAGACGCAAAGCTTCATTTATTGTATTATCCCATTTATATGAAATGTTCAGAATAGGCAAATTCACAGATATAGAAAGTGGATTTGTGGTTGCCTGTCTGGGGAAAGGAGGGATGTGGAGTGACTGTTAATGTGTATGGCCATTCTTTGGGGGGTGATTAAGATGTTCTAAAAATGGAAAGTGGTCATGATTGTGGATCAGTACTATGAAGGTTCAATATTATGTGCTGCTTTGGCATTGGAAATGAAGGGGATGTTGTGGGTCTAATATTTGAACTGTAAGTCATCCTCCCCAGTCTACTCCTATGGATAAAGTCCCCTACATAAACAACCCCCATTATCACAGACACAGGGCAAAATTCCTGCTTATCCCTAACGAGCAGGTTTTAGTTCCCTGTCAGTCTATGGAATTATTCAAACAAACCAAAAACATATTTTTGTGGGAACCAAGGATCACTCCACCCTCCTGATCCTTCAAAGCTTGCCTCCCACAGTCCCTGCTCCTTCACTGTGTTTCTGAGCACAACTTCTGTGTGGCCCTGTGTGGCATGCTGTGACCTCCCCTGGGAGTTTGAGCATGTATGATTAATAACATATATAATTTCATCTGCTCAGTGTCAGGTTTCATGAGTTTGGCCATCTCCATAACTCTAGGGTGAGACTCTCTCTCTCATTAATAAGATGAAGAGCAGGCAATCAAAATATTGTTGTACTTCTTTGTGACTATACTAAAAATGAACTGTACACTCTAAAATAAGGAATTTGATGGTGTGTAAATTATAACTCAAGTTAAAAAAATGGAAAGAGATCTTCATAACACACATTACTAACAATAAGTTTATATACAGAACATATAACAAAGCCCTACAAATCAATAAGCAAAACTCCAACAGTCCAGTGGAAATATGTGCAAAAATATACATAAATAAGTCATTTTGGGGGCTTCCCTGGTGGTGCAGTGGTTGAGAATCTGCCTGTTAATGCAGGGGACACAGGTACCAGCCCTGATCTGGGAGGATCCCACATGCCCCGGAGCAACTAGGCCCGTGAGCCACAACTGCTGAGCCTGTGCGTCTGGAGCCTGTGCTCCGCAGCAAGAGAGGCCGCGATAGTGAGAGGCCCGTGCACCATGATGAAGAGTGGCCCCGCTTACTAGAGAAAGCCCTCGCACAGAAACGAAAACCCAACACAGCAAAAATAAATTAATTAATTAATAAGTCATTTTACATAAGAGGAAAAATGTAAATAAAAGGCAATTGCCCATAAACACAAGTCATGGGTTTCAGCCTAATAGGTGATCAAGGGAATACAAATTAAGGCAAATTGAGATGATATACTGGCACTCAGTTAATCTGAAATTAAGGAAATCAGAGATTACCAACTGTTGGCAAAATTGGAGCAACAATAACTCTTATCTACTACTTGTGGAAGGGCAACATGGTACAACTACCTTGGATAAATGTGCATAGGCTGAAGTTAATATGCATATATCTTATGTCCTGGCAATTACACTTCTAAGTATCTTAAGGAAAACCATGTTTCTATAGATAGGGAGACATATACAAGAATGTTCATTGCAAATTGTTAGTAAGAGAAAAAATAATAAAGAGGAAAATCAAAAATTCAGACAATCAATACATAATGATCCAATCGCAGCATCACACAATAGGCAAAAATTAATGAAGCGATGCTACACATAGCAACAGAATAACAGACTCAATGTTATTAATAAAAACCTGATAGGTTGAATGCTAAGTCCATGAGTGCATCTTTTGTTTTACAACCCATGCCAGTAAAAATAGTTCTTTGGTATATATCAAATTTAAATAATTATTCTTGAAAGAGAGAGAGAAAACAATGTGCAAGCACTGAGTATAAATAACTTGAGAATTTTTGCTGAAAAGGGGGGAAGAAAAATAAACATTACTTGGAAGAGAATAAGAATTCAAGGGATTTTTTTTAAGATGATAGACATTACTACATGTTGTAGTTTTAAATAATTTAAGAGAAAGGAAAAATTGATGATGCAGGAGAGACTAATTACTTAAGTGTGTTTTTTGTTTGTTTGTTTTTTCAGTAGGGTAGAGTGAATGGGAGTAGTTCATGGGAACAGGAATATTTTACCCATTGAAATTGAAAAGAAAATATGGCATAATGACTAAAGCAGATCGAAGTATGATGGAAGCCTAGAAGTTCTCTTCTGATTGTTTCTCTTCTATCTGCAAAATTGAAAGCAAAGCACCAGCTGATATAAAGGCAATGCAAGGAAATGTGATAAGTTTGAGGAAAACAGTTGTGCAAAAGAACTGTCCAAGACTACAGGATAGTAAGTGTCTGGGCCAATTAAATCATTTAGCTCTAAGGCAACATTTTATTTTTTTAATTTAAAGAGAGGTTTGTCAGCATAATTTTAGGGGTGTTTACAGCCTTGTTGAGTGATCATAATTCAAACTCAAAGTAGCAATGTATTAGTTGTTTTGTTTTGTTTGTTTGTTTGAATGGTTTTCCCCCTCTTTGGGGGACATTTAAGTGTTTTACTAACAACTGGGTTTTACTAATAGAAGGATGTGCCATCTATGGGCTAGCCCACTTCATCCAATACTAGCTAGCCAAACATTTATGAAGTACTCACTGGGGGCTGTAGATGAAGAGATTTAAAAATGCCTACATTTATCTTTTTAAATAAATGAGATTACAATGGGGAATAAAAGGTGAACAGATATAAAACAGAAATGTATGAAATTATTTACATATAATCTATTTATGACTGCTGTTGTTCCCACTTGCAATCACTTACCTACAGGAAAGTCCCTTGTAACTAATTTTAGGCAGCACAAGATATGTTTAATAATGATTATGAACAACTTTTTTCAGGTTTTGTGTGGTATTGTCATTTACGCTCTCTTCTCATGTGTCACTTCACTTCCTACGAGTCGCCACTGCATTTACTTGGTATTAGAGGGTTTTTTGGACGCTGCTGCTATTTTCTACTAGATCCACAAGACAACTTTTTTTCTGGCTTAAGATGCTTTGGAACATTGGAATCCTCAAACTGCCAAAATTCTAATGTACTGAGTTACCACGTGGGAGAGAATTCTTCTTCCCACTTTTTGTTATATTGTGTTGACTGTAAATAAAACAGTGCTATGTGTGTCTTAATTGATACTTCAGATAATTTTTAGTGAAACAGAACTTTCACTTTTATTTAAATTTGCAGTCCAGCTCTCTTTAGTGCAGTGGGATTCAGCATAATTACATTGGGACTGGAAATGAGACTAATCTGAAGAGCACATCACATGGTGTGTCCAGAATAACCCTTATCTCACACTAACAAAATGTGTTGCTGTCATGTTTGAAATGCCTAATGTTCCTCCTTTAGAAAGAATTTTCTCATGGAGGTTGGCCTAGACTGTCTCTGTTCCACTGTGGATAGAGCTTAAGTCGAGGCTAAATCCTCAGAAAAACAAGGTTTTGCTTTTGTTTTGTCACTATTGATTCTTGGAATTTCATTGTGCAATATTGATCTTGATGTTACAGCACTTACTGGAGTAGCCAGAGAAGATATAATCAGGCTTCCACCTCCTTTGCTATCTTTCTGGCACCCTCCCGGTTCTTCAGAGATGTCTGACTTTAGTTTGGTACACAGAATTACTGAAATAAAGGACAATACCGGGGAGAAATTAAATGTGTTGGAAGTCAGTCTCACATTCTATCCATTTATTATTCTTCTCAAATTTTGATATTTTAAACCTGATCTCTTAGGGCTTCTAAGTCAAGCAAGTGAAAACATAAATAACAACAAAAGTGCAAAGCAGTCTATTGGGTGGAGGATACAAAGATGAAAAAGTTGGAGTCCTTGAACACAGGTGTTCACAAGCTAATGGTGGAGAAAGATATGTAACAAATAACCTGGAGAGCAGACTGAAAAGTGCTATAATCACAAACCAAATGTAAGTGGGGTATAGTGTAGGAAAAGACTTAATTTCACTGGTGCAGATTCCAGGAGTTCTATTCAGGTATCTACAAATAAATACTATTTATTTAGCACCTACTATATTCCAGAGTTGTGATGCAGCAACTTTTAATAAGTGGAAATGATGTAGTTGCATAGCCTGAAAACTTGAAGCATTTCTTTTTTTCTGTATCATATATATATATGAGATATATACACACATATATAAATATACACATATAGATGTTGGTTTCAGATACATCTATAATTTTGTTATGGTACCATTCTTTTGGCATTAGTTGGTTACAAAACTTTGTGCCCATTGAACAGTAACTCTTATTTCCACCTCATCCCTGCTCCTGGTAACCACCTTCTGTTCTCTGTTTCTATGAGCTTTTGATTATTTTCTTTTTAAAAAATATTTTATTGGACTACAGTTGATTTAAAATGTTGTATTAGTTTCTGCTGTATAGTAAAGTGAAACAGTTATATATTTATATATATAAACTCTTTTTTAGATTCTCTTCCCATACAGGTCATCATAGAGTATTAAGAAGAGTTCCCTGTGCTATACAATAGGTCTTTATTAGTTACCTATTTCACATGTAGCAGTGTGTATATGTCAAGTTTTTGAGTATTTTAGATACCTCATATAAATGGAATCATTCAGTATGTGTTATTTCACTTATTATGAGGCTGTCTAGGTTCATCCATGCTGTCATGGCTGGAAGGAAGCACTTCTTCTATATGAAGTCTTATGAACCCTATAGAGTTAGTGACTTAATCTCCTCTTGATACATTAAGTATATCTTTAAATTAGAATAATGTGCATGGTTGTTATTAACAGTCTTGTCTGCTTTCCCTCTTCCCAGGCTCCTACATTTAGCACATCTACCTATGTCTGCACACATGATACACACACAAGCAAATATAGTTGTGCATGTATACCTCTCCATTAGGTCTATATTTAATACATTTGGAATACATCAGCATAATCATGACCTTGCCCAGAAACTCATTAAAGAAATGGATCAAGTAATCCTATGTAGAAAAGCAAAGTCATTAAAAACAGATTTATAATGTGTATAATATTTATGTTTCTATTCAATATTCATTGACTTTTACAGTTTTCCAGTACCACGATAGATACAGCAAGTAAAAAGAAGTTGAAAAAGAAGGAGGAGAAGAAAGAAGAAGAAGAAGAAGAAGAAGGAGAAGGAGAAGGGGAAGGGGAAGGGGAAGAGGAAGGGGAAGGGGAAGGGGAAGGGGAAGGGGAAGGGGAAGGAGAAGGAGAAGAGGAGGAAGAAGTGACGGTGGAGGAGGAGGAGGAAAGAGAGGGAAGAAGAGGAAGAGAAGGATGAAAAGAAAGAGGAAAATAAAGCCTTTTTAAAGAACCTCATGTCTATTGCTAGGGTGTCAAACTTTTGGGTCTCAGAACCTCTGTACACTCTTAAATATTGAGAACATAAAGACCTTTTCTTTTTTTCCTATGTGGGCTATATCTACAATATTTACCATATTGGAAATTAAAAATGGGAAACTTTAAAGATATATATTCAATATTTTTAAAAATAAAAACATATTACACATTAACTTAACATATATGTTAAATAATAATTTTTTAAAAACAAAAAATTAACAAGGAGAGTGGCATCAATTTTTTAATTTTTGAAAAACTTTAATATCAGGTTTAATAGAGGGCAGCTGGACTCATATAAATTTCTATGTAAAATCTGTTGTATTATACTGTTTTAGTTGAAATACATGAAGAAAATACAGATATGTAGTTGGAAAAATAGCAATATTTTGTTAACACTTTCAGAGCATGATGGATATTTTTCTTTGTTACTACACCAAAACTCAGCAACTTTCTTAAAAGTTAGTTAAAATGTGGATTCTGAAACAGTAGCAGTGAATTATTTTAACCTTGTTACATTAAAATACATAAAATACCAAAAATATATTAAAATACAAAAAATACATCAAAATACCAAAGTGTGAATAGCTATGGTTTATCTGTCAGTTATTGTTTTAAATTAAATGAGGTTGCATGGAAAAAAACAGCTAATTCAGCCCACCACTCACAACGAACATACAAGTGCTTTACGTGGACATAACGTACTTTGGTGTACAGAAGAAATGCTTTCTGTGCAAGTCATTTCTCACACAGAATGTCAAAAAAATACATGCTCAAGGTTGAATACTTGGCACAATTAAAGCATCTTTCCTGCTTTATCAGGGACAACCTTCAGTAAAACTGTTTTGTGCTTGTTTATTTCTTTTTGTAGTTATTTATTGTTTTTTAAGGTTTCTTCCGTGAATGCAGAGTGAGGAATACAATGATAAATATAACTTAATTCCACAACCTTGAATCATGCCAAAGAACCAATACTTGTACAAACATTGCTTTTGCACCATCATTGCACAAGCCAGCACAATGAAAAAGGTAAATAATATCTTAGTATCATTATGAAAATTGTTCCATCTTTACTGTCTCCTGGAAGCTTCTCTGACCTGCCTAGAAGTCTGTGGACAATACTTTGAAAACTACTTGTCTAGTGTAATCACATTAAGTTACCTTCTGTGATAATAGTCATACAGAAGAAATCTGCACTTTGACTAAATGCTGAGAAGAAGTTTCTACTACTTCCAGAAAGAATACAGTATAATAGACAATAAATTGACAGTCAAAAAAATCTAGGTTGGAATTCTTGCCATGTTACTTAGTAGATCTATGACTTTAGGCAAATTACCAAATTCTATCTGCTGCTTTTCCCTAATGGCTAAAACAAATTTTAAGGGATGATGTGAGAATAAAATGAGACTACAAACAAATGCACTCATATAAACACAGTACCTGGCATATAGAAAATGCCTGATAAATAGCAGTTTCTATTATTTTTGTTGTTGTCAACAAGGCATATAATTAATGGTATTGTGTAAGTTTTGATCCTTCTACCCCACATTTAGTTACATCAATTATAGATGAATGTAGCTTTCAGTAAAAAACCCGATTTTAACTTACGGGCCATGACAGGTGATTCATTCTAAAGATAATAACACTGGAGAATTAATGCAGATAGGATTTATATTATTCAACTGTTTTGAAAATAAGAACACTATTGCATTTCATCACTGCTCATCCTTGTTATGCATCATCATTTCAATAATTGACTCTCATGTGTGAGTCATTGTAACCCAAGTCAGAATAAAATGCCACAGGAGTTCATAGAGCTAATTAGCAAGTCTGTGACACCACAAAAGAATAGTAACAGAAATGGGCACTTTTTTTTTATTTTAGGAAAGTTCTTCACGTATCAAAATGATTCAGCTGTTACAAGAATTCAAGGAAAATTGAATTTTTATCTTTGTCCTACATAAGAAACTAAAGTGTGAAAATGAGAATAGTACAGATATGTCAAGATCAGGCTTTCATTCTGTTTAAGGCCTATTTGAGTTGCCATTAACATTAAAAGAAGATTGTAGAAAAGATAAAAAATATTTGAAGCTATAGTGAAAAGGCCATTAACTTTGGAGTCAGACTGGATTTATGTTCTAGTTTTGTTATTTGATCTCAGTATAATTCTAGATATTTCCTTCAGTCCCCTGAACGCTGATTCCCTCAACTGTAAAAGAATTATAAAATAATTACCTTATGGTGGTTCCGAAGAATTAAATAAGATAAACTCTATAAAGAGGATCCCATTTGATTTCACTTATATGTGAAAACTTAAAAACCAAACAAAGGAACAAACAAAGCAAAGCAGAAACAGACTCATAGATACAGAGAACAAACTGCTAGTTGCCAGAAGGAAAAGGGGGAAGGGATGGTTCAAATAGGTGGGTGGAATTAAGAGGTACAAACTTTCAATTATAAAATAAATAAGTCACTGAGATAAAATATACAGCATAAGGAATACAGTTAATAATATTGTAATAACTTTATATTGTGACAGATGGTAACTAGACATTGCAGTGATTATTTTATAATGTGTAAAAATATCAAATCACTATGTTGAACATCTGAAACTATTATAATATTGTAATTCAATTATACTTTAATTTACAAAGAAGGAAGAAAAGAGACAGCCTCCCAAAAAATAAATGAATAAAGTGGATAACCATCCTCACATGGATTGTTCACTAAAGAGTAATTTCATTTCTGCTTGTTATTGTAAAATTGTTAAAGTGATGGGGCTTCTTTTCTTAATGTATAAGCTAAACTGTCTCTGGTCTTATATCTGTTCACAAAGTTGATCATGGGATACAAGGTTTTCAAAACCATTTCATAAGAACTAACTGATTTGGTCAATTCAACTAACATGTATTTCAAATAAGGATCTCAGCAAAAGACAATAAAAGCAGTTGTTTTCTTCTCTATAGACATAGAAATATAGAACTGTTATTATTAAGATTATCTTAATTTAAAAATAATATTTAACAACTTTAGCCATATCTTTAGACATTATTAGTGTCAATTAAAGCAGCAAGAAAATACCACCAAATTTGATATTACAACCTGCTCCATTCCCAGTGAATGTTTCTACCTTGCTCTTCAATCCCATACGTTACATAGTTTTCATTATCATTTTTATGTGTCGTATGATTTACTAATATAATTATTACTTATTCTTCCCTGTTAGAATATAACTTCCTTAAGAAGGAGGTCTTGGTTCTTTTGTTTGGCAGTGCTTGATCATAAATGTTTAGTATATGATTTGTGAATGAGTATTTTGAGTGAAATTAAAAAATTTTATAGAACCATGTAATGCCAGTTCAGGCTGCTATTAAAAAATACAATAAAGTGAGCAGTCTATTAACAGTGAAATTATTTCTTATAGTACTGGAGGCTGGAAGTTTGAGATGAGGGTCAGCATGATTAGATTTTCCTTGAGGTCTCTCTTCCTCAGTTGCAGATGGCTTTCTCCTTATAACCTTACATGGGAGAACAGAAAGAACACTCATAAAGGCACTAATTACATTTTTGAGGGCTCCACTCACATAATCAAATCACCTCCCAAAGTTTCCATCTTCTAATACCATTGTATCATAGGTTAAGATTTCAACATATGAATTTGCAGGGGGGAACACAAATATTTGGTCTAAAACAATGCCTATTTCACTTTAAATTAATAAAAGTGTTAATTCACTGTTATAAGAAAAAATACTATAAAATACTATTTCAAAGATAAAAATAAATAGAATATGTTTCCACCAGTAATAATGAGTTATAATTTATTGCATGTTAATTTATACTGAGCAACATTATTGAACACATACTCTGTACTAGGCACTATGCTTAATATGCATTGAATCATCTGACATAGAGGTTACATCAAGGTATCACAGTAAATCTAAATAAAACACTTGTAAATCTTTACTTTTTAATTTTATTTAGAATAACAGAAATATAATTTTATTCCCAATTCTCAGTGGTCATCTTGGTGAGGGGGTTTGGTGCACACCATGGAAAGACCTCATATCTTGAGAACTAAACTTTCCACAGCTATACTGTATTTGAAAATATCCCCTTATAACCTGAAAACACTTTTATATAGATGAAGCAAATATTTTGGAAGAGCATCTAAGTGAGGAATATTGATGCTAAATCTGTCTAGTAAACATATCATTACAGGTGTCATTCACATTATAATTGGGGCCTAATCTAATGTTGTCTGCTAGGTTTTATCTCTATCCACCCTCAGAGTGACATTATATGCCTTGAGGCACAGTACTATGTATGTGTGCTACTGTAGGTCCCATTTACTTGCAATGTGCTGAAAAGTTTTTGGCCTCATTTCACTCATTCATTCTGCAAATACTTATTAAACATTTATTTAATAAGTTTTCTGGAAATGAAGGGAAATATAATAATATCCTTGATTTTTAGGAACTTGGATTCTAATGGATAGATGACCATAAACAATGACATTGTGTAAGACAGCTGTTATAATACAAGGTTAAATACAAGGGTAAAAATTTCAAACTCTACTAGGGGCATAAGTAATACTTTCAGAAGACATCTGTCCAGAGTGGAAATTTGAGACAATAATATGATTTCCAAATACTAGTCAGAAAGAGCATTTCAAACAGAGGAGATAGTATGTAATTAGGTATACAAATATACACATATACACCCTGTCAAAATTTAGTTTTGTCCTGTATGGAAAAGTGGGAGATTAACTTGTACAGTGTGGTAAGGGTCAGAGTATGTTAACATTGTGTGTCATGCAAAGGAAAATCATATTAGAAGTGTTTCAACAGACTGTCTTGCTTCTTGGATAATTCCTAAGTACAAGAAAACCTAACAAGAGTATGTAATTAAAGTCACTCATTTGTAATTATATTTTTTTAAAGTGTTCTGTAAGAGTTCAGTCATTTTAAGCCAAGTTTAGATTGAATTAATTTATTTTGGGAAATGAAACTCTGCTAATTAGGTTTAGCCCTCAGGCTTATGGCAAGTTGTCAATATGGATTTTGTTGTAGAAGACAAGGGACTCCTTATTGTACTAGCCTATGGGAAATCTTGTCTTAACTGCTGACTTACAGAAAAGTTACCAAAAGCTTCTGCCAGTCTTTGGTGGACAATTAGCGAGAAGGGAGCTGTGATAAGACAGGCTAAGTACCATGCTAACAATTTACAACTCCAGGTGTTTTTCTATGAGCAGAAATCTCAAAATAGTCTTAAACCACAGAGAAAGCATTTGAGCAAAATTGTCAAGGTATTCAGATAGTTTTAAAACAAAGCCTTAAAATTTTGAAAATATTGTATAACAAAAAAGTAAATTTACTCTGAAAATTATTTATTTTAAAAATATAAGTGAGACAGCATAGTAAACATGGCTAGATACTCACTATGTGCTTTGCATTCTTGATAGTGGTTTATAAAATTCCAAAATGGATACTTGTCCACAAAACTAAAATACAGTTGTCAGGAAGCACCTCCCTTCTGCCCACTCTCTGTTTCAGCCAGGTGCTCTTCATTATCTCCAGCTGTAAACTTCAATCAAGGCATTCCTGGATATTGGCTATTTGACTTCCCAAGAACAACTAATCTGTAAGAATCCTTGGCCTTAGTGACAGGTCTTTTATTCTCACTGATGACTTCCACATACTCCAACAATTCTTGAAGATGACTTGATACCAGAGTGTTTGCATACATTTTGACCACCCTATTAGGTTTACTCTTGGTTTGTGTCTATCAGGATTTGATTCACTATTTTGAGTTGATATTTGTTAATGCTTTACTCTGGGTTGCTCACACTATCCTAACCAGACCTTAGTTATCATTGTTGCTTTATGTTTTCCAACTGTAAGGGTGCTTCCTGATTTCAAAGAATTTCCCAATGACCTTGATTAGCTATTCACATGCAATGTTACAGTAACAGACTTCTTTATGTTTATTTGTTTCCACTTAAGTGCTGTTTTGAAGAGAGGTAAGTTTTGACTTATATTAAAATAAATTTAATGCAAGATGATTAAATAAATCACCTGAAACACTTAGGAAAATGATTTATGAGTTTAGGGGTCAGGATCTGAAGTGGGCTTCTCTGGGCTTCTTGCATCTTATTCATGTAGAGGCAACTGGATCTGGAGGATCTGCTTCCAGTTGACTACTGCACTCACGTGTCTGGCATGTCTGGCCTCTCTTTCTCTCTTGGGATAGCATCTCATACTTCAGGGCCTCACCAAGTAACCTGCTCCTCACAGCATGGAAATCTCAGGGTGGTCTGACTTCATACATGACAGCTTCCCCAGGAGGAGTGTTCCAAGACACCTGGGTGGAAGCTGAAACATTTCTATAAACTGGCTCTGAAAATGTCAAAATATCCCTTCCATACTTTCTATTGGTCATCAAGGCCAGCCAAGATTTAAGGGAAGGAAGAAATGGGTGTCACCTCTAGTGGGAAATGATATACATACACTCAGGGGGAAGAATTGATGTCTAATGAATGGTCTGAAGTTAAGAAAATAAATTGGAAGAAAAGGTGAAAAACTGCTATGTCAAGAACTTTGCCTATTAAAGAATAAGATAAGAAAGAGTAATAAATGGAGTTTTATTGAGAGAGGTTTTTCTCTTGTTATCCCCCTATCCATTTCATAGGTGTAAGAGATTCTGGACTCTTTAATTCTGGTTCCATATATGAGGAGATTAGAAGGAACTACTGTCCTAACAACAAATAAAGAGCCGAGAAGACTGAAAAATCAACATCTCTTCTTGGTTCCTTAAGAGAAGGGAGGGAGAATACAGGGAAAACCATTGCCATCAAGATTGGAGACACAGATAGGCAAATACAGGGAGAGACAGCTTACCTGAGTAGAGAACCAAGAGCAGAAACTGCAGTGAGAACCAGTGGCAGGGTAGGAAAACATGAACTGTGATTAACAAATTGTTGGAGGGTCAGTGTGGACAACTCTGAGAGTTAAACATCCCAGGATTCCCCACTTATAAAAGGGCACCCACAGTACTGTGAGATTTACATCCAGGAGCATCTCCAGGTTCCCAGAGTAAAAGTCAGAGAAAAATCTGCTCAGCCTTCTGGTACAGGGAGGGAAAAAGGAACCATTTTGAAACATACTACATCACTCTGTTCTTCTTGACAAGGCCCGTCCTGAAGAGAAACTTATTAACCAGAGCCTAACCTGCTGGTATTAGTAGAGCCTAACTGACTTAGGGGAAGGGAATTACCTAGCTCTATGCCCATTAGACACCTATTCCACCTAAGGAGAGAGGAAAAAATAAACCCAAAAACTGAGAAACATTTGTGAAGTTCACAGTCCAGAGGCAAAAGCTCCCTAAAAACTGAGAGCTAATTACAGGATGGCAGAATGCTTACCCTCCCCCATACCTCACCACCACATTACTATAGGTCTATTTACAGTAGTTCCTTTTATCCAAAATATCATGTCCAGCTACCGAGAAAAATATTAATTAATTAATTAAAAAACACAAGACATACCAAAACAAAGTTTGAAGAGAGAACAAAGAGCAGAACCAGACTCAGATATGGCAGGGTTGTTGGAATTATCAGACTGCAAATTTAAAACTACTATTATTAATACTTTACCTGTTAGGATTCTAATGGATAAAATAGCATGAAAGAACAGATGGGAAATTCAAGGAAAGAGATGGAGAGCTTAAGAAAGAACCAAAAAGTAAAGCTAGAGATAAAAAACACTGTAAGGGGGCTTCCCTGGTGGCGCAGTGGTTGAGAGTCCACCTGCCAATGAAGGGGACATGGGTTCGTGCCCCGGTCTGCGAAGATCCCACATGCTGCAGAGTGGCTAGGCCCATGAGCCATGGCCACTGAGCCTGCGCATCCGGAGCCTGTGCTCTGCAACAGGAGAGGCCACAACGGTGAGAGGCCTGTGTACTGCAAAAGAAAACAAAAACAAATAAAACACTGTGAGAGAACTGAAGAATGCCTTTGATGGACTTATTAGTAGACTGGATTGGCTGAAAAGAGAATTTGAGCTTGAGGATATAACAATAGAAACATGTGAATACTGAAAAGCAAAGAGAATAAAAACTGTAAAACATAACAGAACAGCATATCCAGAGACTGTGAGATAACTACAAAAGGTGTAACATAGGTGTAATAAGAATAGCAGAAAAAGAAAGAAAAGAAACAGGAGAAAGTTTTGAAACAATAATGACATATTTTACTGAAATAAATGTCATACACAGATTCAGAAACCTTAGAGAACACCAAGCAGGATAAATGCCACAAACAGTTGATACACCAAGGCATATCACTTTCAAAACTATAGAAAATCAAAGATAAATAAAAACTCCTGAAAGAATCCAAAGGGGAAAAAGAATGCCTTACCTATAGAGGAGCAAAAAAAGAATTATGTTCTACCTCTGCTCAGAAACCATGCAACTAGAGAGTAAAGTGAAGTATTTAGAGTGTAGAAAGGGAAACAAACAAAACAAAACAAAATTCTGTCCCTGTAAAAGCATTCTTTAAAAGTGAAAGAGAAATAATTTCTTAGACAAACAAAAATGAAAGAATTTATTTCCAGTAGATCTGTTTTGCAAGAAATGTTTTTAAAAGTTCTTTAGAGAGAAGGATAATGATTTATGTCAGAAACTCGAACCTACGTAAAGAAAGGAAGAGCAACAAAGCAGAAAAAAGTGAAGGTTAAATAGAAATTTTATTTTTCTTATTCTTAATAGAAAAGTTAACATTTTCTTCAAAATAATAGTAATAATGTATTTGATTATGTTTGCTTATGTAAATATCTTACATATAAAAATTCCAAAAACACTTGAGGCAAAATAGCTAGTGAGTTGTGAAGAAATGAATGAACAAATGGAAATTGGAGTAATAGATAGATGACTATTCCTGAGTATGAAATAATTCATATTAATAATAATTTTTTAATCTAAAAGATTCAGAAAAACCAACACAATATTGAAGAAGAAAAACAAAGTTGAAAGAGTAACATTAACCTACTTTAAGACCTATTATAAAGCTACAGTAATCAAGAGAGTGTGGTATTCATAAAAGAATAAACAAATGAATCAATGGAACAGAAGAGAGCTTAGAAATAGAACAACAAAAATATAGTCAATAGGTCTTTGAAAAAAGAGCGAATGCAATTCAATGAAGCAACGAATGGTGATGGAACAACTGGACATCCACATACAAAGAAATAAACCTAGACAGGGATCTAACACCTTTCACAAAAAATTAACTCAAAATGATAGCCGTAAACTTAAAACACAAACATATAACACTTTTAGAAGAAAACATTGGAGCAAATCTACGTGACTTTGGGCTTGGTGATTTTTTTTTTTATATATATAACACAAAAAGCATTTTTAAAAAGGTTGATAATCTGGGTTCATAACTAAATAATATTTAAAACTTCTGTTTTGTGAAAGACAATGTTAGATGAATAAAAGGATAAGCCATAGACAGAGAAAATTTTTTCAAAACTCATAGATTGTATAACACAAATAACCTGATTAAAAAATGGTTAAAGACCTGACTTCGCCAAAGAAGATAAGCAGTTGGCAAATAAGCATATGAAAAAAGGTCCACATTCTAAGTCAATAGGCAACTGCAAATTAAAACAATGAGATACTAGTACATATTTATTGGAATGAGCAAAATCCAAAACACTGGATTGATCCAAAACATCAAATACTGACAAGGAGGTAGGACAACAGGAGCTCTCATTCGCTGCTGATAGAAATGCAAAATAGTACAGCCATTTGGGAAGACAGTTTGGCAGTTTCTTACAAGAGTAAAGCTACTCTTACAATCCAGTGATCCAACAATCACTCTGCTTGTTATTTACCCAAAGGAGTTGCAGACTTACATTCACGTAAAACCTGCACATGGAAATTTAGAGACCCTTTATTCATAACTGCCAAAACTTGGAAGCAACCAAGATGTCCTTCAGTAGGTGGATGGATAAAAAAACTGCAGTACATTGAGACAATGGCATATTATTCTGCACTAAAAGGAAATGAGCTATCAAGCCATGAGAAGACATGGATGAACCTTAAAGACATATGACTAAGTGAAAGAAGCCTATCTGGAAAAACTGCATACTGTATAATTTTAAATATATGATATTTTAGAATTTCAAAATATTCTGGGGGAGGCAAAAGCATAGTAAAAGATCAACGGTTGGAACTTCAAGGTGGTGCGAGAGTAAGACGTGGAGATAACCTTCCTCCCACAAATACATCAAAAATACAGCTACATGTGGAACAACTCCTACAGAACACCTACTGAATACTGGCAGAAGACCTCAGACTTCCCAAAAGACAAGAAACTCCCCACATACATGGGTAGGGCAAAAGAAAAAAGAATAAACAGAGACAAAAGAATAGGAATGGGACCTGCACCTCTGGAAGGGAGCTGTGAAGGAAGAAAAGTTTCCACACACTAGAAAGCCCCTTCACTTGTGGAGACAGGGGGGTTGGCGGCAGTGGGGGAAGCTTCAGAGCCATGGAGGAGACAGCAGCAACACAGGTGCAGAAGGCAAAGTGAAGAGATTCCCGCACAGAAGGTTGGTGCTGACAAGCACTCACCAGCCTGAGAGGCTTTTCTGCTCACCTGCCGGGGCAGGTGCGGGCTGGAAGCTGAGGCTCGGCTTTGGAGGTCAGATCCCAGGGAGAGAACTGGGGTAGGCTGTGTGAACACAGCCTGAAGGGGGCTAGCACACCAAAACTAGACAGGAGGGAGTCCAGGAAAAAGTCTGGAACTGCCTAAGAGGCAACAGACCATTGTTTTGGGGTGCACGAGGAGAGTGGATTCAGAACGCCGCCTAAACGAGCTCCAGAGACGGGCGCGAGTGATGGCTATCAGTGTAGACACCAGAGACGATCATGAAATGCTAATGCTGCTGCTGCAGCCACCAAGAATCCTGTGTGCAAGCACAGGTCACTATCCACATCTGCCCTCCCACAAGCCTGTGCAGGCCGCCACTGCCAGGGTCCCGTGATGCAGGGAAAACTTCCTTGGGAGAAACATGGCACACCTCAGGCTGCTGCAAAGTCACACTGGCCTCCGCCTCTGCAGGTTCGCCCTGCATTCCGTACCCCTCCCTCCCCCTGGCCTGAGTGAGCCAAAGCCCCCGAATCAGCGGGTCCTTTAACCCCTTCCTGTCTGGGTGAAGAAGAGATGTGCCAGAGGGTGACCTACATGCAGAGGTGGGTCCAATTCCAAAGCTGAACCCCGGGATCTGTGCGAACAAAGAAGAGAAAGGGAAATCTCTCTGTGCAGCTTCAGGAGCAGTGGATTAAATCTCCACAATGAGCTTGATGTACCCTGCATCTGTGGAATTCCTGAAGAGACAAAAAAATCATTCCAAACTTGTGGCAGTGGACTTTGGGAGCAACTGTAGACTTGGGGTTTGCTTTCTGTGTCTAATTTGTTTCTAGTTTTATGTTTATCTTAATTTATTAGTATTTAGAGCTTATTATCATTGGTAGATTTGTTTATTAATTTCGTTGATCTCTTCCTTTGTTTTTTTTATATATTATTATATATTTTTTTTTCCTTTTTGTGAGTGTGTATATGTATGCTTCTTTGTGGGATTTTGTATGTATAGGTTAGCTTTTACCATTTGTACTAGGGTTCTGTCTGTCTGATTTTTTTAGCATAGATTTAGTGCTTGTTATCATTGATGGATTTGTTTACTGGTTTGATTGCTCTTTTTTTAATACTTTTTAATTCTTTTATTTTAATATTTTTTATTTTAATAACTTTCTTCTTTTTATTTTTTTCTCACTTTTCTTCTCAGCTGTCTGGCTGACAGGGTCTTGGTGCTCCAGCCTGGTATCGGGCCTGAGCCTCTGAGGTGGGAGAGTGAAATTCAGGACATTGGCCCACAAGAGACCTCCCGGTCCCTTGCAATATCAACTGGTGAGAGCTTTCCCAGAGATCTCCACCTCAACACTAATACACAGCTCCACTCAATGACCAGCAAGCTCCAGTGCTGGACACCCGTGACAAACAAAAAGCAAGACAGGAACACAACTCCACCCATTAGCAGAGAGGCTGCCTAAAATCATATTAAATTCATAAACACCCCAATACACACCACAAGATGTGGTCCTGCCCAACAGAAAGATAAGTCCAGCCTCATCCAACAGAACAAAGGAACCCATCCCCTCCACCAGGAGGCCTACACAACCCACTGAACCAACCTTAGCTACCAGGGGCATAGACCAAAAACAATGGGAACTACAAATATGCAGCCAGTGAAAAGGAGACCCAAAACACTGTAAGTTAAGCAAAATGAGAAGGCAGAGAAATGCACAGCAGAATAAGGAGCAAGATAAAAATCCAGCAGACCAAACAAATGAAGAGGAAATAGGTGGTCTACCTGAAAAAGAATTCAGAGTTATGATAGTAAAGATGATCCAAAATCTTGGAAATAGAATGGAGAAAATACAGGAAACGTTTAACAAGGACCTAGAAGAACTAAAGAGCAAACAAACAATGAAGAACAACACAATAAATGAAATTAAAAATTCTCTAGAAGGAATCAATAACAGAAAAACTGAGGCAGAAGAACAGATAAGTGACCTGGAAGATAAAATAATGGAAATAACTACCACAAAGCAGAATAAAGAAAAAAAGAAGAAAAAGAATTGAGGACAGTATCAGAGACTTCTTGGGACATTTTAAATGCACCAACATTCAAATTATAGGGTTCCCAGAAGAAGAAGAGAAAAAGAGAGGGACTGACAAAATATTTGAAGAGATTATAGATGAAAACTTCACTAATATCGGAAAGGAAATAATCAAGCCTAGGAGGCACAGAGAGCCCCTAACAGGATAAATCCAAGGAGAAACATGCCAAGACACATATTAATCAACCTATCAAAAATTTAATACAAAGAAAAACATATTAAAAGCAGCAAGGGTAAAGCAACAAATAATATACAAGGGAATCCCCATAAGCTTAACAGCTGGTCTTTCAGCAGAAACTCTGCAAGCCAGAAGAGAGTGGCAGCACATATTTAAAGTGATGAAAGGGAAAAACCTACAACCAAGGTTACCCAGCAAGGGTCTAATTAAGATTCAATGGAGAAATTAAAACCTTTGCAGAAAAGCAAAATCAAAGAGAATTCAGCGTTCCTTTATAAAAAATGCTAAAGGAACTTCTCTAGGCAAGAAACACAAGAGAAAGAAAAGACCTACAATAACAAACACAAAACAATTAAGAAAATGGTAATAAGAACATACTTATCTATAACTACCTTAAAAGTAAATGGATTAAATGCTCCAACCAAAAGACATAGACTGGCTGAATGGATACAAAAACAAGACCCAGATATATGCAGTCTACAAGAGACACACTTCAATACTAGGGACACATGCAGACTGAAAGTGAGGGGATGAAAAAAGTTATTCCATGCAAATGGAAATAAAAAGAAAGCTGGAGTAGCAATTCTCATATCAGACAAAATTGCCTTTAAAATAAAGACTGTTACAAGAGACAAGAAAGGACACTACATAATGATCAAGGATCAATCCAAGAGGAGGTATAAAAATTGTAAATATTTATGCACCCAATATAGGAGCACCTCAATACATAAGGCAAATGCTAACAGCCATAAAAGGGGAAATCTATAGTAACACCACCATAGTAAGGGATTTTAACACCCCATTTTCACCAAAGGACAGATCATCCAAATTGAAAATAAATAAGAAAACACAAGCTTTAAATGATATATTAAACAAGATGGACTTAATCAATATTTACAGGACATTCCATTCAAAAATAGCAGAATACACTTTCTTCTGAAGTGCTCATAGAACATTCTTCAAGATAGATCATATTTTGTGTTCAAATCAAGCCTTGGTCAACGTAAGAAACTTGAAATCATCTCAAGTATATTTTCCAACCGCAATGCTATGAGACTAGATATCAATTACAGGAAAAAAATCTGTAAGAAATACAAACACATGGAGGCTACACAATACACAACAAACTAAGAGATCACTGAAAAAATCAAAGAGGAAATCAAAAAATACCTAGAAACAAATGACAATGAAAGCATGATGACCCAAAACCTATGTGATGCAGGAAAAGCAGTTCTAAGAGGGAAGTTTATAACAATACAATCCTACCTCAAGAAACAAGAAACATCTCAAATAAACAACCTAACCTTACACCTAAAGAAACTAGAGAAAGAAGAACAAAAAAATGCCAAAGTTAGCAGAAGGAAAGAAATAAGAAAACTCAGATCAGAAATAAATGAAAAAGAAATGAAGGAAATGATAGCAAAGATCAATAACTAAAAACTGATTCTTTGAGAAGATAAACAAAATTGATAACCCATTAGCCAGACTTATCAAAGAAAAAAAAAGGGAAAAACCCAAATCAATAGAATTAGAAATGAAAAAGGAAAAGTAACAACTGATACTGCAGAAATACAGGGGATCATGAGAGTTTACTACAAGCAACTATATGCCAATAACATGGACAACCTGGAAGAAATGGACAAATTCTTAGAAATGCACAACCTTCTGAGGCTGAACCAGGAAGAAATAGAAAATATAAAAAGACCAATCAGGGCTTCCCTGGTGGTTCAGTGGTTGAGAGTCTGCCTGCTGATGCAGGGGACACGGGCTCGTGCCCCGGTCCAGGAAGATCCCACATGCCGTGGAGTGGCGAGGCCCATGTGCCATGGCCACAGGGCCTGCGTATCCAGAGCCTGTGCTCCACAACGGGAGAGACCACAACAGTGAGAGGCCTGTGTACCATAAAATAAAACAATAATAAAAATAAATAAATAAAAAGACCAATCAAAAGCACAGAAATTGAGACTGTCATTAAAAATCTTCCAACAAACAAAAGCTCAGGAACAGTTGGCTTCACAGGCGAATTCTATCAAACATTTAGAGAAGAGCTAACACCTATCCTTCTCAAACTCTTCCAAAATATAGCAAAGGGATGAACAATCCCAAACTCATCCTACAAGGCCATCACAACTCTGAGACTAAAACCAGACAAAGAGGTCACAAAAAAAGAAACCTACAGGCCAAAATCACTGCTGAACATAGATGCAAAAATCCTCAACAAAATACTAGTAAACAGAATCCAACAGCGCATTTAAAAGCTCATACACCATGATCAATTAGGGTTTATCCCAGGAATACAAGGATTCTTTAGTAAATCAATCACTATGGTAAACCATATTAACCAATTGAAGGATAAAAACTTAATAGATGCAGAGAAAGCTTTCAACAAAATTCAACACCCATTTATGAGAAAAATCTTCGAGAAAGTAGGCATAGAGGGAACTTACCTCAACGTAATAAAGGCCATATATGAAAACCCACAGCCAACATTGTTCTCAGTGTTGAAAAACTGAAACTATTTCCACTAATATCAGGAAGAAGACAAGGTTGCCCACTCTCACCACTATTATTCAACATAGATTTGGAAGTTTTCACCACAAGAATCAGAGAAGAAAAGAAATAAAAGTTATCCAAATTGGAAAAGAAGAAGTAAAACTGTCACTATTTGCAGATGACATACTATACATAGAGAATCCTAAAGATGCTACCAGAAAACTACTAGAGCTAATCAATGAATCTGGTAAAGTAGCAGGATACAAAATTAATGTACAGAAATCTCTTTCATTCCTATAAACTAACAATAAAAAATCTGACAGAGAAATTAAAGAAACACTCACATTTACCATTGCAACAAAAAGAAAAATAACCTAGAAATAAACCTACCTAAGAAGACAAAAGACCTGTATGCATAAAACTATAAGACACTGATGAAAGAAATTATAGATGATACAAACAGATGGATAGATATACTATGTTCTTGGACTGGAAGAATCAACCTTGTGAAAATGACTATACAACCCAAAGCAATCTACAGATTCAATGCAATCCCTATCAAACTACCACTGGCATTTTTCACAGAACTAGAACAAAAAATTGCAAAATTTGTATGGATACACAAAAGACCCCAAATAACCAAAGCAATCTTGAAAAAGAAAAACAGAGCTGGAGAAATCAGGCTGCCTGATTTCAGACTATATTACAAAGCTACAGTAAACAAGACAGTATTGTACTGGCACAAAAAGTGAAATATAGATTGGTGGAACTGGATAGAAAGCCCGGAGCTAAACCCATACACATATGGTCACCTTATCTTTGATAAAGGAGGCAAGAATATACAATGGAGAAAAGACAGCCTCTTCAATAAGTGGTGCTGGGAAAACTGGACAGCTACTTGTAAAAGAATTAAATTTGAACACTCCCTAACACCATACACAAAAATAAACTCAAAATGGATTAAAGACCTAAATGTAAGTCCGGACACCATAAAACTCTTAGAGGAAAACATAGGCCAAACACCTTATGACATAGATCACAGCAAGATCCTTTTTGACCCACCTCCTAGAGTAAGGGAAATAAAAACACAAATAAACAAATGGGACCTAATGAAACTGAAAAGCTTTTGCACAGCAAAGGAGGCCATAAACAAGACAAAAAGGCAATCCTCAGGATGGGAAAAATTATTTGCAAATGAAGCAAGTGACAAAGGATTAATCTTCAAAACATACAAGCAGCTCATGCAGCTCAGTATCAAAAAAACAAAAAAAAAATCAAAAAATGGGCAGAAGACGTGAATAGACATTTCTCCAAAGAATATTTACAGATTGCCAAAAAACACATGAAAGAATGCTCAACATCATTAATCATTAGAGAAATGCAAATCAAAACTACAATGAGATATCATCTCACACCAGTCAGAATGGCCATCATCAAAAAATCTACAAACAATAAATGCTGGAGAGGGTATGGAGAAAAGAGAACCCTCTTGCACTGTTGGTGGGAATGTAAATTGATACAGCCACTATGGAGAAAAGTATGGAGGTTCCTTAAAATACTAAAAACAGACCTACCATATGACCCAGAAATCCCACTACGGGGCATATACCTTGAGAAAATCATAATTCATAAACAGTCATGTACCACAATGTTCATTGCAGCTCTATTTGCAATAGCTAGGACATGGAAGCAGCCTAAGTGTCCATCAACAGATGAATGGATAAAGAAGATGTGGCACATATATACAATGGAATATTACTCAGCCATAAAAAAGGAATGAAATTCAGTTTTTTATAGTGAAAATGATGGACCTAGAGTCTGTCATACAGAGTGAATGAAATAAGTCAGAAAGAAAAACAAATACCATATGCTAGCACATATATATGGAATCTTAAAAAAAATAATAATGCTTCTGAAGAACCTAGGAGCAAGACAGGAATAAAGACGCAGACATAGAGAATGGACTTGAGGACATGGGGAGGGTGAAGGGTAAGCTGGGACAAAGTGAGAGAGTAGAATGGACATATGCACAGTACCAAATATAAAATAGATAGTTAGTGGGAAGCAGCCACATAGCGCAGGGAGATCAGCTCAGGGCTTTGTGACCACCTAGAGTGGTGGGATATGTAAGGTGGTAGGGAGACACAAGAGGGAGGAGATATGGGAATATATATATATATATATATATATATATATACACATATATATACATATATGTATAGCTGATTCACTTTGTTATAAAGCAGAAACTAACACACCATTGTAAAACAATTATAATCCAATAAAGATGTTAAAAAAAAAATGATCAGTTGTTGCCATGGTTATGGGGGAGGGAGGGGTGAACAGGAAGAGCACAGAGAATTTTTAGGGAATTAAAAGTATTCTGTGTCATACTGTAATTGTGGATACATGTCATTATACATTTGCAAAAACCCATAGAATATACAACACCAAGAGTGAACACTAATGTAAACAACAGACTTTGGGTAATAATGACATGTCCATGTAGGGTCATAGACTGTAACAAATTACTACTATAGTGCAGAATGTTGATATTGGGGGAAGCCATGTCTGAAATGGGGTAGTGAGTGTGTGAGAACTCTTTGTACTTTCTGTTCAATTTTACTGTGATCATAAAACTGCTCTAAAAAAAAGTCTGTTAAAAATACAAACAACTACGACAACAAATAAACATGGCAACAATTTTGAAGACTTAGGGTATCAAGTAACAGAGAAAAGTGATTCTTTAGAGGTGAGTAATTCTTTAGAGGTGGAAACAAACTAGATGAGTTCTGATTTATAGTCTGTCCCAGTTTACTGCACTGAGAGCATTTCCAAACCATTGAGAGGGGGAGCCCAAGTGGAGCCTGAAGGACTCTCTGAGTTGAGTAATGTTGCCAAGAGATGAGAAGACCTGGGAGGAGAGAATTTGTAGGACATATATAGAGGGGAGAGAGCTTCACAGAAGATCTCCCTTGACTATTCAGCAGAGCACTGATTATCACAGGCATGAGAGAAAATGACTCAAGGCTAGGAAAAGAATCTCCTAAAAGAAGAAACAGTGCCAACCTTTCATACAGGACTGGGAATAGTGCTGGTTCCCACCAGAGAGGCAGAAACACCTTATGATTCACAGGTCACTAAGTAGAGTCTCACCTCAGTCAATAAGGAACAATTTGCAACAGACTGGGAACATCTGTATTTGTTAGTAAAAATTTTTGAAAGCAAGATCTGAAGGATCAAAATGTTTCCAAGTGACTTATCTATATTCCAGAAAAGAGCTTAAGAATATTTTACAGGAATTGACAATTGCCCAGCACCAGATAAAATTCACAGTATTTGAAGCCTGTGTACTGTATTGGATATATCAGCATGGTCCAAGTATTCTCTGTGACCAGCAAGGAGGACTAATAATAAGGACCCTGTAGCAAATGGAGACTCCTCAACAGTGAGACACAAGAACTAGATATGACATACAGAAGGAGATCCAAAAAGAACGAACAGAGAAGCCATTAGCTCACCAGTATTTTAGTGAGAAAGATCTGGCCACTGATATCGGAATCAAACCTTCTATTCTTCCTTGTATATTGAATATAAATATGTATAATGAAATAAATAGAGCTTTTATTTTAGTGAGCGAAATGTAGTTATTCTCAACAAAACTTTTTGATGTTTTCATAGTTACTCAAGAGAAAGAATTTCTCTTATGCATTAGTGTAGTATTCAGAGAATATTTTTTCTTCTAAATCCTGCTGTGTATCAGGCCCACAGAAAAGTCAGGGCATAATGTAGTGAATAAGAAAACAAGGAGGAGCTTCAAGATGGCAGAAGAGTAAGATGTGGATATCAACTTCCTCCCCACAAATACATCAGAAATACATCTACATGTGGAACAACTCCTACAGCACACCTACTGAACGCTGGCAGAAGACTTCAGACCTCCCCAAAAGGCAAGAAACTCTGCACGTACCTGGGTAGGGCCAAAAAAACCCCAAAAAACAGAGAAAAAAGAATAGGGATGGGACCTGCACGAGTGGGAGGGAGCTGTGAAGGAGGAAATGTTTCCACACACTAGGAAGGCCCTTTGCCGGAGGAGACTGCAGGTGGTGGAGGGGGGAAGCTTCGGATCCATGGAGGAGAGCACAGCAACAGGGGTGCGGAGGGCAAAGTGATCAGTTTCCTGCACAGGGGATCGGTGCTGACCAGCACTCACCAGCGCGAGGGGCTTGTCGGTTCACCCACCCGATGGGGCAGGCCGGGGCTGGGAGCTCAGGCTCAGACTTCAGGAGATCAGATCCCAGGGAGAGGACTGGGGTTGGCTGCATAAACACAGCATGAAGGGGGCTAGTGGGCCACAGCTAGCCGGGAGGGAGTCCGGGAAAAAGTCTGGAGCTGCCGAAGAGACAAGAGACTTTTCCTTGCCTCTTTGTTTCCTGGTGCGCAAGTAGAAGCGATTAAGAGTGCTGCTTAAAGGAGCTCCAGAGACTGGCGTGAGCCGCGGCTATCAGCGCAGACCCCAGAGACAAGCATGAGATGCTAAGGCTGCTGCTGCAGCCACCAAGAAGCCCGTGTGCAAGCACAGGTCACTCTCTACACTTCCCCTCCAAGAAGACTGTGCAGACCGCCACTGCCAGCGTCCTGTGATCCAGGGACAACTTCCCCAGGAGAACGCACAGGACACCTCAGCCTGGTGCAAAGTCACACCGGCCTCTGCCGCTGCAGGCTCACCCTGCAACCGTACCTCTCCCTCCCCCCGGCCTGAGTGAGCCACAGCTTCCTAATCAGCTGCTCCTTTAACCCTGTCCTGTCTAAGGAAGCACAGAAGCCCTCAGGCAACCTACATGCAGAGGCGGGTCCAAACCCAAAGCTGAACCCCTGGAGCTGTGCGAACAGAGAAAGGGAAATTTCTCCCAGAAGCCTCAGGAGCAGAGGATTAAATCTCCACAATCAACTTGATTTACCCTGCATCAGTGGAATACCTGAATAGACAATGAATCATCCCAATATGAGGACCTGGACTTTGGGAGCAATGATATATATATATTTTTTCCTCTTCTTCTCTTTTTGTGAGTGTGTATGTGCATGCTTCTGTGTGCAATTTTGTCTGTATAGCTTTGCTTTTACCATTTGCCCTAGGGTTCTGTCTGTCCTCTTTTTTTTTTTATTACTTAAATTTTTTTTTCTTAAGACTTATTTTTTATTTTAATGATTTTATTTTACTTTATTTTATTATATCTTCTTTCTTTCTTTCTTTCTTTTCTTTCTCACTTTTATTCTGAACCATGTGGAGGACAGGCTCTTGGTGCTCCAGCAAGGCGTCAGGGATGTGCCACTGAGGTGGGAGAGCCAAGTTCAGGACACTGGTCTACAAGAGACCTCCCAGCTCCATGTAATATCAAACGGCAAAAATCTCCCAGAGATCTCCATCTCAACACCAAGACACAGCTCCACTCAATGACCAACAAGCTACAGTGCTGGACATCCTACTCCAAACGACTAGCAAGACAGGAATACAAGACCATCCATTAGCACAGAGGCTGCCTAAAATCATAATAAAGCCACAGACGCCTGAAAACACACCACCAGAAGTGAACTTGCACAACAGAAAGACAAGATCCAGCCTCATCCACAAGTACACAGACACTAGTCCCCTCCAACAGGAGGCCTACACAACCCACTGAACCAACCTTAGCCACTGGGGACAAACACCAAAAACAACGGGAACTACGAACATGAAGCCTGTGAAAAGGAGTCCCCAAACATAGTAAGTTAAGCAAAATGAGAAGACAGAGAAACACACAGCAGATGAAGGAGCAATGCAAAAACCCACCAGAACTAACAAATTAAGAGGAAATAGGCAGTCTACCTGAAAGAGAATTCGGAATAATGATAGTAAAGATGATGCAAAATCTTGGAAATAGAATGAAGAAAATACAAGAAATGTTTAACAAGGATCTAGAAGAACTAAAGAACAAACAAACAGTGATGAACAACACAATAAATGAAATTTAAAATTCTCTAGAAGGGATCAATAGCAGAATAACTGAGGCAGAAGAATGGATAAGTGACCTGAAAGATAAAATAGTGGAAATAATTACTGCAGAGCAGAATAAAGAAAAAAGAATGAAAAGAATAGAGGACAGCCTCAGAGACCTCAGGGACAACATTAAACACACAAATGATTGAATTATAGAGGTCTCAGAAGAAGAAGAGAAAAAGAAAGGGAATGAGAAAATATTTGAAGAGATTATAGTTGAAAACTTCCTTAATATGGGAAAAGAAATAGTTAATCAAGTCCAGGAAACACAGTGAGTCCCATAAAGGATATATCCAAGGGGAAACCTGCCAAGACACATATTAATCAAACTATCAAAAGTTAAATACAAAGAACAAATATTAAAAGCAGCAAGGGAAAAATAACACATAAGGGAATCCCCATAAGATTAACAGCTATCTTTCAGCAGAAACTCTGCAAGCCAGAAGGGAGTGGCGGGACATATTTAAAGTGATGAAGGAGAAAAACCCACAACCAAGATTACTCTACCCAGCAAGGATCTCATTCAGATTTGACAGAGAAATTAACAGCCTTAAAGACAAGCAAAAGCTAAGAGAATTCAGCACCACCAAGCCAGCTTTACAACAAATGCTAAAGGAACTGCTCTAGGCAGGAAACACAAGAGAAGGAAAAGACCTATAATAACAAACCCTAAACAATTAAGAAAATAGTAATAGGAACATATATATTGATAATTACCTTACGTGTAAATGGATTAAATGCTCCAAGCAAAAGACACAGACTGGCTGAATGGATACATAAAAAAGACCCATGTATGTGCTGTCTAGAAGAGACCCGCTTCAGACCTAGGGACAAATACAGACTGAAAGGAATGGGACAGAAAAAAAATATTCCATGGAAATGGAAATCAAAAGAAAGCAGGAGTAGCAATTCTCATATCAGGCAAAATAGACTTTAAAACAAAGGCTATTAGAGGAGACAAAGAAGGACACTACATAATGATCAAGGGATCAATCCATGAAGAAGATATAACAATTGTAAACATTTATGCACCCAACATAGGAGCACCCCAATACATAAGGCAAATACTAACAGCCAAAAAAGGGGAAATCGACAGTAACACAATCATAGTAGGGGACTTTAACAACCCACTTTCCCCAATGGACATATCATCCAATATGAAAATAAATAAGGAAACACAGGCTTTATTTTTTTTTCTGATTTATTTATTTATTTTTTAAACATCTTTATTGGGGTATAATTGCTTTACAATGGCGTGTTAGTTTCTACTTTATAACAAAGTGAATCAGTTATACATATACATATGTCCCCATATCTCTTCCCTCTTGCGTCTCCCTCCTTCCCACCCTCCCTATCCCACCCCTCTAGATGGTCATAAAGCACCGAGCTGACCTCCCTATGCTATGTGGCTGCTTCCCAATAGCTATCTACCTTACGTTTGGTAGTGTATATATGTCCATGCCTCTCTCTCGCTTTGTCACAGCTCAACCTTCCCCTTCCCCATATCCTCAAGTCCATTCTCTAGTAGGTCTGGAAACACAGGCTTTAAATGATACGTTAAACAAGATGGACTTAATTGATATTTATAGGACATTCCATCCAAAAATAACAGAATACACATTATTCTCAAGTGCTCATGGAACATTCTCCAAGACAGATCATATCTTGGGTCACAAATCAAGCCTTGGTAAATTTAAGAAAACTGAAATCATATCAAGTATCTTTTCTGGCCACAACGTTATGAGAATAGAGAGATCAGTGAAGAAATCAAAGAGGGAATCCAAAAATACCTAAAAACATATGATGATAATGAAAACATAACGACCCAAAACCTATGGGTTGCAGCAAAAGCAGTTCTAAGAGAGACGAGTATAGCAATACAACCCTACCTTAAGAAACAAGAAACATCTCAAATAAACAACCTAACCTTACTCCTAAAGCAATTAGAGAAAGAAAAAAAAAAAAAGTTAGCAGAAGGAAAGATCATAAACATCAGATCAGAAATAAATGCAAAAAAATGAAGGAAATGATAGGAAAGATCAGTAAAAGCTGGTTCTTGGAGAAGATAAACAAAATTGATAAACCATTAGCCAGACTCATCAAGAAAAAGAGGGAGAAGACTCATATCAGTAGAATTAGAAATGAAAAAGGAGAAGTAAAAATTGACACTGCAGAAATACAAAGGATCATGAGAGATTACTACAAGCACCTTCATTCCAATAAAATGGAAAACCTGGAAGAAGTGGACAAATTCTTAGAAATGCACAACCTTCTGAGAATAAACCAAGAAGAAATAGAAAAGATGAACAGACCAGTCACAAACACTGAAATTGAAACTGTGATTAAAAATCTGCCAAAAAGGGCTTCCCTGGTGGCGCAGTGGTTGAGAGTCCGCCTGCCAATGCAGGGGACACGGGTTCGTGCCCCGGTCCAGGAAGATCCCACATGCCACGGAGTGGCTGGACCCGTGAGCCATGGCCGCTGAGCCTGCGCATCCAGAGCCTGTGCTGCACAATGGGAGAGGCCACAACAGTGAGAGGCCCATGTACTGCAAAAACAAAACAAAACAAAACAAAAACAAATAATCTTCCAAAAACAAAAGCCCAGGACCAGATGGTTTCACAGGTGAATTCTATCAAACATTTAGAGAAGAGCTAACATATAACCTTCTCAAACTCTTCCAAAATATAGCAGAGGGAGGAACACTCCCAAACTCATTCTATGAGGGCACAAACACCCTGATACCAAAACCAGACAAAGATGTCACAAAGAAAGAAAATTATAGGGCAATAACAATGATGTACATAGATGCAAAAATCCTCAACAAAATACTAGCAAACAGAATCCAATAGCACATTAAAAGGATCATACACCATGATCAAGTGGGGTTTATCCCAGGAATGTAAGGATTCTTCAAACACACAAATCAATCAACGTGATACACCATATTAACAAATTGAAGGAAAAAATCCATATGATCATCTCAACAGATGCAGAGAAATCTTTCGACAAAATTCACCACCCATTTATGATAAAAATCCTCCAGATAGTAAGCATAGAGGGAACTTTCCTCAATATAATAAAGGTCATATATGACAAACCCACAGCCAACATTGTCCTCAGTGGTGAAAAAATGAAACCATTTCCACTATCTTCAGGAACAAGACAAGGTTGCCCACACTCACCACTATTATTCAACATAGTTTTGGAAGTTTTAGCCACAGTAATGAGACAAGAGAAAGAAATAAATGGAATCTAAATTGGAAAAGAAGAAGTAAAGCTGTCACTGTTTGCAGATGACATGATACTATACATAGAGAATCCTAAAGATGCTACCAGAAAACTACTAGAGCTAATCAATGAATTTGGTAAAGTAGCAGGATACAAAATTAATGCACAGAAATCTCTGGCATTCCTATACACTAATGATGAAAAATCTGAAAGTGAAATTAAGAAAACACTCCCATTTACCATTGCAACAAAAAGACTAAAGTATCTAGGAATAAACCTACCTAAGGAGACAATAGAACTATATGCAGAAAATTATAAGACACTGATGAAAGAAATTAAAGATGATACAAATAGATGGAGAGATATACCATGTTCTTGGATTGGAAGAAGCATCATTGTAAAAATGACTCTACTACCCAAAGCAATATGCAGATTCAATGAAATCCCTATCAAACTACCACTGGCATTTTTCACAGAACTAGAACAAAAAATTGCAAACTTTGTATGGATACACAAAAGACCCCAAATAACCAAAGCATCTTGAAAAAGAAAACCAGAGCTGGAGAAATCAGGCTGCCTGATTTCAGACTATATTACAAAGCTACAGTAAACAAGACAGTATTGTACTGGCACAAAAAGTGAAATATAGATTGGTGGAACTGGATAGAAAGCCCGGAGCTAAACCCACACACATATGGTCACCTTGCCTTTGATAAAGGAGCCAAGAATATACAGTGGAGAAAAGACAGCCTCTTCAATAAGTGGTGCTGAGAAAACTGGACGGTTACATGTAAAAGAGTGAAATTAGAACACTCCCTAACACCATACACAAAAATGAACTCAAAATGGATTACAGACCTAAATGTAAGGCCAGAAACCACCAAACTCTTAGAGGAAAACATAGGTATAACACTCTATGACATAAATCCCAGCAAGATCCTTTTTGACCCACCTCCTAGAGAAATGGAAATAAAAACAAAAATAAACAAATGGGACCTGATGAAACTGAAAAGCTTTTGCACAGCAAAGGAAACCATAAACAAGATGAAAAAAGAACCCTCAGAATGGGAGAAAATATTTGCAAATGAAGCAAGTGACAAAGGATTAATCTTCAAAACATACAAGCAGCTCATGCAGCTCAGTATCAAAAAAACAAACAACCCAATCAAAAAATGGGCAGAAGACGTGAATAGACATTTCTCCAAAGAATATATACAGATTGCCAAAAAACACATGAAAGAATGCTCAACATCATTAATCATTAGAGAAATGCAAATCAAAACTACAATGAGATATCATCTCACACCAGTCAGAATGGCCATCATCAAAAAATCTACAAACAATAAATGCTGGAGAGGGTGTGGAGAAAAGGGGACCCTCTTGCACTGTTGGTGGGAATGTAAATTGATACAGCCACTCTGGAGAACAGTATGGAGGTTCCTTAAAAAACTAAAAATAGACCTACCATATGACCCAGCAATCCCACTACTGGGCATATACCCTGAGAAAACCAAAATTCAAAAAGTGTCATGTACCAAAATTTTCATTGCAACTCTATTTACAATAGCCAGGACATGGAAGCAACCTAAGTGTCTATCAACAGATGAATGGATAAAGAAGATCTGGCACATATATACAATGGAATATTACTCAGCCATAAAGAGGTATGAAACTGAGTTATTTGTAGTTAGGTGGATGGACCTAGAGGCTCATACAGAGTGAAGTAAGTCAGAAAAAGAAAAACAAATATCGTATGCTAACACATATATATGGAATCTAAAAAAGAAAAAAAAAATTGTCAGAAGAACCTAGGGGCAAGATGGGAATAAAGATGCAGACCTACTAGAGAATGGACTTGAGGATATGGGCAGGGGGAAGGGTAAGCTGGGACAAAGTCAGAGAGTGGCATGGACATACGTACACTACCAAACGTAAAATAGATAGCTATTGGGAAGCAGCCGCATAGCACAGGGAGATCAGCTTGGTGCTTTGTGACCACCTAGAGGGGTGAGATAGGGAGGGTGTGAGGGAGGGAGACGCAAGAGGGAAGAAATATGGGGACATATGTATATGTGTACCTGATTCACTTTGTTATAAAGCAGAAACTAACACACCATTGTAAAGCAATTAGATTCCAATAAAGATGTTAAAACAAAATTTTAAAAAATTAAAAAAAAAAAAAGAAAACAATGGTACCAGCTTTCATGGAGTCTACAATATATTGGAAAAGACTAACACTGACATGGAATTGTAGATATTTAATTGAATACTATATACAAATATAAACTCATTTGTAAAATCAACACAGAGAAGTAAGAGATTAATGAGATACAGATATACAAATCAGTGCAAGCTATGTTAGTGTCATACAGCAGATCATAGGATTCCAGTAGACAGCAGCAGTGCAGCCCTCCAGATTAAATCATTTTAATGCACTTGTCATTATCTGTATATGTCACAGGCAACAAATTCAGTTACAATGATGTAAACCAGAAATTGGTTAGCTTTAGAAAATAAATAAATAATGCTTAGCAGTTGTCTTTGCCTGGCATTATTATCCTTAGGAAGAACTATCTTACAACAATAAAAAGTTATATTGGGATATGGCTATTAGATGTAATTCTACTTTTTACATGCTGAAACACCTGCTTGAAAAGCCCTTTCTGAGTTGATACTTTTTTCCACCAAGGTTATAAACAAGAACTTGTTAATTCCCTTCTATAGAAACTAGAAATGTGCCCAAGAAGAATGTTGCCATCATTTAGTCCTGTTCAAATTTTAATGAAATAAAACCTATTCTACTATAGTTGTGTTGTAGCTAGAGGTTATTTTCTAAAAATGCATTTTAAAGAAAAATTAGATGGGATGAGAACTGAACATTTTAATATGCCTATTACATTTAGAAAGGAAACAAGATGCATTGAGGTGGTTGTGTTTTTCATTCTCTGAGAGGTTAGCACATTCAGTTCCACTGAGAGTGTGAAGGCTACACTGGATGCTTGTTTCCAAGGAACACACTCCCCTTCTTGATTTGGATTTTTATTTCTCGTTGTGTCATTTTGTGGTTTGACAACTCTTGACATAGATATAGAATTCTTGAGTAGTTCTTAGCTTTCCTTTTCAGCACTGTGAAAGAGGCTGGTAAATCATACCAACATTTCCCTGCTAAAAATCTCAAACGTTAAATTATCTGTTCCAAAACTGAAGGCCCTGCCCAAGTCTTGTCACGAATTTATTACAATGTGATAAAATAAAGCTTTGCCCCAATTTTGGCAAGGCAAAGCAATTTGGAAATGCATAATTTGGTCTACTAATTTAAGGTGAATGAGATGGACTTAGTCAAGAGATGCTTGGTGAAGAGATAAAATCTAGAGAGTAATAAAAACTACTTTTGTGACAGATCTAAATCAAATCACTGTAATTTTATTTAAAATTCTACTTACAAAGTACTAGGCACAGTAAGACAAGTAAACTTACAATCCAGAGATATAAGGCTGGGAGTGACTAACTTACACAGGTTAGAAACATTTTTTTAAATTAACTTTTTGAAATAATGCTGTCAGTGAAAAATGAAATGTCTCTGTTCTCTGCCTTCTGTAATTTGGTCTTGAGCATATTATTTAAACTTGTATAGAAGGTTAAGGCAAAAAATAAATTTAACTTTTGAAGACCTCTGTTCTGAAAATACCCAAATCAGTATCTTTAGTCACTCTTTGAGGGGAAATAATCTGGAAAATGATGGTGTTAATGTATAGGTGTTAAAAAATAATCAGTGGAAACAGAGATTGTGATTATAGTCAAACTAGAAACAATGTCATTAACCCGGAAAACATTATGTTAGGTAGAATGATCCAGATGCAGAAAAGAAATCTGACTTATATGTGGAATCAAAAATAGTCAAACTCATAGAAGCAGGGTAGAATGATGGTTGCCAGGGGATGGGGGAAGAAGAAATGAGATGTTGGTCAAAGGGTACAAAGTTTCAGTTATGCAAGATAATTAAGTTCTGGAGATCTAATGTACAGAAATGTGACTATAGTTAACAAAACTCAATTGTGTACTTGAAACTTGCCAAAAGGATAAATCTTAAGCATTCTCACCACACACACACACACACACACACACACACACACACACAAGGAAAGAAGGAAATGATAGCCTTTGTGAGAGGAAGGAAAGAGAAAAGAAAGAAGGAAGAAAAGGAAGAAAGATAAAGAAGGAAAGAAAGAGAAAGAAAGAAAGAAAGAAAGAAAGAAAGAAAGAAAGAAAGAAAGAAAGAAAGAAGAAAGAAAGAAAGAAAGAAAGAAAGAAAGAAAGAAAGAAAGAAAGAAAGAAAGAAAGAAAGAAAAAGAAAGAAGAAAGAAAACTTCAGGTTAACCGTGAAAAACAAGATTTTTGTCAGAAAGTATATTTCAAATATAATGTTCCATAATAATGTATATACTACATATATGTAGTTTATTGTATTATAACACATTCTATATCATGTGTTAGAGTTGTTTAACACAGCATTGCTTTTTACTTCTATCCCAAAAATTATTCAAATGATTCAAATGAGTGAGTATGTCTTGCTAGTTCAAATATTCCAGCTTAAATATATTGGCAAGGAAAACAGCATTATAAACTTGACTACATGTGCACACACACACACACACATACGCACACACAACCACACCTGTTGCTTTTACTTGAAAAAATAATTCCAACTTTAACAAATGTTTCTGTATTTAGCTAACAATTACATACTGCTTAACATGTCCCAGGCTCTATTGTAATAATTTTACAGATATTGACTCATTTAATCCTTATGTCAACCCTATGAGATAGGTATTATTTCCCCAAATTAATAGCGGATGAAATGAGGCATAAAGAGGTTAAATTATTTGCTCAGGTTCCCATGGCAAGAAAGTGGCAGAGCCAGGATTCAGAGCCCAGAAATCTCACTTCAGGTTCTTACTGTGGACAACCCTGGTAGGGAAATTCTCAGAGATATCTTTTTTCCAGTGGGTATTTAATCTGAATCTTAGCAGTTTATCTGCATATCCTCTATTGTGGCCTGTGCAAGTTTTCTTAAAGGCATGATGGACAGAGAGCACATGCCATCAATGATTGCTATTGGTCATTATTGTCCCAAGACTTTATTTTTCAGTGCAGCTCATGACTTCTTAATTGAACTAAAGAAACACATAGTTAAGAAGCTAAATTACTTTATTATTTTTAATTCTTTAGATTAAACAATTACATAAAGAAGAAAAGCTATTTTCCAGTATGATTTAGTTTTGTAAGCAGTCACTTGATTTAAACCACTATGGGTGTACCAAATGAGTATGTTTCTTTTCCACTATCAATATGCATGATTTGATTTCTTATTAGCTAAACCTGTAAGGAACGCTATTAGTGTTTCCATCATAGTGTTACCAAAGATATATTATCAATTAAGACTGAACAGTAAAAGGAGTAAATATGCTATAAAGTTGGATATAAAGCACAGGTATATGATTTTTATATATCTTTTTCCCTAATTTTTAATTTCAAATTCTTCCTCATTCAAAGAAAAAATATTAAAACCTACTGTTATTGTGGCAAAATGTACAATAATTTTGGTTGAAGATTATGCTGTTCTCAGACTGGTTTAGTGCAAGGTGGATATTAACTGCCAAATGCAAATTTTGACAACTCTCTCTCTGGAGAAGAAATATATTGAAAGAATTTATCGTCCCAGTTATATCTGTCCATACAGTTTTTGCTAAGCAAACTTTCCTGTTGTCAACAAACCTGAAAGTACCAGCTAATTGATATTATGTACTTAAGCTCCTTTGGGGAATGCAAAGAAAGTGGAAAATGACATGGAGTATAGGCAGATTAATCCAGGACAACTGTGGATTCAGCTATTTACCAAGTCCTTTTTGAACGGGTAATCCATTATGCCAACATTCATTTTTTCTCATATTTACTCTGCACAAATTGTCCTGCCATCATTATCATGAAGAATTTGGAGATACAAATGGTTTGATGAACTTCTTTATTGGAGCCCACTTCTCACATTGTTAACCCACTTTACTTTCTATACTTGCTAAACTATTAAAGAGCACAACTTTTTTTACATTTCCAGAGTGTTCCACAAGCCATCTGCTTTTTCCTTACCAAAATGTGGAAATATAAATACTTCACTTCTTAGCTTTGCATGTAATTTGCTTCTTTTATTTAAAATCTCTGAGGACAAATGTGAATTTCATATCAGCTGCCAAATATTCAGACATCTTTTGAAACTGGGTGACATTTAGCAATAGTAGTTATATTTTTGAATTCTCATTCTGCTTCAGTTTAAAAAAATGGAATCAGGTTAAAAACATTAAATTTTTCCAAATCTTCCTTTAATCTTTAATGTGCAAAGAGAAGATGATATATTCAGGAAACTTTGTTATGAAAACTGAAGTAAAGGGAAGATAATTTCAGAGAATAATAAAACAAATATAATGAGATCTAGAGTTTTGGAAGTTGAAATACTTGGATCTCAATGGTTGTGTTAAATAGGACATTGTTTCACCTATAATTGGTTAATGTGTTGATGTACAAATAACCATCATTTTCATTCAATGCATATGCATTTTTGACTATTGAGGAAAATATCTTTTTTCATTTAGTCACCCAATAAACATAAACCATTGAATGATCAAAAGTCATTTAATTAATTTCAGAAACATGAATTGCATGGATTCTGCAATTGAAGTATGCAATTGAAGTATACAGACCGATAATTTCCATTGTGCAGGTAAGATGGTACCTGGTCTATTTAGAAACATGTCATACTTTGGATCTTATCTTTGTATGGGCTCCAAAATAATGCTCTTCAAGAGTACTTTACCCAAATATTTTGTTATATTTTTCCAGGTTATTGGGGAGTTCTAGTAGCCCTATCATTTCTCTCCACTTTTAAAATGAAAATTTTAAATCTTATTTATCCCTTTGACCATTTGATCACTGAGTCATCTCCTGCCCCAAAACATGAATTTAATGAAGGATTTTGAGTTCCCCAAAGAGGTTTATCTGTTTTCAAGCAGTTCTTCGTTCAGAGTGCAATTTGTGGTTATGAAATTCCTACTTTTCACCAGCTTGCCCCATCAGTGGATAAACTAATTTCCAACTTAATGGAAAGATTCATAATGGCTTAACTGTTTCATAGGCTAAAATTTAAGACTGAACTGATTTTAAATCTCATTTCTGGAGAAAGATGGTTATGACCTAAGAATTGTTTCCAAAACTATACCCAATTTTTAAAGGTGTGTATAACAGAGCTCATATTTGTTATATTTTCTTTATAGTTTCCTACTGGCACCGGGTGCTATCCTATGAATTGTCTTCTGTGGTTTCTGTTCTCAGAGATTGATGCTCCAGGGAGAATTCATATCTCATTGAATTAACATGAAGAATAAGCACTCTAAATTTTTATTGTGAATTTGTCCTATAATAATATGGAAATGATCATGGAATTTAAGACCAGTTCTGGCTCTTACACTTATCTTTTCTTTAGGTCAACTTTAAATTGTCAAAAGTGATAGTTAACAATTATGCTTTTATTTTATGATAAGATGTCACTGGGAATGCTGTGCCAAGAAGTAACAATTTATTACCAAGAAAATATCTACAGAGTTACCAATATATATGTTATTTTTGAATTACAGTTTGAATCACTTTAAGGAAGTTGTTAGATGTTGATGCTAATTACACCTTGTGAAACTGAAGAGATGTGTCTCAGGGGGCTCTGAGGAGCTCCAGTTCTTTATGTCTCATGAAGAAAGAATTCAATGAGAGACTAAATGATAGATGAGAAGTGATTTATTAGAATAGGATGCTTGTGAGGTCTACAAGCAGATAGGCAAGAAGGTGCCACCCTGAAACTTAGTGGGCTACAGTTTTACAATCAAAGGAAAAGTGAGGAGGGGGAAAATACCACCTTCAACCTCATTCTTCAGTAGACGTCAAGCTTTCATCCTCAGTTCCTCCTCCACGTCAGGTGGGAGAGTTTTCTTGTCCCTACATGGTCAAACTGGGACTATCATGGCACAATGGAAATGAGCAAAAATGCAGTAACATATACTAAAATATGGTAAATCATTTCAGGTTTTAGTATGTTACCTTTTTCTTGTATTTTTGTTTTTAGTGTAAGCAGAGGAACATGTCCTAGGAATACTGACTTACTGACCTCACTGGGCAGCATATGGGTCTTGCTCCACCATTGCTTTATTATTTTGGGGCATGTCTCATGCTTCTGTTGCATGGTTTTGATGTTAAGCAAGCCTGCCTGGTTTTGTTGTTAGGAGAGCCTGCTTTCTTGAGTCTCATTAACTTACAGGGGTCTCCCATAATTTTTTTTTTTTTTTAACTTACGATCCCTTAGAAGGAATAACTATTTAATCGCCTACTTTATCCCTTTACTCTGGCACTATCACTTAGAGAAAGACCAAAAACCAACCTCACTTTAAAATAATTAAGCAATTCCAGTTATGATAATTAAATATGTTATAGTCTTTTTTTTAAAGATTTTATAACTTGACAGATTATAATATCAAGTCATGCATTAACTATTTAAGTGCTGTCAGAGTATGATCTATAAAATGATGTCCATTTCAAGAATACAGGAAACAAGGTATAGATATATATTCTTGGGGCACATATTAAGCCATCAGAGTTTATTTGAATATGTAGGTGGGGAGGAGGGTGTATTACTTCAGTAAGTGCAAAACTTGCTTTAATTTTCCTCTTAGCAAATTTAACTTTCAGGTAAATTAAAAAAAAATAAAAACTGTAACTTAAATATAGTTGAAGATGATACAATAGCTAGATACAATAGTATAGCTATTTATAACTCTATTTTTACTCCAGTTGTGATTTAATGAAACCTACTTGACTCTTGCCTTTGCCACTTACATCTGAATGACTTAGACCAAATTTCTTAATATTATCTACCTCAATCACATGATCTGGAAACTAAGGATCACAATGCTTAATTGGTTTATAGGTATTGAAAGAAGAACTGTGTGTGAAACTAGCTTAGATATGTACTCAGTAAAGTTATAAAGTTTGGTTGAGTTAACATAACTCAGGCCAGAAATTTTTCTTTGCTTTTTCTCTTACACTATGACCTAACAGTCTAAAATATGGTTTATGAAAGCAAGCACAAACAACAATAACAAAAAAACTAGTGTTATTTGAAATAATGATATAATACAACAAAAGAGGCAAAGAAAAAAAGAATCTTAATTCTCATTTACTAAAAAATAAATTAAGTGATTTTACTTCTAAGGTTGACTTAAAACTACTTTTATAGATAAAATCAAAGTATAAACAATATTATAAGAGGTATATGAACAAATATAGTGTGTTTTAAATATATCCTCAAGGAAGGGATCAAGTCAATACCAGTAGAGTTTTGAAGGCTTCCCAATGGAGATAACACTTGTGCTGGGCTTTGAAATATGAATACACTTTTAAATATTGGAGGAGATAAGGGTATTCTATACAGAGGGAAAAGCATGAACAAAGTTATGGAACTACATGAATGGGCATGTCACATTCAAAAAGTAGGACATAATGTATAATCCTTAGGTTTGAGGGGATAGAATGACAGACAACAAAAACAACCAAGTAAATAAAATGTCGGTATTCGCACACACCAATATAATACATATGTACAAAAACAATCAAAAGAACACCCAAGAGTTAATTCAATCAATTATTATTGTCTTATAATGAATTAAATCACAATTCATATTTGCTCATTTAATAGAGTAAAAGGATTATTATCTATCATTATCAATCTCTGGGGGGATAAAAACACAAATTGACCTATGAGAAACAGCACTCATTATTGTAAATAATTAACGTTTAAGACTTCTGGTGGGATTACAGTCTGATTCCTCACTTATTATATTTGAATAAATGATCTGCAAACATAACAAATTATGCCACTGCGTATACTGAATAGCATCCCTTTTTTAAAAAATTAATTATTTAATTAATTTATTTATTTTTGGCTGTGTTGGGTCTTGTTTTTTTTTTTTACATCTTTATTGGAGTATAATTGCTTTACAATGGTATGTTACTTTCTGCTTTATAACAAAGTGAATCAGTTATACATATACATATGATCCCATATCTCTTCCCTTTTGCATCTCCCTCCCTCCCACCCTCCCTATCCCTCCCCCCTAGGTGGTCACAAAGCAACGAGCTGATCTCCCTGTGCTATGTGGCTACTTCCCACTAGCTATCTATTTTACGTTTGGTAGTGTATATATGTACATGCCACTCTCTTGCTTTGTCACAGCTTACCCTTCCCCCTCCCCATAACCTCAAGTCCATTCCCTAGTAGGTCTGTGTCTTTATTCCTGTCTTACACCTAGGTTCTTCATGACATTTTTTTTTCTTTAATTCCATATATATGTGTAAGCATATGGTATTTGTGTTTCTCTTTCTTACTTACTTCACTCTGTATGACAGACTCCAGGTCCATCCACCTCATTACAAATAGCTCAATTTCATTTATTTTTATGGCTGAGTAATATTCCATTGTATATATGTGCCACATCTTTATCCATTCATCCGATGATGGACACTTAGGTTGTTTCCATCTCCTGGCTATTGTAGATAGAGCTGCAATGAATATTTTGGTACGTGACTCTTTTTGAATTATGTTTTTTTCAGGGTCTATGCCCAATAGTGGGATTGCTGTGTCATATGGCAGTTCTATTTCTAGTTTTTTAAGGAACCTCCATACTGTTCTCCATAGTGGCTGCACCAATTCACATTCCCACCAGCAGTGCAAGAGTGTTCCCTTTTCTCCACACCCTCTCCAGCATTTACTGTTTCTAGATTTTTTGATGATGGCTATTCTGACCGGTGTGAGATGATATCTCATTGTAGTTTTGAGTTCCATTTGTCTAATGATTAATGATGTTGAGCATTCTATCATGTGTTTGCTGGCAATCTGTATATATTCTATGGAGAAATGTCTATTCACGTCTTCTACCCATTTTTTGATTGGGTTGTTTGTTTTTTTGATACTGAGTTGCATGAGCTGCTTATATGTTTTGGAGATTACTCCTTTGTCAATTGCTTCATTTGCACATATTTTCTCCTATTCTGAGGGTTGTCTTTTGGTCTTGTTTACAGTTTCCTTTGCTGTGCAAAAGCTTTGAAGTTTCATTAGGTTCCATTTATTTGTTTTTGTTTTTATTTCCATTTCTCTAGGATGTGGGTCAAAAAGGATCTTGCTGTGATTTATGTCATAGAGTGTTCTGCCTATGGTTTCCTCTAAGAGTTTGATAGTTTCTGGCCTTACATTTAGGTCTTTAATCCATTTTGAGTTTATGGTGTTAGGGAGTGATCTAATCTCATACTTTTACATGTACCTGTACAGTTTTCCAAGCACCACTTAGTGAAGAGGCTGTCCTTTCTCCACTGTACATTCCTGCCTCCTTTATCAAAGATAAGGTGACCATATGTGTGTGGGCTTATCTCTAGGTTTTCTATCCTGTTCCATTGATCTATATTACTGTGTTTGTGCCAGTACCATACTGTCTTGATTACTGTAGCTTTGTAGTATAGTCTGAAGTCATGGAGTCTGATTCCTCCAGCTCCATTTTTTCTTTCTCAAGATTGCTTTGGCTACTCAGGGTCTTTTGTGTTTCCATACAAATTGCGAATTTTTTTGTTCTAGTTCTGTGAAAAATGCCAGTGATAGTTTGATAGGGATTGCATTGAATCTATAGTTTGCTTTGGGTAGTAGAGTCATTTTCACAATGTTGATTCTTCCAATCCAAGAACATGGTATATCTCTCCATCTATTTGTATCATTTTTAATTTCTTTCATCAGTGTCTTATAATTTTCTGCATACAGGTCTTTTGTTTCCTTAGGTAGGTTTATTCCTAGATATATTATTCTTTTTGTTGCAGTGGTAAATGGGAGTGTTTTCTTGATTTCACTTTCAGATTTTTCATCATTAGCATATAAGAATGCAAGAGATTTCTGTGCATTAATTTTGTATCCTGCTACTTTACCAAATTCACTGATTAGCTCTAGTAGTTTTCTGGTAGCATCTTTAGGATTCCCTATATCATGTCATCTGCAAACAGTGACAACTTTACTCTTTTCTGATTTGAATTCCTTTTATTTCCTTTTCTCCTCTGATTGCTGTGGCTAAAACTTCCAAAACTATGTTGTATAAGAGTGGTGAGAGTGGGCAACCTTGTCTTGTTCCTGATCCTAGTGGAAATGGTTTCAGTTTTTCACCATTGAGGACGATGTTGGCTGTGAGTTTGTCATATATGGCCTTTATTATATTGAGGAAAGTTCCCTCTATGCTTACTATCTGGAGGATTTTTATCATAAATGGGTGGTGAATTTTGTTGAAAGATTTCTCTGCATCTGTTGAGTAGATCATATGGTTTTTCTCCTTCAATTTGTTAATATGGTGTATCACGTTGATTGATTTGTGTGTTTGAAGAATCCTTACATTCCTGGGATAAACCCCCCTTGATCATGGTGTATGATCCTTTTAATTTGCTGTTGGATTCTGTTTGCTAGTATTTTTTTGAGGATGTTTGCATCTATGTTCATCAGTGATATTGGCCTGTACTTTTCTTTCTTTTTGAAATCTTTGTCTGGTTTTGGTATCAGGGTGATGGTGGCCTCGTAGAATGAGTTTGGGATTGTTCATCCCTCTGCTATATTTTGGAAGAGTTTGAGAAGGATAGGTGTTAGCTCTTCTCTAAATGTTGGATAGAATTCGTCTGTGAAGCCATCTGGTCCTGGACTTTTGTTTGTTGGAAGACTTTTAATCACAGCTTCAATTTCAGTGCTTGTGATTGGTCTGTTCATATTTTCTATTTCTTCCTGGTTAAGTCTCAGCAGGTTGTGCATTTCTAAGAATTTTTCCATTTCTTCCAGATTGTCCATTTTATTGGCATAGTGTTGCTTATAGTTATCTCTCATGATCTTTTGTATTTCTGCAGTGTCCATTGTTATTTCTCCTTTTTCATTTCTAATTCTATTGATTTGAGTCTTCTCCCTTTTTCTCTTGATGAGTCTGGCTAATGGTTCATCAATTTTGTTTATCTTCTCAAAGAAACAGCTTTTAGTTTTATTGATCTTTGCTCTGGTTTCCTTCATTTCTTTTTCATTTATTTCTGATCTGATCTTTATGATTTCTTTCCTTCTGCTAACTTTGTGATATTTTTGTTCTACTTTCTCTAATTGCTTTAAGTGCAAGGTTAGGTTGTTTATTCGAGATGTTTCCTGTTTCTTAAGGTAGTGTTGTATTGCTATAAACTTCCCTCTTAGGATGGCTTTTGCTGCATCCCATAGGTTTTGGGTTGTCGTGTCTCCATTGTCATTTGTTTCTAGGTATTTTTTGATTTCCTCTTTGATTTCTTCACTGACCACTTAGTCAGTAAGTAGTGTATTGTTTAGCCTCCATGTGTTTGTATTTTTTACAGATCTTTTCCTATAATTGATATCTAGTCTCATAGTGTTGTGGTTGGAAAAGATACTTGATAAAATTTCGGTTTTCTTAAATTTACCAAGGCTTGATTTGCGACCCAAGATAGGATCTATCCTGGAGAATGTTCCATGAGCACTTGAGAAAAAATGTGTATTCTGTTGTTTTTGGATGGAATATCCTTTAAATATCAATTAAGTCCGTCTTGTTTAATGTATCATTTAAAGCTTGTGTTTCTTTACTTGTTTTCATTTTGGATGATCTGTCCATTGGTGAAAGTGGAGTGTTAAAGCCCCCTACTATGAATGTGTTACTGTCAATTTCCCCTTTTATTGCTGTTAGTATTTCCCTTATGTATAGTGGTGCTCCTATGTTAGGTGCATAAATATTTACAATTTTTATATCTTCTTCTTGGTTCAATCCCTTGATCATTATGTAGTGTCCTTCTTTGTCTCTTGAAATAGTCTTTATTTTAAAGCCTATTTTGTCTGATATGAGAATTGCTACTCCAGCTTTCTTTTGGTTTCCATTTGCATGGAATATCTTTTTCCATCCCCTCACTTTCAGTCTGTATGTGTCTCTAGGTCTGAAGTAGGTCTCTTGTAGACAGCATATATATGGGTCTTGATTTTGTATCCATTCAGCCAGTCTGTGTCTTTTGGTGTGAGTATTTAATCCATTTAAAGTTAAGGTAATTATCGATATGTATGTTCCTATTCCCATTTTCTTAATTGTTCTGGGTTTGTGATTATAGGTCTTTTCCTTCTCTTGTGTTTCCTGCCTAGAGAATTTCCTTTAGCATTTGTTGTAAAGCTGGTTTTGCGGTGCTGAACTCTCTCCGCTTTTGCTTGTCTATAAAGGTTTTAATTTCTCCATCAAATCTGAATGAGTCCTTGCTGGGTAGAGTAATCTTGGTTGTAGGTTTTTCTCCTTCATCACTTTCAGTATGTCCTGCCAGTCCCTTCTGGCTTGCAGAGATTCTGCTGAAAAATCAGCTGTTAACCTTATGGGGATTCCCTTGTGTGTTATTTGTTGATTTTCCCTTGCTGCTTTTAATACATTTTCTTTGTATTTAATTTTTGACAGTTTGATTAATATGTGTCTTTGTGTGTTTCTCCTTACATTTATCCTGTATGGGACTCTCTGTGCTTCCTGGGCTTGATTAACTATTTCCTTTCCCATATTAGGGAAGTTTTCAACTATAATCTCTTCAAATATTTTCTCAGTCCCTTTCTTTTTCTCTTCTTCTGGAACCCCTATAATTCGAATGTTGGTGCTTTTAATGTTGTCCCAGAGGTCTCTGAGACTGTCCTCAGTTCTTTTCATTCTTTTTTCTTTATTCTGCTCTGCAGTAGTTATTTCCACTATTTTACCTTCCAGGTCACTTATCTGTTCTTCTGCCTCAGTTATTCTGCTATTGATCCCTTCTAGAGTATTTTTAATTTCATTTATTTTGTTATTCATTGTTGTTTGTTTCATCTTTACTTCTTATAGGTCCTTGTTAAATGTTT